>NC_092127.1:162432988-163057988 GCF_043159975.1 Macaca nemestrina
AATACTGTATTGGATTCAAAACAATCTAAAAATGAATTCTGCCAGCAAAGAGAGAAATAATAAAAGTGAAAAGAATTACATACTTGTAACATTCATTGTTTACTTTTCTTAACTGCAAATGAAGAGTTAAAAGTAAAAGACTGAATTTGACTTCAAAGTTCCTCTTACTCTAATAGTCTGTAATCCTACATTTGAATGAACATAACTTCTTAAATTTTTATTTTGTTATTTCCAATATTTATTTAGTTGAAATATTAATATTGGTTGTTTCCATTTGATGTGGTTTGGCTCTGTTCCCACCCAAATCTCATCTCACATTGTAATCCCTACATGTCAAGGGAGGGTCCTAGTAGGAGATGACTGGATCATGACTGCGGTTTCCCCCATGCTGTTCTCATTGATAGTGAGTGAGTTCTCCTGAGATCTGATGGCTTTAAAAGTGGCAGATTCCGCTGCACACTCTTTCTCTCTTGCCACGATGTGAAGAAGGTTCTTGCTTTCCCCTTCACCTTCTGTCATGACTGTAAGTTTCCCAAGGCCTTCCCAGCCATGTGGAACTGTGAGTCAATTAAACCTCTTGCTTTATATAATAAATTCCCAGCATCAGGTGTTCTTTATAGCAGCGTGAAAACAAGCGAATACACCATGTTTTACATAATTCTATTTGGGAGGCTGAGGCAGAAGAATCGTTTGAACTCGGGAGGCAGACACTGCAATAAGCCAAGATCACACCACGACACTCCAGCCTGGGTGACAGAGCAGGACTCCGTCAAAAAAAAAAAAAAAAGAAAGAAAAGAAAAAAAGAAAAGAATAAAGCAAATGAAAATTTTGATCTCAGAAAAAGAATTAACAATCGTGATAGCCAAGTCTTAATGAAAGTTACATGTACTGCGGCAAATGGAACTTTTGGCCTAAGGGGTGGATAGTAAACCTAGTTGTGAATTGAAATCTACAAGGATACATGCTATCAGTCCCCAAACCATTTAATACAAGTGAACTGAGTATCAGGATCCCTCCAGAAGTAGCTGAATAACAAATGGAACTTTCCTAATTTAGTCCTATATTTAACATATACATTAGCCTTGCATTTTAACAGGTGCTCCCAATAATGGTCTGTCAGACATCATCCTTGTAACTTCATTTTGCATGTAGAAGAATAATGCAAAGGCACTTAAAATTCCTTTTTATTAGAATTATTTTAGCTGTTGACTACAGATACAGACTTTATTTAAAGTTTATCTGTCATAATTATTTTAGTAGCATGTGCAAACACACACACTTTTAAAATTCTTTAGTTGTTTTGAATAAAGGCAAGTGTTTTAACTCTTTGACTATAAGTTCTTACATGCAGAGAAATTTGTTTATAAAGTCTATACAATAAAATTAATATATTACTAAGAGTGCATTTCTTCTTTAACACTGTATTATATCAAGAATATGTTTTAGCATACAACTTCTAGAGAGTTCTACCAATCATGTTGGTTCATATGAAAAAATAATTATAGTATGCTTCTTGCTAAAGAGTGATAATAGTCTAACATTTTTAGGAAGACAGATACCCCTGTACCCATACAAGTTTTTAAATGGGATCTTTGGCTGGCTCTGGGAACCAAAGTGATACCAAACAGTATAACGAGAAAACCAACTAAGTTTTCTTAATTTTACCTATACATCTTCACAAGACAGAGAAGACCCAAAGAAATGACCAAAGCAAAAATTTTATACTTTATAGACAAAGAATAATAAATTCTGTGAGGGAAAAAAGTGGCAAGACATAGCGGTCTGAGCTAGGAGCAGTAAATCCAGGGGAGTCATTAGCAGATATACAAAAGCATGTGAAGTTGACAGAACATAAAAGTTATTTTAGGAAATTTATTGTACAGGTAGGTCCATTGCAGTGTCAATTGTCAGACACTGGTCATAAGAATTATCTTCTCAAGTGCTTTGGGGTCCAAATAATTGATGTGCCAGGTTGAGGCAATTTGGAGTGTTATAACCCAAAATTATCCAATAGCATGATCTCCATACACACATGTAATTTGTTGTTTAAGACATTATGATAATGAAAACTCCAAGTACATATGGTTTCACTGGTGATTCTATTAATATTAAGGCATAAATAGTGAATTTAATATACAATCTTTGTCAGAAAAAATGAGAGAACCCTTTCCAAATGAAAAAGACATTCTACTAAAAAAATTAAAAGGAGAGAGGAAGAAGAATGACAGAAAATTACACACCAATATCCATCATAAATATCTATATAAAATACTTAAAAACATAGCAGAATAATAACTAATTAAAGCAGGCAATATAAAAATATTTTTAAACAACAGATTTACTAATTCAGGTTTATCCCTGGAATGTAAGGTTACTTTAACACTTGTAAATCAGTCTATGTAATTTAACATTTTGATACAATAAAATATAAATATCATAAAATTAAAAATAGATTCAGAAAACAAATCTGACAAAATTAAAATGCATAAATGATAGAAACTGTGAGCAAACTAAAAGTAGAAGAAAATCTTCATAATCTGATAGAAAACAAAAATCATCTACAAAATATCAATATGTGTTCTACATGTAAGAAGTGGGGAGGTATGCTTCATCTTCCTAAGGATGGCGTAGCTACATAATTTATTTGGAAATCTTCTGTGCTTGAGATTTATCTATTCTTTCCCATTATTTATTTATTCAATCTTGTATTATATCAGTATGAGAACAGGGATATTTATTTTACATTTTGGGGTATAATCCAATACTATTATTTTATTTATTATGGTTCACATTATTCCAACTTTAACCATTAGGAATTCTTTCAATTTGGCTTCTTTCCTGTGTCCCTTTTACATAACCCCATCATTCTTTTATTTTTGAAAAATATTTATTTACTTTCTCACACTACAAGATGATCCAAGTTCATCTACTGTGTTTCCTGACTCAGTCACAGAATAAACTATTTCTCCAAAGAGCTCTGGTTCATTTTATTGGAGAATAGTATTAATACCAAGATTAATTGTGCTTGTTACTACTGCAATCAGTCCTTAGACTCCCTCAGGTGACAAAACAATATTCTTAGGTATTTTCTGAGTCTATAAGTATTTTCATAAATTTCACATTCTCTTAAAATTAACTTTTACTGGTACTTTAGCATTTTTATTAATGTTAAATTTTATAAATACAAAAATTAGAGAATAATTGAATATACTTTCAGGCAAAACGTTTGCTGTTTATTTCTCTCTCTACATTTTAGTTTAGTTTTTATTTTCCTAACTTATTTGTGCCTGTTCTAGGATGCACTGTATTTTTTATGAGGTCTGAACTTAGCATTAATTGTCCTTCACCTAATTTTAGTACTTAATCTTGTATTTCTTAATTGTTTGCGTTTGCAACTACACTGTACCAAATATACTGTAAATGCCATGAAGATGCAACCTACCTTACAATTAGTTCCAGTCTCCAACACAACCAACATTGAATTTCAGGAAGGGTAAGTTGCTGTTGAGCTCCTTTCTCTCACCAAATACGAATTCATCTACAGCATCATTTCTATATCTGGATTAAATACACACACACACATTATAATTTTAAAAGATTTAAGTTGATTGGGTATGTGAAATCTAGCAACATTGTGGGTATTCTTTTTAGAAAAAGTGGTTTGTTTTGAATCCCTAAAAGCTTCCCTTGCGGGGTATTAATGAATATCTGTTGAACTAATAAATGAATGTTGAAAAAATAAGTGAATGTGAAGGAAACACTTATATTGCTCTCTTAAATATATATTTGCTCTCTTAACTGATTGATACACTGATTCATGAATTAGTTATAGGTTTTCTTGATTAAATTTTTTTCCCTTGGAACCACCCATTCTGGATGTCTTTTTATTGTGTTTGTTTGTAATTTCACTGATGTTTGGAATTTCTCTATGTAAATTGGTATTCTTCTTTATCTTTTATAGTTTCTTCACTTTTAGGGATATTGGGATTCCTAAACTGTGGTACACCCATGAATTGTGAGAGGGAAAGGAATTTCTGCATTTGTGCTTTTACTTTTTGCATGACAGAAACATGAGTCTAGTCTCTGTCACTTGTTTGAGTACAAAAATGATCTTTCATGTCTGACAAGTGGCTGCCAGCTGTACTTAGCATGTCATCACTCTGACTGATGCTTACACATGAAATTCAGTTCACAGGCTTGTATTGAGTTTCAGGAATTGTACTTTCTGGTAAGAAAGCTCATGGCCCTTGGAAAAGAGCTGACACTGATTAACTATCCTAGTCAAACTTACATCTGCCAAAGAAAGCCTCCCGTGTGCTGTTGACAAGATAGAGAATTCTGAAAAACATAAAAAGCCTCAGGGGTACCTATAAAAATATTGTCCCAACACTATTGATTACAATGACTCACTTCATGAACCCAATTTGCCACAGACCAATTTGCCATTTCTAAAGTTAATGGCGAATTGTCTTTTTATAAGAGCATTATGCACCTCCATATGCAATGATGTAAATAACCTATATTCTCTGTTTAAAAGTCTATGGAGTTTTCAAAATTTTTAACCCTAACTAGGATGATTTTTAGCATATCTTTCTAGCCTATCTGCTAGAACAACTGGCTGGGTCATTTTAATTGCTCAGAATATTATTGAATATTTTCATGCCTGAGTTTGTATTGCCAATCATGCTACATAGAAATGAACTCATTGGACAGATTCAATTTCCTTTCTTCAAAAGTCATTTTCTTAGCTGGAGGAATGGTTCAAGACTTCCACACATAATCCTTCTCAGTCAAGAAAATTTTACTCTTAGTAAAACAAACTTGATTCTTTTTCTTTAGAATTCAAAGTTTCTTACATAAAATGCCATAGACATGGTTTAAAGGTGATCTGGTTTAGATGGTGTCAGAGTAACTGTTACTTAATGATGGACTCCTTCCAATTCTCAGACTAATTTTATTTCATAAGGAAACACTAGTGACCTAGTTATAATTTTTGGAATTCTAAGCCAACTCACAACTCACAGTATTTATCTTTCATTACTTTTCAGCAACCTCAGAAAATATTGAGTATTTCCTATTTCTTCAAATATTTTGTTAATTTGATTATGAAATGCTTTCTCACACTGTTAATTTCCCATTAAAATTAAATTCTGAGGCCTTGACACCTATAGAGTCCTCCATTGTTTAGTATATGTAGCACTTCAAACTCATTTTCTAATATCATCAACCTCCCTCACTACCTCCTGTCTACACTGCTTTTCTTGTTCTTTATGGAATATGAAACAAGCACATGCCATTATTCAAGCTTTTGTATTTGTGGTTCCCCGTACCTAAAATTAATTTCCCTCAGATAGTCATATAGTATCTCATATCAGTTCAAGTTTTACTCACATACTACTCCCATTATGAGGGTTTCTCTGAAAACCCTACAGAAATTACCATATTTTAACATCCTGAGTATTTCCGTGAGACGGTCTCACTCTATCACCAAGACTGAAGTAGAATGGCTCCATCTTGGCTCACTGCAGCCTTGATGACCTGGGCTCAAGTGATCCACCTGCCTCAGCCACCTGAGTAACTAGAAGTACAAGCATGTGCCAACATGCCAGGCTAATATTTGTATTTTTGGAGGGAGATTTTGCAGTGTTTCCCAGGCTGGTCTTAATCTCCTTGCCTCAAGCAATCTTCCTGTCTCAGCCTCCCAAAATTCAGGGATTACAGGTGTAAGCCACCATGCCCAACCATGATTGCTCTATTTCTATGCTTAATTTTTATTCCTAAAACTTATTAAAATCAAATATTTATACTTTATATGCATTTGTAATTTAAACTATTGCCTATTTTTTTCTCTAGATTTTAAATGTTATAAAAGCAATAAGATTGTCTGCTTGATTCACTATTGTATATAGGTCATCAAGTCCTGATAACTGTAAGGGCACAATTGTCATCATAATCTACGAGAACTGTGCTGTGACCCACATCATCTCAATGAGACTTCGTGTGAGTTGTATAGTAGTGCACAACCTATGTTCTGTATGTGTCTATTCTAACTGCATCCCTAGTACTTACATAAGTGACTTATATAAGAGATACTTCATAAATATTTTTAGTTTTAAGGCCTGATTGTACTTTACATTAATTAGGATATACTAAACTGCTGTCCAAAACAAGCCAAAAATGAATAAAGCTAAAAGACAATAGATATTTTCTTCTTGTTCACTCAACAGTCTAAGGCTGATATGCTCTTTGTTGATGGGTGGCTGTCTTCCATACAGTGATTCAAGAACATAGGCTTTTTCTGTCTTATACCCCTGCGCCCTGAGAACCTTATTATCTTCTATTTTCAAGTGCTCAAAGAGAGACTATTGAAAAAACTACACTCAGTATGGAAAATTTATCTAAAGCGGTGATTTGAGAAAAATTTTTAAGTGTTAGTGCTTACATGGAAAGGAAGACAGGGCTAAAGTCAGTGATTAAAGATGAAATATAAAATGTAAGAAACTAGAAAAACAGATAAAAGCAGAAAATTTTTTAAAAAAACAAGATAGTCAAACAATAGAGAAAATCAATGTAGTCGAAAGGAGGTTCTTCATAAAAGAATTTAAGCATATAGATAGATTCCATTTTAAAAAACATAATCGAGAGAGTAAATTAATCACAAATAATAGGAGTAAAAAACAAGGATTACACCAGAGATGCTACAGTTATTCAAAGGGAAGTTAAAAATATTATGAAAAGCTTCATGCAACTAAATTGGACATATTGGACACATTTATTTTAAAATACAATTGTCAAAACGAACACAAGATGAAGCAAAAAATCTAAGATAGTTTATAAATTAAATTCTTTGTTTAATTATAGATTATTTACAAATTAAACTCTTTACAACACAATACCAACAAAATAACAAGAAAAATAATAGACCTAAGTGTTTTTATTCGTGAATTTTATAAAATAGTCAAGAAAAAAAAAACAACAATAAAACAGTAATTTTCCCGGAAAACAGAGAAAAATCTCTCCCCATCTCATTTTGAGAGACTAATTCTAAAATTTGACAAAAATAAAGAAGGAAAATTATACATTAATATTTTTCCCAAACACAAACAAAATATCCTTAAAATATTAAGAGATCAATATATATAACAATCCAATGTAACAGAGTATCATAATCAAGATAGCTTTCTCTGAGGAATTCAAGTCTTTACACATATGATATTTGAATATCCTTTCACTGTTTTCTTTTCATTCTCTTTTAATATTTTGCCTTTTCATGTTCACTTTTCACTTTTTCCGTGACTATATTATGCTACATTGGAAATCTCAGTGAAATTGTCAACATTTTATTCTCAGTAAGCCACTTGTAATAAAATAGTATATGCTAACTATAATCACTAATTCAACTATATTAAATATAAAGAGACAAAATTTCATGAGAAACATCACTTGTGTGAAGACTGAATAACTGTATATCACTACTTATAAAGTTCTGCTAAATTGTTATTGTTTAGTTTCCAGAAAATAATGATTAAATTATCTGCTTTTCTTTAACTTATTAAACATATTTTCCATGAAATAATGTTTAACAAATTTAGACATTGTTAAAATAGGCTAAGATTCAGTAAAAATTGTGATATCTTTTTTTTTTTTTGAATCAGAGTCTCACTTTGTTGCCCAGGCTGGAGTGCAGTGGCACAATATCGGCTCACTGCAACCTCCACCTCCTGAGTTCAAGCAATTCTTCTACCTCAGCCTCCCAAGTAGCTGGAACTACAGGTGAATGCCACCATCCGTGGCTAATTTTTTGTATTTTTAGTAAAGTCGTGTTTTCACTGTGTTAGCCAGGATGGACTCTATCTCCTGACCTTGTGATCTGCCCACTTCAGCCTCCCAAAAATTGTGAAATTTTAAAACAGCTCTACTAATGTAATTAACCATATTGACAGAATAAAGGGAGAAAAACAATGTGTTATGTTCAAGAGATACAGAAAAAGCACTAGAAATAGTTAACAATGATTCATAATAAAAGCTACTACCAAATTAGAAGTACAGGAAAAATCCCACAATATACTAAAAGGCATCTATAGCTAATATTATGCTTAGTATCAGGACCTTATTGAGAAAGCTTGATTTTACCACTTCAATTCAACATTGTACTGGAGATTACAGCTTTTGCATTAAGAAGAGGAGAAAGGTAATAAAAGTATTAAAAATACAACTAAAAAATGAAAACTCTCATATCACCATAGACATGACTATGTGGAAGATTCTATAAAACCTACAAAGTAATGACAACTTAAACTTGGCAGTATGAGCAGAAAAGATAACTATAGGGTACCGGGAATAATACCCAGGGTATGAAATAATATGTACAACAAACTCCCGTGAGATTTACTTATGTAACAAACTTTCACGTGTACCCTCAAACCTAAAATAAATGCCAAAATATTAAATAATAGCAATACGACAGAAAAAAAAATGCCATTTAAAAATCAATGTTTTTCCATATGAGTAACAATTAGAAAATAGCATTTTTAAAATAGCATTTATAATTTTATAAAATTAAACTACTTAGAAATAAATATAGCAAATATGTGTACAATCTTTATAATGAAGACTACACAGCATCACTGAGAACAATTAAAGATCTAAGTAAAAAAATATCATTTATGTGACAGAAAGTTCAATGTTAAGATGTTTTCCACAATTTGACTTATACTTTCAGTGCTCTCACTTAGAAATTGACAATTTGATTCTAAAATTTACATGGGAATGCAAACATCCTAGAATAGGAAACCCTTTTAATAATGAAGACAGAAAGTTGAAGAACTTGCATTACATTTTAACAAATAGTACTATAAAGCTTCAATAATTAAGATAGGGTGGATTGGTCAAAACACAAGTATACAGATTAATGGTATAGATTGCAGTACAAAAATAGACCAACATGCATGTGGTCAGTTTTTTAAGAAAATAAGAAAAATCACAATAGGGAAAGATATGTTTTTCTTCCAATGGTTCTAGAACAACTATATGTTTATACAGAAAAAAAAAAAATCTGCATTAATATTTATCTCACATCAGACAAAAAAACTAACACATGGTATATTACAGACTAACAACAGTGATGTCACTATAAATTTCTAGAGAAAAAAAAATAGGGAAAAAAACTTCATGGCCTTGGGAAAAAAAATAAAGATTTCTCTAGTTAGGACACAAGAAAAAACGATGAAGAGCAATATTGATGAATTACCCTTAGTCAATTTTTTTTAAATAACATATTTTTGCTTTCAAAAAACTTCATAAAGGTAATTAAAAGGCAAAACATAGAATGCTGTGAAATACAGTTTATATATTTGACAAAAGGTTTAAATCTAACCTGTACAAAATAATTACAACTCAAAAAAATTAGCAAGACATTTGCCAAAATTTTATAAAACACTTCAAAAACGGCAACACTTTCATATAAATACACAAAAAAGTTCAATGTTATTAGTCATTCTGTAAATGGGAAGTAAAATCACAGTAATATAAAATTACAGAAAAACTTAGTTCTAAAATTTATGAAGGTGTAGAGGAAAATAAATTTACATATGCTACTGCTGAGCATGTAGAATCATAAAACTACTTTGGAAAACTTTAGTAGTTTCAAACATATGTAAACAACATTGCTCCTATAAATGAGACATTTGACTTACTTGTATTTACTGAAGGGATATAAAAAATATATTTAATATTATGATTTATACACAAATCTCAACAGAAGCTTTATTCACACCCATCGAAAACTGGCTGTAATACGAGTGTCCATCACAAGGTGAACAGACAAAATGTATTCACTAGGCATGCTCATTAGTGGAAGTAAATCATTATTGACATATGGGTACATTTTGAAACCATACTCTAAGTAAAGGAAGCCAGAAACAAATGCCATATGTTTCCGTTTATATACAAGTCTAGAAACTACAAACAAACTTATAATGATCCTTAGCAAATCAGAGGTTGCCTGAAGCTGGGAACACAGAAAGAGATGGACGGATTGCAAAGTGGCCAGAAAAACCTTTTTGGAATGATGGAAATGTTTTATATCTTGATTGTAGTAGTGGTTTTGTGGCTGAGTACATACGTCAAAACTGTTGGAATTTTATACTATAAATTGATTCAGTAAATTATGCCTCCATAAATTTGATAAAAGTAAGCATAGAAAGTGAAGTAATAAAATATATCAGACCCATGCAGAAAATAAGCATAAGAAAGCTAGAATAGCTATAATCTTAGTAGACAATTAGACTTAAAGATTTATAGTTTTACAAGAGGTGTATATGTTACTGGATTTGGGGACTGTTGCTCTTTCTGGTGGGAAACCTTTGTGGCTGGTGGCTCTTTTGCCCAAGTTCTTGTCCTGCGTCCAGGAAGAATGATGTATACAGAGACATGGAGGGTGAGCAAGACTAAGGGGAGCTTTATTAAGCGTTACAATAGCTCAGAGGAGACCTGCAATTGGTAGCTCCTCCTCTGTAGTCAGGTTGCGTCCTGGAGGGTTCAGCTCTCAACAGAGAGGCCCCGGGGTGGGTGGCTCCTTTCTGCAGCTGGTGGTCCGGTTGTCTTCCCAAGTCTCAGCAGAGAGGCTCTTTTCTGCAGCTGGTCATTCCATCGTCTCTCTGTTCTCTGCCCTGCTCTGGCTGACCCTGGGGATTTTTATGGACATCAGAGGGAAGGAAGTGCGTGCCAGCTGGTCTATGGGCAGCCATGGACAGGCCTGAAAACGGCACCACAAGTCCTTGCACTGGTCCACGGGCGTGGCAGCCTGGCCCCGAGCCTACAGGTCCTCCTTGGCCTGAGGATGGGGCCTTACTGGGGACCTGCTCCTTCAACTCAGGAAACTCTGCCTCCTGCTGCCATTCGTGGCACCTAGGCTTGCTCCCAACTTTGCTGTTATATCAGAGCAGGAGCCAACAGCAGGGAGAAGCCAGTCAATGGGATCAGGCAATTCCTAGTCTGCAAGGGCAGGGAGGGCCTTCCCCGGCCCCCAGGAGTGCAGGAATGCCTGAGGTTGCAGCAGCTGGTTTGGGCAGCTACAGCTATATGGTGGGGTGGGGGAGTTCCTGTCTGCCCTGTAGAGAAGGAGGCCCAGTTTTGCAGTCGTGGTTTGGGTGGCTGCAGTGGCACCCAGAAGGGCAGCACTCCTGCCTGTTTGCTCCCTGGAGAAAGCAGCCTCAGCTGCTACCCCTCGCAGCCTGGGGCCGGGGCTCCTGATCCTTGCTGGGCCCTGGCCAGCATCCAGGGCAGTGGCAATATAGCCATGAGCGCCCCCCGTTTCCCTGGCACTCAGCGGTGACCCGGGGCAGAGTGGATCACTCCCCGGGCCCAGCCATCGGGAGTGGAAGGCTTAGCAGTCACCCTGACTCCAGGCAGACCCTGGGGACACGGCCCCAGGCGGCCCTGCACAGACACTCCTCCTGACGCCCAGAAACCTGGCACCCTTGGTCGGGGCAGCGGGACAGCGGCCGGGTCCCTGAAGCAGGCACCACTCCCACTTCTCACCCTAGGCTCCCAAAGTGCGGCCCAAGCTCTGTACTGAAGACATTCCCTGCTCGACCTGGCTGCTGCCCCTCTGTGTCACTCCCCGACTGGTGGGCGATTCTGCCGGGGACCATAGCCCGGGCGTCAGGGTAGCAGGATGTGGGGGATGGGCTGTCCGCCGCCTCCTGGTGCCCTTCCTACAGCAGCTAACATGATGACCGCAGCTGCACCAGGTAGACCTCTGCTGCCACCAATATCACATGACAATAATAGTACTAACTAATCAAGAAGACATAAGAGTCACAAATATGTATGCACTTAAAATCAGAGCATCAAAATCTGACAGATTAATGGTAGAATAAAAAAATTCTCTCCCTCAGCAAATTATAGTAGACAAAAACACTTTCAGAATATAGAAGAATTAGATACTATTAATCAATTTGACCTAGTTGACATTTAGAGAAAAATAAATAATACACATCCTTTTCATGAATTCCTGAGAATGTTTCAATCAACTTCAGAAATTGTGAACTTACAGTTTATTATCTGCTCAAAATTGATTAACCATAAACAGCAAGTTTTCTAAAAAATTCCTTAGACCTTTGGAAAGTATACCTTATTTTATTTTATTTGTTGTACTAAGACTTAACATGAAATCTACCCTATTAGCACATTTTTCTTTTCTTTTATGAGATGGAGTCTCCCTCTGTTGCCCAGGCTGGAGTCCAGTGGCACCATCTCGGCTCATTACAACCTCTGCCTCCCAGGTTCAAACAATTCTCCTGCCTCAGCCTCTTAACTAGCTGGGACTACAGGTGTGTGCCACCAAGCCCAGCTAATTTTTGTATTTTTAGTAGAGACAAGGTTTCACCAGGCTGGTCTCAAACTCCTGACGTCAGGTGATCTGCCCACTTCAGCCTCCCAAAGTGTCTGGATTACAGGCTTGAGCCCCTGCACCCAGCCCTATAAGCAAATTTTTAAGTGTACAGTAAAATACTATTCACCTTAGAAAAGTATTGCACGGAAGATCTCTAGAACTTACTAATCTTCCCTAATTAAAACTTTATGCCCCCCGTCTCTACTAAAAATACAAAAAAATAGCCGGGCGTGGTGGCGGGCGCCTGTAGTCCCAGCTACTCAGAAGGCTGAGGCAGGAGAATGGCGTGAACCCGGGAGGCGGAGCTTGCAGTGAGGGGAGATCAGGCCACTGCACTCCAGCCTGGGCAACAGAGTGAGACTCCGTCTCAAAAAAGAAAAAAAAAAAAAAACAAAAAACAGAAAAAAACTTTATGCCTTTGATTAGTACTTTTCCATTGCAGTGCTCTTTTCTCACAGCTCCTAATAACAGTTTTACTGATTCTATGACTTTAACTATTATAGATACTTCATCTAAGTGGAATCATGCAGTATTTGTTCTTCTGAGTGACTGGTTTGTTTGGCTTAGAATAATCTTTAAGGTTCATCAATGTCGTAGTAAATGACAAAATTTCCTTTTTTAAAAGGTGGAATAATATCCTGTTGTATGAATAGACGTGTCTGTTCATCAGTTAATGGACACATGGTTTGTTCTCCGTTTTGGCAATTGTGAGCTTGCTGGATCATATGGTCATTCTATTTTTAATTTTTTGAAGAACTTCCATGTTGCGGGAAGTCAGGGACCCCGAAAAGAGGGACGTGTTGAAGACGTGACAGAAGAACATAAATTTTGAAGATTTCATGGACATTTATTTGTTCCCCAATTCATACTTTTACAATATCTTACGCCTGTCTTTACTACAGTCTCTGAACATAAACTGTGAAAATTTTATGGACATTTATCACTTCCCCAATCAATACTCTTGTGATTTCCAACAGGATGAGGAAATTCCTGCCTAGTAAATTTTAGTCAGACTTGTTGTCTGCTCTCAAAACCTGTCTCCAGATAAGATGTTATCAATGACAATGCACACCCAGTGGGATGTGAAACTTCATTAGCAATTTTAATTTCGCCCTGGTCCGGTGATCCCACTCTGCCCGCATTTGCCTTGTGATATTTTATTGCCTTGTGATATTTTATTGCCTTGTGAAACATGTGATCTCTGTGACCCGCACCCTATTGGTACACTCCCTCCCTTTTGAAATCTATAATAAAAATGTGCTGGATTTGCGACTTGGGGGGCATCACAGAACCTGCAGACATGTGATGTCTCCCCCGGACACCCAGCTTTAAAATTTTTCTCTTTTGTACTCTTTCCCTTTATTTCTCAGACGGGCTGACACTTAGGGAAAATAGAAAAGAACCTATGTTGAAATATCAGGGACTGGTTCCCCCCATACCTCCATACTGTTTTTTATAGTGACTGAACAATTTTGCATTCCTATCAGCCGCGTACAAGAGATCCTTCTTTTTTTTTTTTTAGTCCTTACTAAGTTATGTTTTGTTTTTTCTTGTTTTTGTTTTTGTTTTTTTTTTTGTATTCTTCTTTTTTTGTTTTTATAATACCCATACTAACCGCTGTGAGGTGATGTCTCATTGTAGTTTTGGTTTGCATTTGGATATGATTAACTATGTTGCATGTGTTTTCGTATACTTGTTGACCATTTGTCCATCTTTGGAGAAATGTTTATTCAAATGTTTAACCCATTTTTAACCTTGGGTTTTAGGTGTTTTTGTGTGTGTGTGTGTGTGTGTGTGTGTGTTTTATTTGTTTGGGATTTTCTTGCTGTTGAGTTATAGGGGTTTCTTAAATACTTTGTCAATTAAGCTCTTATCTAACATACTGTTCGCAAATATTTTCTCCCATTCTGTAGGTTGCCTTTTTGGTTTGTTGATTGTTTCCTTTGCTGTGCAGAAGCTTTTTAGTTCAATTTATTCCCACTTGGCTATTTTTATTTTTGTTGCCTATGCTTTTATTTCATATTCATGAATTCAATACCAAGAAAAAGTCATAAATATATATTTTCCATATTATCTTCTATAAGTTTGACAGTTTGAAGTTTTAACGTTTAAGTTTTTCATCTATTTTGAGGTTTTTTTAATATGGTATAGGATATGAGTCCAAATTCATTATTGTGCATGTAAATATCTAGTGTTCTCAACACCATTTGTTGAAAAGACAACCATTTCCTGATTGTGTGTTTGCAGAACCTTATTGAAGATCAATGAGCCGTGTGTGTGAATTTACTTCTAGGCTCTCTATTCTGTTCCATTGGTTCATATGTCTGTATCTATGCCAATGGCCAACTATTTTGATTACTATAGCTTTGTAAAATAATTTAAAATGAGGAAATGTAATACTTCCATTACTGGTTTTGTTTATTATAATTGTATTAACTTTGGGGACTCTTTTGTGTTATACATGAATTTTAGAATTGTCTTTTTTTATACTTACGGAAAAAATGCCACTGGGAATTTGGATTTTGATAGAGATAACATTGAATCTGTAGATTACTTTGCATAGTATGAACATTTCAACAATGCTAAGTCTTCTAATAAATGAATACCAGCTATATATTTTTTGTATCTTTTTAAATTTCTTTCTTCAATATTTGGTAGTTTTAATGTACAAGTCTTTTTCTTCCTTACTTAAGATATTCCTAAGTACTTTATCCTTTTTCATAGCATTGTAAATGGAAGTATTTTCTTACATTCTTTTTTTGATAGTGTGTTGTTTGTGTATAGAAATGCAACTAATTATTGTATGTTGATTTTGTATCCTGCCACTTCACTTTTTCTAGGTTATCCAGTTTGTTGGTATAGAATTATTTACAGTAATCTCTTATGAACCATTTTGATTTTTCTTACAACCTGTGTAATGTCTCATGTTTCACTTATGATTATATTTATTTTAGTCTTTTTTCTTAGTCTAGCTAAAGGTTAGACAATTTTGTTGATCTCAAATTACTCTTAGTTTTGTTTTCTATTGTTTTTCTACTCTCTGTTTCATTCATTTCTCTTCTAATCTTTGTTATTTCCTTTCTTCTGCAAATATTGGTCTTGGTTTGTTATTTTTCTAGTTCCTTGAGGTGTAATGTTAGGTTGTTTATTTGAGAGATCTTTCTTTCTTTCTTTTTTTTAATTATAGGCATCTGTTATTACAAGCTTCTCTTGTAGAACTACTTTTGATGTATCCCGTAAGTTTTGCTATGTTGTATTTTTATTTTCATTTGTTTAAACACATTTTCTAATTTTCTTTTTGATTACTTCTTTGACTCACAATTTTTTCAAAACTATTTTGTTTAATTTTCACATGTTTGTCTATCCTTCAGAAGTTTTCCTTCTCTGGTTTCTGGTTTCATTATACTGTGGTTGAATAAGGTACTCGGCATGATTTCAGTCTTTATAAAATTTTAAAAACTTGTGTTTTGATCTAACATCTGGTCTATCCCAGAGAATGTTCTGAGCCTACTTGAGAAGAATATATATTCTACTGCTGTTCTTTAAACATCTCTGGTTCATTTAGTCTTAGCATTGCTCACATCCACTGTTTATTGATTTTCTGTATGACTGACCTGTCCATTTTTTAAAGTGGAGAGTTGAACACCCTACTATTGTTTTGCTTACTCTCCCTTCAATTTTGTCAATGTTTGCTTTATATACTTAAATTTTCTGATGTTGGATGCATATATTATAATTTTTGTATGTTCCCATTGATTATTTATTGATTATTTTAATGTCCTTCTTTGTCTTTTGTAACAGGTTTTTGCTAAAAGTTTATTTTGTCTAATATAAATATAGCTACTCTTGCTCACTTTTGCATAGAATATCTTTTTCCTCCCTTCACTTACAGGTTATATGTGTCTTTAAATCTAAAGTGAATATCTTAATACAGCAAACCGCTGAATCTTGCTTTTGTTTAACCACTCCACATCCTTTGATTAGGAATTTTAATGTGTTTACATTTGAAGTAAATATTGATAGGGAATGATTCGCTATTGCCATTGTGTTGTTTTCTCTTTGTCTTAGAGGCTTTTGTCATTTTTTTCTCTTGTTTTCCTTTGTATATCATAGATACTTTATATTGGTATGCTTCGATACTTTTCTGTTTGTGTTTGTGTGTAACATCTGTAGTATTTTATTCATGTTCAACATGGGCCTTATGTAAAATATAGCAATGTATTTTAAGCTGATAACTTACGTTCAGTAGCATACTAAAAAAGTATGCTTTTACTTCTTCCCAGCTACATACACATATTATGTTACTGATGTCACAATTTATGTCTATTTGTATTGTGTAGTCATTAACATTGTTATTATAGGTTTTTAATACATTTGTTTTTTAAATTTTATATAAGAATTCAAATGATTTACTCACCACTTTGACAGTGATGCAGATTTCTGTATTTGTCTATATGTTATTTTAGTCTTTCCTAAGCTATTGTATTGCTGCTTAGCTTCCTTTATTTTTACCTTTAACAACTCTCTTTAGCATTTTAACAGTGTGAGCCAGTGGTGATGTACTCCCTCAGCTTTTATTTGTCTGAGAAAATTTGTATCTCTCCATTATAGGAAACATTTCTGAGGAACTTTGGGCTTCTTGAATTGGGATGTCTATTTTCTTTCCCACATTTGGGAAATTCTCAGCCATTATTATTTCTTTAAATAAGTCTTTTAGTCTTTTGTTTCTCTGTTTTTATTCTGGGACTTCCGTAATGTTTATATTTAAAAGCTTGATGGCGTTCCATTAGTTCCTTAGGTTTTCTTTACTCTTTTACATTCCTTTTTTTCTTTTTGTTCCTCTGGCTAAATAATTTGCAATGATTTGTCTTTGAGTTTCTTGATCCTTTCCACTGTTTGATCTAGTCAACTGTTTAATGCCTCTAGTAAATTTTTTAGCTCAGTTATTGTATTCTTCAGCTCCATTAATTCTCTCTGGTACTTTACAAAACTTCTTCTTGTTGAAATTCTCATTTTGTTCATGCATTGTTCTTTTGACCTTGGTGAGCATCTTTATGATGGTTATTTGAATTTTCTGTCAGGCGAATAACACACCTCCATTTTATTAGTCAGTTTATGGAGATTTATCTTGTTGCTTTGTTTCAAAAGTATTTTTCTCCTTCTCTATTTTCTCCTTCTCTATTTTTCCTGATTCTTTGTGTTCATATCTGCATATTACAGACAACAGCCACTTCTCCTAGTCTTTACAGACTAGCCCTGTACTGAACAAGACCCTCACAAATCAGCCTGGGCCAGAGATTCTGGAGGCCTCTCAAATATTCATGCTGGTCCAATTCACTTTTTTCATTTTTAGTAGTCCGTGCTGTCTAGAGTGTGATGAAACCTATCAGTACTCAGAGAGCCAATTCATCAGGCAACCCCTCCTTCAATTTGGGTTGTTGGGTGCATAATGTACTTCATTCATTTTCTAGATAGAAGTTGGTATCAGGATAGCTCTGCCTGTGCTATCCTGAGCTAGTGTCACTGACTATGGTGACAGGCTAGACTGAAACTAGTCTTCTGGGTAACCCTTGGAAAAGTTAGGATATTGAACACTCAGTGCATCTCTTTTCCCTTCCTCACCTCAAAGTGAACCTAGGAGCTGAGGCTTTTTGTCCACTTGCTTGTTGTTGAGCCAGGGAGTGGCTATGGGGACCACCAGGCCAAGTGTCTATCTCTGATCTCAAGGGAGGCCTTAGGTGGCATAAAATGCTGTGTCCCAGTTTGATCAGAGTTCTGAGACAGAGTAGACAGAAGCTAGTCTTTTGGGTAGCTCTCTGAAAAGTTGGGACATTGGACATTTAGTGCACCAGTGTTCCTTCTCAGGAAAAATCTGAGAGTTAGGGTTTTACCACTGCTATTTCTATGCTGAGCCAGGGGGTGTGGCTATGTTGACCCTCAACCTGAACCACTGCTTCTGTTTTCACTAGCTCCAGGTGGCTAGAGTATGCCATGTTCCATATTCTGTATTCTCTTCAAAATAGGACGGAAAAAACCAGTCCTCTGTTAACCTCTGAAAATGCTGGGATGTAGGATACATGGTGTACTCTTTTTATTCCCAGGGAGAAGCTGGGAAAAGGTATTTCACATTGTCTTACTAGCTTCAGTGTGACTTATTTCATCTTCAGCAGGAGTGCAGTAGCTTCTTAATTAGTTTCTGAATTTCTCACAGAGAAAATGTCCACCAATTACTGCTGAAACAATGAGTTAGTCAGAGTAAAGGAGGATTCAAGACTTCCTGTTCTGTTGTCTTGCTAATACCACGCCCACTGGAAAGAATACTTTTAAATAACCCCTAAAGCACATAAATTCAAAAGAAAAAAAATTTAAAGTATTTAAATGAATGAAAATAAAAATTTAACTATACCTATTAAAGAAATGAATTTAATAATCAACTAAACTTTTAGATGTAGATTTTTTCTACCACTGATGAATGCTATCAAATAGCATAGAAGTTATGCCAAATCTACACATATTTCTCATAAAATAAAAAAGCTATATTAATAATTTTATATTTGTCGTACTTTTTATAATTAATGAAACAGTAATCAATTAACTCTTCTCCTCTCTTGAGGATAGTATGGGGGTAGATGCTAAAAAATGTTATAACACTAATGGAACCCAACCAGCGATTAATGAAATGACCAAATAATTAAATATGAACTGACAGAATCACGTACAAACACTATTCAGAGAAGCAAATGCTAGCTTGACAGTGGTCTCAAAAACTGATGAGACAATGCTGTCTTACCCTTTCCCACTGAGTATAATGCTGGAAGGGGTCTCTTAAAAAGGGACAACTGATTAATTACAATGTGTTTGTTTTTAATGATGAAAAGCTAGTTTTGTATATTTTCCCCCTAATAGCATAGTAACTTAAAAATTGGAAAGATAATATTCATACATTTAATTATTAATTGATTCAATGAATGTATACTTAGCACCTTCTCTTCCAGTCATTGTTGTACATACTAGGAGTACAGATGTGAATGAAACAGACAAATCCTCATGAAGCTTACATTCCAGTAGGAAGGTAGAGTCTTAAGCAAATATAATTTTCAACAGTGAATCCAAAGAGGAATTTTGAAAAGTATTTGATTAGAGCACGCTATATTTGAACATTGTATTTTTTTTGCCCAAATGGATCAATGCAATTTCCTTATTCATTTTAAATGATAGTACAACTGTTTAATGCTGAATAGGTAGTTTTATTTGCTAATTTTAGACTGTTTAATCAGTTTTATGAGCTTTTATAAGCTTTATACCTTTTTAGTCCAGCAGATTTAGGTGATATTATACAAAGAATTCAGAATCTAATGATTTTTATGGAATCCAAAGTCTCACAAAATTGAGCTTATTCCCTGTGGATTCTTTTTATGTAAACTGAATCTCTGGAGACTTTGACTCTTTTGAAATATCCTACTCATTATTTCTGACCTTCCTTATATGACATATAATAAATGATATGATCTATAGAGCTTGTAAATTTCATTGCCATCTAAATAGTCAAATATATAAAGCATTCTATTTAATGTTAGATTATTTTTTGTTTACCAATGATAGTGCATTCACAATTTTACAAATGGAAGAAACAAGATGGAGAGAGTTACGCAATATTTTTTTCAGTTCTCTTTTTTAATAGCTGAAGTACAAAGTTTTGTAGGAGGTAGGAAATAGAGTGTTATAACCAGGCACCATATTGATGAGAAAATATGCAATTAGTAAATGTGGTCATTTTAAAAGCTAGTCATTCTAAATTGAAGACTGATGGAGAAAAGAATTTTCTTAGCCAGAAGTGTAAATCTTTCTCCTCTTTTTACTTCTTAAGCTTTCATTTCTCAAATAAAGGATCAAAAATTTCAAAGTCAAATGGGGAGTTTCTGAATTCTGTATATATAACCTCATATCTCTGCACAGTAGTTCCTTTAAAACCTATAATCATGAATTCTGTATAATTCAGAGAACACTAGGAAATTATGGCACTAAGAACACATGATTAATGGTTTTGCTGTTCAGAGGATAATATATGAAAGGGACTTGTAAGAATTAGATTTTATTGTAGTTAAATTGAATGTATGCAATGCTGGGAAAACATTATTGGTGGTAAAAATAATTAATAACCTATTGCCCTCAATGAAAATCACACTTAACAGTAAAATGTGTAACGTTAATAATAATGATAAAAATTTAATATCACTTGGAATTTTTTTGACAAATTCTTAAGGCAATATTATGACTTGTCAGCATGTATAATAATACTGCTTATCTTTAATTGATTAGCTTACAATTGTCAAATACAATCTTTCACTGGATATTTCCACAGGATGCTTTGTCATGAATAAAGACATTATGCAGGTTGTGGCAGCAAATGTGATGTAAACGACAAAACATTGGGATATTCTCAAGAAAATCCAGCTGGTTCTCTCAAGAGGATTCCTAGGACACCATCAACGTGGTAAACATGCCACAGTCTATGAACTTCTATAAACATGCCACAGTCTATTCATTCTGACAGGGTCCAAATACTGATTTCCTGGCACACATAAAGTTATCTCCCAGAGAAAGATTTACATTCGCCTCATGGAAAAGAAATGTAATTGAACAGAGCCTCCCTGTTTTGATGAACATTAGATCTAAAAGGACACCTGATCTTCCCATAATCACTTGTCTACATGCAGAGACTTACTGCCCCTTCCTGCCCCACCCTTAAAGCACATGGTTGTTCTATACATAAGGAGCATATGAGGGAGTTCAGCTCTTTATTATTTCAGCCTTCATTAATATTAACCAAAATGAGCCAACTCCCACAGCCTGATACAATGCCTGGCATTTTCTTGATAACCATTTGTCAAAAAGAATATAATATCAGACTTATCTTTTCAAGTCTTGGTCTTCACACATTCTATTCATTTTTGTAGAAAATGCTTTTACCTCTCTAGGATAAAATTTCTTTTTGGAAGTCATTCATGCATACTCTTCAGTTTGCAAGCATCATTTTATCAAGAAATTATTTCTTGGCCTATGAATAGCTGTATTCCTCTAGTGCTAATTTTGTACTAATATGTATTTTATAACAGTACAAGTTGGGGTAAGAAATTGTTACTTTGTTTGTTTTATAATTAAGTATAAGCATCACGGGGTCTGTTTCTCTCTTTCTGGGGATCCAAAGCCATGCATACAGTAAGGACTCAATAAATATTTGTGGGAAGAATGATTTGGATAGAAGAGGTAGCCAGTAATTGCAAATTTCGTTGAAGAGGCTGTAACAATTATCTGCATACTCTCAGTCCTAACTTCCTTTAACCAAACATTGTCACTTTTTAAATGTACTATTCTCCTCCTACTTTATGCAAGATAATAGGTTGTAAATTATATGTTTATGACTTGAAATTTTGACACAAAGACAAAAACACAAGCTTAAGAAATCTGTGATATGATATAATAAATTAATATTTATGGATATAATTATGATTTGGTCAACCCTAACCCTGTTACTTTCACTTAGAGTATGAAAATAATGCAAATATAATTTTGAAGTATTTACTCAATGGAATTTTTATGTTTATTCTGTAAATCCAAGTTAAAGCTATTTTTATTTCAAAATAAATTTTTATGATATATCCTTCTTAGTTACTTCAGTTTTTTTTTTTCTTTTTCTGACTTATGTTTAATGACATTTTTGTTTTAGAGAAGGAATGGGAAAAAACTCAACAGGATCCACAACTAAATTCTATTAAGTTAAATCCCATATCTGACAGCAAAAAATATTAGTATTTTTCTTTTAAGGACCTGAATATTTTATCAGGTTTAAATATCTGTAAAATAAGAGTTTTTGCAACATTATCACTAAGTTCTGAGCTCTATTTGGATTCTGCAGTGGATAATTGGCTTCCATGGTTTTGCATTTGTGTTCATTTTTAATTTTGTTTTAATAAGTTGTCCAGAATTAATGAATGGAAGAAAACATTTGATAGAGACAGAGGGTGTTTGTTCTCATTTCAAACTGAAACACGTTTGCTTTATTTAAAATAGGGTTTGTAGAGGCAAGTAATACAAAAAAAAAAGACAAAATATATATGCAATGTCTTTATATATCTGTGCCAGATTCTGTTTCGCTATTAAAGTTGTTTATAATATGATGAAGATAAATAGAAGTTAGAGTCAGCTTGAGGTCCTAATGGACTAACCATTTTGGACTATCCTTCCACTCATAAACAATTAGAAAACTGATAAAAGTATATAAAAAACAACTTTGTCAATATTAGACAATCGATAACATAGAACTATGAATCCTGTGGAAGGAAAAACATAAAATGAAACACACAAAAATTCCTCAGCTTTCTGCCTATACACACTTACAATGCTGCAAAGCAGGAAGTTGAAAGTCCAAGAATATCATGATGGTCCCACTGAGATGAAGAAACCAAGGTCAGAGTTGAGGAGACTAAAGTTACTAGACTTCGTATGCAGAGTACTAGAGAAGAGGAGGTCCGGAAATTGAAATAAGTAATTCTTTCATTGTTTATCCCAATAATAGCTTATGCATACACAGGAAAAGATTCTGCAAGTTTTGAGTGACAAATGGTATCAGGGAGCTGTGAGGTGAATAGACATTATAGAAGTTGCAAAATGCTGGGAGTTGTTTGGTTTCCCAAGAGCCAGCGTGGAGTGAAATTAATGACCTTTCTCACATTCAGCTGAAACCTCATAAAGGTGAACTCCAACCCTTTAGTGATATACTGGATCTGGTTTAGCAAAGATTAAAGCAAAACCTTGAAGACTTTGTTTCTCATTAAAATGTAGAAAGTTGCAAGAAAACATCATTCAATCTCTAATGGCAAAATAAATTGTTAATCTATGAAATCAAAACTATTTTTGACCTCTTCATAGTGCTGAGGTTGCAAGGCAACTAGGTAAACTAAATTCCAAATAGTCACAGGACCCTGAAAAGAGAGCTGGAAACCAGAACACAGTGAAAGGCAAATGTTAACACATGTTATATCAGAAATGAAGAATTTCTTCAATGGGTTTATGACAAGACCTGACACAGAAGATGAAAAAATGAGCAAACTTAACTATAAGTTACTAGAAATGGTCAAAATGAAAATGAAAAAGAGAAAATAAATTAAAGATATATAATAAAGACCCAAAGGCCTTGAGAAGTAATAAGTGCTATACATGTAATTAGAATCTCAGAAGGCAAAGGGGGAAGGATGGAGTAGAAGGAATATTTGAAAAAAGAATGGCTCATTATTTTCCCAAATTACTGAATGATTCCAAACCACAGATGTGTAAAACTCAGAAAACAGAAAACAATGAACACAAAGAAAAAAATATATCTAGGCCCATCAAATTCCTACTGCTAAAACCCAAGAAGAAAAGAGAAAAATATCTTCAAATTAAGAAAAAATAAAGAATCACATTAAAATTGTTGTTATAACAATAGTAGAATATTGTAGAGAAAAAATTATAAAAAAACAATTATTTATTTGGTATAAAAAAACCAAAAACCTGTCATCACAAAATCTTATAGCCTAGAAAATTATTTTTAAAAATCTAGGTAAAATTTTTTTTAAATACAGAGAAATGATGAGAGAATTCATTGTCAGTTGACTTGCCCTATGAAAAATACTTTAAAATAACAGTTTGCAAGTTTATGAAACATATTGCTGGACAGATATTTGGGTTTACACAAGGACACGGAGAATATTGGATGTATATATAAGCATTTTCCCCATTTTTATTATTTTAAAATATGAGTCTATATAAAGTTAAAAATTATATGTTGGGGTTTATAACATATACAGAATGAAAATTGTGTAACTATCATTGTTCAGAATTGGGAAGAGAAAATGAGAGCATAGAGTTGCAATTAAATGCTATAGTATTATTAGACTGCAAATTGTTGTAATTAAACATGTATTTTTTAAATCCTAATACAAGTACCAAAAATATATATAATGTAAGTAAACTACTAAGACAAGGTTGAAGATAAAATGGAATCATAAAAAAATCAACTATTCTAAATGAAGGCAGGCAAAACATTAAGGAGATAGACTCATGAATATATAAGACAACAAAATAACAAAAATAAGACAGGCTTAAGTCCAAACAAAGCAACAAATTGTATTAAAAGTAAGTGGTCTCATGACTCCATAAAAAAGGAGATTATCATAATAAAATTAAAAAAACAAATAAGACCATACCCTACACTGTCCAATAGAAACCCATTTTAAATAAAAAGAAAAAGGGTAGCTAAAAATGAATGAATAAAAAATTGCATACCATAAAAATGTTCATCAAAATAAAATTTGAAAGATTATATTTATATTACATAAGTATACTTAGCAAAAATTAACATTACCATGAAAAAATGAACATTTACCAATAAATCCTATCCAACGTTTAAGAAGTAAACAATATTAGTATTTCCACAGCTCTCTGATAACATGAGAGAATACCTTTAAAATTGTTTTATGAGAATAACATTGTAATTATATGAGATTATGATGATGTTACAAGAAATAAAATTAAGGACACATACAAATCATAAACATTCACCTCAAAATCTTCAACAAAAATATTAGCAAGAAAAATCTGGTACCATATAGAATTATAATATTAAATGTATCCCCAAAATGCAACTTGAGTTTAACATGCAAAAATAAATTAATGCATTCCACTTCCTTTATTCATTAAAGGCTAAAGCTTATATGCTCATTAATAAGATGTAGAAAAACCCTTAATATATTCAACATCCATTCATGATTAAAAACTTTCTATAAACTAGGAATAGAAAGAAACTTTCTCAAACAGATAGAATGAATTTACCAAAAAAACCTGATGCTAGCAATATTGTGGCAGACAAACCATACAATGATCCCCTTTGCTCCTTACTTGCTGATGTGTATGACGTTGTACAATCCTCTCCCACAGAGTATGAGTTGGACATGAGTCTTTCTTATAACCAATAAAATATGGCAAAGGTGATGTAATGTCACTCTTAGTAGGATAAATAATGTACCCTATCTTATAATTTAGGAGTCAAAAAATGTCCTTGTGTGTTCGAAGTGATAAGAAGATAATAAAGAAATCTACTTGGCTTGAAACTACAGTTGCCTCTAGGACGTGAAGATGACCTCCAGCCAACAGCCAACAAGACTCTGGAGCTCTCATTCACGTATTCACAAGGAAATGAATTCTGTCAACTACTTGAATTAACTTGGAAGTAGAGTCTTCCTCAGTGGTGCCTCCAGATGGGAATACAGTGGGCCTGGCAACTTGAGTTCAGGCTGACCCTGTACAGAACACTGATTTACCCATGCCCAGATTTATTTGATCGACAGAAACTATGAGGTAATAGAAGTGTATTAACGTAGCCTGATGACTTTTTAGTAATTTGTTGCACTAAAGTAGAAAACTAATGCAATTATAGTTAGTAGAGAGAGAGAGAAACACAATCCACCCTAAGAGTCAGGACACAGCGAGAATGTATAGGTTCTAAACATTGCAAATGGCTAGTAAAAGAAATAGAAACCTTACATATAGGAGAGAATGAAATAAAAGTAGTTATTTATATAAAACATGATTATATGGTATGGGATCCAAGGATTTATTATGTAACTTTCTATTAAAATCTGTGAAATGTTATGGTCAATAGGAATTGCATAGTTTTACTTTGAATAAACTAAACATGTTCATTAAGTGATGTAGCTTTAAATTGAGAGCATGTATTTAACAAAAACTTAACACATTATTGAGAAACATGCATGTTCTGAATTTTAAAATATTTGTAATTTATTAATTCATATAATTATTACATGTTGGGCTTAGGAAATTTAGAAAAAAAAGAGCTAGCTTAAGAACATATATTTGAGAAATCAAGTTATAATAATTAATTTTTACAATTAGGATTGTTGGACAAATTTAACAAAGTCATATAGATTTTAATAAAACCATACCTGTGAAGAATCTTTATAAGTTAAAGAATCTGAATTTAACTGAAGAATCTTTATAAGTTAAAGAATCTGAATTTAACTTTATTCTTAAGAAATTTTAAGTTTTGAACACAATTTAAAGTTCAACAAAATGATTTATCAATTCTGAAAAGTAATTGGAAATTGTCAACAGAGAAACCCATGACAACCTACTTAGGAGATATCTAACAATCCTGTTGGAGAGATGACCAGAAGTTTGAGAAAACAATTTTAGGTGCTATTTTGATTTCTTTTTAAAATTTGATTCCTACATTTCTTTATAGAAGGCTGTTTCTTCAATCTAATTTTAATTTATTTTGATATTTGTGAATATGCTAATTTTCAGCTTGCAGATTTTAAAAACATTTCATGTTACTCTGTCACTAAGCATAATGATACAATTGTTAAAACTGGAAAAGGTATTAAAATAATGAAAAAGGAAACTTTTTAATAAGTTAAATTTTTGCTTTGTACTTTTTCTTGCTTTTTATGTGGTACCTATGCTAAAAAGTAACCAAAATAATTGATAACAAGAGTCAATGAGTTATACAATCAACTAAATTAAAATCTAGTCACTAAATAATCAAGAGAAAAAATCATATTATTGCCAATACATACTACAAATTGCAGGATAATATTGACCTTGCAAAAGTAGTCATCATATTTTACTGTTCTAATTAAAATTTGCACATAGGTCTCAGTATACATTTACGTGTAGCTATCAAAATAAATATTTATTCCTTTTTTGTATCAATCTCTTGTCATAATCTCCCTTCTCCCCTACAAATAAAAGACCATGTATATATGAGATTCACAAGCATAAATAAATGATAAACATTTGTTTTCTTAAAAACTTTACCTTTAGCAAACTTCAAAATGTCTTCTGTAATGTATTTTGTGGTTTGCATCCAAAATGCACATTGAAATGAGATTAATTTGTTATTATATCATTGTCATTTCAGAGCATAGAAATGCACAATTAGCATCATCATTAGTTCCACAAAGTACTTTCTTCAGATTAAGAGTCAGCAAATTATTGTAAACAACATGATTTAATTCATTGGCAGTGATATTTTTGGCAGCTCAGTCACTGTTAGAGTTGTGTTAGAATTATTATTTTTTATTAGGAGACTTGATGAAAGAGATGTGAGAAAACAACTGTGAAATTATAATCTGCATAATAAGTAATATTGAAGAAGTTATTCTTGTTTCCATGTGTATTTCAAACTACAAAAATAAATTTAACTTCCAACCATTTCTCATATGTTTTTCTGTACTAACTAGCAATACCAAATGTTTATTTGTGATAGGAATACAAGTCAAGAACAAGTGTAATCCAGATACATATAAAAGCATATATATCTTTTTTAGATGACATAACAAATTGCAGTTTTTGTATTAGAGCTCAACTGCTATTCGAGTAAATTTTCTAGATACTTAACAATATGTCCAATTAAATCTTCTTGTAGCCTTGAATGTTTTTGGTTTTGATATATAATTTGACTATTCACTAGAACTGTTCTCTGAAGTTGACAGGTTATGTGTTTTCAAAAACTCTCTAGTTTAATTTTGATTCTGCCAAGTTAGAATTGTATTAAAATGTTATAAACCATAAGCTGTTGAACAGATAAAGCATAAAAACATAATTAAAATGTAAATATATCCAGTAAAAGCAACACAGTAGTCTTGCAGAAATTGAAAAATATTTTGATATTCAAATTTTAAAATAATTTTGTATTAAGGGTACTTAATAGAAAAAAATAGCTAAAAAATATAAACATGTATGTATTATATTTTACATTATAGGGAGCAATTAATTTTAAATAATTAAAGTGAAGATCATTTCATATTTAACCTTTTAGTTTTAATGTGTATAGGTGAATTTGGTGAATAATACCAATGTAAACATTTTTATGTTTGAGTCTTTTTTGACAAATACATTTTGTATAGAATGTTCACTTGAAACAAAACCGCCAAAAATATGCAAATATTTATTGAATCCATGCAGTGAAATATAAGTAAGACTTTTTCCATGCTACACAGGGACTTCAAATATGTAACAATAGAGACAAATGAATAAGGAAAAGTAATTCAAAAATGTGTCTTTTGCCCGGCGCGGTGGCTCAAGCCTGTAATCCCAGCACTTCGGGAGGCCGAGAAGGGTGGATCACAAGGTCAGGAGATCGAGACCACCCTGGCTAACCCGGTGAAACCCCGTCTCAACTAAAAAATACAAAAAACTAGCCGGGCGAGGTGGCGGGCGCCTGTAGTCCCAGCTACTCGGGAGGCTGAGGCAGGAGAATGGTGTAAACCTGGGAGGCGGAGCTTGCAGTGAACTGAGATCCGGCCACTGCACTCCAGCCTGGGCGGCAGAGCGAGACTCCGTCTCAAAAAAAAAAAAAAAAAAAAAAAAGTATCTTTTATCATGAGGATTATTCTTTCCTGAAGGTGAGAAAAATGCAGGATGAAATACTGTCAGAGACATGACATCATTGATTGCCCTTTTTCCCTCCAGCAGATGTTGTAACTAGTTTCATAGGAGCTAGTATTTTTCAATATTCTGTTTAAATGGATTTCCATTGCTTGTCATTGTAAATTCATCTGGAAAGACAATGCAATTTTTTAGCATATAAGTTCAGTATTGAGCCAACAATTAAGCTTTGCCAGTTTATCAGATTTACTTTGCTCAGATAGTGTCATTAGCATCTGGCTGCTAATCTACTTTATGCTGTCATTTGCAAGCACCTCTGTTCTTATAGTCTCCTCAGGTATACTAAAATTTTTTAAACTTGCCTAATTAAACTAGAAATTTTATGTGCCTCTATGTTGCATGTCTATGTGTGCATTTGTGTATGTTCGGTTTCGCTCAATGCATATCTGACCTGAAATGATATAATCACAGAATGTGGAAAGAATCTCAGAAGGAGAGAAGAAAATATTTCATCTCTTCTTGCTGGGATATGGAGAAATTCACGGTGAATAAGAAAAATAAATAGAAACAAAGATATAATCAAGTAATCGAACTACAGTAAGAGCAGTCTTCATACATTGATGTTTTCAGTATGGCATGAAAGTTACGTACAATCTCTATATTAATTCTTACAAATTTTTGATACTGAAAACCAGATTCAAATAGGTATTGGATGGCTTTATAGATGATGTTTCCTTGAAAGAAGGAAATGAATATGATTATTTTGATCTTAAAAGCACACTATTGCAAATGTTTCTGTTTACGCTGCTGTATTTTCCATATCAAAAACTTATAAATTGCATTTTAAAAATAAATGAAGACATTAAGATAAATGTTTAATTGAATAAATAAAACAAAAATGAGCAAAAAGTATGTTTTGCAACAAATTGTAATAGTGTATAATTCATTTATAGTATAAATAATTATTATTTTTAATTTTTTTTCCTTGTGTCTTTGCTGGGTTTTGGTATCAGGATGATGCTGGTTTTGTAGAATGATAAGGAAAGAGGCCCTTCTCCCTGATTTTTTGGAATAGTTTCAGTAGTATTGGTACTAGCTCTTGTTTATCTGGTAGAATTCAGCTGTGAATTCAACTGTTCCAGGACTCTTTTGGGTTGGTGTATTTTTTATTACAGATTCCATTTTAGAACTCAATATTAGTCTCTTTAGAGTTACCGTTGCTTCCTGATTCAATCTTGGAAGATTGTGTGTTTCCAGGAATTTATACATTTCCTCTAGATTTTCTAGTTGATGTGCATGGAGATGGTCATAGTAGTCTCTGAGACCCTTTGCATTTCTATGAGATCAGTTTTAATGTCACCTTTGTCATTTATGATTGTGTTTATTTTGGTCTTCTTTCTCTTTTCTTTTTCTTTGTTAATCCCATTAGCAGTCTACTGATCTTTTTTAAGTTTGCAAAAAAACAACTTTTGGATTTGTTAATTATTTGTATAGATTTTTGTATTCTCACTTTTGTTCAATTCTCCTCCAATTTTAGTTATTTATTTTCCTCTGCAAGCTTCGGGGTTACTTTTTTCTTGTTTTTCTAGTTTTTCTGGTTGTAAAGTTAGGTTGTTAATTTGAGATCTTTCTAGTTTTTTGAGGTAGGTGTTTAGCACTACAAACTTTCCACTTAATACTGTTTATGGTGCATCCGAGGGACATTGGTATGTTGTGTCTCTGTTTCATTTATTTGAAAGAAGATCTTTATTTCTGCCTTAATTTTATTGTTTACTCAAAAGTCATTCAGGAATAAGTTGTTTCATTTTCATGTAGTTGTGTGGTTTTGCAATATCTTCTTGGTATTGATTTTTTGTGTTGTTCCACTGTTGTGTAAGAGTATGGTTGGTATGATTTCTATGTTTTAAATTTATTCAGGCTTTTTTTATGGCTGACCATGTGGTTGATCTGGGAGTATGTGTCATGTGCAGAGGAGAAGAATATACATTCTACTGTTAATGTATAAAGTGTCCTGTATTTTTCCATTAGGTACAATTGGTCAAGTGTTGAATTTAAGTCCAGAATTTATTTATTAGGTTTTCTGCCTTGATGCACTGCCTAATGCTCACAGTGGATAATAACGTCCAACATTTCTGATGACCATAGATGCAAAAATCCTCAATAAGACACAACCAAATCAAGCAGTATGTCAATTTTCTTTTATATGTCAGTAATTTATTCCTTTATATTATCTGATAGTATGCTATTGTAGTGATATATCACAACGTATTTTTCCATTGTCCTATTGATGAAGCTTAGGTATTTCTAATTGTTTTAGCTCTTATGAATAAGGCTACTATAAATATTCTTGTATTAATATTTTATAGGCATAATTTTTCTTACATTGTGCATAAATAGAAGTCCTAAGTGTATGTTTAATTTTTAAAGAAATTAATTAAATTTTAAAAAGAAATTATAAATTATAAATTATTAAAAATTAAAAAATATTTAATTTTTTTTTCTGTTGCTCTTTTTTTTTAAATTTATTTATTATTATTATACTTTAAGTTCTAGGGTACATGTGCATAACGTGCAGGTTTGTTACATATGTATACTTGTGCCATGTTGGTGTGCTGCACTCATCAACTCGTCAGCACCCATCAACTCGTCATTTACATCAGGTATAACTCCCAATGCAATCCCTCCCCCCTCCCCCCTCCCCATGATAGGCCCCGGTGTGTGATGTTCCCCTTCCCGAGTCCAAGTGATCTCATTGTTCAGTTCCCACCTATGAGTGAGAACATGCGGTGTTTGCTTTTCTGTTCTTGTAATTTTTAAAGAAATTATTTAATTTTAAAAGAAATTATTAATTATTAATTAATTAATAATTGATTTTTAAATAAATTAAATTATTAATAAAAACAATATTTTTCATGGTAACTGGAAATATTTGAAATATTTGAAAGTTCTAGTTCCTCCAAATTATTGCTTACATTTTTATGATTAGTCATTTTCTGTTTATTGAAATCATAACCATTCTTGTGTGTGTGTGTGTGTCTGTGTGTGTGTGTAGGTGTACTAAATAGTGGTCCTGATTTGAATTCCTTAAAAACTATTAATATTGAAAAACTTTTCATATGCTTATTAGTCATCTGTATGTCATCTTTTGTGATATATTTGATTAAGATTTTGCCTATACTTTTCAGTATGTAGAAATTCTTTATGTATTCTCTATATGAGTTTTATTGTTTGAAAAAAAGTATTGGGACTATATTCTCCAAATATGTTTATTTATTTTTTTATTTTTATTTTTTGAGATGGAGTCTTGCTCTGTTGCCCAGGCTGGAGTGTAGTGGTACAATCTCGGCTCACTGCAAGCTCTGTCTCTTGGGTTCACACCATTCTCCTGCCTCAGCCTCCCGAGTAGCTGGGACTACAGGCGCCTGCCACCATGCCCAGTTAATGTTTTGTGTTTTTAGTAGAGACGGGGTTTCATCATCTTGGCCAGGCTGGTCTCTATCTCTTGACCTCGTGACCCACCCGCCTCGGCCTCCCAAAGTACTGGGATTACAGACGTGAGCCACCACTCCCGGCCAAATATGTTTATTATCTTATAATTTTTTAAATTATTTGCTTTGATGGGCAGGTATTTTAAATTATATAGAGTCTAATTCATTTTTTTCTTTTCCTATATTGCATGCTAGATTTTTTCCAGTGCATTTATGCCTACGTTATTGTTACAAAGTATATTTTTAGCTTTTTAAGTATATAACTTGTCTGACATGAATTTATATATTGAGAGTGTCACAGGTAAAAAATTATGACTTTTTTTTTTTTCACATAGATATTCATGCTCCAGAGATTTTGTGGGAAAACTCCACCAGGGGCAGTGTTCTAGTTCCATGGATTGACTTGGTACCTTGGTCAAAACTCCACTGTCCCCATATGTGAGACTCTATATCCACACTTTTATCCTGTTCCATGCATCTATTTGTCTTACACTGTTCCACACATACACCTGCGTAGGATTTCTTGGATTGTCCAGTCCATCATCTTGAACATCCTTTTTGAACATTATTTAAGTTAGCCTAAGAGGTCTGTCTCTTGCATGTGGCCCCCACTTTTTGACAGAAAGCAAACAAGAGTAATTGTCTCCCCTCCGAAAAAATCTCTAAAACTGCAGGCCATCCACAATGCAGTAACTAATTACTGAGGTGAAATTTCCATGCAATAAACTATATATAGTTATACAACTATTTTTATTACATGCAATAAACTATACACATGTATGTATTTAAAGTACACAATTTGATAAGTTTTGACTTATCAAATGTTTAAACCATGGGACTAACACACCATCAAAATAATTAATTTATCCATTAACCTCAAAAGTTTCTGTTAACCCTGATAACCTCTCCCTTCTGACATACTTCAGGCAACCACTGACCTGCTTTGTAAAACCATTAAGATTAGTTTATATTTTCCAGAAATTTGTTTAAATGAATTCCTATATTACCACTCCTTTTGGTAGAGGACAAGGGGTATCTGCTTTACTCAAAATTATTTTACTGATTCATCCATATTGTGCTTACCAATAGTTTATTCTTTTTATAACTGAGTAGTATTCTATTGTGTTTTCTCCATGTTATTGTTATTAAAAATAAAATACCTATAAAAAGTGTTTGAAATTTCTAAAGACAAATGCTTTCATTTATCTTAATACCTAAAAGTGGAAATATAGTGATACATTCAATGTGTTTTACCTTTTATTACTTTAGTAGTGTCTTGAAAGACCAGACTCTGAATTTTAATCAAATATATCAATTTGTTTCTTTGTGGGACATGCTTTTGTTATTTTGACTAAGAAATATTTGCCTATTATAAGATAATAAAAATTTTTCCTATATCTTCTTGTAGAATTCTCATAGTTTTAGGTTTACATTTACATCTACTATCCACTTTGATTTTTGTATACAGTGCAAGATATAGACTATCTGTATATGGATATTAAGTTATTGTAGAACCATTTTTGGCAAGCCTATATTTTTTCCACTCAATTGCCTTTTGTAAACTTTGTCGAAAGTTGGATTAGAGTTAGCACTCCATATCTGTGGATTTCACATCTGTGAATTCAACACAACCACAGATTAAAAAATACATATTAAAAAATAAAATCAGACGGTTGCATCTGTACTAAACAGATATTTTTCCTTGTCATAATTCCCTCAGCAACATAGTAGAACCACTATTCTTATAGAATTTATACTGCATTATATAAGATAATTAATCTAAAGATGATTTAAAGTATATGAGAGTATGTGTGTAGGTTATATGAAGTGCTATGCCATTTTATACAAGGGACTTGGGCATCTGTGGATTTTGGTGTCCGAGGGGCATCCTGAAACCAATTTTCTACCGATATGACAGGACAACTATATGTACCTGTGGGAGGCTATTTCTGGGTTCCCCATTATTTCCAATTGATCTATTTTTCAATTATGCCAAAACCACACTTGGTTGAATATTTTAGCTCTTATAATAAGTCTTGAAGTCAAATGTTGTGTTGAAGAATGTCTGGGAAAACCAAACAGAGCCATGTGAAGTATAGAAGCACATCAATCAAAATGAATGTCAGTGTTCATAATTAAACATAATAGAAATAAATTAAAAGCACATAGACTATATACTGAATAATAGAATCTAATAAATAATTCCATAAAAATTCCTTTTTAATAGCATGCCATTTTGAACACTCAGTTAACTTCTTAAAAAATATCACATCATTTTATGTTATTCCTAAAACAATAATTTTCTGACTTATTGCTGTCTCTGAAATAAACTACAAAAGCTGAGGAATCTCTATGCCGGTAGATGCCAATGAAGGTTTAATAAGTAACCTATTTCCAAAGAATTCTTGATAAAAAATAATGCTCACTGTCTTGTTTCTTTTAAAATAGCTCCATGAATAAATATTTAAATGAAATCTATGCTGTATTATATCTGATTAATGCAACTTTATTAATGAATTTTGAAACAATATTCGTGGGTTACTGTATCTTTGTGACTTAATTTTATCTCTCATTGTCACTTTCATTTCTTGGTTCTTATCATGGGCTAAATAGTACTCCCCTACCCTGAGATATATGACAATATTCTAACCTACAGAAATTATACATGTGGTGTCAGTTGGAAAAAAGGTCTTTGCAGATGTTATTAACATAAGGTTCGCAAGATGAGATCATCCTGGATTATCCAGGTAGGCCCTAAATCCAATACAAAATGACCTTAAAAGAGACCCAGGGGAGAGGTATATGAAGGGGAAGAGGCAAAGTGACCAAGAAAGTAGAGATGAGAGTGATTCAGGAAACGAAGCCTGAAAATTCCAGGAGGCACTGGAAACTGGAAGAGGCTAAGAAAGAGACTCCCCAGAGCATATAGGCTGTCTGTGGCTCTGCTGATATCTCGATTTTGGGTGTCTAGCCTCCAGAACTGTGAAAAAATAATTACCAATTGTTTTAAGCTCTCCAATTTTTGGTAAATTTTTACAGCATATTTAGGAAACTAATTTAGTTTTTATTAATATGTACTTTGATGTAAATGAATATTTCTGTTGTTTAGTATTAAAAAAACCTGGTCAGGCATGGTGGCTCACACCTACAGTCCTAGCACTGTGGGAGGCCGAGGCAGGGGGATCTGGACTGCTACCACTACTACTACTAGTAGTAATAATAATTATAAATACAACATTTTATATAACAGTACAAACTACACGGTGTTGCCACAAACCTAATGTCATTAAAGAATCATTTTATTGTAACATAAGGCCACTTGCTTGTAAGTCATAAGCTACTGTGTGAACCCACTGAATTTTATGGATAAGAGCCCATTTCCCTTAAAAATGTATGACATGAAGGAATGGAATGTGTTGCTATAGGGCTCCTAAACTACATGTGAAGTTTTGTAATGTTAGCTGAATATAGAATGTTATGAGTTAAAAATACAAACAATAAACTTTAGTGAAACTACTAATATATACATAAGATTTACAGTAAATAATGTAACAAGGGTAAAAATGGAATATAAAAATTGCCTAATTTATTCAAAGGAAGCATGAAAAAAGAAAATGTGAATCAAATAAGTTAGAATAATTTTTTTTAATTTTTAATCACTATTAATATTTACATTAAATGTATGTGGTCAGAACACCTAACTTAAATGGAAGAGATAGTAATACTGGATTTAGAAAAGCAAAATCCAGTGATATGTTTCTTATATGAAAACAATTTAAATATAAAGTTAAAATGAAAATATAGAATATTGTAGTCCATGCTTACAGTAGTAAAAAATAAACTATCATTATCAATGACAAAAATAAGATTAGGAGCAAACAAATGATATTAGGGAGAGGAGGGCTATTGCGTAACAAATAAGGAGCCAATTAAAAAATCAGATTTATACATCTTAATGCGGATCATCAAAAGACATAAAGCAGAATCTGGTAGATCTTCTGTCTCTAGCAATAATAGACAACTTCACGAGTATAGTCAAAGATTTTAATTCTTACAAAAATTACGAGTTATATAGAATATTAAATAGTATGATAATCTAAACTGGTCTAATTTATCCAGCAATAATGGAATATAATTTTCTTAAGATTACATGAACAATTTATCAGAGTGAACTATATTCTTATGGACCATAATATACACATCTCAATACATTTAAAATGACTTAATTCATGCATGGATGCTCTCTGACCAAAATACAATTAAATTGGAAGTCAATGATAGAATAGCAACTGGAAAATCCTCTAGTAACTAAAGCTTAAATACACTTTTTTTTTTTTTTCAGAGACGGAATCTCGCTGTGTCTCCCAGGCTGGAGTGCAGTGGTGCAATCTCGACTCCCTGCAACCTCTGCCTCCGGGGTTCAAGCGATTCTCCTGCCTCAGCCTCCTGAGTAGTTGGGATTACAGACGCGCACCACCATGCCCAGTTGATTTTCGTATTTTTAGTAGAGACGGGGGTTTCACTATGTTGGTCAGGCTGATCGCGAACTCCTGACCTCGTGAACCGCCCGCCTCAGCCTCCCCAAGTGCTGGGATTACAGGCATGAACCACCGCCCTGGCCTTAAACACACTTTTAAATAACACATAAGTGAACGAAGAAATCACCCATAAGTGAACGAAGAAATCAAAGGGAAGCTAAGGAAGTATTGTGACCCGAATGACAATTAAAACATAACTTATCAAAAATTGTACATTGCAGGTGAAGAAGCTTCAGTGTGAAATTTATAACACTAAATGCCTATATTGGAAACAAAAAAGGGATCTCAAACTAATAACCTCAGCTTCCATCTGAGAACAATAAAAATATAACAAATGACACTTGAAGCGAGCAGAAGAAAATAATAAATATCAGTATGGAAGTCAGTGAAATAAATAATGAAAATCAGTAGAATAAAAGTAAGATATAAAATTTGTTCTTTTTGAAAATCCATATCATTTATAAACTTCTCTCTCGAATGATCAGGAAAAATATGGGAGACACAAATTACCAAAATCAGGAATAAGGGAAATTATCATCAGAGATCCTTGATAAATTAAAATTACTTTGAGTATATTAGAAAAAACTTTTTGCCAACCAATAAAACAACATAGATAAAATTTTTTAAATTACCCGAACTATATGATTTACCAGAACTGGCTGAAAAAACATTGAAAACCTGAGTAGACATAAGAAGTAATAACAATTAGTTCATAATAAAAATATTTGTATAAATATAATTCTAGGCTCAGAATGCATCACAGGTAAATTTTATCAAACAATGAAGAAGAAACAATACCAATACCACATAAACTCTTTCAGAATATAGAGAAGAAGGAAAAATTACTAACCTAACCTATGAAGCCAGAACTGAGGTGATACCAAAGCAAAATGGAGACTTTATTACTGCAGAAAACTACATACTAATATTTCTCATCAAAAGATGCAATATCATTACAAAATGTTAACATGTTGATTCTGAAAACATATTCAAAGGATTCTACAGCATAACCAACTGGGTGTATCCCAGGAATAAATGTATCCTGCAATACAAAGAAGATTTAAGATTGGAAGCAAAATAATGCAGTATACCACTTTAATAGAATAGAGAACAAAAGCTACCAGGTTTCTCAAATAGATGAAGAAAAACTATCTTACATAAGTTATTACACATTATCCTGAAGTTTTTCAACAAACTAGAAGCAGAAAGGATTTTTTCAACTTGATGAGAAATATCTACGAAAAAACAAAAGTAGATAAGATACTTAATGTTTAAACACTGAATATTTTCTCCCTAGGATTTTCTAAATCAACCTATAAATTTAACACAAATTTTATTAACATTCCAGAAGAATTGTTTCAGAAATTAAAAATCTGAACCTAAAGTTAATATTAACTGCAAAGGAACTGCAATAGTAGAACAATTTTCAAAATGAACAAAGTTGGAGGACTTATACTACCTGATTTCAAATTTAATAAAAAGCTACAGTAATCAACACACATAAATCAAATAGACAATATAACAAGTCCAAATGTTGACCTATGGTCAGTTAATTTTTAGACATTTTTAAAATGCTGAAACTGTTAGATTTATATGCAAAAAAATAAAGTTAGAACCTTACTTCATATTGGCCACACAAAATACTCCTTAAGGTAAAAAATAAACAAACAAACAAAAATTACAAAACTTCTAACAGAAAATATTTCAGAAAGTCTTCATAGGTTTGGATTAGGCAAAGTATTCTCAAATGTGACACAAAACTTTATCCACCCCTTTAAAAAATTGATATCACAATTAAAATATATTGCTTTCAGAACATACAATTAAGTCCACAGAAAGATAAGGAACAGATTGGTAGAAAATATTTACAAATGATATATTCAACAAACAACTTGTATTTAAAGTCTATCAAGGGCACTTCAATGGAATAACAAAAAGACAATTCAATTATTGAAACGAGCACAAGTTTTGAACATGGATTTCACCAAAGACAGCATAAGAATGGCCGATAAGCATATGAAAAGATGTTCAAAATAATATCTCATTAGGGAAATGTAAGTTGAAATGTGACCACTAGAAATGCCATAATTTAAAAGGCAAATGGTGCTAACTAATGTTGAGAATATGGAGAAACTGGAACCCTCATACATTGCTGGTGGGAATATAAAACTACAGCCACTTTGGAACACTTTTTGGTGGTTTCTTTAAAAGCTTTATATAAATTTACCATATGAACCGAGAATTTCACTCCTAGGTAATTACTCAAGAGACATGAAAACATATGTTCACAGAAAGACTTGCACATAAATATTCTTAGCAGAATTATTCAAAATAGCAAAATACAAGAAATAGGCCATATGCCCATCAACTAGTGAATAGATAAACAAAATATGCCACATGTACATTTTGTTTCAAATAGTATTCAATAAGAACAAACAATGAACTATTGACACATGCAATGTTAATGAATCACAAAAACATTATGTCGAAAGAAAGAAAAAAAAATGATTCTTATTCTGGGATTCATTTTATATGTAATTTCTAGGAAATGCAAAATTACAGATTTCTGAACGCAGATCAGCGCTTGTCTGTGTTTCGAGGTGGAAAATGTTGACTGACAGAGGGAACAAGAACAATTTTCTTAATGATGGAAATTTTCAAGTATTAGATTGTGGTGATGGTTTTACAACTGTAATAATTTAGCAAAATTTTACAACTGTATATTTACAATGTTGGATTTTATGGTGTAGAAATTACATCTTAATAAAGCTGTTTTCATTTACTTACTGTTTCAGCACAAATATAGAAAGAACTTGGGAATGGTCTCTCCCATCTCTACAACAAGAAAAATGCAGAACAACTTAAGGATCGATGACTTGTTTTTTAGTATCCATAAAGATCTGAACTTTTTAAGATCCACAAAGATTGTGGGTGAAGACAGTCTCTGAAATCTAGAGAAATCGGCAAATACAGAAAATTGCAGCTGAGATCTGCTTACCTGGAACAAAATCTCTTGAAGTCATAAACTGGTAAGAAAACTTAAGTGGTAAATTGATGAATTGATAGACACAGATTATGGACTAGTGTGAGAGTTGATAAATCCCTGAGAGCTTGGGGGAAGGAGGTGAACTTTTATGTGTTTTACCTTCACAAACTGACCAGACTTACACAGGGAAGAACCTAGAAAGATGTCCTCATGACAAGCCATTTTGGATTATGTCCAGAATGTTTCTCTTATAAAAGGCCTATTCTCAGAGTAAAATACTTTACCAGAGCCTTATCCCTCTTAGGGATATGGTGTTTATACAACTTGAGACCCCTTTACTCTTCCAGGTTTACCTAAGGTTGGAGATTAGGAAACACTTGTGAAACTCAAAAGACAAGAACAAAGACCACTAAAAGACAGAGACATAATCATAAATATATAAAACACCTTCTCTCTTCCACGCCTTACCACCATCTCAATAGGACTCCAACATAATAATATTGGGTTACTACTGAAAGAGCTGCAAGGTGCAGACTCCATGTAGGGAACATTTTGTAGGAAGCCCAAAGACAGGAGGGGAGACATAAAGGTCAATAAGGAAACTGCTGAAACCTGTAACTACATAAAACATTAAATACAACCCTACTTTTAATCAGATTAACATCAAATATTACAATAAATGCCCTTATCTGAGTTGCTTTTACCCAATACATCAAATGTAGCATTTAACTAAAAATTACAAGTCATGCTAAAAGTAAAGAAAGAAGCCACAAACTGAAGAGATAAAGCGAGTATCAGATCAAATTCAGACATGACACAGATTTTGGAATTATCAGACAAGGAATGTTAAGTAATTATAGTTAATATCTTATGGACTCTAAAGGACAAATTAGACAACATGCAAAAACACACGTATAATGTAACCAGTGGCCTGGAAACTCTAAGAAAAAAATCCAAAAACAATGTTAGAAATCAAAAACAATGTAACATATGTGAAGAGTGCCTTTAAAGGACATATTAGTAAAATGGGCATGGCTGTGGAAGAATTAATGAATTTGAAGATAGGTTAATTTAAACATCCCAAAATGAAATGAAGGTAGAAAAACAAATGATAAAAACAACAAAATAATCCAAACACGGTAGGGCAATTTCAAAATATGCAACATAAGTATAATTGGAATACCAGAGAGAGACATGAGATCATAGCAGAAAATATGCTTGATGTGATAACAATGGCTGAAAAGTTTACAAAATTGATGATAGGTATCAAAACGCCAATCTGGGATGTTCAGAGATCTTCAAGAAAATTAAATACCAAACTGTCCATATTTAGACATATTGTATTCAAATTGTAGAAAACCAAATGCAAGGAAAAAAGTATTTGTAGAATATTTTGTAGAAAATCTCTGTAGGTGACTGAGGAAAATTGTAGAGATTTTGTAGAAAATCTCTGTAGATGAATGATGACCTTAACTATATGAGAAAAAAGATAATAATTAGAGTAAACGTCCCATAAGATAACCTGCCAGCAAGAAGAGAGTAGAGTTAAATATTTAAAGTATAGTAAGAACAAAATACTGAACTAGAATTTTATGTTTAAAGAAATTACTCTTCAAAAGTAAAGGAGAAATAAAGTCTTTCTCCAACAAAGGAAAACTTAAAAAATGCATTTCCAGCATATCTACCATGCAATAATTTTCAAAGGAAGTTATTCTGGAAGAAGAAAAAGTGATACATAATAGAAATTTAGACTTATTAAAAAAGGAAATCAGAGGAGGAATAAGTAAAGATAAAATACCTTTTATTGTATCATATTCCCAAATTGATCTAAAATGTAACCATATAAAGTAATAAATAGTATTAATTGAAGGTGGACTTATTTGATGTAAATGTACATTGTAAATGGTAGGAAAACTATTAAAAAATTCAAAATGTTATATATCAATATGCTAAAATAGGCATAAAATGGAGTAACAACAAAAATTCAATTAAATTCAGAGAAGGCAGAAAAGGGGGAAGGCAATATAAGAGCGAGAAGAAACAACGAAGAGCAAATGCAACAAATAGAAAATAGTTACAAACATAGTAAACATATAATCACTCTAAGTGTAAATGGACATGATATACCAATAAAAATACAGATTTTCAGAATGGATGAAAATATAAAACCCAACATCATATTGTCTCCCAGAACCTATTTGAATATCAATGGACAAGTTAAAGAAAATAGAAAAAGAAAGAGATACCATTCTAGTTAACCCTTATCAAAAGAAATCTAAAATGATTGTATTAATTTCAGACAAAGTAGACATTAAAAAAAGAAAATTATGACTGATAATAAGGAACATTACATAGTGATGAAAAGGTCAATACTTGCATGTATTGTCTTGGGTATACCTAATAACAGAGCATCAAAATCTGTGAGGCAAAACTGATAGAACTGAAAACTAACATAAAACATTCACCAAGGTAGAAGATATTCTGGGACATAAACCACAGTTTATCAAGTTCAAAAAAATTGATATATTGCAAAGTGCATTCTTAGATAACAATGGAATTAAACTAGAAATTGATATTAGAAAGATCACTGTAAAATTTGAAAATATTTGAAGATTAAAAATCATACTTCTAAATAACACATGTGCAAAGAATAAATGATAAAATCAATTAAAATATGTTTTGAACTAAAGGAAAATGAAAATATAACATTAAAATTTATGAGATGCAACAAAAACAATGCTTACAAGTAAATATGTAGCACTGAATGTGTAAACTAGAAGAGATGAAAAATCTAAAATTAATAACATATTTCTACCTTAGAGAGCTAGAGAGAAGAACAGCACTTTAAGACAAAAGAGGAAGACTATAAAAAATTTAACTAGAGCAGAAATCAGTGTAATTTAAAATATAACAACAATATAAATTAATAATAAAACCAAAACATGCTTTTTGCAAAACATCTGTAAAACTGATAAACCTCTAGCCAGGCTGACCAAGAAAAAAGATATAAGACACAACTTACCAGTGTCAAAAAGGAAAAAGGGATCATCACTACTGATCCTAGTGATATTTAATGGATAATAACAAAGTATCGTGAACAACTCTGTGCTTACAAATTTGGTAACTTAGATAAAATTGATCCATTCCCCAAAAGACAAAACCTCCAAAACATACACAAGTAGAAATGAATAATTTCTACAGGCCTAAATCTATTAAAGAAATTAAATCAATAATTACTGATATTTAAAAAAAAAAAAAAAGAAACAGTCTTGGTTGGTTTAACTGGTGAATTCAATTAAAAACTAGAACACTTAAGAAATAAGTAATACCAGCATTTCTCTACTATTAAAATCAGGAAAAAACAAATCACTTAGAAAAGAAAGCTACAAACCAATATATTTTCAATTTGAGATGCAAAATTTTAAACAAATTATTACTTAACTGAGTATAAGAATTACAAAAAAAATGTACACCACAAGCAAGTAAAAACTATTCTAGATATGCAAAGTTGGTTCAACATCCACAAATAAATTAATGTAATCTACTCTGTCAACAGAGTGAAGAAAAAAGTCATATGATCATGTAATTGATATGATGAAAGCATTTGACATCTAACATTCATTTATAATAAAATAGCACACTAAGAATAGAAGTGAAATTCCTCAATTTAATAAGGAACACTCCCTAAAAATTCTTATAGTTAATATCATATGTAATGGTATTCTAAACATTGGAAATGAGACGAGACATCTTCTCTTACTCTCCTATCACATATCATACTGGAAGTCCTAGCTAGAGCAATTTGATAAGAAAAGAAATGAAAATCATACCATTTGAAAAAGATAAAATAAAATTGACTTTGTCCATAGATGACCTGATTGGCTATGTAGAAAATTCCCTAAGAATCCATTAAGGAAATCATCTCAGAATTAATAAGTGATATAGCAAGTTTAAGTGCAAAAAGAATTATTTTTTACATACCAGCAACAAAGAATTGGAATTTGAGATTAAATATAATGCCATTTTAATAGTCTCAAAAATGTAATACTTAAATCACCATATAACAAAATATGCACATGACCTTTATGTGAAAAATGCAACATTCTGATGACACAAATAAAAGGAAATCTAAACAGAGATATATTACATGTTGATGGATTGAACAAATCAATAATGTTAAAATGACATTTCTTCCCAAATTGATCTACAAATTAAATGTAATACTAGTCATATCTCAGCAAGATATTTTGCATATGTCATCAAGCTGTCAAGTTTTATGAAAAGGCAAATAACCTAAGATAGTCAAAACAATACTAATGAAGGAGAACAAGTTGGAAGACTCACGCTATTCAATTTCAAGATTCACTATAAAGCTACAAGATATCATGATACTGGAAAAATATAGATACATAAGTGAATGGAACAAAACACAGAGCCTCAAAAGATATCAACACTAATATAGTCCACTGATCGTTGAGAAGAACGAAAGACAACTCAGTGTGGAAAGGGTAGTCTTTTCATTCTATGTTGTAAGAACAACTGGATATCCATTCGATAAAAGAAATAAATCTAGGTACAGACTCACAAACTTTACATCATTCACAAAAATTTAATTAAATGGATTATAAATGGAAATATAACATGGAAACAAAAACTAAGACTGACACAGGAGACATCTAGCAAGGATGCAAAAGGGAACCCTTGTACACTGTTGTAGGGGATGTAAATTAGTACAACTACCATGGACAACAGTTTGGAGGTTCCTAAACAACTGAAAATAGAGCTACCATATGATCCAGCAATCTCATTGCTAGGTATGTAACCCCTAAAAAGGAAATCAGTGTTTTGAAGAAATACCTGCACTCCTATTATATGTTCATTGCAGCACTATTCACAATAGCCAAGATTGGAAGCAACCTTCCAAAGAAAATGTCATATACACAATGGAGTGTTATTCAGCCATAAAAATGAATGAGATCCTATCATTTGCAACAGCATGAATAAAACTCGAGGTCATTATTTTAAGGGAAATAAGCCAGGCATGGAAAGAAAAAAATTTGTATGTTGTCACTTATTTACGGGAAAATCAACACAAGTAGAAATAGAGAGTAGAATGATGATTACCAGACACTGGGAAGGGTAATGAGGGAGGTTGAGAGGGAAATGGGAATGGTAATGGGCACAAACAAATACTTAGAATGAATTAAATCTAACATTTGATAGAAAAGCAGGGTGACTATAGTCAATAATAATTTGATTGTATATTTTAAAATAACTAAAAGTATAAAATTTGATTGTTTATAACACAAAGGATAAATTATTGAGGTGATAGATACCTCCTGATACAGTTTGAATCTGTCCCCACCAAATCTCATGTTGAATATAATCTCCAGTGTTGGAGGTGGGCCCTGGTGGGAGGTGATTGGATCACTGAGGCAGATTTCTCATGAATGGGTTAGCACCATCCCCTTGGTGCTCTTCTCATGATAGTGAGTGAATTATTATGATATCTGGTTGTTTAAAAGTGTATTGCAGCTCTCCCCTCTGTCTCTTCCTCCTGTACCAGCCATGTGAAGACAGACATCTGCTCAGGCTTTTCCTTCCACCATGATTGTAAGTTTCCTGTGACCACCCCAGAAGCAGATGCTGCCATGTTTCCTGTACAGTCTGCAGAACTGTGAGCCAATTATTTGGTGTTATACAATTACTTTCAATGGCAAAAACCACACACATATGGTAATTTTAAGATAGTGTTCAGAGCTCTGAATAAAATGAATGTAAAATCGTGGAGAGTACTTGAAAAGAAGCTGACACTTTAAAATCAAGATGGAGTATCAGGGAATGCATCTCTGAGAAAGGGACATTAAAGCTGAAACTTTAATGTAAAAAATGTCTAATAAATATTGTCTATACTGATGGCTTCATGGGAGAATTAATAAGTCAAAACTCATCAAATTATACACTTAAATATATATTGTTTATTGTATGTCAACTATACCTCAGTAACACTGTTTAAAAAAAGGTTGATCCAGAAAATTCCTTAGGCATTTTCAAAGATGCTTTGTAAGGGGAAAGTAAGCAGATTGTTGTCACATAGGATGATCTTGGGAATGGCCAGGTAGGCATGCTTCCTGAGCTGACAGATACCAGCCATGATCTCTTGGTCTGTATCCCCATGGGCTGTTAGAGAAGCTCCATCTGATGGCATTTGTCAGTTCATCTCTGTGTGTGTCCATCTCTGTTTCCCTGGGCCTTCCCTGAATTTAATTCAAGTACCATTAAAAGTGGGGTCTCACTTGGAGCTTTGGTAGTTTGTGGATTGCTCTGTGTCTGCATTTAAGACATTCGATAAAGAAAAGCAAATGAAGAGTAGAAACCTCATAGAAATCAGAAAATGAACCTCGGAGAAATGAGTACTGTGGCCTTTGAGAAAACAAGTAGCAGTGATTGTGAGCTGGGTAGCTGGCCAAGTCAAGAAAGAGCCACAAGCCAGGTTTGGGAAATATGGATGAATTTACCAGAGATTCCTGAAAATACATGAAAGAGAAATTTACTAAGCAATTTGAGAATCTTCAGCTTGTAAGAGCTCAAGGAATTTTATATCAAAAGGGCCAACATCAGTAATAGAATGGGAAGAAGAACCTAGATACTTGGTTTGTCCCTGAAGTTGCAATCATCCAGAATCTGATGGAAATCTTGACAGATGTTAAAGTCTCCAGTGAGTCTGCAGTTTTACATGAGAAGAGTTAAGCCACTGATATTTAATTCATTATTTTATCTATATTTATTCACGTATATATAAATACACACACACACACACAAATGCACACATGCAAAAACACATATATTCCCCTATGATCTAGGCACAGATCTAAGCATTGCCCAACTAATGTAGGCACTCAGAAATAGCACTAAAGTAAACACACTGCATCTCTGATATTTAATAGTAATTAAGTAATAATCAACAGTAAACCAAAAAATGTGACAATGTAAGAAAATAAGTGCTAGTAAATGTACAAAACAAAGAAGTATACAGAGAAGTACTAAAACCAGTCAGATGCAAGGGTCATGAAAAGCCTCTCTGAAAATTACCTATTTGGGCTGAGATCTAAATGATTGTACAATGTCATACATGGACATAGTCAGTTCCAAGACATTAATTCCACAGAGAGGAAGCAGCATATGCCAAGGCCCAAGCCAGTAATGAACTTGACATGTCTGAGGAATAAAAGGCAAGCTCGTGTGGCTGGAGCATGGTCATGGAGCCAGTGGTAGAAAATGAGGTTCTGGACACAGAAATTGGCAAGATTATGTGGGACCATGATGATATGCTGAGATTTTTCTAGGAATTTGGAAAACATGCTAATAGTATTGAGGAACATTGAAAAATTTTAATCAGAAGAAATACTTTGATTTCAAAAACTAACATGCTTTGTCTTGGGTACTACCTGATGAGCCCCAAACCGATTCATTATTATATAATCACAGGCTTGGCTGAAGGGGGTAGTTATGATTACATGTTTTGTCCTTTTTATTTAAAGTGCTTTTGTACTTGAATTTCAATCTGAAATTTTTCCTTTTGCCAAAGGAGATAACACTATTTCAAAAAAAGGAAAAAACATACTATGTCCCATGGAGAGCATATATCAGGGTATTACTTTTATTCATTCAGGTTCTGAAAGGGGTGTTTAGATAGTCTGTAGCTTTTAATCTCGGTAGGTTTAGTCAATTGAACACCACTTCTAGAATTTGGACATCAACAAGTTTTGTCCTGTTAGGAAATGCTGTTCCCTTATCTCTACCTATTTTACAGCCAACCTCTCCATTCCCAAGTGTTCTATTTCTTTCAATTCCATTTCCATACAGACACTTTTGTAAACCTTGACCTCTGGCATCTAACCTATGACTTCTATCTCAGATTGTGTCCCTTCTCTCTCAGTTTGCACTTCTGCTTAGCCTCAGGAACTCTTTACAGAAATAGCCCTCCTCACACCCACCTGCCCCCTAGACTGGCCAAAAAGACTCAAATCAAACTCACTAACATTGTCCCTATTCCTCGGTACCAGCATCAGAAATTACAGGGTAGTACACAATAGCAAAAAGCACAGTGACAAAAATACGTAAAGATACTACTGCGATTTTAGATTTTGCAATTTTAGTGTAGGTGCTTGTGGCAGGGGAATACAATATTAACTAGACAGATATAGTAAATTTTCAAAAGTTTTTGTCCTGGGAAATATTGGTGAATTGACCATTACTTAAATTAAGCAGACCATTGACTGGGTATACACTTTGGTATGGGAATAATAATACAAATAGTGAGACTTTTGTTCTTTTTTAACAGATAGGTTGATATGAGTCTTTTATTTTAAGGAGAGCACTATTAAGATAAAATTTTTGTTGACAATGTTACATAGCACAACCGTTGAAAGAAATGGTGATGTTTTAGTTATGTGAATTTTTTTTTTTTTTTGAGACAGAGTCTCACTCGTTGCCCAGGCTGGAGTGCAGTGGCACAATCTCGGCTCACTGCAACCTCTGCCGCTAGGGTTCAAGCAATTCTCCTGCCTCAGCCTCCCGGGTAGCTGGAATTACAGGCACCTGTCATCATTTTGTAGTTTTTAGTAGAGACGGAATTTCACCATCTTCGCCAGGCTGGTCTTGAACACCTGACCTCATGATCCACTTGCCTCGGCCTCCCAAAGTGCTGGGATTACAGGCATGAGCCATCGCGCCTGGCCAGTTATGTGTATCTTAGCAGAAATAACTAGCAGATTGTTCCATCTTGTTAAGTTAACCAATTTTAAATGTTGCATTACAGCACTTACAGTAATAGGACAAATCAGTTTCACTTAGAACATATTCACTTGTTTCTTCCCATATTCTGAACATTTGTGTGTGCTAGTGATTGGTGCCAGAGTTAGTGGGAGGGAGAGATGAATAGGCAGAACACAGGGTTTTTTTTATGGCAGTGAAACAATTCCGTATGATACATGGATGATCTGTAATGTTCAGCCTCTATGATAGCCCAGGAAACAAGATACATGTTCTAATACATTCTTATTATTTGGTTCTAACCAAGTATATACTATTGATGTATATGGAATTTTTAAAAAGTCACTTCAAAGTCATTTAGTGCCCTATATGAATAATATCTGGGGATTGTTGAATACATTTAATTTTTGATGGTTAATTATAATATAACAGTGACCTTAAATATCAAATATCATATGAGGGGTATCCAAAACTTACACTGCCTATGATTTTTCACATAGCATCAGTTTCCAGCAGGTAGATTAATTGCACTGTAAAAATGGGTCACAAGTTATTTGATGAAATCAAATTCTGATTCAGAAGTTCTAAACAAAAAGGAAGATGACAAAGTCAAACTAGAAAACGGATTTAGAAAATTGTATTTTGTTTTCTTTTTTTTTTTAACTTCAGAGTAGATTCAGTCTGAGTCAAGGCTGAATTACTTCAAAGACTTTTCATAAGTGATGTCAAGTAATTTCAAATGAATTGAAGCTGCCAGGTTCAAGAGAGATATTGAAGGTATCAGGACCCTAAGGACACTGGAAACTTCACTAGCTTAAAATTAATTTAAAGTATATTAACATCAAACACTGAGAAATGCAGGTTAGCAATAGCATTAGAGGAAGACTTTGGGAATACTACTCTAGGCGTTCCTTATGAGATATTATTTGTCACTGAAAAGCTACTTATAGCCTATATAAATGTATTTTCAAACTTTTAGAAATCCAGATTCTACATTTCTTAGAAATTCAATTCTGGATTGACTGGCGGTGGTTTAGTTTCCCTGCTTTAGCTGCACTTGCTTCTGAGAAATCATCCACAAATCAATGCATCAGCATTGAAGTTTGCTTGTGTATTTTTATGCTGACCAAACATTCTAGTAATTTATAACAAAACAAACTAAATTATCCTGGGAATTGTGGTTTTGCTTACTCGTTCTTCAATGTGAAAGTTAGAGTGAAAGTTATGTTACATCCCAATTTTTAAGCAAAATTCTTAGTAACAGAATATCCAGTTTACATCAAAACAATGCAGTAAAGCTGGCTGAACAATATTTTAACCAGGAAAAAATAAAAAAAAACAAAACATAAAAATAAAAATAGAAAAAATGAGTATTATGCAATACTATTGAAGAGTTTTGTTGTCATTTTTCCCTTTCCTACACCCTATTGGGAAAAGTGTTGTGTGACTTCTTTCTTTTTTTTTTTTTTGAAACAGGGTTTATTCTATAGCCCAAACTGAGTGCAGTGGCACAATCTCAGCTCACTGCAACCTCTGCTTCCCAGGCTTAAGCCATCCTCCCACCACAGTCTCCCAAGTAGCTGGGACCAAAGGTGCACACCACAACACCTAGCTAATTTTTGTATTTTTCGTAGAGATGGGGATTTTGCCCTGTTGGCCAAGGTGGTCTCAAACTCCTGACCGCAAGTAATCTGCCTGCCTCAGTCTCTCAAAGTGCCGGGATTACAGGTATGAGCCACCGGGCCCAGCCTCTGGACATATTTTAACCAATATTTGAAATTGTTTTCTAGACTAACGCTTACAAATTCTTTAAAATTAAGTAAGCAAAAAATTGGTAGATCCATGACTATACCTCCTGTATTTGGGATAAACTGCAGAGAGATAGTTTTTCCAATGCCAATATTAAGTAATAAAGGTTTTGAAGTTTTCCAGTGGAGCTACAGGAGGTCATGCCAAATAGTGGAGAAAAGACTTAAAGACCTTCTTTATTTCAATGTCAAATAATTGAAACTTCTTAAAAACTAGGATCTAATAGAACTTTCATCCTAGTTTTCACATTAAAGAATGAATAAGCAAAGCTGTAATTCCTAGGACAAATCCCAGATAATTTAGAATCCACTAGCTACCATTATAAGAAAAACATAATTTTTGGTTTTCATTGAATAGAATTATCCATCTTTTCTATAATAGAAGACTTTTGACCAACAGGATCAGGAACTGCAGGAGGTTGGTTAGTCAAAAAAGGTAAATAGGACATGGAGACATAAAAAAACTAATATGGATATAATTAAACACTTTTTTCTTTCAATTTTAAAAGAGTATTAATTTGCCAAACAATAATATAATTCAAAGGCTTTTTGTTATCTTTGTTGTTGTTTTTCACTGAGTCTTTTCTTTTTACTGATTATTCTATGAAACATTTACATTAACATAACTGTGATGAATCACTTATTTCCATTTTTAGAGTTCTTTTAAGATTTTGAGCTTAAAACATTTATCAACACAGATATAGAATAATTTTTTAAAATAGGATAATTTTAAAAATTTTATTCTGGATTTTGTTTTCCAGTCATTTTTCCCATACTTAATTTGATAGATAGCATGATTATTAGAAAGTTCAGTGTCTTGAATCTTCACAACACTTAGTTTTAATTGTAAAAGTTCTTATTTTTACACTTGAATTCCAACTATTTATCAAAATTTTTATTTAAATTTATGTAATAAAAATTTAAATCCAACAATATTTAGGGTCAAATACAAATAGTTTTCATTATACCTCCAACTCAATTGGTGCGACTAGCTCAGACCATGCTGGAAAATAAACTCATTAATTTTTGTTGTAAAGGAGAGGAGAAACTGGTATATGTCAATTTGAAGTTTATTTAAAAGATCTTATACTTATCATTAATCTATCCTAAAATATGATCTTTCTCTATTGCATTGTGCCTTTGTGGAAGTCAGTATTATCAAATAAAAATAAGTTCCAATTTAATATGCTTATGGTGCACTTTAAATATATTTTAAAAATTTCTTTCCAAAGTAATTTGAAGTGTATATAAAGAAAAAATAAATAACATATTTGACAACTTAAGCACTTTTTTATGCAAATTCTAATCTGTTTCAGAAAACATTTCTACAAGAAAATGAAATCTTAAAAGCTGTGCAATACAGATGTGCATTTTATTTAAAAAAAGGAAAACAGAGAAACCAATGAAAAGAAAGGGTTTTTAAGAGCTATTTCAGAGTAAAAACTTAATATATTAATTCTTTCAGAAGTAATTTTTGTTGTAAAGGAAAGGAAGAGCTGGTGCATGTCAATTAAGTGGAATGTATTTAAAAGACCTTATAAATATTATTAATCTATCCTAAAATATTATCTTTCTGTACTGCATTGTGCCTTTGTGGACAAACTGGAACAGAGGCTGAAAATATGACGGTAGAAGAGATAAAACAGTGACTTTCCTTGAGTTTAACTGTGAGAAAATATAAAATCATATATATGCGTGTGTGTTTACATAATTTTATTACATATGATTTTATTGGAAAACATTTTCTTTTTGTATATATATATACACATATATGTATATATGTATATATATGTATATATGTATATATATATGTGTGTGTATATATATATACACAAAGAGAATATATATATATATACTCAAAAATAAGATGTGGAGGGAGAATAAAGCTTTAATAAGTGGGCAAAATAGAAAACAAATAAATAGAAAGTGGATTTAAATGCAAATATGCCAAGAATTTACAGTAAATATAAACAGAATAGATACTCTAATGAAAAGACCAGTATAAAATAAATAAAATCTAAAGCCATCTATATAAGACTTACAGTCAACATAAGCAAACTGTAAGCATATAGAAAGTTCTAATCCAAAAATGTTTCCATAAAATCAATAGCCAATAGAAACTTGAGGCATTTAGTTTAATATTGGTCAGAGTAAATTTTGATGTAAACATTACTAAGAATAAAGAAAAACTTTTCATGATGACAATGGAACCAACCTTCTAGGAAGATAACACATTTCTAAATTTCAGTGGAACCAGTATTATTCTAAAATATGTGTTTAAAAATGAACAGCCTAAAGGGATGAAATAATTAGTTACATAATCATAATAGACTTTTTTTTTTTTTTGAGACAGCCTGGCTCTGTTGCCCAGGCCGGAGTGCAGTAGTATGATCACAGCTCACTCCAACCTCCACCTCCCGTGATCAAGCCATCCTCCCACATCAGCCTACCAAAGTACTGGAATTACAGGCATGAGCCACCACGCCCAGCCCATAGTAAAAGATTTGAAAACAATTCTCTCAATAGATGTTTTTTTTAAATAAGAAAAGACTCTCAGTATTGATACAGAAGATCTGAAAACCAAAATTAACAAATGACTTAGTAAACATATATAGAACATAGCATCTAACAAAAAAAATTAAGGTAATATTGAAAAATTACATAAATTGACCTTATTGTGACCCTTAAAAATAGCTTCAACCAATATTAAAGGATTAAGGTTGTTTAAAGTATGCTTCTTAGTCACAGTGAAATTAAGTTGTAAAATACTAACCAAAATATAATGGGAAAAGTTCCATAATATTTTATTCAAAATGGCAATAAATTAATGAATATACTTCTTAACATCTATGAAACTCAATAGTCAATAGAACCTCATATAAGAAAATATTTGAACTGAATAATTATAATGCAGTTATCAAAACAAAACAAACAACAAATGAAAAAGTTCAAAATCATGTGCATTACAATTAAAATTGTACTTAGAAAAACTTTGTTGCCAAAAATGCCTGTATTAAAAAAATAAAAGTTGAAAATCTTGCTACCATTTTAAATACTTAAAAATGAATAGCAAAGTAAAAAACAAAAAGAATAAACTTACAAAAATAAAAATAAACAAATATAAACCAAGAAAACTTAGAATTGAGAAAATCAAAGGACAAAAAGAAGGTTTTTTTTTTAAATGTAAAACAACTTTTTAAACTTCTAGCTACTGGAGTGATGAGAGAGAAAGAGAACAAAATACTAACATAAAAATGAATTCAGAAACATCAGTCTTGATGGAGAAGACATTAAATACAATACAAGGTTGTTAAATATAATTTTATACTAATAATTTTGAGTATTTTGATAAAAATAATGTTTTTCTAAAATTTCAACTTTAAAATGAAAGAAATAGATAATTGAAAATGACTAATATATATTAAAATAATTTTATCTGTTACTAAAATGCATTTAAAAAATAAATTTCAAGGCTCATATAAACTGGTTAATTCTTCTAAAAATGTATGAAAATTATAACGTAGATCTACATACTCTTTAGAGAAAAAACTGAAAGGGTCTTCAAGCCCGTGTTTTCTTGTTTGTTTGTTTGTTTGTCTGAGACTGAGTCTTGCTCTGTTGCCCAGGCTAGACTGCAACGGTGCAATCTTGGCTCACTGCAACCTCTGCCTCCTGGGTTCAAGCAATTCTTCTGCCTCAGCCTCTTGAATACTTTGGATTACATGTACGCACTACCACTCCTGGCTAATTTTTGTATTTTTAGTTGAGATGGGGTTTCACCAGGTAGGCAAGGCTGGTCTCGAACTCCTGACCTTGTGATTTGCCCACTTTGGCTTCCCAGTGCTAGGATTACAGGTGTGAGCCACTGCGCCCAGCCAAGTGGGTGTTTCAAAGTCTTAAAACTCTATAACCTAAAACTGATAAGAGCATTGTAAGAAAGTAAAAATATACAGATAATACTTTCTTGAAATAGAACAAAATGTTATCAAATAAAATTCATTAATATGAAAAAGTTGAGTTTATTCCAGAAATAGAAGTATTATCTAACATTTAACAATTTACAATTAATACCATCGATCTCTTCATGATGTCACATTAATAGTAAAAAACAATCACATGACCCTATAGTATTCAAAAAAGCAGTTGACAACGTTAAACACCCATCATATTTAAAATTCTTTTTAAATTAGGACTATAAAGATAGTTTTCTCAGTCTGCTAGAAATATAAACAGTAAACCAACTGCAAAAAAAGTAAAATATTTAAAACTTTCACTGAGGTTTGTAATCAACACATATATTCACTATTTTATTTGTGGTTCTAGAACAGTACAGAAAAGCCTAGAAAGGCTTGGGGGGAAAAATCACTATTAGCAGAATTGATGACAACATAGTAAACTCAACAAAATCATTAGAGAACTGACTAGAATTAATAATTCTACACAGCAAAGATACAAAGAAAAATAAAATTATTTTATTTTATTTTGTTTTTAATTTAATTTTTTTTTTTTTTTTTTTTAGATGGAGTCTCACTCTGTTGCCAGGCTGGAGTGCAGTGGCAGGATCTTGGCTCACTGCAACCTCCATGTCCTGGGTTCAGGTGATTCTCCTGCCTCAGCCTCCCGAGTAGCTGGGACTACTGGCGGGCACCACCATGCCCAGCTAATTTTTGTATTTTTAGTATAGATGGGGTTTCACCATGTTGTCCAGGATGATCTCAATCTCTTGCCTCATGAGCCGCCCGCCTGAGCCTTCCAAAATTCTGGAATTACAGGCATGAGCCACCGTGCCAGGCCAGAAAAATACAATACATTTAATGCACGCATATACAGTATGTATACATGATATATGTGTGTACTTATGAATGTATGCTTGTCTCTGTATAGCCAATAGTAAAGAAATTGGACACAAATTTAAACATACACTATTCATCATAGCACCAAAACCCATGTTTTAAAACCACCACTCTTTTTCTGTGATACTCAAAAGTAACTCATTTTGTGCTGAAAATACCTAGATTATTATATGGCCATATGATAGCTGAGATAATTACTCTTCTATATGTTTACTGCACAGAGAAATATAGTCAGTCTCCAGTGCCCAGCCAATTAGGAAATTTAATCGAATGGTGCAAACCCAGTTTCCATCTTGCTCCTGAATTAGTAAGGTGTGGTAGATATATGAAATATGAAGGATCGCCATCCTCATATCCTATAAAAAATCTTCTATTTCCCCACAACCATATTTATAGGAACCCAAGATCCTTTTTAAGTAAGAATTTTCTAATAAAAATGTAGAGTCTAAGAGTTTACTTAAAATCAGTAGAACAGCATTTTTACATACTTTTCATTACAGTATATAGTTTTCAAATACAAAAAAGCACAAATTCTCATGAACTGATACGTACTAAATGCTATTCTTCAGAACAGATTTTTTTTACATCCTATGAAAATATATTTGTGTAATTTTCCAATAAAACCACATACCCAGACATATCTATCAGTTGTAAATTTCAAGTAAATTAAAATGACTGAGAAATATACCTCTGAAAGAGAAACATTGTAACAAATAACGAGTGACCTTTAACTGTAACAGTTCTAGCAAGAACCGCTATAATTGTTTAGAAAAATGAAAGAAATTACTCCTGTGATTACTCTATGGCCTGAATCCAATGGTAAAAATGAATTGCTGCTATGTGATTGCTTTTTGGAAATTGGCTGACCGGTGAATTTAATTCATGGGAAAGACTAAAGGGTTGCATGAAGACAAATAAATTTGTAAGTCAACAAAAAGGAAAGTATGCATAAATCACAATTATTCTGAAAGTCTCTTCACCCTTTAATGTTTCTGGAATGAGAATTTTTTTATTATTATTATATAGAAAATCTTTTCACCATATGATGTTTAGATTCTGGGTTCCAGATAACCCAGATAATAGATTTAGCAGAAAGCATGCAATTAGTTTAAGTATCATATGAATAGAAAATCAGATATCAATTCTACAGTGTCAATGCAAGTACAGCTAAGGAAAATACTCTTCCATCCCACAAGACTCTACTGAAAGAAAACCCACTATTGCCACACTATTCCTTCTGGAACATAAGATACTATAGACCAAACATTCACCCTTCACCAGAATTGACTCAGAGGACACAAATAGCTCTAACAATATGCTTAAAAGAAATATACATCTCCAAATTCACATCCAGTGTTCAAAGTTGCTAATTTCTTTATTTCACATTTTATGTTGGGACTACTGCTTGGCTTAGCCCACATCTACATCCTTAGTCGCAAGAGAACCTGAGAAATACAACTTCCCTGGAAGACAAGGTTGAAGGGCAATGGAATAGATACTGAGTAAACAATCCGTAGAATACACTTTACTTCTGCGAAAACTTAACTCTACCTCTTTGAATACTCAACAGCCATGGATATAATCAATCATACAAAAAATGATAATAGCAATAAATATATGTTCTTGCCTAACATAATACAATTTTCCTTCATAAAAATGAAATGTACTTGCACTTCTTCCTAAATTAAAGAGATAATATTCCAATGGTCACTATCTTTGTCTCTAGTTAATGTTCATTCCTCCCCATGTTCAGTCACAATTCTGTAACACTGTAAAGTAGAAAGAATTATTTTAATAACAACCTGCAAACCTTGAATAAAATTATAGAGGAAAAAGAGAGGGAAAACGAAATTTGATAAATAAATACAAATATGTACATAATAAATAAAATAATATTATGAACTGGCTCCTACATTTTTGTTTCTTGAATAAGCCTCAAAGCAATAATTTATATTCATAATTTCCTCCTTATATTACCCCTACATTTATCCTTGTCTTTATTCAGCATCCCCAAGGGTCAGGGTCCTCCAATTGTTGGACAAAAACTCATGAATTTTTGTAGTCATGCCAATATGTTTAAAGTGTAATTTTCTATTAATTTTACTAATAGATACACAGTGTGATGATATAGCCCAGAGGATCACTTGAATTCCAGGTATCAGCTTCAGTGAATATACTAGGTGGTTATTATGCTGTTTCCTCTTGATAATAAGAATCCATGTACCCAGCTAAAATAATAATACATTTCCTGTTTTCCTTATTTGAACGATAACTACAATTGGTGTGTTGGGCTATTCTACATCTTTCTAAATGGAATAGTAGTACAATTTTTCAGTGAAAGGAACTGAAAAATTGCAGGTATAGCAATAAAATATTTGCAAGTAGACCTTTAGTATATATTAGTGAATTGTTCTACTCCTGCATATATTTTGATATTAATAACTTCATATCCTACTTTTGGGATATTTGGAACAATATAAATGTGACTCATTCAAAATGTATATTTTACCCCATAGGACAGCATCCCAAGCTTGAGAGACAGGATTCTCACAAAGCTATAACTTTGTCTTCAATAAGCCAAATTCAACTTTGTGTAAGTAAGGCTATGAGGTAATCAATTTAGCTCTCCTTATTGGAGTATGTGTTGTACCTTAATACATCTAGACGATTGGAACTGTAGACATTTTACTGTGATATCTGGATTACCTCCTGTATTACATTTTTTAAATTTATGATTTAATTTTGATTTGCCAAAAATTGTTGGCAATTTTTACAGCCTTGCCATATTTTATTGCTCATAGTTCCCTCATATTTCTTTAAAGCTAGCAGGAGTGGATCAAGTCCTTCTCACACTTTAAGTATCTTTGACCTCCACTTTTGTTCATCTCCTTTGCCAACAGCCAGAGAAAGACCTCTGTTATTAAGAGCTTTTATGATTACACTACACCAATCACGATCGTCCAGAAAAAAAGAGAACCAATAGGAGAATAGATAGAAACACACACGTATCACACATATTCATATGTTGATAAAAGTTTATTGGAAGCCATGGGGGGACAGACCAAAGAAAACACACCAACAAAGTTTGTCATGTTTCAAAGTCTGTTACAAGTTGGAATGCTTTTATTTGAAAAGCTTAGAAAAAGGGAAGGAGATTCCTCATACTGGAGTTGTCCTTTTTTTATTGGAGGGTATGATGCAGAGGTTACAATTATTGGCTATGGATTACAACATGCAGGCTAAAATAAAATGTTCTCATGCAAGACAATCAGTAAAATTTCATAATTCAAAAACAAATGAACAAAAATGTATGATTGAGTAACAAATTATTGCTTTTTTAAATGTCACTAGGTTACATATTAATGAGTGTCAACACTACTGTGAGGAACTCACGATAAGATTTGAAGGATTCATGATAAAATTCTTTACTCAGGGACAGGATGTAAGCCATGAATCCTAGGACCTTTCCCAGGCAGTTAATTTGGAAGCCTGTCAAATATGACCTGTAGGTTATCTATGTATCTATGTATTTATGTATCTCTCTATGTGTCTATGTATGTATGTATGTATGTATGTATGTATGTATGTATCTATCTATCTATCTATCTATCTATCTATCTATCTACTTACCTACCTACCTACCTACCTACCTATCTAAATAGATTTATATTAAGGAATTGGCTTGTATTATACAAAGTCCAAAATCTGAACAGTAGGCTGGCAGACTGGAACTCTAGCAGGAGCTAATGCAGAACCTCAAGTCCTAAGGCAGTCTGATAGCAAAATATCTTCTTTCAGGGAGATCTGTTTTATATTCTTAAGGTTTTCAACTTATTAGATAAGGCCCAACCACATAATGCAGACTGACCCATTTTATTCAAACTTTAATGATTTAAATATTGCTATAATGCTGTTGTCTTGATTACCCTAACAGTCGATACAGCTGTACCAATGGAAATGTCAAGTTTGGGAATCTTTGGTGCTGGCCCACTGATAGTGTTATGCCATGGACTCACTAAGTGTCACTAACATCTTCTTTGATCTACTCAACTGGGGTATAGGGGATAATTGGGAACCTTCTAAGTCTAGAGACAAACTTAGATTCCCTTAAGTGGCCCTTGATAAAATTCCCACTCCTGAGTCAGTTCACAGATACAGAGTTCCTTTAAAGTAACTGAGGCTGGGTTCTATTTTGGAAGCATCCTGAGATAACTTCATAAGCACAATTTCCTTGTGGTTTTGCTTAATAACAGTTACAACCACTTTTCAGAATGTTCACTGGGAAAAGTACATTTTGGAGGATGTTTGGCAACACTCTCTGAGTTAACACTAATTCCTGAGAACACAAAATTCTACCGTAATTTACCAGCAAGTAGGAGAAGCTTCGGAGGGTCAGTTGATAAATGATTTATAAAAGGCTCTGTAGGCCTGAGAAATTATTCTATGGTAATTCCCTCAGTTTCAAAATTTGTAATTTTGGGGGGATTTAGAATTAATATAGTGAAGTCCGTGTATTCTTCAGATAGTTTCCCCAGCCAGTTACATCTTACATATAGTACAATATCAAAAGCAGCCATATAACATTGACACAATATGAGTGTATTGTTCCAAGACATTCATCACATACAGTTATGCAATCAAGGTACATAAAATAATTTTGCTTATGATTCCAGGGAAAAATTAATCAATCGAATCAAAATAGTGAATAAATTTCACTGGTAACATTTCCTATGCAACAAATAGGGCAGTTTCAAGGAATTTCAAGATTGGAGTTCTATTCATAAATGTATTTTTCAATATTATAGAAAACAGTATTCTCTGGGTTCTCTCAGGGACATAGTTAGAATGTAAATGTATCACATATGATCCATCAACTCCAACATTTTGATTCTTTATATATTTCTTTATATCTTATGATATTTCCGGAATTTCAACTTCATGTTTAATGAGCCACTAATGATTTCCAGATAAAGTCCATGAAATGAAACAGAGGTTAAAACCACTCTTAATTTCTCAGGCTAACACATATATTCATAAATTTCTGCGAGTCCAATATACTTATTCTAATAGAAAATTGTTTCATTCTCTATCTAGCCACTTCAGAATATCCACACACAATTCCTAGATTCTTGATCCTAATAAATTTGGAAATAAATTATGTCTTATAGTTATGTTGGTATATAAACTATTCTATATAAGTTGGGTCTTCTAATTTCTCTCCTGGGACATCCTGAATATGTCGTCATTTATAGACCTGATGGAAATGAAGGAAGATAGGAAAGGGAAATTAGGGAATCTGCATCCCGATTGTGTTAGGGTTTGTAGATAATCTAACTAATAAGGTATAGATAGACATAGATAAATAGCTATGTCGTTATGTAGAAAGATATTTATTATACAATATTGGCTCACACTTTTTTTTTTTAGATGGAGTCTCACCCTGTTGCCCGGGCTGGAGTGCAGTGGTGCGATCTTGGCTCACTGTAAGCTCTGCCTCCTGGGTTCACGTAATCCTCCCACCTCAGCCTCCCAAGTAGCTGGAACTACAGGTGTCCACCACCAAGCACAGCTAATTTTTTGTGTTTTTAGTAGAAATGGGGTTTCACCATATTGGCCAGGCTGGTCTCAAACTCCTGACCTCATGATTCATCCACTGTGGCCTCCCAAAGTGCTGGAATTGCAAGTGTGAGTCAACGCACCCAGTTGCCATTGATATTCTTAATAAAGTATAATAACTTTCCCAAGTTCTTCTTTGGAGCTGTTTGGTGCTTTATTTATGCTGTTATAATGAGTATCATTGTGTGTTAATATTTTTTCTGATTAATGATTGGTAGCTTTGTCTCTGAACCTTTATTTTAGAAGTATGTACTTATGAATTTTTAAATTTCTAACACTTAGCTAAGTAGCTGTCTTCATGATACTTGCAAAATAAATGTTAACTGAATTAGAGATTGATTGAACAGATAGGTAAATAAATGAACATAGAATTCCTAGGGCCACCATCTTAAACATTTAGTTTTTCAGGTTTGGACAATCTTACTCTCTGGGTTTCCCTCTTTTTTCTTATTTCTTGTATTCTATTCTTTGTCTCTTGCTATCTTCCAACACACTGTAGTGCTTTTGACCAACCTTGGATTATTTTATTTTCTACATATTCAGGCTCTGTATTTATATAGTACTTGTTTATATTTATTCATTAATTTTAAAAGGATTAAGAACTTTTCAAAGATAATTATCATTTATATTAGTACTTTGAATTTTTTTCCAGTGCCTAGTACTGAGGTAGAGGCCAAATTTAATCTACCATTGATTTTATTGAAGCCATATGTGTACCTTGGAGCAGTGTCGATTCGTCTAGGGTGAAGAATCAAAATCCATCTTGTACATTTTTTCTAAGGTAATATATATAATTTTTTCAACCTTTATTTTAGATTCAGTAGGCACACATGACTTTTTTTCCTTGGGTATATTGCATGATGCTAAGGTTTGGGGTACGAATGATGCCATCACCCAGATACTGAGCATAGTACCCAATAGTTATTTTTTTCACCCTTCTCGCCTTCCTCCCTTTCTCCCAACTCTAGTAGCCCCCAACTGCTATTGTTGCCATCTTTATGTCCATGAGTACCCAACATTTAGCTCCTACTTATAAGTGAGAATGTGTGGTATTTGGTTTTCTGTTCCTGCATCAATTTGTTTAGGATAATGGCCTTTAGCTGCATCAGTGTTGCTGTAAAGGACATGACTTTATTACTTTTTATGGTTGTGTAGTAATCTATGGCATGTATGTAACCACATTTTCTTTATTAAATCCACCATTAATGGCCACCTAGGTTGGTTCCATGTCTTTGCTATTATGAGTGGTGCTGTGATGGACATAGGCATGTATGTGTCTTTTTGGTAGAACAATTTGTTTTATTTGGGGTATATAGCCAGTAATGGAATCGCTGGGTTGGAGGATATGTCTATTTTTAAGTTAGTATGTCTTAATTACATGCATGAACATGGTTCTTACCACCTTAATGCTTAGTGGCTCTTTTTTTGGTTTTCAAAAAATTTCTAATTCATAAACTAGAGAGATAAATCTATCTTTAAGACCTGTTCCATTACTCCACCATCAGTATATTCTCATCTCTTTTCATTTTTATGTTTTCTTAACTCCTTTCACACTTTAAGGTATGTTCTTACTAAATGGGGATGTGCTATCACATCTAAATATTTGTGTCTTATTTCTGCCTTATAGCATATCATTTACCTCAGAAATGTGCCTCAAGGCTCAATTTAAGCTCAACCTCTGGGAGCGTCATTTGTCTCTGAAGATACCTATGTACTATTCAAAATGCTTTCACAGCATTGTAGAAATTTTAGTTCATCTTCTCTCTCCTACACATCATAAAAACTCCAGAAAAGTTTTCAGTACTCTTTCTTACTTACCAACACTTTACTGGTAACTACTATCACGCTTCATATTATAAATACTCAATGATTTTTTTTTTTTTTTTTTTTTTTTTTGCTAAATAAAGGCATTATTAAATTCAACTGGAACCATCTGGGGCAGAGACTCCAGACTGTATAATGAACAATCCATATAAACATTTAAGTTTTTATACATTAATTATTAAAGTAGTTCACAAATTCAACTAATAAAAATTTAAAAACAAATATACATAATTCCAGGTATGCAAGGCTGTTTCAGCATTTGAACACCAATTAATTTAACCCATGACATCAACAGGCTAAAGAGGAAAAATTACATGAGTATATCAAACAGATGCAGAAAAGGCATTTGAGAAAATCCAATACCCATATATGATTAAAAACAAAATATCTCAGCAAACTTGGAATAGAGAGAAACTTACTCAACTTGATAAAGAATATCCACAAGAAACCTACAGTAACATCATACCTAATGGTGAGAAACTGGATGTTTTCCCTTTAAGATTGGAACTGAGGCAAGGATGTCCACTCATCATTTCTAGCTAATGCCACAATCAAGTCATGAAAATAAAAGGTAAACATTGGGATGCAAGAAATAAAACAGCTGACAGATGACATGATTGTCTATTTATAAAGTCCCAAACAATTGGGAAAAAACCTCCTAGTACTAATATGCAGTTATAGCAAAGTTGCAAATAAAATTTTGACATACAAAATTTTATATATAGTGCTGATTCACTATATCAGCAATAATTACTGATATCAGCAACAAACAATTGAAATATTATTAAAGCCGAACATTATTTATATTAGCATGAAAAACAAACACCTTAGACTTAACTCTAACAAAACATTTTCAAGTTATTTTTGATGAAAAGTGTAAAGCTCTAACGAAATAAGTCAAAGAAATCTTTTCTAAATAATAGAAAGATACCAAATATTCAGGAATAGAAAATTTCAGTAGCGTTAAGATCTTAATTATTCACCATTTGATCTATAGATTGAATGCAATCACAAGTTACTTGGTGAATTTTGAAAAACTGATAATAAAGTTTATATGGAAATGCAAAGACCAACATAATTGATACATTAAATTAGAATAAAAATGTATGCTTTGCAAGACACTGATCAGAGAATGAAACGACAAGCCACAAAGTGAGGGAAAATATTTACAAGTACATATTTGATAAAGGACATTTATCAAAAAAATACAAAAGAACTTTAAAAACAACAACAACAACAAAAAGACAATGCAATTAATGAGTGGACACAAGATTTGAATGTACAACTCACCTTTGAACACAAGAACCTGCACATAAGTGTCTATAGTAGTTTTATTCACATATGACACACTTGGAATCAACCAGGATGTCCTTGAATGGGTGAATAAACAAACTGTGAAATATCTTTAAAATGCAGTATTTTCAGCTATAAAACCATGGAAATACGTGAAAGAGCATTAAATGCATATTGCTCAGTCAAAGACACCAGTTTGAAAGGGCTGCAAACTGCATGATTCCAACAATATTACATTCTGGAAAAGGGCAAACTACAGAGATGTAAAAATAAAGGGCAGGGAGAGAAAAGTGAATAGGAAGAGCCCAAAGAATGTTTAGGACAGCAAAACTATTCTGCATTATCCAGTAATGGTGGATATATGACACTACAATTGACAAAACTCATACAACAGTATAATACCAAAAGTAAACCCTAATATAAACTGCGGATTTTCATTAATAATAATGTATTAATATTGGTTCATCAATTATAACTAATATATCACATTAATGGAAGGTGTTATTATAAAAGGAGTTTAAAGGAGCAGGGATCCGGAGTATATTGGAACTCTTTGTATTTTCTGTTCAATTTCTCTGTAAATATTACATCACTTTGAAAAAAGAGTCTATTAATTTAAAAAACAATATACACAGTGGATATGCAATTGGTTATAATACAATACAAATTTTCTGCTTATTCATTTATCTCAAGCTAGCGTATTTCTCTTAAACTCTTGGTCAGTAGCAGAGTAATAATTTCTATAGGATGTTTGCATCTGCATTAGTAATAAATACTGTATTTTTCCAAACTATTACTTGATAACAGTTAAAATTAAATACCCAGTACCAGTTTGCATGAAAAACATTTTAAAATCAATTATTAGAGGTTATATTTTAACTAAATAGCAAATGAACCACTACTGCATTAAAATAACATTCATAATAAGGTGCATTTTAATGAAATTTTCACATATATATTCTCATACAGGCCTTAGAATAATCCATTTGAAGTTGTTCCTATTTTATGTTTTTGAAAAGTGAGTCACTTTAAGCTCTGAAAGGTTATGTCTGAATGTCAGAATGCTAGTATCTGCCACACCACGATTAAGTTCTGCATTTCCTGAGTTCAGCTGGCTGATGTGAACTTGCCCTCCTCAGTCTCCATTTCCATTCACAGGAAAGGCAAGCATGGAGCTCCAGTGTCTTCAATCTGTTTGGGAAATGCTAGGTGTGAATGATACTATTGCTCGAACAGCATAGTACACAAGTGAATTTTAGTGTTTCTAGATAATGTGTGCTTAGCAGTATGTACTATTTGTTTTGAAAGTTTCAGAATACCTCATAGTATCTTTCAACTTTCTGCAGATTCCATGCACATAAATATGTATCATCAGCATTTTAAAACAACTGCAAAACTATGTGAACTTCTATATTGTTGCCTCTGGGAATATTTACAATTTAAAAAGCAACTGGCTTAATTATATGCAGAATGCCATAACTATTAAAAACACATTATTACCCTAAATACTTAAACTTTTGTTTTTGTGAATCTTAAAAAAATTAAACAAAAACAAAAAATAAAAGTAGGGGGAGATTTTTAAAAATCTCAATATAAAAGTGTGCTGTAAGTATTGGAATGCCAGATAAAATACAGAACATTAGCTAAATTGGAATTTAATATAAATAATGAAGTTTTTACCTGTAAGTATATATAACGGAGATACCTATAGTAAAACATTATTCATGGTGTATCTAGATTTCAAATTTAACTGTTTGTCTTGTATTTTTATTTGCTATATATGGCAACTCTAATGTAAGATGAAAATCCATTTAAATTTGTTGATTTTATACTAGTTTCTGCTGTTAAAAAAAAAAGTGACTAAAAGTAGATTAAACTAGAATGTATTGAAACTAGTAAGTTTCTTTTTTTTTTTTTTTTTTTTTTTTTTTTTTTGAGACGGAGTCTCGCTCTGTCGCCCAGGCTGGGTGCAGTGGCGCGATCTCGGCTCACTGCAAGCTCCGCCTCCCGGGTTCACGCCATTCTCCTGCCTCAGCCTCCCGAGTAGCTGGGACTACAGGCGCCCACAACCGCACCCGGCTAATTTTTTGTATTTTTAGTAGAGACGGGGTTTCACCGTGGTCTCGATCTCCTGACCTTGTGATCCGCCCGCCTCGGCCTCCCAAAGTGCTGGGATTACAGGCGTGAGCCACCGCGCCCGGCGAAACTAGTAAGTTTCACTTGGTAGGAACTGGTTTTCTTAAAATAATTTAGGGATGTTACACCTGATGCATGTGAAATTATCCCATAATAGTATGTCTGAAATACATTTAACTGTTCTTTCATAACATGTCCAATATATATTAAACTATTCTTTAATAATAAAAATGAGTGAAATAATGCTTTCTTAAAATAACCTTAACTTTATTTTTATTTTAAATCTAATCTTCCACCTATAAAGCAAATACTTTATTATATTTCAGAATTCAATTAAATCACTTATATATTTATTAAACATTCATTTATTATGCCTCTATTGCATTCTCCCAAACACTTTTCTGGGATTTATTAGAGAAACATCCAAGTGCCATGAAAAACTGAGATCAAGCTGGGAGAAAGAGAAACAAACAAAACCTAATCTATGAAATATCAGTGTTATCATAAAAGGCAAAACAAAGCAATTATAAAATTATTACTATCAAATGAAGGCAAAATGATGATGTCACTGAAGAGTGGTGGCACTTACAACTAGACTGTAGAAAATAAATATTTCCATGTGGGAGAAAGTGCATTCAAGGAAGATGACATTGCTTGATTAACACTTGGAGGCAGCAAATAGCCATGGGTCCAAGTTAACTGGAGTATGTAATTTGTACGTGTATGAGAAATGAATATATTCTGGCAATATAGCTAGGGAGGCCATACTATGCTTTAATGCCAAGATCAAGTTTCCACTGTCTGATTTAGTTAGGTGATATATGCTAACTTATAAGGGAGCCCCCAAATTTTGCACTAATAGTAGCTAACCACTCAAAAGCGAATGAGAAGTTTGGGCCAAAAAAGTGATTTATGTTAGGAAAGCAGTCACTGATGCTATTGTTCATGGAATGACTAGTGTTGATGTTCCCTCTAAGATCAGCTGAAGCTCTGGTAACCATTGTGTGCTGACTTTCCTGCTGGGAATGGATTTCGAAGATATAATTAAGATCCCATATCAGCTGACCTTAACACAGGGAGAATACTGGGGTGATGCAGATGCAGTCACATGAGACCTCTAAATATACATTTAGCAAATAGAGAAAGTGAAGTAGGATATATTCAAATCATGAGTGAGATTTGAGCCATGAGAAATTCTCCATTTCTGGCAGAATGGAACACATGGAAATGAGGGCAAGTGGCATCTAGGAGATGAGGGCTGCAGCTGTCAACAAGCAAATTAAGTCCTTTGTCCTACAACCATAAAGAAATGAACTCTCCCAACAATCTGAATGAGTTTCCAATGAGATTCTTCCCCCAACCCTCCTGATAAGAACTCAGCCTAACTGATACCTCAAGATGGCAACATGCTTGAGGTAGTAACAAGAGGAGAGAACCTAGTCACGTCAGCCTGGGTTTCTATTAGCAGTTTATTATATATTAGATTATTTCAAATTATTGTAGATTCTTTGGGAATTATCTCCATATATGTAGTGTGTGTGTTGGCGTGTGTACCCTATTTTTGGAAACGTTAACATATTCATAAATCTTTTTCTGTAACTTGGTTTAATTATATTCATAATATATGCGGGGTATTATGCCTTCTCAGCTCATGTAAACTCTGTGTAGAGAAATAGTGTTGTGTAATGGTTAACAGTGTAGCAAACGTAGCCAGTCAGCCTGATTCAAGTCTCAGTTCTGACACTTTCATGCTGTGCAACTTTGGGCAGTTCATTTTTCTAGCATTGATTTTCCCTTCTGAAGCATAGAGGCAATAAGGTTTTTGTGAGAATTCAATGAGTCAAGACCTTTGCAAACACCAAGAATAATTCCTGCCACACAGCAAGCTCTCAGAAATGTTAGCAAATAGCACTATTTCTTTTAAATTTCAAGTTGTACAAACAACATGCAAATGCATTCTCCAGTTATAAGAAAGGAAAACTGACACATAAACATATAAAATATGAAATCACTCTCTTTATTCTACTCATAATCATATTCTCTTACTTGCCTCAGTAGTACAATTTATGAATTTTTATAGCTTCAAAGTTTGCTATGTTGCACCATGTAAAAGTACTTCCTATGTATTTCATATTTTTGCATATTTTTATATATTTCTATGATGACATTCTTAAATATGTGTAATCAGCTTGCCAAATTCTATCAAATATATCATTTGAAGGTTTTAAAATTTCATTGAATTATCAGATTAATTTGAGGAGGATAGTCATTTTAATAATAATGGTTTTACAGTGATTTTAATTTTTAAATGGTAGACATATTGAGAGATACCTAAGGATAAAAACTATAAGCAAAAGTAATTATTGATGACCTAATAATTGACATTTTCAAATGCCTTCCAACTAGAACTAGCAAATAATCCGTAATGATGTTGTAATGATTTCTTTTAGTTACTAAGAAATCCATGTGATATATATGTTTTAAAATCACTATCTTGAATTACAATTATAAGGCAATTGGGAAACTAGTGTTAGAAACCTATGGCATGTTTATCTCTAATTAGAAAAAGGAAAACACCATTGCAACAATTGTTTTCATTAATTAAATTTTAGAGTGACTAAACTTCAATATGTTGATTTTAGAACAACAAATAAAAATAATGGGAAACATAAAACATTATAAAGGACTTCCACTAGAATTTTAATGATTGTGATTATATAATGTGCTTGTTATTTGGCTAGAGTTTAAGCAAAAACAAAACCTTCAATTTGAAATCCTTTAAGTTTAGCGTTCCCTTGGTTAGAAAGTTTTCCAGTTGATTAAGGTAAATTTTAGTCTACCATTTAAGAAAATCTCTCTTTTAACATGTGTTTATCTTCCCATTTGTATTCATTACAACAAAGCAAGGAAAAATGTTCAGTGTGAAATAAACACCATTAGCACTCGTACAGTTTAACAAAGAATAAGAATAAGCTATAAGTTACACATACACCTATGTCTCATACTAGTATTAACAAGTGGTGCTGTGAGCTTTGACAAGCTGACAGGCTTCTTGTGAACAATTTCAGGCAATTGAAAGGATAATGGTACAGCTGATAGCTTGTCTTTCTGTAATACAAAGAATGACTGGACCGTGAAGAGCACCACATAGAAATTAGTACATGCAAAATCCCCAGCATACAGTAAGTACTCAGTAAGAATTAGCTGGCCAGGTGTGGTGGCTCATGCCTGTAATCCCAGCATGTTGAGAGACTGAGGCAGGTGGATCACCTGAGGTCAGGAGTTCAAGATCAGCCTGGCCAAGATGGTGAAACCCTGTCTCTACTAAAAACTACAAAGATTAGCCAGGAGAGGTGGCAGGTGCCTGAAATCCCAGCTACTCGGGCGGCTGAGGCAGGGGAAACGCTTGAACCCAGGGGGTGGAGGTTGCAGTGGGCCAAGATCACTCCACTGCACGCCAGCCTGGGCGACAAGAGTGAAACTCCATCTCAAAAAAAAAAAAAAAAAAAGAAGAGCCAGCATTAGTTGCAAACATTAGCAATCCCTGAAAAGCATGAACCCAACCTGAAGGTAAGTAGAAGATTGAATGTGATTTTATTGTTGATTAAAAGAATGTTTTTAAGTATAATTATAAAATACTAAAACACCAGTCAACATCAACAGAACAATCCAAATTATTTTCATTTCTTTTTGAATGCTTGATTTTTACATTTTGATAAAAAATTAACATTTTACAAGTTTAGTTGATTGATGATAAATGATAACACCAGCTAAAAATGTGCCTACATATTATAACACATCAATTTGAAACCTCAACTGACTCTGCTACTATATGCTACATTATACTCCAAACAATTTTTGAGAAAGCCTGTCCCTTGCCAGTTGTATCTGTCAAGCAACTATTAAGTAAATAATGTGACCTTCTAACTAAGAGAGGAACCATCTGAAATTCTTCTATCTGCCTAAGGGACAGGTACATTGTGTACACCTTTTATTTACCATTTGGTACATAACAACAACAACAACAAAATAAATAAATAAAGTCCAAGCCCAGATAATAAAGCATATAGGTCTGTACATAGCTATCAATACAGACTATTAGCTCTTTATTTACTTTTTAAGACAAGATCAAGAGGAGAAAATAGAAAACATTAATATATTTTCACTGGGCACGGTGGCTCATGCCTGTCCCAACAGGTTGGGAGGCCGGTGCGAGCAGATCACTTGAGTCCAGGAGTTCGAGATTAGCCTGGGCAACATGGTGAAAATGTGTCTCTGCAAAAAATACAAATATATATATACATATAGACAAATTAGCCAGGCATATTGGTACATGCCCGTAGTCCCAGCTACGCTGGAGGCTGAGGTGGGAGGATTACTTGACCTGGAAAGGAGAAGGTTACAGTGAGCTCTGAATGCGCCACTCCAGCCTGGTCAACAGAGTGAGACTTTGTCTCAAAATAAATAAATAAATTTTATTGTGTTTTCAGTGTGACACATTATCTTCTAATTCCTCTCAAAGTTCAGCTGTACCTTATCCTTTGAAATCAGTGATTTTCAAATTCCATCATTACTTTATCATAGCATATACATTTTTAATCAAAGATTAATAGAAAAATCTTAATTATTAAAAAAAAATTTCATAGCAACATAAAATACTGAATGTGAAATAACTAAGAACAATTTCTCTACATTATTCATTTCTGTTTTATTTCAATTTAACTTTTAATGATGGATTTTCATAGGGGAACTAAACATCCATATTGGTATACTTAAAATTTTTCCATAGACATGACTTTGTTTCAGACACATAAAATTTGATAAATTAAATAACATCATAAATATGCTAAGAAAAAAGAAGTCACCTTGGGAATATAGTGATTTGCATTCTACCATAAATATACTCGCAAATACTCAAAGAGTTTAACTTTCACAAGTATTGCAAAACACAGAAATCTGTATACTCATTCTAATATTTAATATCAATCTTAAGAAATGAGATAAGGCAAAAACCCATCTCTACAAAAATTACAAAAACAGTAATCTGGATGTGGTGATGAACACTTATAGTTTCAGCAACAAGGAGACTGAGCTGGGAGGATTGCTTGAGCCAGGGAAGTCAAATCTGCAATGAACTGTGATTGTGCCACTGCACTCTAACCTGGGAGACAGAACAAGACTCTCTCTCTCTCTCTCTCCCACCTTCCTCTCTCTCTCTCTCTCTCTCTATGTATATGTAAAGGAATTTTATACATATATATATACACACGCACACATATATGCATGAAGGAATTTTATACTTATCTTTCAATTGAAATATAATATCTATATATTAAAATGAATAAATAGTAAGCATCAAATACCACTTGTACTTTTTAAAAGAATATTGTGGAAGTATCACCTATATCAAGATGTAAAATATCATGCCTCCAGAATCTTCCCTTATGCCTCTACTGAGTCACTAGGCCTCCCAGAAATGTAATCAGTATTCTGGCATCTACCACCATAATAGACTCTGCTTGTTTTTGAATGTCATCAGTGTGCAATATTCTGTTTGTAAATATATTAACTAATCAAGATCTATGAGATTTACCTGTGTTGTACATAGTTACAGGTTGTTATTTCTTCTTACTGTATACTATTCGATGGTGAGAATAACTATAACTTACGTATCCATCCCGCTTTATCATTTTAGTGTTGTGGTAATTTTGATCATTTATACTTTGGGTGCTATGAATATTGCTTCTTTAAATATTTTTATCTTTGGTAACATATATAAAGATATTTCTCTGGGTATATATCTAGGAATTCAATTGACGAGTCATAAGTATACATATGTTGGTGGATACTACTAAAGAATTTCAAAGTGTTATAAAAATGTATGCTTTCACCATAAGTATATGAGAGTTTCTGTTACTGTATATTCCTACTAACACTTGGTATTCCGTTTTTATTTAATTTTAGCCATTCAAATAGTGTTATAATAATATTTCACTGTGACTTATTTGTTTTCCTCTGATGAGTAAATGTTTTGAGTGTATTTTCCAAAGGTCACTTTTGAATAACATCTAAAAAGTGACTGTGCAACTCACTTATTCCTTTTGTTTTGATCTTTGATATTCTATATTTTCATTATTGGTTTGTAGTTATTCTTTACGAATTTTATATGTCTCCTTTTGGTTATTTGTACTGCAAATATCTTGTCCTAGTCTTTGGATTTCCACTTTTGAAATTGTCTTTTGATAAACAGATGTTTTAAAATTTTTAAAAAGTCTAATTTATAAGTCCTTTTCCTCATGGCAAATAATTATTTTCTGTTGAGGAAATATTAACCTATCCAAATGTCATCTGTATGCAAAAACTGAAGATAATTTATTGTTTCACCTTTTATATTTTTGTTTCAGTTTATGATCCATCTAGAATTGATTTTGTACATGATGTGAATTAGAAGTAATCTTTTTTTCCATATGGAATATTATTCCAATATAATTCTTGGAAAGGCCATCATTTTCCCTTTTGTTGTAGTGAATTATTAATGTAATTCAAGTGACTTGCAAATTTTACAGCTCTAGAACTTCTATTTTTTAGTGTTTTATATATATAAAAGATATATATATAAAATATATACATATAAATATAGATATATATAAATATGTAAATATATTTCAGGTTGTAGAGGCTTAACAGAATTTTTTTATAATTTAATCATAGTTATTTATATCTGGTTTATATTTGAATATTTGTGTCTTTTAAAATTTGTCTTCATTTAATCCTGTTTGCTGGTGTGCTTGGCAAAATGTTGAATACTTTAGGTGAAAATTGTGTAGTCTCTGGATCATATTATCGTCCTTCTGAGAAGACTTTGGTTCCTACGCACAGATAGCATATACACAAAACACTCCAACAGAGACTACAAATACTTGAAGCTTTGCTCTAAGTTTTGTGAAGGCTCTTCTATGTCTTATTTGTCCTTTCTCTTAGAGCATACTCCTTTAGGACTATCAACTATAAACCTGGGTGACTTGGGTGTGTGAGCTCCTTCTTAGGCTTTCACTTATATCTATTTCCATCCTAGCACTCTGAGTTTTGGCAAAAACTTTAGTGTAGTTTTCATCTGTTGACCAGATTTTGTTGCTTTGTCATTTTAACCTTTTGCTCTGGAAAGGTACAATTAAGGAATTAATAAATTTCTCATAGGAGAGCCATATACAAAAGGCTTAGCTCAATTTCCAAGATTCCATTTCTCTGCCATTCTGGCCTCTTCATTCCTGGATACTTGCTATCCATGAACTCTAAGGTCTGTTTTCCCAGCTCAGTGAAAACAACACAAACTCTAGGCTACACTCACTCCTCAGCCTCTACAACCTGAAGATAAAATCAGCAAATAGTCTCAGGGGGAAAGGCTGCTTCAAATGCAAATTTGATACATGTGTTTATAGTCGTTTTCCTCAAGTTCTGGTACTTCAGTGCTTTCAAATGCTTCCAATCAGTTCTTTTTAATTCAATTATTGTTTTTATAATTTGTTAAATTTGTATAGCTGTCAACGAGTGATGATACATGACATGAGTTACTCATTATAGCTAGGAATAGAACTCAAGATTAAATTGTGTCAAGTTATATGGATGGTAATAAAGAAGTAAACAAATAATAATAACAAAATACAAGTCATCTGATTCCCCATCACTCTAAGTAGATTTCTAGAAAGTTCTGGGCAGTAAATTTTTAACAAGACAGAAAGTTCCCAGACATGGAACCTCATCAAATCCTCCACCATCCAGTGAGCAAGCAATGATTTTCTCTCCAACAAGGTCTGAAACTCAGCCCTCAAGGGTCGGGAGAGAAGCTATTTCATAAGTGTTCTGCATCACCCCTAGAAGCATGGCTGCTTCTTATACCTTCCATTCTTTTGTTTTGAAAAGTTCTCTTTACTTCTTACTCCCATTCCCTCATTACCATGTTATTTTTATTCCCCATTATAGTTCATTTATATGTATAATTATATATGACATATATACACACAGATATGTGTGTATATGTATATACTAATAGAGACATATACATATTATATGATTATAATCATATAGATTCTGTCCAAATCATTCCATGCATTCTGTGGTTTCTCCATCCTGACAATCCTTACTGATAAAGTCATGTAAGTACAAGTTTTGAGGAAGATCCAGACAGAAGTAGCTGGGACATGGCCACTTTAAATATGGTTTTGGAACGAGTGTCTTTGACCTGTCTGAAAAGATTGGTACAGAGAAGACAACCACATATAGGTAAAATATAAATTCAGAGTAGGGATATCAATAATGAAGTGTTGATGCTAAATCAGCAGGATGCTTGCCTACTTACACTCAGAAATACTCAGAGTTCAAAAAAGAGTGAAACCAGAGTGAGGGTTTGGATAACCTAATCTATTCAGGTTAATGGACTGCAAGGTCATAAAGTTGAGTTGGTAAAAACAATAGATAAATATTAATGAAATAAAGCTATTCTTGGACTTTGAAGATGCATGATATTATGGTAGTTAAGAATCACGCATTTACGGAAAGATAGTCAAGATTTGAATTCTGGAAGTGCTTCTGTTCAATGGTGGAAATATGGCAATATTTTAAACCTTCAGGTCCTGAGTTTTCTGAAAATGGAAAACCAATCTTAAGTCTCTTTAGTCATATGTGTGTATGTGTTGTATGTTTGTGTGTGTGTGTGTATTCACATATGTGATTACAGGGAAAGTAGGTAGAGAGATAACAACACAAATGTATTTTAAGAATAGGAAGAAAATATATAGAGTGAAAACAACACACATACATAAAAAATAGGAAAGGAAGCAGATAGAGAGATAACAAGAGCCAGGGTGGATGGTTTTCAGCATTATTATCATCAACATCATCTGCATCATTTTCATCACCATCATCGTCAGCAACAGCAGTAGTGGCAACATCCATACTATCACATTAATAATAAAATGCAGTGGTAGCAGAGCTAAAACTATTTTTCAGGGAACTCTATACCCTGAACTCTTTGCCCTGGGGAGGACCTCTTGATCGTCTAATTTTTTAGACTCTAATAGCCTGAAGGCATGAGCAGAGCCTTTTTAAAGGTTTTCAGAAATATTGCTATAAGCTATATTTTCCCCTAGCATAACAATCTTAAAGCAAGAACCCATTTTAATTTTTAAAAATGTTTTTGATTGATCTTTTTGTATTTCCTGAGCGTGATGATTGGGTGTTCATGCACATGTGTGAGATGTGCTACTCTCGAACCTTACGATGTCGGCACATTACCGGTCTGAACTGAGAAGAAAAAAAAAGTTTTTGATGTTTGTTTTTCATTGAAATATACTTCTCCAATATGACACTGATACAAAATTGAACTATCTAAATCATGATATATAAGTATCGCAGAGGCTATCCCTTTAACAATATCTATTACTTCCTTTGCTAATAATTTACTTAAAAAACATTTTGGTAATTGTGTTTTAGCAGGCCGCTTATTCGGGGAAAAATGTGTCTGACAGTTTCATAGACAATTCAGCTCTTTATTTGCTTTTAAAATAAATTTATTTTAAGTTAATATATTGATATTCTTGGTTTTACGTTGATGCATTAAGCCTTTTTGTTAATATGAATTAGCTTCTTTATTTTCAATCCACTCTGTGATACTGAAGAGATCAAGATCCTAAGCCATCAGGACCAAACTTATGATAATCGTGAATCCATGAAGGTAAATATAACCTTATGGTTTGATCTATTTGGGTAACCACTGAGCATTCTCAATAACATTTTCACCAGAAACATTCCCAGTATGGACTTCCAAGGTGAAACTGAGTAAACTTACAAGATTTGATTTTCAATCCAATTTATTATGCTCTCTTTATAAAATAAACCATAGATATTTGAAATAGTCATTTGTAGAATTTTGAAAGCTAAAATAATATGTAAATAAGTATTATAAGACGAGATCAATTCCACAAATATGTCTTATAAAAGTACCATATGAATTCATGTAATATTCAAGATGAAAACATCATATGTAACCTAAAATTGTTCATATTTTAAAAATGTATATCTAGCCAGTGTGATAGTCTTCTTATAATTTTGTTATACATATCTTAGTCCACAGTACAAATTTAACAGTTACTTAAAATTGCCTGATTGGTACTTGGAGTTAAAATCTTATGCATGTAAAATTACCATGGGAAGGAAGGCATAGAGGATAAAAACTTTCTTGTTTCAAGCATAACATTGTCATATTCTATTTGAGAGACAATTATATAATAAATTAATAACTATACTCTTTGAAGTTATTTTTCTTTAACATTTTTACAGCACTTACAATTATTACTGCTTTTACAATAGACATCGATTTTGATTCTTGAAGATTCTGAGGCCGTATTTATTAAAGTAATTCATTATTGTAGGAATGGAAAATGCAGTAAGATTAAACAACATATAACTTTTTATATAACTCTACAAGATTTGCTTCTAAAAACGTGAAAATTTGGTATAACAAATAATTAAAGGGAAAAACAAATGTAAATTAAACATAAGATTTTGCTTTCTTCATTAAAAGTAAATTAAGATGTTAGCAAACGATTATCTAAGCTACCCTCCCACTTAGCTCAACCCAGCTGCATCTGTGAGTCAGACTATTTTCAGTTGCTTTTAATTAGAAGTTTTTGTGGCTATCTCAGAGGTTGCAAATTAAAGAGAACACTGACCGGCAGAATCTGTACTGCTCTAAAAGGAAGTATCCTAGGGAGATCTCCAAATAGTGATAAAGAATCTCGGTAGTAACAGAAAGGCAATGATAGGGAATGTATCAGAAAGTTAAAAAAAAAAAAAAAAGGAAAGAAAAAGAAAAAAGAAAAAAATGAGAACCACTGAAGTCTCAGACTTGATACTATAAAAATAAGATGCAGAAGACATTAGATGAGTTTGTTTCCTAAGATTAACAAAAATTTGATAAATCTACCAACTAATCAGTGATACCTTAAACTATACTATGTAGCCACATGAGGTAATCTAATTACTCTGATTTGTAGTGCATAATATCAATTTTAAACATTTGCCAAATTTGAGGCAAATTGGTATTTCCAAGACTTTTCTTCCACCCTTCCAAATATCACATAATACTATAGCTCATGCTATTTTCTGTAATGTGAAAAAAAAAAAAAAAGCTCTGAGCTCACATTGAAAATTGTGTCCCAGGTTTTTACTTTCATTTTTGATTTTTAAATCTTTAGGCAGCCGGGGCATGGTGAATGCTGGATTTTTAAAACTTAGAGTAAACGATGCCTAAGATATTGTCCTGAAGCAAAATAATTAGCCCAATCCTGTTTCCAACTTAGAACACTTTCTTCTGAAACTCTACTAATAAGCTGGTTTAATGGACTAGGGGTTGCATTTTATATAAACACTAGTATGAATGTTGTTTATAATTATTAAACTACTCTATAAAGTTTGCCCATCTATCTCATATTTATCTATGTATGTACAGCTTTGTATATCTGTACACCTAACTACAGTTTCCATCTCTACTTCCCCCCAAATAAAATCAAGATTAAATCAGTTATAAAAACAGAAAATTCAAAAAACTTTTTCAAAATATCAAAATAGATTTCTTGCTCTCTTATGGTCAAGAGAAGTCTGTCTGGTGTGTTTTCATAAGGAACATGATTACTTTTTATTTTTTAATTCAGTACATTTATATAGCATGTATTGTCAAGTTAGTATATCCATTGATAGGGTAGCAGCTGAGCTATTGTTGTACCATTCCAAAAGGAGCAATTAATAAAACCTATTGGATAGGCTCATTTTTTACATAGTCTTGCTTTCTTTCCTCTATACACCAATTCATATAGACTAGTTAGTTTTACCTTATCTCATTAAAGCCATACTGGTTCAATATATTTCCTCATATATTCCTCAAAAGTACGTACTAACATCATGCTGTATGTTGGCTGTAGAAAAATAAAGATGATGTGCTTCTCCTATTTAATGGTCTTATATTTTACAGAGGGGTTTTGTGTGATTCTTTTACCGTGCCTTAGAAGGCATAGTCCTGCATGCTTATTTAAATATTGTTGCAAAATTAATTCAGAATTTTATATATAATTATTTTCATTTAATGCACATACACATTTCATTAGTTTTCAACAGAATAGAAGCTAAGCCTCATACAACTGTGTTAACAATGATGCAATTCAGATTTTTTTAAGAAAAACTATATAGTGTATAACATACATTGAAAATACAGTATGAAAGGTGTCATGGTTGCACAGAAGGGCCTAATTTGTCATTTAGAAGGAGCATATGTCTCTGCTGGTTTTAATGACTGCACTTAAATTTTAAAAATATTTATAGAAAATGCCTTAACCCCAATGTACTGTTTGATCTTTGTGGTTACATAAGGCAAAGTGACTCCATTCACTGTGTATGTCCAGCTCTCCTCAATCTAGTTACCCATTCATTCATTCAGCAGGAGACAAACTCATTTTTGTAGTATCAAGTCTGAGATTTCAGTGGTTCTCATTTTTTTTTCTTTTTCTTTACTTCTTAATAGGTACAAAGCATTTTTAAAAATGATTATAGTATTAATAGTTAAGAGAGGCTTCGTTTGAGCAAAACTTTGACAATGTTGTGGGATTCAGCCATGAACAGATGTGAGAAAGAACATCCCAGGCAGACAGAAGCCACAGACCACCTGGTGGCCAATGTGGAAGCCCATGTGGCTGGAATGAAGTAGGGAGGGAGGACAGGGCAGGAGAGTCAGAAGTCCTGTGGGCGCAGATGACTTCATGCTTTGTAGACCATTTTAAAGACTGTGATTATATCTGAATGAAATGAGGAGTCACTGGATGGTGTCAGCAGAGAAGTGATACAACCCAAAGATGATTTGGAAAGGATCTGTGTTGAGAACAGACTGAGGAGAGAGTATAAGCATGAAGACCAGTTAAGGGACAATTTAGTGAAGGACTCCAGTGAAAGAAGATGAGTGTGACATGGTGGTGAGAAATGGACATGTTCTGAATAGATGTTGAAATTAGATCTATCAGAGGTGCCTGTGGATTGGATATACAGTTTGAGAGAAATAGAGAAGTCAAGATTAGATAGGGTGGGTTGAAGAGCATCAGATGCTTTATTTTGAACAAGTTAGGTTTAAATAACTTCGATATCCAGGTGGAAATTGCGAGTAGGCAGACAAATATACAGTTTTAGAGTACAGGAGAAATATTCAGACCTGAAAATGCCCCAAGAATTCCTGGCAGTCACTGGCAGTTGTCTTACACGTAATCAGAAAGAACTCCCTTCAGCCACCACAGTGCAGGCAATGTTCCTTTATTCTTCTCCTGCCACTCTTGCACATACATGTATGGGTATTACTGTTATTTCTCCTAAGCACTGTTGCCCTGACAGGCATTCCAGTTCTTTCCAGAGTAGTGCTTTGTCTGAGGGGTACAAGTATCTTCCCTTTTGATTGCTCAGTGAAAGCCTCTGGTATAATCTTCTATTGCAAGGTGAAGGAATGCGAATTTCTCCAGAGAGAGATTGTGTGTGTGTGTGTGTGTATATGTGTGTGTGTGTGATGATGATGATGATTTTGCCATGGTTGCCACATTCACTAAAATATTTCTTAATGACAATGTATTATATCCAACTTAGGTGGGTAGTTGTGACAATATTTAATACTTATATTTATATAAACTTATAAAGATTGACTGCCAGTAGTCATATCCCCTAAAGGGGGCTAAGACTGGGATGTTTCACATAATATTTTGTTGGGAAAGAAAGTTTTCACGGGCACGAATAACAGTAAAATAAACTATGAGTATTAGTATTCCTTTTTTTCTTATTACTAAATGATTTGACCTGCTAAATAACAAAATACATTTTAGATTAGGAAAATATTTTCTTATCTATAAAGACACATTTATTATTTTTATTAATATAACTATAATAATTATACAAATAATTTAATAAATGAAATAATTTAAAATAAATACAAGTTTACAGTATTTTTTTCTTTTATCATTCTAAGGATAATATAGAATGCTTGCTTATTAAAGGATTCAAACTTCTCAGTAACCTAAAGTTTGATATTTCATTCAATAAAGCTGAGCAGATATTGATGGAACACAAATATCTGAGCACAAATATTTCTCTCAACTGATTCAAATATGTACTGAAAGGAACTGGAAAACGACAAGTATCAAGGATCTATTTCCACCCTTTTCTGTTGCTATTACCATATTTTGCCCAACTTAAGGGACATTGGCCAGTTACAGGAATTGGTGACTGCCTCTATAGTACTCAGCCTTACAGTTTTCTTTTCTGCAAAACAGGCATTAATAACTCTTCTAGATTATCAATGGGAATAAAATCATTTAATGTATGTAAGGTATTCAGAATAGTTAGCATTACGTAGTAAGAGGTATCTTTACTATAATTATGATATTATTTTATCATTCAATATAATATACCCATTTAAACTGACTTTCTATATTTTTATATATGATTATATAAAATAATTATTTCTAGTAAATATTTATCAAAACAAAAATGTTTTTCTCATAGAATCAAAACATTCATTATGAACATTTAAAATATATCATTAACAGAATTCAATATTTAACCATGTAAATAATTGTATTTAAGCATAACATGAATCGTGTTTACTAGAGACTTTTGTGATTATATATGTTATATGTGTGATACATTTTTAGGTTTTTAATTTAACTCCACAGACTCAGGTTAATGTGATTGCATATTTTTTAGTTTAATTTTAAGCATACAGAATAGTTACAAGAACTATCAATATAGTTTCTTATTTTTCTGAACTATTTGATAATATGTTACTTAAATAATGGCCAGTCAAAATAGTTTTAACAATTAATAAATTACTACTATCAAATACTCAAGCTTCAAGTGTTGTTTATTGGCCTGTAGAGAAAATATATTCACTTGAGGACCACAAGTTGCATTTTACATGTCTCACTAATCTCTCAGGTTGGTCAATCAAATTACTATATATATATTTCTTCAGATATACAACATATACCTATTGAATTATTATTATTTATAGAGGAATTTCTGTTAAGTTTTAGGAAGTGAGAAACATACAAGAGTGATGATTCATTTTCTTACAAAACTATGTTGAAATTAAAATGTTTAAGTGTTTGCTAATATTGGGAGTATTATACCAATATATCTGGAGTATTATGATATAGAATAGTAATTGGGGCAGATAAAGAAATAAAAGAGCACTTTATTATAATAATACAAAGTAAAAGCACTGAAGTAGTTAGAATACATCAACAATTTTGAAAAATAAGTTAGACGTTCAAAAAACAACACTAACGAGTAAAATGGGAAACTGCCTCTCAAATGTTAACAATGAATCTGGAATACATGAATGCCATCTAAGACACAACAATTTGCTGGGAATTTCAGAGAATTTTTACCACTTCAAATGGCTGATTGTTATATAAGCAATTTCCTAGAACATGTGAAATTTAAGTCATTGAAATCATTCTTAGCTGACATTTTTTATTGTATAGAAATAGCTTTAATGTTCCTTCCATTACTTATAGTCAAATGGCAAATCCAAATGTGCTAGATTTGTCAGTGCAGCAAAGGTTGGGAGGCTTTAAAAAGAATCCAGGGTTTTTCTTTTGTGCAATAGTTCTAGGCAGATCTAAGCATCCCATTCCTAACTTATAAATGCTTTGGTTTCTGTACTAAAACAGAACTGATGAATTAATGTAGAAAACATCCTGTGCTTTAAATGGGTAAATGTATTTATACAGGGCCTATTCTAAATGAGATAAAAAAAACTTAGCTTTGAGAAATAAAACTACATTTTATCTTCCAGTATTTCCTGATCTTAGTCACTGTTTTGGAATGTCAGTGGCTTAGCATTGATATTGTTTTGGGTTACACAGATTTCACTCTCAAATTCTAATGAAACTGTTATATTTTGTTTCTAAAATTAAGAAATGTGTTTTTTAAAGTCTTATTTTTCAGATGTAGGCTTGACTTATTTTGTATGAACTTCTTTATTAAAAATGTAGAATAATATTTCAGCATGCAACTTTCAGTGTAATAAGTTGTGGAGGCTAAGGGTTACTTATTTAAATAATTAGGGGGTCTTGACGACTGTCTATGCATGCTGTAATATGAAATTTATGCCAATTTCTCACCCAGTAATATGACCCAAGATTGGCTTATTAGTTGTGTAAAAAAAAGAAAAGTTAACAAAGCAGCCTGGAGAAAATCTGTGAGAAATGGAAATGGAGGAAGGGACACTAGTGTCATGAAAAGGATTTGAAGGGTTTCAGAAATAATCCATTAGGATCTTGAATGCTATGTAGGTGGAAGGCAAGATGACTAAAAACTATCCATTGGATTTAGTGGCTGAGAGGCACTGTGACATGAGTAATCACTTTCCCAATGGCTTGAACCCATTTTGGAATGGGTTGAAAGGGCATAGAAGGTCAGGATATGAAAATAATTGCTACAGAATATGGTTTGCAGAAGTTTGGCTGCTAAGAAAAATTAAATTTTTGATGAAGGGAAATAGGAAGTAAGGTTATTGTGTATTACTTAATGTATTTATTATTTTTTAATATGACAATATAAGGCATTTTTTTCAATGCATAGAAGGATCATACTTTAAAAGAAGACATTTTATATACAAGGCAGAAGAAATAATTGGTAATGAAAGATTACTGGGATTGAGGGAAAGATAAGTCCTATGTTATCAATATTATGCTATTCAGCATGAACCCCATTACTGTTTTCCTAAGATCAAATGTTTAATGAGCAGATTCCCTTTAAAGAAAGTTAAATAAATGCTTCTTGCTCTGTACTCCATTTTGTCTGATATCAGTATAGTTATATTAGATTTCTTTTAATGTTTTCTTTGTATATATTTTCTCTTCTTTTATTTTCAGAATTGTTATATCCCTATATTTATCATGGGTATCTTGTAAGAAGTGCATTAAAAAAAATCTGACAGTCTTAATACTTTAAGCATTTTATTCCATATAAACTTAATCCAATTAGGGATAATTCATTTATAACTACCTACATTGTTACTATTTTTCATCGTCATTTCTAATTTTTGTTCTCGTTTTGTTCTTTTATGGTTGTATTTTGATTTACTCACAATATTCAGTTAATCTACTTTTCTTCCATAATGTTTAACTTGTTTATTTTAATAGTATTTTAGTGTTTATTTTAAGCAATACATTATGCTTCAATGCTTTATTAGTCATTGGTATTATCAATAAAGCAGTACTAATAACTATTAATTTACATATTTAGTAATAAAAATCATGATTTTTCAACTTCCAAGACAGCACCAGAAAACATTTTTTGTTTGTTTGCTTGTTTGTTTATTTTTGAGACGGAGTTTCACTCTTGTTGCCCAGGCAGGAGTGCAATGGCACAATCTTGACTCACCACAACCTCTGCCTCCCCGAGTTCAAGTGATTCTCCTGCCTCAGCCTCCCAAGTAGCTGGGATTACAGGCATGTGCCAGCACGCCGGGCTAATTTTGTATTTTTAGTAGAGACGGGGTTTCACCATGTTGCTCAGGCTGGTCTCAAACTCTCGACCTCAGGAGATTTACTCGCCTCGGCCTACTAAAGTGCTGGTCATCACTGCTCCTTGTGTTATGATCATAAGTGTTATTTTTACACATATTTAACATGCTAGAGGAGAATATATTACTTTAGATAGCCAATATTCCAGTATATTTATCACATAGTTACTTTTTATTACTCTGCTTTTCATCCTAAGTATCTTTTTCCCAGCTGAGATCATTTTCCTTGTTGCCATCTCTTTATGTTAGTTTGTAAATGATGTTATTTCCCATTTACATTTGAAGAATAAGTTATCTGGAACTATAGAATAACAGTTACTGTCTTTCAACGCTTTAAAAATATCATCCTATTCTTTTCTGAATTCCATTTTGTGTGTGTGTGTGAAGTCAGCTGTGTTTTACTTTTTCTTCTTTGAAGTTAATCTTAATTGATTCTTGTTTTTCTTTTTTCTTTTCTTTTTTCTTTTTTTGTAAGTTTTCAGTAGTTTTACAAAGATATCACTGCTGTGGATTTTGTTGTTGGTTTTTTCTTCATGGGGCTTTGGGCTCATAGTCCTTGATCTGTGACTCAGTATCTTTTATTACTTTTGCAAAATTCTAGTCATTTTCTCTTCAAATGATGTTCCTGTTCCATTTTCTGTCTCCTCCTCTGGGATTTAAATTACACATATATTAAATTTATCTTTTATGTCCCATATGCTGCTTATATTCTTTATTATCTTTGTATTTACCCTTGTGTCTACCTTCTGCATTCTCAGGTCCAGTGCTTTTAATAGTTTTATCTTTCTTCAGAGGATGAAGTAGTTTCATCTTTTGCTGTCTTCAATCTTCTGTCATAGGCATCATATAGTTCTTATTTTTTCTAAATTTAGTTCTTTTATAAATTTCAGAATTGCATTAGATCATGTTCTCATAGATTTTAGATTCAAGGTGTCTAGTGAAATTTTCCATTTGTCACAATTTTTTCTTGAATATATTAAGCACAGCTATTTTATAAAACCATCTTTTATAACTCCAAAACCTAGGTCATCAGTGGGTCTGTGTATATTGCGTTTTTTTTTTTTTTTTTAAATAACCGTCTTTTTGACATTCTATTACATTTTGATTGATTGAATGCTATTAATTGAATAAAATAAGATGTGGAGACTCTGAATGAAGTTCACCCTCATCTCCGAGGTGAATGGAAGGCTGGCAGAACTTTCTATCAGCCTAGGACTGAGCTGACTCAGAGCTTGACTTACAATTTTTAGAAGGGTCAACATACCTACAGGTTTACCTCACTACTCTTTTGGCAGCCTTTCAGGGTTTCTAACTGAATTCTGCAGTATTTGCCAGTATTCTCTCGGAAGGTTTTGAACTTTAATTTTCATCACCTTGGCATTAAGAAAGTCTAGAACTCTATTCTGCCTTTCAGCTGCTTCCTTCCTGACTTTTTAACCTCCTTTGGCTAAAGCCTCATGGTGAAACACTGTATGAGTTTCAGACCCATTTCCATGTCTCTTTCTTCTTATAGGGGTCTCACCCTCATATCCAACTCCCAGCTGCTGTGACTGCCACAGAATTGATTTTGGGGTATCTCTAGTTACTTAGATTACCTATGTTTCTGCTAATTCTTTGTCTCTTAGCAACCATCTAAGGGGATTAGCACTAAAAATAAACCTATGCCTTGGGGTAGAAAGTCTGGTGATGAAGAGCCTTCTCACCCTTCCAAGGTTCCCCACTTACTCTCTAAGATATTGGTTTCTGCATTTGTTTGCCTCAACAGCTCCCCTATTCCTTCTAATCATGTATTCTGTTTGTTTTGTTTTCCAACTTTTCTAATTGTTCTTGGTGACTGCTTTAGCTTATTGCAAGATTCTCCAACAGAGCTTAACTCTATTGCCCTTTAAATTAATTGTTAATATAGCAGCAACATCTACTTAAAATTGTAATATGAAGGCCCAGCACTGATGATTGCAGGATAATCCTGTTCATCTCTTCTTTTAATGGAATTTTTCAGATAACCACTATAAGCACTCAACATTAGCTTTAACTGAGATTTCAGATTAAAGCATCTTTCACAAACATTATTTAAAATAAAGTAATTGAGACACTGCCTATTCATATGAGATAATTTGTAAGGAATTAAGTGAAAGATGACTCTTCCATTTCTCAGAAATGACTTTCTAAGGGGAAAAACAACGTGCCTTATATTAACGTACATGTAACATATTTTAATCATCAATAGATTAATGATCTAATCTAAGCAAAGAAATAACTTTTGCCCTAAAATGATTAGAGTCTAATAAAAATAAAAGAATGATAAATTCACAAATATGAGCATGATTTTCTTCTGGATTTTGCATTTTATTCACATAATGGAGTTATTATTAAAATTAAAATTACTATTAAAGATAAAAATTTTACTAAGATGCATTCTCATGGGAAGACTTAATTCAGTATTGTAGTACTGAAAATTTAAATTAGGTCCCTCCCGCTGAGGCAAATACCGTTCAACTCTAACTTATTTAAAATCATCTTGTAGACTACATTTTTAAGAGAACTGTACATGCTTTTATGAAAAGTTCACATTAAAATCTTTGGTTATGGCAATAATGCAAAGTAATACATGAGAAATACATAATGTTTTGTTGATCATAGGGCCAGATTTTAGACAATTTTCTTATTATGAAGGAAAATAATTCACCCAACAGAAAACTCACTCTTGTTCTCAATTAAATAATCACTCTTAGAGATTGGGTACCACGACTATCTAACTATTGGATAAACTGATCTTTGCCATTGTTCTTCTGGTTAAAAATATGCTGACATTTAAACATCTAAATTAAATTAATGCTTATGAGCATGTACTGTCTTGGAGACTACATATCTGCTTTGTTGGTGATAGAAGACAGAATAGATTTGAAATTTATTACTTGGGAGAAAAAGAAAATTACCTGCAAAGTGTTGAAACACTGGGGAATGTTTTAAAGAAATTTCCATGAATTAATATTAATGGAATGTTTGGACTGACATCACTTTTAGAAATACTTATTTTTGAAGGTATGTTTGAAGTTCTCTTTTTTGTTTTTAGAAAAGATGAGACTGATTTAAGGCTAAATATAATCAATTGCATGAATGACTATGATATTTGGAACTTTGATGAAAAGTAATGTAGGCTTATAAAATCACAATGTATTATATTTTATGTTTATTCCTCTGAAATGATTCTATGCCACATGATTGATCATAGAGCCATAGTGGAATTTAATAAAAATATATATATTTTAGATATTTTAAAATAATTACTGAAATACTGTCTTTTCTTTTATATGAAATTTAAAAACCTATGAAAAATATAAAATATATAAACAGATGGATGTTCATATTTCTATTTATTTTTCACTGTGCTAATAAAAAATAAACAGCAACTTCATTTGTTAAGAACTATAGGCTTTATGTGCCACTACAGCATCATCTCCTTTTGCTCAGGATAATGATCTTGGGTGACTCTGCCTTTACTCCATACACTGAAATGTGTGAATAGCCTTCCATTCTCACCACTGGAAAAAATAATATTGCAACCCAGTTATCTAGATTTCTTATAGGGCCTATTTCTTTCCTAGAGTAACTTCTTAGATCTATAGAAAAATCAGAAGATGTTATTTGTATTTCCGCCTGAACTATGGACATAGTAAAATAAAAATCAGAGTTACTTATCTAATTCTCTTAGGTTGCTTATTCACTATTTCTATTTAATTAAATAATTAATTATATTTTCATTCCCATAGAAGAACGTCATTTGCTGCCAGTAGAAGAGATTATCTATCCTGTTATTCCTAGTAGGTAGTAGTTGAATCCAATCGAATTTGCCTTAAAAATAGAATGAAATGTGATCTTACATGTATGTGTACTTGAAGCAGGACATTTCCTTGATCTCTACACAGGACTTATGAAGGGGATGCCTCATTTACTCAGCCCACAGCTCTCAACTCCTCACAGGAGGGAGTGCGTGAGCCAATGGGACAGGAACTAGAGTTCAGGAGCGCTGGAACTAGCTGGCTGCTCTAGCACCAGCAGGGGCGAAGTCCAATAACTGAGACCCACTGCATTCCACTCTTATGGGAGAGAGCATGCAAGTGAGTGGCTGCAGGAGCCAGGGAGAGCACATTTGGCCGCTAGCAGGAGTATGGGAATGTGGGCCCTGTGGCTGCATCTTTTCTGCGGGTGCCCATGACCCCTGACGCCCCAGAGGGAGTGTTACAGCACTCTTTTAGCTCTGCCATCCGTGGATGGCTTAAGTGTTCACAGCTCAGTGAACCCTTTTGTATCCGCACTTGTGGCTCCTGGACTCTTGTCTGTGTCCAGGAGAAATGAGGTCACAGGAACTAATTAAAGGATGGAAAATGAAGGGGATTTTATTGCTGATTCAAGTAGCTCTCAGTGGGAAGGGGAGCTGGGAAGGGGAACTGAAAAGGGGATGAGGAGAGAAGGTAGTCTTCCCCCGAAGACGGCCAGATTCTTTTCCAGAATTATGCCATCAAGCTGTCCCTCTGAAGTCAACCCGCTTCTCTCAGACATCCAGCCATAGTCTCTGAAGTCCAGCTGCTTCTACTCTCAGCCAGATGAATCTGCGGTCTTTATGGGCACAGAATGGGGCAGGAAGGAGCCATGGGTGGTTCACAAAAAGGCAATTTTGGAGTGGGAAAACAGGGATATAAGTTTTCACTTTGTTCCAGGTCTCAGGCTTTTCAGCTTGAGGGTGGGGCTTTACCAGGCACCTGCCCCTGTCTGCCTAGAATTTCTCTGTCCCCTGTCCCTAACATATTGAAGCTATTCATATAGCCAATTGCCTAACTTGAATTTATCTATTTGTTTAAATTTTCAGTTTGGAGACAAATCTCAAAATACCTAAAGGGTACAAATAAGTGAAAAGTTTTAACTAATACATGTGTATAGAAAACATAGGGTCGAACTACAGATAAATTTTTTAAAAACTGAATAGAAATGCTATCAATATCTGACAATTCTAGCCATTTATCTATCCACTTATATAGACTGACAATTTCAAAGGTTCTGAAGACAATCCTGTGTGCACACAAATTTTTGTAAACAATCAGGTTAATTGTGGAAATGTTCATTTTCAGGAAGAATTTGCACTTGACTTTGATTCCATTTCAAAAGCCATTCCAATGCACTTATCAAGTGTAGCTAAAAAATAGATTCAAGTTGAAAACACCCAGGTGAAAACTGAATTAGGTATTATATATTGAATTGTAGCTCACTTATGCTCAAAGGTGAGCTAACATTCTGAATTAATTTGTTCCTGAGGCTTTTCAAAAGCAAATCCTTTCATTGCAAACATCCAACATTTTAATCTAACTAATTTGCACTCAATATTGACCTCTTGTGATATGTCAAAATTAAAGCTCATACAAGTATACTTTTTTAAAGTTACATAGGAGAAAAACTAAGTATACACGTGGATAGTATTTGATTAAGTGAAATCTAGAAAAGGATGGTTAATTTTGTAGCTAAAAAGATACAGAATAAGACTAATATTTATTTTCTATTAACAGACAAGGAGAATGAATTTAGATTTATTTCCAAAGTAACATTTCAAAAAGTGTCATCAGTCATCTCAAAGAAAACAAGAGCTAAAAATGTGGCTAAGAAGCTAAAACACAAAATCCTAGTCAAGAGACATTAAAAAACAGATTTGTCAAGCCCATGTAAATTATTATATAGAGGTCTGAAATATAGGTAAATACAATTTTGAGAAAACATATTTGATGTTATTTGTAGGGGGAAAAGACTATAGAAAATGCACAAGGTAACATATTTTTAACTGAATATGTATATTATATATATACATATGCATGACAGAGGAATTATATTTTGCATTTTTATTTTGTGTTACAGCTTATACACCTGTTTAACAAGAACTCATGAGTACCATTTTGAGTGTTAGTTACTAAAAATAATGAGCTTAAAAAATTTCCTCTTTTCATTAAGTTACTTTAGGAAGTCAGTAACCATTAGGCCATTGCGGCTAACCATAACTCATATTTTTCAAATATTTCTTGGTTAACAAATGTCTCCCTAAATGCTGCTTTAAGTAATAATTGATTGTATGCATTTGGTTTTGTCTGGATGTATTCTGTGAGCATAACATGACACAGGGGACTGGAAAATCATGAAGATAAAATGGCTGCCCAAGTTTAAGTATATTTTTAAAAAAATGAGGAGGGAAGTAGAAGTTTAGGAGATTAAATTAATATATTTCTGACTGGAAAGCCAATCTAATCACAATTCAAAATCCAGTTGAGTGCAAGAGGCTGAGCTTGCTTGAAGTCACTTTATGAAGGACATTTTTAGGAAGAAACAGCTCTGTCCAAATGAGCTGGAAAAATTGCTGGCCGAATATACTCTCTGTTTGACTTTTCCAAGAACAGAAAACAGCAATATTCCACATTACAAACAGCAGTTGTCTCCCTTACATAAAGTAAAGTTTGGCTGGCAGCCAGAGGCACTCTTGCTGTGAAAATAAATTAAAGAAAAGCAAATACAGCATTGCAACTTAGCAAAGGAAGAGAAGAAGAAGAAAGAATGCAAAGGAGAAGGCAAGAAGACGGGAAGAAAAGAGAATGAGTGGAAATTGAATGCACAGCATAGCTGAAACAGTCTACCCAATACCACATCTGCATGAATGACATGCAGATGTAAAAGGGGTTATGTTATTAGGCATTTTTATATGCAAAGGAAAGAACATAGGACTCAGCCCTCAAGAAGTTACTCTTGGTTCTGACATATGACTAAGCTCTCTCTGTGTTCACATTACTTCTCTGGGCTTAAGGATGCTTCTTTAGAAATAATCAATAAGTTAATGAACAAAGGAATTGGCTTTATGAACTGAATGTATCTCTCCAAAATTTATTAAAACATCTATCCCCAGTGTGATGATATTTGGATGTGGAGACTTTGGGATATGATTTAGTCATGAGAGTGGAGCCTTCCTGAATGAGATTAGTACCTTTAGAAAAGAAACCCCAGATAGCTTTTTCACTCTCATTCCACCACTTGTCATAGGACAAGTCCTCAGACTGCAACCTGTGCGATCACCCTCTTCCGAATGCAACCATGCTGTCACCCTCATCTCAGATTTCCAGCCTTCAGGACAGTGAAAACTAAATTTTTGCGATTCATGCACCATCTTGTCTGTGTACAGCAATCATGAACTAAGACAAGTGGTTTGGAGATGATGAGTCCTATGAACTCTTTAAACTATGAGACCTGAGAAATGATAATTTCTGGTTCATACTTTTTGTAAATTAATGGTCATTTTATCACCAATGTGCTTCATCAAAATCTAAAAGGACTGTGTCTGTATGAATTATACTAATAAAATAACCATTTTGTAGAAATTTACTTATAACTTATAGTAATAGTGTGATTTCATGCAGTTTATTAATTAGTGAGAACTGAACAAAATTACTGATAGGCAAAACCAAACACATAAAACGTAAGGTCGAACTATAGATAGTTTTTTGGAGGTTGTTAACATTTGTTAAATGTTGTCACCATACATAGAAGTTTACTGAACCGTGCACCTAAAAATGGTTAAAATGGTAAATTTAATGTCTTGCATTTTTTACCATAACGAAAAAGTATGCAAAAATACATATGATTAATAGAAGCAGGAATGTGTTAAACATTTTGAAGTATTTATTCACATCTCTGAGTGAATTTGGGCAAGGTTATAGGGAAAGAATATTAGATTTCTCTCCAAAATATTGTTCTTGCAGGTGGGTATATTCTCTAAACACCTTAAACATTTCTTTGGGCAGTGATACTCAATCTTTGTTGTGCAACAGAATTGTATAGTGAGCTTGTTCAAAAAAAATACAGATGCCTGGACTTCCACTCCCAGACTTCATTTCAATTACTCTTGAAAGGTTCTATGCAGCAGGATTATTCAGTTCTAACATGTGGCCAGGGCGGACCACCACTGCTCTAGAATGTTGAATTCAGGAAGAAAGAAACTACATTCGTTTTGTTAACCACTGTATCTCTAGTATATTGCCGAGCCAACTAAATATTATCAACCAAATGAAAGATGAAATAAATGTTCTTCTAGTATATTTTACCTGTACATTTACCCTACATCAGTTTCTACTTTGAAGCTGGAAGACCATGCACATTGTATAAAAACAGGCAGATAAAAAGGAGGTAAATTTAAAAAACAAACAAACAAAGAAAAAACAAACACTGCTTCTTCTTTTCTCCTATCCTACTACTCCTACTCCTAAACAACAAATGTTAACGGTTTGGTACCCAAATGTCCAACCATTCATTATTATTTAGATATAAATATGTATATTAAAAAATATTTCCACAACTGTGTTTCCTAGACAAATGTGATAAAAATATCCACAAAAGGCTCTACATTTTTTTTTACATAAATCTTTTACTTAAACTTTTCTCAATATTACATCATGAATGGCTAGTTCATTCTATAATGAAGAGCCAAATAGTATTATAATGTTCTGTTCCCTAGCTATTTCCACTAACTTTCCTTCATTTCTCTCTTGAATACATGCCAATGTATTCTGTTTTGGCTACCATCGTAACAGAAAAGTCAATATTTAAATTGTCAGCCTCATTTTCCTCAAACTATGCGTAGCATTGGACCAAGTCTTTTTCCTTATTGCAACACTTTTTTTTTTTTTCACATGGTCTCAGGCTACCACCATCTCTAAGTTTCTTGCTTCATTGTCCCAATAACCTTTATGAATGGTCGCTCATCTTTTTCAACCTTAAGTTATGAACTAAGTCCCTAAAACTATTTTTTTTAATATATATATTTACCCATTCTTTTATTTCATCTAGTCCCAGAGGTTTTAACTAGCTAAATGATGATGGCTCCAGATGTTTTTAATCCCAGTGAGAATTCTCTTCTAAACTATAGAATCATATCTTTAACTAGTTTGCTCATATATCCAATTTTGTAAAAAATAGGTATCTCATACTCAATGTGCCCAATATGAAAATTTTGGCATTTCTCTAAATTTCCTCTTATCTTCCCCCATTTCAGTAAATGGCAACTTTGTTTTGTAAATTGTCAAGCCGGAACTCCTGAAGTCATCCTTGAAGTCCCACCTTCTTTCACATTCTTACATCAATTTACAGATGAATTTTGCTCTTAACTGAGAAACCTTTTCAGGATACAACCACTTTTTACTACTTCTTTGTCAAAGGCAAGACTATTTCTTACCTAGAATCTGGCAATGGTACCCCAACTTACAATTTATAAAACTGGTTTCTTTGGTTTCCTCTTGGTCTCTGAAAATCTATTCTACGTACAGTAGCAAGAGTGATCCTTTGACAACATGAATTAGGTCACGTCATCACATCTGTTCTCAATTCTTACAGGGCTTCACATTTTACCTAGCAATGCCACCTTTCTTCACTCATTCAAAGCAAGGGTGACTGTCTCCCTCTGCCATCACTCCTCTGATTTAATCTTTATGCCATTTTACTATATTATTTACTTTGTTCCCGTTCCTCCTGTCTACTTTTGCTTCTCTGAACAAACAGAACAGATTCTAGCTTTTGGGCATTTGGACTTACTCTTCACATAGCTTGAGCAATCTTCATGTAGATATTTACATGGCTTGATCTGTCATTTTATTTCAGTCTCTGCTTAAATATCAGCTAATCCGAGAGGTCTTGCCTAATTATTCTAACTCAAATAAAACCATCAGAACTTGTTACACCTTACCTTGCCTCATTTCTTTTATCTTAACGTTTATCATACAATAGCTGAATGAATAAATTATGACTGTCACCAATATATTCCCTGCAGAAAATGTTGCATTAGTCATCTCATATTCATATTTCCTTACATATTAGTGCTTTAAAATATGGCATTGATTTACAGAAATAATTTAGTCACTTCCCTCAGAGATTTATCAGACTTTTTCCAAAAACTACTATAGTTTTTCATATTTTCATAGATATTTTATATTTATACACATTGTCACAGTGCTGGAGGTATTTTCTTTCCTTCCCTGGTTCCTTCGTTTTCCTTTCTCTTTCCTTTACTCTCTTTCTTTCTGAGACTATTTTAAAACACATCCACAAATTCTTCAATATTTCCATTTTCATATGTGGGAATGTAATCTGCCTTTCCCTAAGTGTGAACTGGTCTTAATAACTTGCTTCTAATAAATAGAAGAATAAAGCAGAAATAGTATGTATTTTTACTTGAAATCACTCTGGTTATATATATTTGTGTGTGTGTGTGTGTATCCCTGTATGTGTACACATTACTCTATGTGTACAAACACTTTCACAAATTTTAATACTGTAATATTTTTGATAGTGTCTGTTTAGTTTTTAAAACATTACAGTATTTTAACTTATAAAAGAAATTTTATTTTTTAATATTTATACAGACTTATTTTTCTAATTCTTTTATATTATCATAAGACTATAGAAATATTTTATTAAAAATTAATTTGATGTATTATGGCTTAAACTGACTTACATGGGAATTTGCAAATGTTTTCAGTTGTGTTTAATGATTATTTCTATTTCAATCCTACAAATTCCTTTTAATATAGTCTAATTTATTTTAACTTCTTTTAAAGTAGATATTATTTTATGTAGAGAAGTTTTAATATGTCAGCCTCTCTATGCACTTTTACTGATGTATCACCTTTCGTTATACATTACTACCTTATTATATGTGCTTTATGTGGTTATACATTAAAATTTGGATATTTTAAAGTAATAATAGTGCAAATCCTTAATGATTTCCTCTGGTCTCCAATATATTAATATTTTTAGAGTATCAATTGTTTAAAAGATAATTATTCAAGTATAACATTTACTAAGGAAAATCTGGTAAGAAAAATTGACAAACCATATTTGATTCATTTTCAAATACTGAGCATTCCCACATGACTAGCAACCAGAAAAAGGGACAAACATTATAGAAGAAATAACCTTTAAATAATATATTAATTACATTAAAGAATTAAATGAAAATGTTAAATGAAAAATAAAAGATAACCATAATAATCTTTATGAAATTCTACATAAAGGAAGAATTTATTCACTTCAAGAAAATGGGTAAAATCAAAATGGTTTTGATTTAAGCATATACATATACTCACATAAGCACATACAAATTAAACTTCTGCATATAAATATAAACTGAAGTATCAAATTCAAGGTAAATATTCAGGACAGAATTTAGTGTACAAAACACAGAAGAAAGCTGTTGCCCTTAACACATAAAATAAGTTACAAAATATAGAAGTACCACTCTAAAATCCAGTAGATAGACAATAGGCTAATGAAGAAATGCAAATGGGAGAGAAAGCAGGTGAAATATGTACTCATACCCTAAATTCAGGAAAAAAAAAATTCTATAACATTTTGTAGTGCCAGTTTAGCTAATATTTAAAAAATAATTATAAACCCTCCTTTTGAAAGAACAGTCAGTTGAGTACATGCATATGTAATAGCTGATCGATCAAATTGGAATATTATTTTTGGAAGGCAATTTGAAAAGTATATATTAAACCCATCTAAATATTTATGGTCTCTGTCTTCACAAACAAATTACTGATGAATTTTATAATCATTCATCATGGCTATAATCTTATAAATATACTATCTTATAAAGTAGAAAATTCATCAGTATAAAAAGTCCCATCAAAAACATATTTATGGTTTATTAAATGAATATGTCTGTCTATCTAATTGCATCATGATTCATAGTATAGATACAGGAATTAGCTAATATAATAGGCCCAATAACAGATGACATATAATGACCTGAATGGTTAAAAGAAGAAGCTCAAAAACAATTACATGTGCAATGCTAATTACAACTCTTGTGAGAGAAGGAGGTGAAAACAAGTAAAAAGACAATTGCATTAAGGTTTAAATTGTTACAATTAGTTGTTAACACAGATGTCATGGAAAATGAAGAGCACCTACTACAGACTGGTTGGAAGAGAGTTGAGGAAAACTTGTCTAGAGGAAATATCATATAAACAAAATAGAAAAGAACAAAGAGAAATGCCCGGGCAAGGCTGGAAGTGGGTGAGGAGAGTGTGCTAGGAAGAAGGAACAGTCTGCAGAAAGGTCCAGGGATTAGAGAAAATCCTTTGAGAAATAAAATATTTGAGTGCATTTATATAGATTTTAAAGTGGTAGGGTGAGAGCTGGAATTTAAAATATTTTGGCATGTATGGTGGGATAAAGGCGCAAAGAAGGAGGAAAATGGAGCTGATGGCGGGATATGATGCTGAAGAGGTAAGGATGGGCTAGAACATGAGACATTGGAAGATTTACAGGATAAGGAGACACTAGTTTATAATATAAGTAAAGATTTAAACTTTAAGAAGGAAATTAAGGAGGAAAGTGACATCAGATTTGTTTTGTTTAGAGAGGACTTTGATTACTATATGAAGGATAGATTAAATGGAGATTAGACTAGAAAGGAGAAAATCTATTAGTCACATAGCCCAAGGCAAAGAAGACAGTCTTGGGGACTGGAATAAGAGCAGGGCAAGCATAATAAGATTCCAGAGATATTTAAGAAGTAGACTTGACTGAGCTTTGAATGTACTATGAACAGAGAGTTAGAGAGAGAGAGAGAGAGAGCAAATAGTCAGTGTAGAAGGCTTGGATTACGGCACAAAGATTAAAAATAGGAAAGGAAAATTGACTTCGGGTAAAGCAACAATGGGTTATTTTCTGTATATGCTAATGTTAATGTGTCTCTGGACTGTCTAAGCACTTATGCCTAATAATCAGCTGACAAAGAAAAAAAAAGAAGGTGTCTGAACCAAGGAGAGAGACCTAAGTGAAAGATGAATTTTCAGGGAATAAGAAACAATTTCTCAAGAGTTGAGACATAGATAAAAGTAGATGAAAGCCTGGTTACACAGTTTAAATTGAGAAAAGGTGGAGATAAAGAAAGCTGGAAATGGAAATGGTCAAAAGTTATTTGAGATCCAAGAGAAGACAAGTAAGAATTAGTGGTGTAAATTATAAATCATGAGGCTGATACTTAGAAAAACATAACCCAGTACACAGTGCACTATCACTGGATGGAATAGCATAAGTCACAAAGGGAAAGACATTAAGGACATTAAGAATTACATCCAAAAATAAACTGAATGACTTAATAGCTTAGTGCCTATCTACCATGTGGGCAGAAGTAGAAGAAATACATAATACATCAATTACGTAATACATATCATAATATGCATTATGTTTTACAATACATAGATTATAAAAACTACATTTAAAGTTCATGTGGGAAAAGAAACATAATGCATACTTTATAATAATCTGTATATTACATATATAGTTAGGGAATCATAATTTTAATAATTGATTAAACTAATCTACGTTTAAAATGCTATGAAATATATGCAATCCAAAATTGTCCTTTAAAATTACATACATAAGAAACTATATCGGTAGGTGAAGTTTTTCGTGCTAGAAGCCATAGAAGTACAGATTAGGATAGCTATTTTCAGACATGTGTAGTCATTTTAGTGGTTTCATAGAGAAGTTTTTATTCCTAGTTATTAACTTCCCTGCTAATTGAATTAGCCACTGGCCTAAAGAAAGAAATCTTTTCCTCTTTCCTCTCTTAATCTTCTTCATACTCTTGGATAATGTTTTTACATGTCCTTTTGGAGTTGCCTATGCAGATAAAAAGATAGGCAAAACACAGTGTCTTTTTATCTTAAGCAAACTCTCTGGCCCAGTTCTAGAAGACAGAAATAGAAATGAGGTTGCTGACTACAGATTTCTGTTGGGCAAACACTATCATTTGTTTTAAACATACCAGTGCCCAGAACTGAGCCAGACAAACAGATGGGGAAAGTATAAAATAAAGCTGTGTGAGCTCTGTTGAGGAAAAAAGCAAAAAGGAATATATATATAAATTTTACTTTTTTTTCCTTTTTATACAAATTGATCCCTGGGAAAGGTTGTCTCACAAAATTTATTGTTCATATAAACAGCGACAGACAAAATGGGAAAGAATACTCTAAGATTTTATAAAATATTTTAAATAGTGTTATACCTTTCAAACAGGAAATTAACAGACTTCCAGACTAAATTATATGGATATTAGTAGTCCCCTAGAAAGTATATTCAATTGGAGACCCTCTCATGTAAGTTTCACTAGATTTTTAAAGATATTTTTTCTCACTTGTTTATAGCCATAGACAATGCTTCTGATTATGTGGGAATAAAAATATTTTTAGTTTGTTCCACTTTAATACATTTTATTTTATCTTATTTGCCATTGTATTGTAATTTATAATGACATTTCATAATACATAATACTAAGCTTAGTATTATGAAATGCCATTCATAAGACTAAAACTAATGTAATTTACCAAGACAGTTTCAAGTAGGAAAACAAAATCTCCAGAAATATCTGGTTCCAAAGCACTTTTTAAAATATGTACCTGTGCAGTAAGTAAGACACATATATTATGACAAAAGCAGCGATGTGCTTCAAAAAGAGTATATTGTTTATCAGAATTTAAATTTAAAACCTACATTCAATACATCTTCCTACTGAAGTTCAAATGTATTTGTTACCATGCAAATTAAAGTTGTATTTTCTCCACCTAGCTTGAAGGTGTAATCTACACATTTTAAACAGACAGTCTCAATGAAACTACTTTAGCCTGTGATCAATGTTCTCATGGAGTTATAAAACCTAGACAAAAATCATATGGAAATCTTACCAGTTAATTAGTTAGTTGCTAATCTGGACCAAAAAAAAAAAAAAAAAAAAAAAAAAAAGCATGTCTTCAAAAGGCTAATAAAATATAATATCTAATATTTTTTTAAAATGGACATTGTCAAATCTCTGAGAAAAGTCAATACCATTTTCCTTTTTTTGGGGGGTGCGGGGGGACACAAAGTCACATTCTTTCACCCAGACTGGAGTGCAGTGACACTATCTTTGTTCACTGCAGCCTCCATCTCCCGGGTTCAAGCAATTCTGCTACCTCAGTCTCCCAAGTAGCTGGGATTACAGGTGCCCGCCAGGATGTCTGGCTAAGTTTTGAATGTTTAGTAAAGACAGGGTTTCACTCTGTCATCCAGGCTGGTCTCGAAGTTCTGGCCTCAAATGATCTACCTGCCTCAGTCTCCCAAAATGCTGGGATTACAGGCATGAACCACTGCACCAGGCCAGTACCATTTTCCAAATACATGTTGTTATCGTATTATTTGGTATAAAGAGTTGGTGGTGTGGCATCTTTAGTTCAGAAACCTTTAACATTTCACTCTTTAATTTAAAGAGACCAAAAACTCAGTCGTTCTGGACTTTCTTTTTCTCTCACACCCTATTTCCAAGCCACCAAATATTATCAAAAATCCTACCACTTCACAATCTCCACTGCTACTCTAATGCTGTTGTCCTGGCTAAGCCTTTTAAGCTAGTCAGTTTGCTCTTCTTCTTATTCTACTACAAGCCATTTTCAATACAATGGCCAGAATGATTCATGTATCAAAAAAAAAAAAAAAAAAGAAAAAAAAATTTTTTAAAAACCATAAGACAGGCCATCTCTCTGCTCAAAATCCTCTAAAGGCTTCATACTTCACTCCGAGTAAAAGCCAAGACTCTCACAGTGATCTACAGGATTTCCTCACTGTTGGACATGCATTTTCCTTTCTAACTTCCTCTCCCACTATTCCCTCCCTTAATCACCAATTCACCCACATCACAACCTTGAGGTACTTAAAATATTCCAGACATGTCCTAGTCACAAAGCTCTTGCTTTGGATGCCCCCTCTATCTGGGAAGAACTTCTCTCAGATATCCACATAGCTAGTGCTTTCTCCTCTTTCAAGTCTTTGGACAAATTGAATTCTCTCTGAGTCCATATCTTCACCATTCTCTTAAAAATTGTGACCTGCCCTACTCCCTCACAGACTGGTATATCTCATAAAATGTATCCAGCTCTATTTATTTCTCATCAGTGACACTCATGACCTTATAGTTTACTCTGCAATTTATTGTTCGTTATGCTGTTTATGTAAGCTCCACAAGGCAACAATTTTTAAAATCTATTTTGTTCAGTGACATATCCCAAGTACCCAGAACAGTAATTGTACTATGGTAGACACCAAAGAGTATCTGTTAGGTGAACAAATGAAAGAATGATAACCCGGCATCTGTGTCTTGATGGCTTGCCGAAAAATAGATACCTTGGTGACTTTTGATAACATAGAGCAAACTAGATGGTCTGAACATTCATTAGCTGTGACAAGGCATTTTGTAATACATCTTGTTAGATTGAAGTATGAACAGATGCTTGCACTACCGCATTTTGAGGGGACAGACTGTATTCTAGAAGTCAAATAATTTGTAACCTTACAAGAATGTATCTTTTCTTTAGTATCTTCCATTAATAATTTGTAAACTCCTTATACAGTAATAAATTTAGCAACAATGAGCAAAACATAAAAGATATTTAAAATATTTCAGATTTCTGTAGTCATAACTCCTAGAATTTGGACAATAATGTAATCATTTGGAAAAAAAAGAAAACTAAAAGCATATTGCAATGTAGTTGAGTAAAATGTTCTTCATATGATGTGATACCAAGAAGCCACATGCACATACACACACACAAGTCGTAGCTGCATTTGGGAAAAATAAAATATCTGAACAAATGATCGTGAAAATAAGTAAAATATCTGAATTGCATCATTTAAGTGATTTGAGGCTGTTTGACTACTATAATAGTCAATATAAAGTGGAATATTTGAAGATTTTTCTTTGGAAAACAAAATGGGCTTTAACAGCATATATTTTCTGATACTTTGTAGTTTCAAAGTACACAATGAAAAAATAAGCTCTATGTTTGAGATTTTTGATATATGGGAAGCAGAAAGGTACAGAGAGTTTTAAAATTGTTCTGCAAAGGGAAATAATTTGATGCCTTTTCACCTTAGCTAACTGAAATTGAAAACAAAATTCCACATTTTTTATTGTAAATTGACAATTTATAACTGTATACATTTATGGGACACAAAATCGTATTATAATTTATGACTACACAGTGGAATTAAAACAAGCTAGTTAACATTCCCACCACCACAAGTCAATGCTTTCAAGCACGTTAAGAATAGGTACTTATTCCTGATTTTTCTAATTATTCTTTCTTTGCTTTTTGCAAATAGAATTGATAGTAACAGCAATGATATCATTAAGAACAGAAACGATGGCCGGGCGCGGTGGCTCAAGCCTGTAATCCCAGCACTTTGGGAGGCCAAGACTGGCGGATCACGAGGTCAGGAGATGGAGACCATCCTGGCTAACACGGTGAAACCCCGTCTCTACTAAAAAATACAAAAAAAAAAAAAAAAAAAAAAAGTAGCCAGGCGAGGTGGCGGGCTCCTGTAGTCCCAGCTACTCGGGAGGCTGAGGCAGGAGAATGGCGTAAACCCGGGAGGCGGAGCTTGCAGTGAGCTGAGATCCGGCCACTGCACTCCAGCCTGGGCGACAGCAACACTCCGTCAAAAAAAAAAAAAAACAATAAAAATACTTATCAGGTGTTTACTATGTGCCAGTCACTGTACATCTGCTGGTTTTCCCTGATATTTTGAAATAATGTTAAAGTGACTTCCGAAATTAAAATGGCTTTAAGTTAAATTATAACTGTTATGAAAAGAAAATATCATAAAATTGTATTATTTGAGGATTTTCCTTTGCATATATTATAGAATATTCATAATCTTTGGAATTTACAAGTGAGAAAATCTTTGCCATCTATGTATATTTTTAACGTGACAACTTCAATCTGACCACTGATAAATGTCACCCACATAATCCAAACTATACAAGAGCAACTTGCATTAACAATTACTAAATTACTGGCTAGTGAAGGTGTCTGAGGTTTAGTTACATATTAAATGTCATTTTGGGACACTTATGTTCAAATGTCAAGATTTAGAGACGGTGATAGTGGCAGGAGGCAGCCAAATCCTAGACAGACAAGGACAGGTCCCGATGAAACCTGACTTTCAAGTTGAGGACAGTTTCAATAAAGTCTAGCTACAGTTCCCAGGTAAATCCATAGACCAGATTGAGAACCTGTCTTCACACTCGATGTGCTTTCCTCTGATTGATCCCCACCCTTCATCTAGTTTACATGTACCTCCCCTTCCCTAATTGGTGTTTTACACTGTCCTGCCCACCTTCGAGTGGTGTCTTTGTTTTATCCTTTTTTGCATGTTCATAAACCAATCAGCAAGTACTCCCAATTTTGAGCCCATAGAAGCCTGGGACCCAGCCACACTGCAAGAGAGACCATCCGACTTTGAGTGAGGAATTGCCCTTACACCCCCTCTCTGCTGAGAGCTGTTCATCGCTCTGTAAAATTCTCCTTGCTCTCCTCGCCTTGATTGTCAGCAAAAACTCATTCTTTTTGGACATGGGACAAGAACTCGGGACCCACTGAAAGTGGTTACAAACAAGGCTGTAACACTGTGGCCCTCTGCCTGCAGAAGGCAGCCACCCCAAGCAACGGGAAGCAGTGGCGGGCCTGAGCCAGCCTCAGGGCCAGGGGCTGGAGTGAAGCAAAGGGCAGACAGAGGTATCAATGAGCCTCAGTCCGTGGGGCTGCGGACAGTGGGACTAAAACACTTAATTAGCAGGCTCTAACACCTACCCCGGGGCTTTGGGATTGCGGGAACCTCTGCGGTAAGACCCATACGGAGCCAGCTCCTGTGTGTGCACTTGAAATGGTCGGCTGGACCCCGCACTCTCTTGCTTACACACCCACTCCCGCTTACAGCTGGGCACACAGTCGGGGTAGCTGTGCGATTCACGCCGGAGTGTACGCCAGATGCAGTCCGGTAGGGTGAGCGGACAGGGTATCTCTTGTGGCAAACTCGAGCCCTAGCAAGCCTTGGGCAGGGTCATCACCAGCTGGAGGTTTCCGGCTGGCAAAGTGACCCAGAAAAATCCTGTGTCAAAGAAAGAGTTCTGACGACATGATGGCATATTAACTCTGTCATTAATGGTTTTCACTAGGCCTCAATCATGCTGGATTATTGGAATTTTATTGTAGATAGATGATTGTAAAAGCACATGTTAATTAATTTTGCAATAAGAAAAGTCAAATGTTTACTGAAATCCAGCAAGCAAATAAATATCAAACTACTGTCCAAGGGAGGTATCCTTAACCAGAAAATAGTTTAATGTGTCCTTCAAGAAGTAAATAGGACATTTTTATACTGAATGAGGCACTTTTGTTGTCCAGGCTCAATATTCTTAATTGACTCTTGGTGTAGATGGAAGTAATCTACAAGTGGGCTTATCAGTGATTTCAAAGTAGTTACATTGACAAATCCCAATTTTCAAAGTGATTCAAAGAACTTACTTATTAAGAGTTTACTTCTTACAAAATAAGATAGACACCGGAAAGAGAAACAAATATCTTAGGCTTTTTACTGGAGAAAAAAAATATTAATCCATTTAACTACTTTTGGATTACATGACCTAATAACATGGGTTTACTTGCTTTAAGCGACTGGCAGAGAAGCTAGTCTGGACATCAGTTATTAAACCACTTAGAAATACATAAGTAACACTTTTTCATGTTTTACATTTCTTTAGCTGCTGTGGGGATTGCATTAAACATATTTCTCAAAAAATATTATATCTAAGAAATAATCTCTTAAAATGCATACTTTAAAATTCGCTTGCAATCAAACTAGTATGTCTACGCTATAATGTGCATATACAATATAGTATAGAATAAGGGTGAGAGCATAGACTCTGAAGCCAGACTGTCTAATTAGGGTCTGATGCCTAAGTTCCCTCTAGAATTCCGGGTGATATTGGCCAAGGTATGCAATTTTTCTGTCCCTCAGTATTCTTACCTATAAAATGTGGGAAAATAATAGTAGCTTTCTACCCTACGAGACTGCCATGAAGATTAAATAAATACTGAAAATGTTTCCTATAGAACTTGGCATATAGTATGGGAAATACAAGATTTAGCAAATGCATATAATATGTGATATATAATATAAAACAAACATATGTTATGTGATTTGTAATGTATGATGTATGTTATCATATATAGTATATACAACAAAACTATGTAAAACGTGTATATTTAACATACGTGCCATGTATATTTATATAGTTACAATGGGGAAAACTGAAAAACAATAAATATAGAAGTGTAAAACATTTTTTAACATTACAGAGTTTAATACTGAATTGAAACAACATGAACTACAGGATCATAATAAATAATATAGCATCAAATAAGTTCATTTTTGTAACCTTATTTAATATCCTCAATCACGTTAAATGTATGAAAGTTTGTGTTCACAAATGTATGTCATGATGTTAACTTCATTTTTGATGCTTATGGTTAATCAAAAACTAACAGATATAATTGCTTTGATGAAGTAAAATAATAAAAGAAAATTTTTAAGGAGTTTCTGACATATATTTATATTACATGTAAACTATGTAAGATTGCCCTTTGTAAGCCCCATTGTCTCCAAATTATTCTTTTCATTCCTTACTTTGTGCTTGCTAAGAGAGAACCCAAAAGACTCAGAAAGGAAGGGAGGAACAAAGTTGATCTACTCTCATGACAAACCAAAAAGAAAAACCTTTATCGAAGCTGTCACTTGATATAACTCCCAATAATGACTTTCTCCAAACTCACAGCCTCCCACTATTTCCAAAAGTTACCATTCCAGCATATATTGATTAACACAATTAATACTCTTTAATATAGTTAAATGGTGTTACATTTTTATGAAATGGATTTATTTGGTTTTAGCAAATATTCTCGTTTGAAAAAAATCAGAAACGTATCCTTGACAGCTATAGCATTAGCAAACATTGATTGTACCATTAGTGTGCACTCTCTCAATAGAATTAATTTTGTCCTATCACCTAATAAAATTTACTAATATGATTTGAAAGGGTGAAAGTATTGTTGAATGAAAAAGAAGTTTAAGATAATTTGTAATGGAGGCTATGTTAGAAATTGTTTACTAATATCCAATTTAAAGTAATCTGCAGGAGCACGCAGACATTTGAGGGGAAAGGATATAAAAAGATTGAACAAGCAGGAGAGAAAGAGAGAGTTGGGGAGAGATAGAGAGAGAGATACAAACAGACAGAGAGAGATGACAGACACAGAACAAAGCAGAGGGAAAATGTCAAAAACTAATCTTCATTTAAGACAAGTTTTTAAAGGGTAACTTCTGTATTCTAAAACAGAAAAAGCCCTTCATTTGTGGGCCTGTCATTGATTTAAAACCAAAAGTAGTATCATTCGTTCTATAATGCTAGTTCATTGAATTAAGTAATATATAACAAGAAACTTGTCTGGAACTCTTGATGATATTAACCGGTATACCATTGTTTCTGTTAAGAAAATATACTTCAGTTTTAAACAGCCAGACGCAGTGGCTCACGCCTGTAATCCCAATACTTTGGGAGGCCGAGGCGGGTGGATCATGAGGTCAAGAGATCTAGACAATCCTGGCCAACATGGTGAAACCTCATCTCTATTAAAAATACAAAAAAATAGCTGGGCATATTGGTGCATGCCTGTAGTTCCAGCTACTCAGGAGGCTGAGGCAGGAAAATCACTTGAACCTGGGAAGCGGAGGTTGCAGTGAGCCGAGATCGTGCCACTGCACTCCAGCCTGGTGACAGAGCGAGACTCCATCTCAAAAACAAACAAACAAAGAAACAAACAAAAAATAATAAAAACAGAGTTCTAAAAACAATCTGTTCCTAGGTTACAGGACGTCTTTATGTAAAAGTCTCACCATTTGTTTTCCCATGGAAGACAACTTAAAATACTATAGATTAGCTAAAGCTTTTGCTTTAGCTTTGCCAACAAGAAGCTTTGAAAATTAGCTTTCAGTGAGATTTTTTTACAGTTTTTGATGTTTTTAAGTTACTTCTGCTTATCTGTACAGTAAACAAAGAGATAAAGCATGAAACAAAGTAACAGAATCAAAATTTGATGGGGCACTTTCATGCTGAAAATCAGCTTTAGGATCAAATAAAAGAATATTATCTCTGACACTTGATTTATTCTAGTGTCAGAATAAATCTATTCAAAACCTTATGCAGGATTTGACTCAGCATATGACATATCCCAAAACCCTCAGTGAGGAATTCTCACTCAAGAGAGAAAGAAAATATTTCCTTAAGCGTAAGGCGTGTACTGGATTTTGCTCTTGGGACATCATTATCATTTGGAATATTTGTATCTCACCAAAATACAACTTGTAGGATAGATTTTTTTCTTTTCATTCACAAAATTCATTAAGTAAATTTCAAACAATGTAGGTGAAAGATAACTAAACCATAAAGACAGATTTCTTTCATAAAGTTACTCATGAGTTTATTCAACCATGCCATATACATTTATTACACACTGCATTGCATTATATATTAGGATGTAAAGGAGAATGAGATCTATTCCCAGGAGTTCACAATTTACTTGCTGAGACAAAACTGAAAAGAAAAATAGATTAAAACATGTTATGGAATATGAAATACTGTCACTTAGGCTAGCACAGCGGCTCACCATTTTAATCCCAGCACACACTTTGGAAAGTTAAGGTGGACAGGATTGCTTGAATCCAGGAGTTGAGACCAGACTGGGCAAAATAGTGAGATCCTTGTCACTACAAAAATTAAAAATATTATGTGGGTGTGGTGGAGCACACCTGTATTTGGAGACTAAAGTGGAAAGATGACTTGCACTGGGGAAGTTGAGGCTGCAGTGAACCGTGATTGTACCACTGCACTCCAGCCTAGGTGACAGAGCAAGACCCTGCCTCAAAAACAAATAACTAAAGTCCTAATAAATAAACAAATAAATCACTTTTTTAAATTTAGAAAAGTGGAACCCAGAGGGAATGCATAACACTGTTAGGATTCTGAAGGAGAGTTTCATAAAGCATTGGGTCATTTATGAAATGAACATAACACACTAGACACTAAAATATATCTTATGTGCCATGTTAATCAGTCTATGAAAATCCATTAAAACACATCTGAAACAGATGTATTTTTTCAAGAAAATAAATGTGGCATGGGTGATATTAAAGGGAGAAATAAGTCATTCCTCTTGAACTAGATTGAGACAGAAGATTAAAGTTGTGTAAGTGATCAAAACTTCTATGAAGACAGTTTAGTAAAAACTAATAATTTTGTATGTAATAGAAGAGTTCTGGCTCCTAAATTAAATAGCAAATTAGGATTTCTTGTTTCATGACCATATTGTGAAACAAAGTCATTTGACTATATAATCACTCAAACTGTCCCATCTGTGAAAATAAAACTGATTTCAATGTGTCATATCCGTTATTTTGTATTTTACCTGCTAAATTATTCAGGTAGTCAATGTAAAGTAACTCAAATTTGTTGACTGCTATTTAATTTTTGTAATCAATATATTATTGATAAAATAAATGTAATGTTCAAAGTATCAGACACGAGTGTTGATTGAGGGCTTGTGTGTCTAGATATGCTAGAGCAGAAAGACTATGACAAATGAAAAGTGAATGTTAAAAGTAGAGGAACTCTAATGCTAATATTTATTAAAAGTGAAGTGTTCTTTTTCTCCACACTCTCACCAGCATCTGTTACTTTTTCAAAGACCTAAAGACAGAGATACCATTTGACCCAGCAATTCCATTACTAGGTATATACTCCAAGGAATATATAAATCATTCTATTGTGAAGACACACGCACATGTATGTTCATTGTATTAATAGCACTATTCACAATAACAAAGACATGGAATCAACCTAATTGCCCCTCATTGATAGACTGGATAAAGAAAACCTGGTACCTATACGCCTTGGAATACTATGCAGTCATTAAAAAAAAAAAAAGATCCTTTCCTTTGAAGGGATATGGATGGAGCTGGTAGTGATTATCTTTAGCAAACTAACATAGGAACAGAAAACTAAATACCATATGTTCTCGCTTATAAATGGGAGCTAAATGATGAGAACACATGGACACATACAGGAGAACAACACACAGTGGAACCTTTCACAGGGTGGAGGGTGGATAGAGGAAGAGGATCAGGAAAAATAACTAGTGCATCATGAAATGATCTGTACAACAAATCCCCATGACACCAGTTTACCTGTGTAACAAACATGAATTTGTACCCCTGAACTTAAAATAAAAGTTAAAAAAAAAAATATTTCTAATGAGAACACATGGACACCGAGAGGGGAACAACACACACTGGGGCCTGTCAGGGGGCTGGGGACAAGGAGAGGGAGAGCATTAGGACGAATACCTTATGCATGTGGGGCTTAAAACCTAAATGATGGGTTGATGGGTTCAGCAAACCACGATGGCACATGTATACCCATGTAACAAACCTACATGTTCTGCACATATATCCTGGAATTTAAAGTAAAATAAAAAATTAAATTAAATTAAATTAAAAGAACTTTTAGAGAGCAAATGTTTGATAAAAGAGTTCTTATTTTTGTATTGTTATTAAATTAAGCATGCTCATTGGCAAGAACTGGAACATTTCAATATGATTTACATTCCTTGAAAAACCTATTCCATTTAATGATATGGAAATAATTTTGTTAAAGCATTTAGTAAAAAAAAAAAAACTACAAAAAGTAGACATTTACGTGTAAAATAAATACGACTTTGGTTATTAATTGTTTTAATTCACATGTAATAATAGGTGTATTATTATTCTGAAAATTTAAACAATCTTTATGATTCTACATTTCTTTGCTAGCTCTCTCCAAATAATGATTATGTGGCTAGTTATAATCATTGGTCTTGTATGTCAATTCTCCCTGGTAGAAATATAGGCCACTAGTCACTGCAGAGCTATGCACTGTTACAAACAAGTTTTCCCCGATCCTTAAGATTATTATTTAGCCAGCAGTCACACTCATGATCTATGTTTTGTTGCAAAAATAGTTTTCCTTGTTCTTGAAGGAAATTCTGTACCCAGGAGCCACACACATCAAGTACCAATACATTTTGCCAAAAAGTGATGAGTAAATATACTTGCGGATACACTCCAGGAGGAACTCTGGATTGAGGTCAACTATAAGCGAGAAGCTATTGTTATTAATCTCTCTAAAGAAATACTGTTAGGGAGGAAAAATTATTCTGGAGAGAGAAAGCATATGGAGGTAGATTGAATACTAGTGCATACACCTGTGTATCTTGGGCTAAAATTGATTTAGCTTCTAGAAGAAAATACATGTTAAGGTCCTGCTCTACTTTTCTATAAATGTTCATTGTTAGTTACAATAATTGTATTATAACAACTAGACGTTAATTTACTGTAGCCAATTCATAATAATAAACTTTTTTTAAAAAACATATTTATCTTGAATAAGTTCAGTGAGGTCAGGGTTTGATTTTACCCATCCATATTGCTGCAGGGTCTTATACCATACTTGTCACAAAGTGAATGAATCAAACTATCAAATAAACAATGTTTTCAAGTGTAGATCCATTTAAAATCAAATGAAGAATTTACACTAATTATTCTGTAGAAACTTATTTTAATCCATACATTACTTAATACAACATAAAAAGATATTGAAAAAGTAGACATTGAATTAAGTAAAATACACAAAAAAAATGATTGAAATGGTTTTGTATTTGCAAAAATATTTTCACCCATTGGTTCAAAAGGCTAATTGAGTTATATGTAATTTGCTGAAGTAACAGCATCAAATGCCTAATAATATTCACAAATTATACTTAGATTTATTTGACGAAATCAGTGTGTGTGTGTGTGTGTGTGTGTATTCCTCTTATAGTATAAATAACATTCTATGGCATTTAATTTCAAGATACATTCCTTTATATTTATTTAGTTGTGGAACATCGGGTAAAAATTTGTTGATATACTAACATTTTCCAAGATTAAGATCTTAAATTTGTAAAATAAGGAGTAAATTGACTATGCCACAGAAGTTTCATGATTATTTAAAGAAGTATAAATTAGCATAGGAAGCATACTTTTTCTTAACTCTACATTTTTTAGTCAAGAATGTCAGTCATATATTGTACTGTAAGTTATCTGTGGGCAGTCATTATTTTGCTTGTGCTTTGAGAAATTGACAAAGTACACTGCTTTTTTTTTTTTATCAACACTAAATTTATTCTCTGTGTTAGCACCTATCCTATATTTGATTTTATTAAATTATTTCTTTTATAAATTGACAACTATTTGCATGCATTGATGCTGTACAACATAGCGTTTTAAATATGTGTATATTACATATAGGCATAATATTGTCGAATGACTACATAAAGCTAATAACATATTCATGACCTCGCTTACTTATTTCTTTGTGATGAAAATACAAAGTCTACTCTAAGCAATTTTTAAGCATACAATACACTGCTTTTAACTACAGTCAACATGTTGAATGATCTCTCAGATTTATTTCTTGTGACTAACCGGAACTGTATATATCCTTTTACCAGTGTTATTCTAATCCTTCTCCTCTATTTACCAGCTCCTGGTAATCACCTTTCTACTCTTTTTTTCTATGACTTTCACTTTTATACATCACACATATAAATGAGATCATTCAGTATTCATCTTACTGTGCCTACCTCTTTTCATTTAACATAATGTCCTCTAAATTCACCCATATTGTCACAAATGGCAGTACTTCCTTCCTTCTTAAGGCAGAATGATATTCAATTGGGTTTGTGTGTGTTTCTGTATATATAATATTTTCTTGACGATTATCAGTTGATGGACACTTATGTTGATTCCATATGGTGGGTATTGTAAATAATGCTCCAATGAACATGAAAAGGAATATATCTCTTTATGTACTGATTTTATTTATTTTGGATTTATGCCCAGTAGTAGGATTGCTGGATCATATGTTAATACTATTTTTAATTTTGTTATAAAGCTCTGCACTCTTTTTCATAATAGCTGTGCTAATGTACATTCTTTATCCTTATCAACAGTTGTTATTTTTCATCTTTTAGGGAATAGATACTATAACAGGTATGAAGTAACATCTTACTGTGGTTTTAATTTGAATTTCCCTGATGATTAGTGGTGTTGAACATTTTTTTCCTATACTTCGCCATGTTTATTCAAGTGTTTTGAACATTTTTTCACTGGGTTACTTGTTTTCTTCTCATTTAGTTATTTGAGTTGCCTATATATATTGGATATTAACCTTATCAGATGTATGCTTTGGAAATATTTTCTTTCTCTCTGTAGACTTTCGCTTAACTGTTGAATTTTTTTTTTTTTTTGTCCGGCAGAAGCTTTTTAATTCCTTGTAATCCCATTTGTCTATTTTTTATTTTGTTTTCATTACTTTTATGATCATATCCGAAAAATAATTTCCCAGACCAATTCCATAGAGCTTTTTTCCATAATCACCTCTAGCAGTTTCACAGCTTCACAGCTTACCTTTAAGTGTTTAATGCATTTTTAGTCATCTTTATATGGTATGAAATGAGGAGCTAATTTTATTTTTCTGCATGTGGATATCCAATTTTCCCAACATTACTTATTTAAAAGACTGTCATTTCCCCATCGTTTATTTTTGGAAGCCTTACTGAAAATTAATTGACTGTAAGTTCATGGATTTATTTCTGAGCTCTCTACTCTGTTCCATTGATCTAGGTGACTATTTTTATATTAGTGTCATGCTTCTTTGATTACTGTAGCTTTGTAGTAAATTTTGAAATCTTCTAGTGTGATGCCTCAAGTTTTCTTCCTTTTGTGCTAAATTCAGTTAAGTTTTCGGGTCTTTTTTCTGGTTCCAGACAAATTTCAATATTTTTTTTTTATTTCTGTGAAAACTGACATTGAAATTTTGATAGCGTTTGCATAAATCTGCTGATCACTTTAAGTATTTTGGACATTTTAACAATATTAATTCTTCTAATACATGAACAAAAAGTATCTTTCCATTTATTCATGTTTTCTCCAATTTTTTTCATTAATGTTTTATTTTCAGAGTATAGATATCTTTCCCTTCCAAGCTTAACTTTATTCCTAAGTATTTTATTTTAGTGGCTATTATAAGTGGAATTCTTTTCTTGATTTTTGGATAGTGCATTGTTAGTGTAACAAAGTACACTTTTGAGTGAGCCTTTGAGTACACACTGAAGAATCTAAACTTGAATTAATCTAAAACTGATTATTTGTTATCCAGGGGAATATTCACTAACCATATTTTTAGAAGTATCACCATTTATATTTGAGTGGAGAAGGACCTTCACTACTAAAAATAAATTATTTCTGCTAAAGTCATATGAAATATATACAACAACTTTAGTAATAGCCCTTACTTTAAGTAAATACCAGAAAACATATATTTTATTGGTGGGACATAAATACGTCCTAATTTCATGAATTTCTCCAATAGTTCTCAGAGTATCAAAATTGAGGCAGTGAAAATAGGGTGAGAGGTAGCATATTAGTACTTGAGCTTGGTTGTGGCCTGATTAATACAAAATTTTTTAAAGTCCAGTGACAGTATTTCACAGTTAGCTACCAATGACAAAGATACTGAGTTATCAATAACAAGAAAACTAAATATTTCTTGGGGCACTTAGATTTGCTGTTATAGTTCCTTTATCCACTGTTTCTTCAACTTCCAATGTAGGCTCTTTTCTCTTTGCCTAATAAGGCCTATGTCCATCTTTTTCATTTCTGCTAGATTGACTCTCCCAGGACAATTGAGTATCAAAGCAACCTATTATTATAAGCTTTCATTGTATCTTCCCCATAGGTTCTTCTAGCAGTTGTCACAGATGTTGTCTTAATGCAGGCCATATAAGCAATTGTCATAGATTGGTAGCTTCAACAACTAACATTTATTTATCACAGTTCTGAAGTTTGGAAAGTCCATGATCATGATGCTAGCAGAACCTGTGTCTGGTGAGGACCCACTTCCTGGTTTGTATGTGGCTGTCTCTCTGTTATATTCTAACATGGTGGACAGCAGAGACAGACAATAAGTTCTCCTGTCTCTTCTTATAAGGGCAATAATGCATTCATGAGGGTGCCACTTTCGTGACTAATTACTTCCCATAGGCCACACTTCCTAATCACATTGCATTGGGGGTTAGAAGTTCAACATATAAATCCGGTTGGGGGCGGGTAAACATTTTGTCCATAATACTCCTTCCTTGACCTCCCAAATGCTTATTTTCATATGCAAAATTCTGTTGGGAGCTATTGGCTTTTTTGAAATCTAAATGGTGGCTTGATGATCTCTGAATCACTTCTTGGGTCCTTATTCCTTTTGCTTGAAGGATAGCACACATTTTTAACCTTCATTCCTTCTCTTTTTCTCCAGCTACCACTGTTTCTGTCAGTATCTATATCTATTCCTGGCTTCTGTGAAAATGATTAATTAGGTCCATGGTTTATAGCCACACTAATCTCATTATGAAAACTTCAATCCACTAGATCTTTAGCGTCTTCTTCTGAACGATGCTTTTTGCATTTTTTGGTAATATGAGCAGGCAGGAGAAGTTAGAAAGAGTAGAGTTGCTGAGTCTTCTGGCCATCTTTTTCTGTGCTCGATGCTTCCTGCCCATGAACATCATATTCCAATTCTTCAGCTTTTGGACTATTCGACTTACACCAGTGATTTGCCAGGGGGTCTCGAGCCTTCAGCCATGGACTGAAGGCTACACTCTCGGCTTCCTTACTTTTGAGGTTTTCGGACTTTGACTGGCTTTCTTGTTCCTCTGCTTGCAGACAGCCTATTGTGGGACTTTACCTTGTGATAGTGTGAGTCAGTACTCCTTAACAAACTCATATATATATATATATAGTGGGGAAGGATCTTCACTAGTAAAAATGAATTATCTCTGCTAAAGTCATATGACATATATAAAAAAACTTTAATAATATATCTCACTTTAAGTAAACACCAGAAAATATATATTTTAATGGTGGAAACATAAACATGTCCTAATTTCATGAATTTCTCCAATGATATTCAGAGTGTCAAAACTGAGGCAGTACAAATAGGGTGACAAGTAGCATATTAGTACTTGAGCTTGGTTGTGGCTCCATATATATATATACACTTTTAGTCTGTCCCTCTAGATAACCCTGACTAATACACTAATACAATGAGTGAGCTAGGAATTTTCCAGATCATTAAGTTCTGGTTCCTTTTGGCTTAACAATGGCATCCTAATTCATTTTCTCTTGCTGAATTTTACTATCAGCAGTCAAGAGGAACCAAGCTTCTCCTTCAACACTTTTCTGATAAGTCTCCTCAGCTAATATTCCATTTCATCATTTGCAAGTTCTGCTTTCCAAAAAACACTAGATTATGAACATAATTTAGCCAAGTTTTTGCCACTTTATTGCAAGAATCCCCTCTCCATTGTCCAACAGCATATCTCTACTTTCCATCTGAGACCTTTACCATGAATGACTTTCACCATTCATATTTCCACCAGCATTCTGCTCATGATTACTTATGTATTCTCTAAGAAAATGATTTTCTCTTCAACTCTCCTCTTTTCTTACTGAGTCATCACAAGAATCACACAGTTTCTTTATGGCAATATTGGCTGCTTCTAGCATGCATCTGAAAATTCTTTCAGCCTTTAGCCATTACCCAGTTTCAAAGATGCTCCCACATTCTTAGTTATTTGTTTCATCTGAACACCACTTCCAATATCAGTTTACTTCCTAATCTGTGTATGCTGCAATAAAAAATTTTCATAGACTGTCTTACACCACACACATTTATTTACCACAATTCTGGAGACTGGGAAGTCCAAGCTCAAGGTTGGACCCTGTGTCTGGTGATGCCTGCTTTTTCAGATTGTTAACTTCTTGTTGTATCCTTACATGGCAGAGAGGGCAGAGCCAGACAGGAAGTTCTACTGTCTCTTCTCTAAGGGCATTAATCCCATTCTTGAAGGCTCTATCCTCATAATCTAGTTACCTCCTAAAGACCCCACCTACTATCACCATGACATTGGAGTTAGAATGTGAACAGACCAATTATAGGGAGACACAAGCATTTAGTCCACAACAGATGTAAATTTCTGATGTGTGTAGATATGCCATAGGTGTAATTTATATTTATATTATTTGTGTGTGTTTGAGTCTGTTTCCTTCATAATACTATAAGCTGGAGTATTTGACACAAATATATTTTTGTTTTAAGTCATCATTTTATCCCATCATTTTGCAATGGCATTTCACATAAAGTAAGAGCTCAATTATTATTTTTAGTTTTACTACTTTGGTATGTAAAATATTACAAAATTGTACCATCAATACTATTAATGGCATGTATTTGAAAACTGTTTTGTTGATATTGTTTTCTTTATTTTATTCATATAACTTAAAATATAATCAATACTTTAACAGTGCTTTGTCTTCTGTTGTTTTCCTCTTTTGGTTTGTTTTAACTTATCACTTCATCTCCTGACCTGTGACACTTTCTCAAGACTTGAAGTCCACTCTTTATGTTCCTCACGACCTGCAGAGCTCCTGAATTTATCCTTCCTTTCAACATTTGTTTTTTGGGGTTTCTGTGGATTTTCTCATCAATGACGCTTGCCTTCTCAGTTTTATGTCTCTTAAACTGATGCAACACTCTTCAACTCCTCCCTGGGAAAAATTCAGTTTTGACATTTCATTAGTGGTGCTCCATGGAACCTAACATCATGCTGCTGATACATCCATAATGTTTCCCTTCCATTTGAAGATTGTTTTCCCCCCTGAGGTCAGTTGATCCCTCTGACCCACATGTTAGATATTTCCTTCCTTTTATGGCATTTATCTTGTCAATTATTTGCATCTCAATCACTCCTTTTTTCTTCCTCTTTTCCTCTCTATTCATCCTGTTAATGGTCACAACACATCGATGTTTGGAGTTGTTTTCATTTATCTAATGTTACCCTTTGTACTCTTACGCTCTGTTAGTTACGGAAACTCTATGACTTGATGATCCAGACTGCAGAAAAAAGATTTAGAAAAAAAGAGAAACTGCTAACAACTACTAAATTTAAGGGTACGTTAGTTTGGCTTGTTGGGGATTACAGAACTGCTGAAGAGAAAAACAGAGGTAGGCAAAGTTAAGAGGGCAAAAGAGGGAAGGAGAGAAAAGAATCAAAAGATGCAAAAGGGTAAATAAAGACAAAAGTGTAACCACATGGATTTATACTAGAATTGTGTTTGATGGAGAGGAAGTGAAAATGACCAAACTAGAATTTCAAGCATTTAATTTATGTCAAAGCCTTACAGTAGCAAGGGGCAGATGCCTGGAAGAAGTGGCCCTGTGAATAATTTTTCTTTGCTGAAATTTCTTCACTTACTCTGGCTTTCATATCATTTTAAAATGGCTTATAAGTTTATGTTGATTTTCAACTGCCAATCAGCTCTTTACTATTTTCTGTTGCAGGTGTTTAGGTACCATTAATAATTAATTTTAAAATATCTTTTCTGGATGCTAATGGTCCCATTGAGTATGGTATTCTTCACAGAAACCATTTAAGCACAAAAACACATCTTGAGATGCAAAATAATTTGTTAGAGTTTTTCTGTTAAATAATGAAATATTACAAAAGGCTCTTCTAGTAGTCACTCAAAATATATTCATTTATTTGTTTGAAGAAAGAAGATATGCTAAGGAGCCATTTATAAACTTTACTTAGTGTCTCTTCTAAAACCTTAGACAGAATTGATAAACAAATGTAAAAAAAAAAAAAGACATCTGGAAATACATCTTTACAACTTCAAAACTTCACTGTTCTGGGAGTTTTGGGCTCCTGCTATCAAATTATAGAACATTCCCAGAAGACTCAGCAGGATCTGATGTCACATCAGTTACTGTAATGCACAAAACCAAAAGCGTATCATGTGGTCTTGAATGACAAAAGACTTCTAAGTTTAATTTCCACTGGAGCCATTAAAACAACTGATGGCTTCACCTTGCAGAGTTATGATGTGAACAATAACTTTATCATTAAAATGATGATTCCTCATGGGCGTCAGAATGATTCAGGTCATATCAAATGTGGTTTGTAAAGGAATGGTAGTGCTAACTCTGCATTTCTTAATATTTAATTCTCTGAATTAAAGGAAAAGAAAAAATGGATGAAATCCTCGTAGTGACCTTACAATGTTATTTGTCAAGACTCAGGCTGAGGTCTGTCCTACATTTCACATGGTAATGTTCAGGCATTTAGTTAGCATGCTAGTCTAGTTCCTAATGACCTTCTGAGTATAGCAAGCATCCTGTTCTTAAACCCATATCATAAATCTTGTGATTAAGGCTCTCCAAGAAATTATTGAGGAATCAGGCTGCACATTATACAGTTGGGCAACAATTATACTTAGAGTTCTACTGTTCTGTTCTTGATAATTTTGTTTGGTCTTGCTTTTTGTTTTGTTTTTCGAGGTGGAGTCTTTCGCGTGTTGCTCAGCCTGGAGTGCAGTGGTGAAACCTAGGCTCACTGAACCTCCACCTCCCAAGTTCAAGTGATTCTCCTGCCTCGGCCTCCCGAGTAGCTGAGACTACAGGTGCCCACCACCACGCCCAGTTAATTGTTGTATTTTTAGTAGAGACGAGGTTTCACCATGTTGGCCAGGCTGTTCTCGAACTCCTGACCTCAGGTAATCCACCTGTCTCAGTCTCCCAAAGTGCTTGGATTACAAGCGTAAGCCACTGCGCCTGGCCTAATTTTGTTTGGTTTTGATGTGACTTTTACCAGGAGAAAATATCATCTGCTTATCAAAGTGAAATAAGGGACTTTGTGAACATGAAAACAATGATGAGACTCTTGGAGAAAAATAAGAAAGTGACAAAAATAGAGATATAATTAGTTCCGTTTATTCCTGGTAGTTATGTTCTATAAAATTGCTGCAAACACTGTATTATCCAATATAAAAATGCAGAGTTATGTTCCTATAAGCCTCTAGTAAAAATATTTAGTCAACCGATCAACACATAACCTTGTTTTATGTGTGTTTCTGTTTAAAGATGTCTTATCTAATGCATATTTGTTGATTCATTCATATTGAACTTATGGCCAACAGCATTGTAACTCATGCCTGAATTAAGTTTGTTGAACACACTTGTTTTCTCCGTAAGGGATATCACAGCCATCTCATGCTTAGGTTCACTAGACAGCACTTATGCCCTATGCCTGGGAGCCATTTTAATAAACAAAATCGTCAAAAAAAAAAAAACCCGTAGAAAGTTGTCAAGAAAGTGGTACTAAATAGACTGCAAAAAGGACAGTGTCTACAGTATAAGAGCTGATATAAGAAGGCAGAGCATCAGCTTGTTTGACTTCACCTGGGAACGTGCCCTTCGGGGAACTAGAATGTTTTGCCACCCTGCACATGTCCACAAATGACTGTGAAAGCACTATAACTACTGAGATGAAGTTTAAAAATAAATTTTAGCAAGTAGGCAAGTTTGCAAATACAAAATCTATGAATAGTGAGAACTGACAATACATCTCAAATGAATTACAAAAACAAGTATTTTGCTTTTCACAAATGACTGTTGAAATGGGTACTTCAGAACAATTTTAAAAAAGACACCTCTTTCCAGTGTCTTAGGGATGATAGTGCATCTGAAATATTAATACAGAACCGTTTCCAACCTCTGAGAGTATGGAAATACATAGTATTTTATTTTTTCACTATTAGAGAAGTGTGAAATGTCACATGCATAACTACCAGGGGTTTAAAATATTTGTATTTTTTCTCTGGGGAGTTGCTATTTTTGTATCCTAAAACATTTATTTTTCTATTATATGTTGTTTTCCGATGGCATTTAAATACAATTCGTATTTTAATATATTAAATTATTTGTATCTTTTTAGCAATATCCCTTTTTTTCCATTTTAATTATTTGCTTTTTCAATTGGATTTATTTGTACTTGCTGAGTTATAACAGTCCTGTCCCCTTAGCAGCCCAGGCCAAAGGAAAGAAGTAATTTGGCATTTTAGCAAAATAAGAAATCCTTCTTCACCTGAGTCAGCTCTTTCCATGTTATTAAAAATGTGTTTTTGAGATTTATTCTTTCTGTAAAAAACTAACTCCTACAGTTCCTTTTTTCCCTCTTACTATTAAATATTGAAGCATACGTAGTGTCACATAGCCCAAATGTTATACCTTTTGTGTTAACAAATATGTACCTCTCCAGAATCCAGGTTCAGAAGCTTTGTAGAAACCAGTGGAATTATATTTAAGCTTTGCTTATATCAACTCCATAAACCTATTTTCAAACTTTCTTCTTTTGTTTTTGTTAATGAAATTTTAATTGAATTTAAAGTCAGTGTATACATAATATGTCACTGTGTACAGGATTACTACTGTTTATATATCATGCAGTTACTATTTAATGGATTGTGGATCATTTTATCTTTCATCTTCCCATCTGCCCTTTTTTTGGTCTGCTTCTTTATAGGATTTTTCCTCAAAAGTATATAATAAGTAAACAAAGGTAAAGACATCATATGGCAGAAATAAAGAAGAAAAGAAATGACAAGTATTACATGACTATAAAATATATAAAATACATAGAACATGCACTTAAAAGATAGTAGTCAGAAAAGGAATGTGCCCTTCATAAAAACATATCAAGAACATTGATAATCTCATGATATTAGAGGCATCATGAACTCACTTAAAAATTCATGAGGCCATGTTAAACACTAATTACTTCACATACTATTTGGCTTAAGCCAGAAATAACAAGCACAAATTCCATTGTCTGATAAATGCTACTTGGGTTTGGTTTCAGTGACTTACTCAGTAAATTAAAAGGGACAGTTTCAGATAGTGAGAATTCACAGGGATGGAGAATCAGAACTAATGAGAAAATCATGAATGTGCTTGGAGAAAGATAAGCTTTGGTGAGTTTTCTGCTAGAGCACTGGTCAGTACAATTCCTACACCAGCAGCATTGCCATTATCTGGAAACTTGTTGGAAATGCAGATTCTTAAGTCTATCTCACGCTTACTGACTCTGGGATTCTGGGTATAAATTTGTGCTTTATAACAAAGTTCTCCATGTATTTCTTATGTGCACTGAGAACCAGTGAGCCATTGAACTAGATGAAAGAACTACACAGAAAAATAATAGGTAAGGATATTGTGCATGTATGTATGTGTGTATGTGTGTGCTTGTATGTGCTTGTATGTGCTACTGTGTAGATAGAAACATTTTGTAAGCAATAGAATCATTAGATATTGTAAAAAATGACATCCGCATATTCCAGACAGTACATAAGCAGAAGTTCTACAGTTGTCAAGAATGCAGTTTCTGTTCTCATGACCAAGATATGATGATGGTGAATACTGATTTCAGCAGAGTGAAGATGGGCTTTAATATGTCTTCTCAAGGGAGGGCCTCTAGCATATTGGTTCAGCATGTGGGCAGTGAAAATTATACTACCTGGGTTTCACTCTGACTCACCCACTTAACTTCACACATATTATCAGGTCAGTTAGTTAAAGTCTCTTGGCTTATGTTGCTAATTTATAAAACAGGGAAACCAGTAATAGTTATTTCATAGATTTGTTACGAGGAATAAATAATACTTTTGCAGAACTTAAAGGAGTATATAAAAATAAAGTTTTCGCATTGTCTTATTTTGTGGGTTTATTCCTGAATGAATAGGGTTTATATTCTTAAACAGAATTACATGCATAGGGTCCATGTTCTACTATTGTGTATTCTCTAAGATATATGGAAATTCAAATTACACAGTGTATCTGCCTCTCTAAAATTAGAAAATGAATTTTAATTAATTTTCATAAAAATCATCAAATAATACCATAAATATTGGCATTTTTATTTAAAATAAGTATTCTCTATAATCTATTTTTCCTTTTGTCCAAATGACATTTTCCATATTTCATCTTTCAGTGGCACAATCTCCTAATTTTGAAGCACAGAACTTCATCTTAACCAGACAGATGTGCTTTGCTAATTTTCCCAAGTTTTAACAGTGTGCCTGACACTCCATTTCCCTGACAATTTGGTGGAATCCCTTTCTGTCTTTGTCTGCAGTTTCTGTGCTTTTGAGCAAGCTTTTTTACCCATTCTTTGAAGCAGGGCATCCCTGTCAGTCATTACAGCCTATTGTATTTTTCTGAGACATGCACATTGATCCTTAATCTATGTCCCCTGAAGAAACTTCTAGGTTTTATTATTATTATTATTATTATTTCATTTGACTTACTAAGTTTATAGTTCTAATTAAAGGACTCTGGGTTACAGTTATAGCAGTTGCACACCGTCGTTGCAAAGATCACAAAGATTCACTATAATTTCATTCATCTGTCTGCTCAGCCTTATCCACATCCCATCAGTTACAGCAGTCCTCTAAGTGTCTAGCAGATTTTGACATTTATGTCTTTATTGGCAATAATCTAAAGAGGTCTTTGCTTATATTTGAAGCATAAAGATACTGAAAGTTACAATCTGTGATGCTGGCATTGGATGATTTTGAATGCTTAAATCTCTTTGCTTCTCTCGTGATCCCTTTTACTTTATAGTGCTTTCAAGGTACCTTCAAATAGTTGAGCTGGAATTAAGTGAATCCTGCAGTTAAGCTATCCTGTGGAAGCCAATGGGAGAGGAAATTGAAGGTCTTTTAGATTAAAAGTTCAGATTGTGATGATTGCACCTTTTAGCCTCCAAACTGGCTTTTACCTTGTTCTCCCTAAGCCTGTTCAGTTCCTCATATTGAAAAGATGATGACATTTTAAAAATCATTTTGGTGGGGGGTAGTATTCCATTTCAATTCAATGACTAAGACATTCCCTGGGCCTACAGTACTATCCTGCTGTGTTTCATCTTTTAATGTGGAAGTAATTCTTATGTTTATAAAGTTTTGTGGCTTTTTAAATCCCACAAAGAAATCTTATACTTTAATGTGAGACAAACTGAAAGAAATTATTCACTATGCCTTGACTGGTCCGAAAGGAAAAGCTTATCAAAGGTAGGGAAATGCTAGCCACAGCCATTTTAAACATCAGGTAGAGGACATCATAGGACAAGGAAAAAATCACACAGAACAGACTTTTTATGCAAGGAATTTTGATTTGAGATATCAAATCTGAATTTTTATTTTGTATAAATAGTATTTTCATAATTTCATCAGTAATATGTATTCTTTCAAAAAGATATAAAATATTTTAGAAGCAAGGGAAAGATATTTCCTCTACTTGAATAAAAGCACGGATCACAACATTTTTTAGTTTTATACTATGCATATACACATGGACTGAAAAAAAATAGTTATCTGAATTATCTTATAAATTTATCCATGCTGTTTAGACGTTTCCTAAAATGAATTTTAATACCCCATTTATAGAAGAATCATAATTATGTGTTATCACATTTGTAAGATATTTAAAATCATAAATCAATTATAATGCTATGAGTATTTTTGTAAGTAAGTCTTATCTGAGTATTTTTGTAAGTAAGTCTTATCTCACTTATTTGACAATTTATTGTCTAATGATAAATTCCTAGCAATGAAACTGACGGTTAATTATTTTGAGTTTTATATATATTGCTAATATTTCCTCCAGAAAAGTTATACCAAGTTTTGTCCCCAACTTTGGCAATAGTGTGTTTTACAAGTTAAAAAAAAAGTTTGGCCAAAAACATAATTTTTTATTTGTGTAAATTTAAGAGGTACAAGTGCAGTTTTGTTACATGAATATATTGCCTCATGGGGAAGTCTAGGGTTTTAGTGTAATCAACATCTTAAAAATGTACGTTGTACCCATTAAGAAATTTCTTATTCCCAATCCCCTCCCAATTTCCGACCCTTTTGAATCTCTTATGTCTGTTATTCCACATTCTGTTCATGAGTACATATTATTTTGCTCTCATTTATAAGTGAGAACATATAAATGGCAGACTGCTGTGCTAGCAATGAGGGAGGCTCCGTGGGCGTGGGACCCTTCCGGCCAGGTGTAGGATATAATCTCCTGGTGTGCCCGTTTGCTAAGGCTCTTGGTAAAGCGCAGTATTGGGGTGGGAGTTACCCGATTTTCCAGGTGTTGTGTGTCTCAGTTCCCCTGGCTAGGAAAAGGATTCCCTTCCCCCTTGCGCTTCCCAGGTGAGGCGATGCCTCGCCCTGCTTCAGCTCTCGCTGTTCGGGCTGCAGCAGCTGACCAGCACCGATTGTCCGGCACTCCCCAGTGAGATGAACCCAGTACCTCAGTTGAAAATGCAGAAATCACCTGTCTTCTGTGTCGCTCGCGCTGGGAGCTGGAGACTGGAACTGTTCCTATTCGGCCATCTTGCTCTGCCCCCTCTGTCTGCTCATTTTGTTGATTATTTATTTGCTGTGCATTAGCATTTTAGTTTAATTCAGTCTCACTCATTTACTTTTTGTTTTTGTTTCATTTGCTTTTCAGGACTTAGTCATGAATCTGTTGCTTAGGTCAATGTCCAGGAATTTTTTTTTTCCTAGATTTTCTTCTAGTATTTTTATGTTTTCAGGGCTTATGTTTAAGTCTTTAATCCAGCTTGAGTTGATTTATGTATATTGTAGGAGATATGGGACTCAGTTTCACTCTTCTGCATATTGCTATTCCATTTTCCGTATACCATTTATTGAAAGGATATCCTTTCCCCAGTGTATGTTTCTGTTGACTTTGTTAAAGATTAATTGACTGTAAGTATGTGGCTTTATTTCTGGGATCTCTATTCAGTTCCATTGATCTATGCATCTTTTTGTTTGTTCATTTGGGACAGGGTCTCACAATGTCACACAGGCTTGAGTGCAGTGGTACAATCATAGCTCACTGAAGCCTCAAACACCTGGGCTCAAGTGAACCTCCCTTAGCCTTCCAAGTAGCTATGACTACTGGCACCCACCACCACACTCAGGTAATTTTTTCACTTTTTGCAGAAATGGGATCTTGCTATGTTACCCAGGCTTGTCTTGAACTCCTGGCCTCAAACAATCCAACTTCCTTGGCCTATCAAAGTGCTAGAATTACAGACATGATTCACCACACCCAGTCTTTATGTGTGCCTTGTTATATAATTTGAGGTCAGATAATACGCTGCCTCTAACTATTAATTTTTTTTTTTAGGTTAAGATTGCTTTGGCTATTCAGGCTCCTTCTGGTTCCATATGAATTTTAGATTTTTTTCCTAATTTTGTGAAAAATAATGTTGGTATTTAGATAGAAATTACATTGAATCTATAGATTATGGTGGTATAGTCACTTAAATGATAATGATTCTTCTTATCCAGGAGCACAAGATGTTTTTCCATTTGTTTATGTCATCAACAATTTCTTTCTTTCTTTTTCTTTCTTTCTCTTTCTTTCTTTCTTTTTCTTTCTTTCTTTTCTCTCTCTCTTTTCTTTCCTTCCTTCCTTCTTTCCTTCCTTCCTTCCTTCTTTCTCTCTCTCTCTCTCTCTCTCTTTCTTGTCTTACTCTGTTACCCAGGCTGCAGTGCAATGCTGCGATCACGGCTCACTGCAGCCTCCTCCTCCTGAGTTCAAGTGATTCTCTTGTAGCTGGGATTACAGGTGTTCACCATCATGCCAGGATAATTTTTATATTTTTAGTAGAGACAAAGTTTCACCATGTTAGTCAGGCTAGTCTCTAACTCCTGACCTCAAGTGATCCACCTGTGTTGGCCTCCCAAAGTGGTGGGATTACAGGCATGAGCCACTGCATCTGGCCCATCTACAATTTCTTCATCAGTGTTTTGTAGTTTTTCTTGTAGAGATTGTCTACTTCCTTGATTAAATGCATCCTTAATTGCAAATTATACTAACTTCTTGCTTTGGCTCTCAGTTTGATTGTTATTGATATAAACATTCTACTGATTTTTGTACATTGATTCTGCATCCTGAAACTTTACTGAAGTCTTTTATGAAAGATAGGAGTCTTATGAGGAGTCTTTGGGGTTTTCTAGGTATAAGATCATATCATCAGCAAACAAAGATTATTTGATTTTGCCTTTTCCAATTTGAATTGTTTTATTTATTTTCTTTCTGATTGTTCTGTTTAGGCCTTACAGTACTCTGCTGAATACAAGTGGTGAAAGAAGGCATACTTTTCTTGTTCTAGTTTTTAGGATGAAGGCTTTCAACTTTTCTCTGTTCAGTAGGATATTGGTTGTGGGTTTGTTATAAATGGCTCTCGTCATTTTGAGGTATGCTCCTTCAGCCCCGGGTTAGTTAAGGGTTTTTAACATAAAGTGATGTTGAATTTTGTCAAATGCTTTTTCTGAATCTATTGAGATAATAATACGCTTTTAGTTTTTAATTCTGTTTATGTGGTGAATCACATGTATTGATTATGGTATATTTAACCACCTTTGTGATCCTGGAATAAAATCCAACTGACCATGGTATATTATCTTCTTTAGGTACTGTTGGATTTGGTTTGCTAATGTTTTCTTGAGCATTTTTGCATCTATTTTCACCAGGGATATTAGCCTGTGGTTTTCTTTTTTTGTTGCATCCTAGTCTGACTTTGCTATCCGGGTGATAATGACTTCATAGAATGAGTTAAGAGGATTCCTCCTTCTTGATTTTCTGGAAGAGTTTAAGTAGGAATTGTACCTGTTCTTCTTTGTATATCTGGTAAACTTTGACTGTGAATCTGACTTGTCAGAATTTTGCTGCAAATTCATCTAGTCCTAGATTTTCTTAATGTTGTTGTTGTTGGAATATTTTTATTACTAATTCAATTTCATAACTCATTATTTGTTGGTTCAGGATTTCTGTTTCTTCCTTGCTAACCATGGGAGGCTGTATGTTTTCAGAAATTCATCCATTTTCTCTAGGTTTTCGAGATTGTGCACACAGAAATTTTTATAGTAGTCTCTGATGAACTTTTGTATTTCTGTGCTATCAGTTACAATCTCATATTTATTATTTTTTACTGTGCTTATTTAAATCTTGTCTTTTTTACTTGATTAATCTAGATAGCAGCATATCATTTTATCATTTCAAAGAACCAATTCTTCCTTTCATATCTTTTTATTGTTGTTGTTCTCAACCTCATTTAGTTCTGCTGTAATTTTGTTATGTCTCTTATTCTTCTGGCTCTGGGTTGGGTTTCTTCTTATTTTCCTAGCTCTCTGAGGTGTGATGTCAGTTGTTAATTTGTGGTCGTTCTATTGTTTGATGAAGACATTTAACACTATATACTTCCATCTTAGCGCTGCTTTTGCTGTATCCCATAGGTTGTGATACGTTGTGTCCCCATTTTTGTTTGTTTCAATTTTTAAAACATTTCTGACAATTTCTTCTTTGACTCAAAGATCATTCAAAAGAAAGTTACTTAATTTTCATGTATTTGTAAAGTTTCAAAACTTTTCTCTTGGCATTGAATTCTAGTTATTCTGATGTGCTCCTAGAAGATTCTTGGTATGAATTCAATTTTAAAAAATTCATTGTGGCTTGTTTTGAGGCTTAACGTATTTTCTATTTTGGAGAATGTTTCATACGCTGATTCTAAGGATGTATATTCTGTGGTTGTTGGGTAGTATGTACTCTAAATGTCTACTAGGTCCATTTAACCTAAAATCCAATTTAAGTTTCGTGTTTCTTCAAAGATTTTCTGTGATGATGATCTGTTCAGTGTTGTAAGTTAGGTGTTGAAGTCCCCGAATATTATTGTGTTGCTGTCTATGTTTTTCTTAGGATATAGTAAAATCTGATTTATAATATAGTTATTCCAGTATTGGGGCAAATATATTTAGAATTGTTATATCCTCTTGTTAAATTGATCATTTTACCATTATATAATGACCTTCTTTGTCTTTTTTTATTGTACATGATTTAAAGTATATTTTATTGGTATAATATAGCTATTTCTGTTCATTTTTGCTTTCCATTTGTGTAAATATATTTTGTACCCCTTTACCTTTTGTCTATGTGTCTTTACCAGTAAGGGGCGCTTTTTGAAAACAGCATATAGTTGGTTCATATTTTTTAATTCATTCCACTATTCTAATTCTTCTAATTGGATAATTTAATTCCTTTACATTCAGGGTCAATATTGATATGTGAGGTTTTATTCCTATCATAATGTTAATTGTCTTCTAGTATTGAAGATTCTGCTTCTTTTTATTCTATTTGTATTTGTGTTTTGGTGGTATCCTGCTGTACTCATGTTATTTATTTATTTTCCTCTGTTGCATATTTGTTTTATAACACCTGTAAGTTTTATACTTTTATGTGTTTTTATGATGGTGAATATTAATTTTTTTTCTGTATTTAAATCTCCTTTGAGCATTTCTTGTAGGGCCAGTCTAGAGGTGATGAATTACCTCAGCATTTGCTTTTCTGGGAAATTATTTCCTTAAATTTATAAAGCTTATTCTGATAGAAAATAGAATTCCTGGTTGGCAGTTTTTTGTCATTAAGCACTTTGAAAATAGAATCCCAATCTATTCTTGCTTATAAGGTTTCTGCTGAGATTCTCCACTGTTAGTCTGATGGGGTCTCATTTAGAAGTGACTATAAGCTTTTCTATTGTTAATTTTAGAATGTTTCCTTCACGTTCACTTTAGACAGTCTTAGGACTGTGTGAAGTGTTATGGCCCTTCTTGTAATGTATTTATTGGAGTCTGCTGGCCTCTTGTATCTGGATGTCTAAATCTCTTGCTAGATTAAGGAACATTTTCTCAATTATTTCCTCAAATATGTGTACCATACTTTTTGTTTTTTCCACTTCCTCTTAAATACCTATGATTCATAAGTTCACCCATTTTATGTAGTTCCATACTTCTTGATGGCTGTGTTCATTTTATTAAAAATATTTTTTTTGTTATTTTGTCTGACTGGATTAACTTTTCTCTAAATGAATTTTGTCTGACTTGTCTTCACATTCTGAGATTCCTTCCTCTATTTGATCTAGTCGATTGCTGAAGCTTTCCACTGTATTTTGTCATTCCTTCAAAAATTTTTTTTTAATTTTCAGAAGTGTTCTTGGCTTTTTAAAAAAGAGTCCTATTTTCTTGATGATTTCTCATTCTTTACTTCCCTCTCTTTCAGTGGTGTAAATTCTGTATGATCTCACTGGTGATGTAGAGCTTTAGTGTGGTGGCTTTCTCAAGTGGCAGTTATAGTTGCAGTGTACCAATTGGGTGCCAGTAAGTGGTGCTTGACTTTTATTAACCAGAGGTACTTAGCTGTCCCAGACAATGGGTTGGGCCATGGAACTCTCAGTGGTCCCAGTCAGGTGCTCCTCCTCCAAGGTGGGAGGTAGCGGGGGTGAAGCTGGGTGGAGTTGTGATGAGAAAGCCTGCACTCAGTTTCCCTAATGATTGCGCAAGCACTGGTCTCAACAGGAGTCAGATGGCTGTTCTTAGTCCCCTAGAGCAATGCTCCAGGCAGAAGCAGAGCAACTGCTGCTGTACCAAAGACCTATCATGATAGTCCAGGCTCCACAGCCTAGCAGGTGGTAGTGGAATCCACTTCACACTCACGCTTCCAACCTGATGGGGTGCCCTCCCATGGCCCAATGCTGGCTGCAAGTTGGAACAGTTGGCTAAGTCATATGCTTCCAACCTGATGGGGTGCCCTCCCATGGCCCAATGCTGGCTGCAAGTTGGAATAGTTGGCTAAGTCATAAGCAGTGTTTCTTTAGACCTCAAAACCACCCAGGCTATAAAACTTGCTGCCTGAATCAAAACTCTGGTTCTCAGGCTAAACCTTTCCTGGTCTAATCTCATGAAGTGGTGCTATTCAGACCTAGTGCCCATAGCTTGAGCTTACACCACACTCCTCTCTTAGTGAAGGCTTCTCTTCCCTTGCTTTAGAATAGATCACAAGTCCCCATCCTGAGACTCTTCCAACACATGACTGCTGCCCATGCTGGCTGGCAGGTTACCATGCAGCCCCCTGTGAGTTAGGATTAGAAATAGTTACCTTTTATCAGTGTCCAGGTCTGCAAGTGTCTGCAGGGCATGTCACAGTGCCATTATTTCTCAGTTTCTTTACTACATCCCAAGTAAGATTAAGGGCTTGGTAGGGTCAAGGAACTCTCCCGTAGCTTGGATCACCTGGCTGTTCAGGGGAATTGTGCGTCTCAAAAACACTCTCTCCCCTTCTGATGCAGTGAGGAGTCACTCACAGTTTTTTTTTTTTTTTTTGGCCAAGTCCACCACATGGGCTGCTACCCACTTTATTTTTCCCTATACTTGAAGGTATGTTTGTTTTATGTGAACACCTGTGTTGTTTCTTAGATATAGTTCACAGTGTGAATCTCTACATACTATATTATAATTTCTTAGTGGATGAGGCGTGCTGTCTGTATTTGTCTGTTTTCATGCTGCTGATAAAGAAATACCCAAGACTGGGTAATTTATAAAGGAAAAGAGGTTTAAAGGGCTCATAGTTCCATGCGGATACAGAGGCCTCAAAGTCATGGCAGAAGGTGAAAGGCCCATCTTACATGGCAGCAGAGAAAACAGAATGAGAGCAAAACAAAAGAGGAAACCCCTTAAAAAATCAGATCTCATGAGACTTATTCACTACCATGAGAACAGTATGGAGGGAAACCACCCCCATGATTCATTTATCTCTCACCGGGTTCCTTCTACAACACATGGGAATTATGGGAGCTATAATTTCAGATTATATTTTGGTGGGAACACAGCCAAACCATATCATTCTGCCCCTAGCCCCCAAAAAATCTCATGTCCTCACATTTCAAAAACCAACAATGCCTTCCCACCAGTCCCACAAAGTCTTAACTAATTTCAGCATTAACTCAAAAGTCTACAGTCCAAAGTGTCATCTGAGACAAAGCAATTCCCTTCATTTATGATCCATAAAATCAAAAGCAAGTTAGTGACTTCCTAGATGGAGTGAGGGTACAGGAATTGGGTAAATACAGCTATTAAAAATCTGAGAAATTGGCCAAAACAACAGGTCTACAGGCCCCATGAAAGTTCAAAATCCAGTGGGGTAGTCAAATATTAAAATGCTAAAATAATTTCCTTTGACTTCATGTCTCAACTCCAGATCATGCCGATGCAAGAGGTGGGTACCCATGGCCTTGGGCAGCTCTGCCTCTGTTGCTTTTCAGTGTACAGCCCCCTTTTGCCCTACTTCACAGTCTGGCATTGAGTTACTGTGGCTTTTCCAGGTGCATGTGCAAGATGTTGGTGGATCTACCACTCTGGGGTCTGGAAGAATGTGGCCCTCTTCTCACAGCATCACTAGGCAGTGCCTTAGTGGGGACTCCATATGGGGGCTTCAACTCCACATTTCCCTTCTGCACTGCCCTAACAGAGGTTCTTCATGAGGGCTCTGCCCCTGCAGCATACCTCTGCCTGGACATTTCCATACATCCTCTGAAATCTAGGTGGAGATTTCCAAACCTCAGTTCTTGACTTCTGTACCCCCACAGATTTAACACCACATGGAAACTGCCAAGGCTTGGTGCTTGCACACTCTGAAGCAATGGCCCAAGCTGTGCCTTGGCCCTTTTTAGCCATGACTAGAGTGGGAGGGATGCAGGGCAGTATGTCCCTAGGCGGCACATAGAAGGGGGTCCCTGGACCCTGCCCATGAAACCATTTTTTCTTCTAGACTCCGGGCTTGTGATGATGGTATGGGCTGCTGCAAAGGTCTCTGACACGCCCTAGAGACATTTTCCCCATTGTTTTGGTGAATAACATTTGGCTTCTCATTATTTATGCCAATTTCTGTAGTCAGCTTGTATTTCTCCTCAGAAAATACATTTTTCTTTTCTATCAATTGCCAGGCTGCAAATTTTTTGAACTTTTATGCTCTGTTTCCCTTTTAAAACTGAATGCTTTTAATAGCATTCAAGTCACATCTTGAATGCTTTGCTGCTTAGACATTTCTTCTGGCAGGTACCCTAAATCATCTCCCTCAAGTTCAAGGTTCCACATATCTCTAGGGTCAGGAAAAATGCCACCAGTCTCTTTGGAAAAACATAGAGTCACCTTTACTCCAGTTCCCAACAAATTCCTTATCTTTATCGGAAATCACCTCAGTCTGAATTCCATTGTTCATAGCATTATCAGCATTTTGGTCAAAGCCATTCAGCAAGTCTCTAGGAAGTTCCAAACTTTCCCACATTTTTCTCTCTTCTTCTGAGTTCTTCAGACTGTTCCAACCTCTGCCCGTTACCCAGTTCCAAAGTCACGTCCACATTTTCAGGAATCTTCACAGCAGCATCCTACTCCCGGTACCAATATACTATATTAGTCTGTTTTTACTCTGCTAAGAAAGACATACCTGGGGCTGGGTAATTTATAAAGAAAAAGAGTAATGGACTCACAGTTCCACATGGCTGAGGCTTCACACTCATGCTGGAAGGTGAAAGGCACATCTTAAAAGAGAAAATGAGAATGAAGCAAAAGGCAAAACCCCCTATAAAATCAGATCTAATGAACTTATTCACAACCACGAGAAGAATATGGGGGTAAATTGCCCCCATGATTCAATTATCACCCACCAAGCTTCTCCCACAACATGTGGGAATTATGGGAGCTACTATTAAAGATGAGGTTTGAATGGGGACACAACCAAATCACATCACAGTCAAAGCCTCCTCTCCACCATTTTTTGAGGGGAAAAAAAGATAAATTAAAAGAGACTTTATTTCAAACATCATTTATTGCTTCACTAGAAAAAACTGACCTTGCTTTTTATTTTTTTTTATTTTAGGTTCTGGATTGTTCTCATTTATCCTAAACTTTTCTGTCATTCTTGTCAACAGAGAAAAGTAGAATTCTTCTTCTATTTTTCAGCATTATCCTTATTTGTTGCACAGTTGTCCAAAGAAGTTTTAGTAATTTTTAGATATTTTATATTTCAAATACTATTTCTAGCAAAATATGATAAAGGCCCTCAACTGTTTCTTTGCTAATTTATCAGAAGCTAGAAAAATCTGATTATATTTCTGCTCATGTTGAAGTTTGTACCAGTTAGAAAACTTGAAAGAATTATAAAGGCCAACAGAAAAGGAGAAATTCATTTTGCTTGGAAGAACTCTAGATAAAGAATAAAGAACCTAAGACCTTCTTATTACTGTTTACTATTATATCATAAAAGCAGTCAAACAAAATATTGTTATTCTGACCTTCCCCCTTCTTGACAATGTTTGTGTAACACACTGATCTTGTTTTTATACCACTTTCTAGAATAATTGTGTATAAACGTTATATTTCTGGTCTTTTTTTCACCCTCCCATGCAAACCAGTTCACAAATTTTTAGAAATAAAAGCTAAAACCAATAATCCACTTCAACTATAAATACTTTGCCAAAAATGTTATATAAGCTCATATAAAGTATTGAATTTTTATCCAAAGACAGGAAACAGTATTATCTCTTTGTCTGTAGCTTGTTTTTCTTACTTTTTTAAACTTTATGGAAATATTACCATATAAGTCTACATAATACACTAATCAAACATTATTACTGAATGCATAATATCCTACATTTTGTATAGTTTTATGTTGTTATAACTACGGTTTTTATTAACAAGCATTCACAGTATTTATATTTTGGGTTTTCTTCTGTTATAAAAATACCATAAAAATACAAGTATTCTCTTAAGTACGAATATATATACCGTGTCATTATAGAACTTATGATGTTTATATCAATCAATCAATATCTTATAATAGATGTTATCAGATTGCTTTCTAAAATTATTGAATGATACACATTCTTAACAAAGAGTAAGCACAAAATTTTATTCAGATCCCTGGAAGTAATAAATATAATCTGTCCCATGTTTGGCAATATAATAGGGACAAAGTGTTACACTAGTGTCTCTTTAATTTTCATATTTGTGATTACCAATATTTTTGAACATTTTCTATCATGGTTTTTATCTATTTCTAATTCTTGTTCTTTGACCTGTCTTTTTATGTCCTTTTTCTATTTTCAACTGGGTAAAATTGAATTTTTTTCATGATTCCTAACTGCCCTTTTAATATTATAAGTATTACCCACATATCTGTCATTTGTACTATAATATGTTATAATATTTTCAATTTATGTTTCTTTTAAAATTTTTCTTTCAAAGGTTTATACAAATTTCTGTTTATTAAATGTTCAAGTAGGTCAAATTGTTTTCCTTCCATTTTTATTTAATATTGTTACTTCAGAAATACTAACTTCAGATTTTAAAATGAAATATTTTAGCTTAAACTTCAATGTAAAAGTTTTGCTCTTCTACACTTTCTTCAAGTGACTTTGAAAAGCAATTAATAAGCGAACTGTTCTTTTATCCATATGATTTTCAGCTTTATGAAAGAAAGTTGTTCTTTGTTCACTTGTAGTTATCATTTTTAATTACTAGCTTCTATTGTTCAAAACAACTTGTAGTCTTGCTGAGTCTCACAAAATTTTTGAAAAATGAAATTATATATCTATACTTAAAAGCTACTGACAAATTCATGCCAATTATTTTTTAACAAAAAGGGAAAAGGGCCACACGCCACATCACTAGAAGGAAAAACAGTGCAATAATCAGCTTTGATAGTCATATGTATTAGTCAATTCTCTCACTAGTACGAAAAAAATACCTGAGATTGGGTAATTTATAAAGGAAAGAAGTTTAATTGACTCCCAGTTCCACATGGCAGGGGAGGCCTCCACCACATACATCATGGTGGAAGGGGAAGCAAACACATCTTTCTTCACAAGGAGGCAGGAGAGAGAAGTGTCAAATAATGCAGGGAAAGCCACTTATGAAACCATCAGATATCGTGAGAACTCACTCGCTTTCAGGAGAATAGCATGAGGGTAAAAGCCCCCATGATTCAGTTACCTCCCACTATGTCTCTCCCATGACATGTGAAGATTACGGGAACTACAATTCAAGATGAGATTTGGGTGGGGACACAGCCAAACCATATCACCATTATCTAGAAAATGTATAGATATTTCTGCACAATGGTTTAACTACAGGTATATTAAAATTAAGGAAAAAACCTGGAATAGAAATAACTGCGAAACTGCTATATTACATAAAGAAGATCCTAAGAAAAAAATGTTTATAAGATATTTTATAATACAGTTAATATTTCACTTTTTAATTTAGAAACCAAATATGGTGCTGTCACCCAGGATGGAGTTCAGTGGTGCCATCATGGCTCACTGCAATCTCTAACTCCTGGGTTCCAGGGATTCTCCTGCCTCAGCCTCCTGAGAAGCTGGGACTAAATGTGCATACCACCGCACCCAGAAAATGCAATTAATATTATACAGTATATAGAATTGAGCTAGGCTTGGAATCTAGAATTGTCTTATCTCAAAGTCTGATGATTTATGATTTTATTTTTTCAATTCCTATCACATTTATGGAACCAGTGAATATATTTTCTTACATGACATAGTGACTTTTCAGATGTAATTAAGAATACATACCTTAAAATAGGGAGAGTATCCTGGTTTGCCCAGGTGGGCCCCATCTAATCCCATGTATCCTTGAAAGCAGAGAACTTTCTCCAGCTAGAGGCAGAAGTGAAGAGGCAGAGGGGCAAACAGAAGGATTCAAAAATGTAGGAAAGACTGAATGCTCTGTTGGTTTGACGATGGAGGAGCCAGTTGAGAAGAAATGCAGGTGACGTTAAGGAGCAGAGAAATTACCAGTTGACAGTAAGAACACTGGAATTTCAGTCTTACAAATACATAAAACTTAATTTTGCCAACAATTTAAATGATCTTCTAAGTGGATTCTACCTGATAATCTCCAAAAAAGAACCCAGGCCAGCTGACTTTGATTTTAGCCTTTTGGGCAAATAAATCAAGCCCACTAGGTTCTATCTTCACTTCTGTAAGGTAATTAATATTTTATGTTGCTAATTTGCATTGATTTTGTTTAAGAAACAGATAGTACATAGGTACAAATACCTATAGAGCAAAAGAAGAGACAAAACTTCTTTTGTCAGAATGTTGAGAAATGTCCACCAAACACATATTTAACTGGCTAGATTAAGAGGATGAAAAAAACGGTAGCAAACAGAGAAGCCTGCTACATTGAGAGAAAGAAAGATGTTGCAATAGCTTGTGCCCTTCCACCCCCATAGTCATCATATGGGTTTAAAAAATTTGGCTCTATAAGAAACAGACAACCAAGTAGTGTTATTCTTGCCTAAATTCAATCAGATTATATCACCAAATCACAGAGTCTCTAAATCAATTAGAAGATTGCAAATACAAATACTTGGCAGATTTTTCCTGATAGAGCCACATTGTATTAGGTTGGTGCAAAGGTTATTGCTACTAAAAGTAATGGCAAAAAACACAATTACTTCTACATCAACTTGACATCTTGAGGTGGCAGTGTGCTCAAAAATTTGTGGTAGCAAATTCAAATAGAAAATTCAAAGGAACAAAAAATAAAAACAAAATACAAAGATTAAATAAACAAAAAAAAAATAGCTCTAAAACAAAACTCTGGTAGCAAGGCATTTTTAGACACAACTGTTTGTGTACTCATTTCAGCTCGACAGAGGACTATTTTAGTCAGTAGAATATGCTGCTAAATCCACAAAACTCAGTGCATGCTATGTTCATGAAATTTAGTTTTTAATTAGATCTAAACGTTGTATATAACCACTATTTAATTAGTGAGTAGAGTAAAAGGCAATGAAAATCCTATTATAAAAGATCTCTATACATTTATAAATTGTGTGTGTCTGTGTGTGTATGTATTTAGAGAGAGATCAAGCACTTCAGGGAAAAAAAATGCTGAAATTGAAGACACTTTTAGAAGAAAACTGCTTAGATTCTGGTGGAGGATGTACAAATAAATGGCGCTTTGTAGGAAAAAAATTCACTTGAACAAAAGATAAAAGTGAAAAACAAATTGAATAATGAATGCAAGGAATATAAAATGTCTAAATAAAATTAGCATAAAATATGGCAATACTCTGTAGAAATAATGGAAAACATATTTATTAATGTCGAGAATAAACTTAAGTTTTTTTCTTAATTAAGGGGAAAAAACCCAAAAGTGATTGGAATGGGAATAGTTTTAGCTGTGGAAAACTGTGAATCTTAACTCTGAATAACAGAAGCTAAATACAAGAAAAACATTATAAAAGACAAATTGAGTTAAAGTATGTTCTGAGTAAAAATTACACAAAGCAAGTCAAAAGGAATTGTATTTATTCCAAGGATAAAGGAATAGTCTAGGACATTCAATTAGAAAAAATGAAATGTCTAATATGGTAAAAAAACACTTTTTCTTTGTAGATGTAAATGGAAGATGAAAATAAAACAATTATAATAATTTGAAAATGACACATTTATGTTTAGCTTCAAGACAGAATAGAGATTTAAAATAAATTGTAATATTTTATACTTTTAAAATAGAAGATAATATTATGTATGCATCAGAATATTTTCAGACCTCCATTTGATAATCTGTAATCCAAAACAAAAATACACCAAGGGGCTCTATTAATTAAAGGTCCTCACGAAAGCTATTTTTATATACTTCTGAGACTATTCAAACACAACAATTTTTAGATGGAGACGTCTATTTTTTCTTTTCTTAAATTTGAAAATTTAATTTTTTTCTCCATAAAATTGAACTTTTATTAACATTATGGAAACTTGATTATTGTGTTACACTTTCCTTTTGACTCTTTATGACACGTCTGCTACATGGTCTATGTGGCATAAGTTTATTGTGACAGGTATGATACACAGGTCACATAATTGGTCTATATGAGGAAATCAAAAATTAGTTTATTGCCCTTAGTAATTTGATTTTACTGCCATGTTAAATGGATAACAAAATTTTGCCAAATCCTATCTGACTTCATAAAGATTCACTTTGAATTATCTTGTCAGAATAAAGAACATTATTTATTCTAATTTAGCCAATAGCTAATGTATGAAATGAATACTAGATATATTTACTATGTTTATGGTAGTAAGTGAAAAATTATTCAGATAAACAAACAAACAAGCAGAAAAAAAAAAAAAAAAACGCCATTCATCAGAAATCACCAGTGATTGTATTTGAAAAATACACTGCATCTAAAGATACATTTGAGGTCAAATATGATTTACCAGTGAAACAAATAAGTGGAATCTATACAGTGTGGTGCAATGCAAATGAAGTCAGGGTTTTGTGAACCCTGAGAGAAACAGAGATGTAGAGACAGCTGCTATCCCTTCCCTGGTGACTTTCCAGTGCCTCATCTTTCCCACTGAGAGCTGAGAATAGGGAGATGTTGCTGTATCTGTAAAATGAAAAATCATATATTTTAAAATCATGTAAGTCACATCACATCATGACTTTATTAGACAGATATTCTTATTGAAAGAAATTTACACAATGGGTATAAAATGATAATTAGATTTATTTTCTTAAATATGTATTTTAAAATTTTCTACATCACTAAACATAATATATATGAAATTATTTTACCAAGCGATAGGCTTATCTTGTCTATCATAGCCATACGGTAGCCACTACCACTACCACTTTTGGCCACATACATTGTGGTAAGTCCAATATGAGTTGTATCATAACTATAAAATACACAGTGAATTTCAAATTATTTGTGTGAGAAAAATAATGTAGATAATGTATATATTACATACATACATACATACATACACATAATAAAATGATGTAGATGTAGATACCAAAAGCCATTCAGTCTTTTATCACTGAACATAATGTTAGCTATAGGTATAAAGTTGTTGCCCTTTATCAACTTAAGAAAATCAATTTATATTGCTACATTAATGGTTTTAAAAATAAAATGTGTACTGGATTTTGTCAAGTCCTTTTTTAAATCTATTGAGACAGTCATATGTTTACTTCTTTGTTTGTTTGTTTTTTAGTCTATAATATGTTGAAAACCCTTGATTTGTATTCAAATGTTAAGTCGCTTCTTCATTTCTTGAGTGAACTCTGCTAACATATATATATATATATATATATATATATATATTTGTTTTTTAATGTACTGTATAGTTGGATTTCTTTTGGTAAAATTTTAAAAAGATTTATATCTTAGTTTATGAAATATGGGTCTGTAGTTTTCTTATAACATCTTTTTTTTGTTTTTTTTATATCAAGTGATTGCTAAACTTATAAAACGATTTAAACATGTTTGCTCCTCTTTTCTAGATGAACTTCTTCAGAATTAGGATTATTTCTCCCTTAAATATTTGAAAGAATTTAGTAGTGAAGTCGCTGGTGCCTGGAGTTTTCTTTTGTAACTATAATTTTAACTATTTAGTAAGCATTGAGGTATACAGATGATCTCTTCTTGAATTAACTTTGGTAGTTCATGTCCTTCAAAGATTTTTTTGTTTGTTTGTTTCATGTAAATTGTCAAATTTATGGGAATAACTTTGTGTTTATAAGATGTCATCATTTAAAATTGATGTAAAATCTATACTGATAGCATTTTTCTCATTACTGATGCTGTTAACTGAGTAATCTTTTCCTTTCTTGGATATTTTGCCTAGAGGTTTGTTAATTTTATCAGCATTATAGAAGAAACAATTTTGGTTTTACTAATTTCTTTTTTTTTTTTTTTTGAGACAGAGTCTCGCTCTGTCGCCCAGGCTGGAGTGCAGTGGCCGGATCTCGGCTCACTGCAAGCTCCGCCTCCCGGGTTTTCGCCATTCTCCTGCCTCAGCCTCCCGAGTAGCTGGGACTACAGGCGCCCGCCACCTCGCCCTGCTAGTTTTTCGTATTTTTTTTTTTTTTAGTAGAGACGGGGTTTCACTGCGTTAGCCAGGATGGTCTCCATCTCCTGACCTCGTGATCCGCCCGTCTCGGCCTCCCAAAGTGCTGGGATTACATGCTTGAGCCACCGCGCCCGGCCGGTTTTACTAATTTCTTAATAATTATTCAATTTTTTAAATTGCTTTATGCTCTTATTTCCTTCTGCTTGCTTTGGATTTAATGGGCTCTATCTTTATTTTTAATTTCAGAAAAAAGGAGCTTGGAGCAAGATTTTGAGATTTGTTATCTAATATAGTCACTTGTGTCATAAGTTTTCTTCTACACACTGCTTAACATGCATTCTATAAATTTTGATATGTTATCTTTTTAGTTTCCTTCCATTGAAATTGCCTTCTATTTTCCCATATTATTAACCATGTGACCTATAATTAGGTAGAACTGTATTTCATAGTTTCTAATTCCACCTTTCTTCTATAATTGATTTTTAATTTAATTCTATTGTTGTTAGAAAACATACGCTGTATTATATGACTTTTTTTTACATTTTTTTTAAGATGTGTTTTATGGCGTAAAAGATATATATGCTCTATTGTGGCATATCTTTGTGCTTTTTAAAAGCATGTGTATCCTGTTGTTAGGTGAAGTTCTCTACAGATGTCAATTCGTTTGAATAGGCTGATAGTGTCATTTAGATCTTATATTTTTACTAATTTTCTGATTAACTGTCTACTAATTTTTATGAGAGAATGTTAAAATGTCCAACTATTTCTGTTTCTCCTTTCTGTTCTAAAAATTTTAAGTTTACGTAATTGAAAGCATAATTATTAGACCATATAACCATTTATAATTCTTATGTTTTCTTAATTAATAATTCCTTTACTGTTATGATATATCTCATATAACCAACCCTCTTTATTCCTGGGGTTATTTTTGCTCTGATATCTACATTATCACAGGGTAGTATAAAAACTCCAAATTTATTTACATAGTGCTGACATACATATCTTCTTAAATACTTGCATTTGTAATATTTGCATATTCATATTTTAAGTGGTTTTCTTGTAGGCAGGAGATATCTGCATATCTCCATTTTTGAACTGTTCATCTGTTCCTTTTTATAAGGATGTTTGGAATATTTACATTTATTGTGATAACTGAAACACGGTGGTTTAAATCCATCACTTATTTACTTATTCATTTGCCCTGTCCATCCATTATTTGTTCCATTTTTCTCCATTTCTATAAATGTAGTAATTTTATAAATGAATTTGTTACTTTTGTTAGCTTATGAGATATTCTTTTTTCGTGGTTGTCCTGTAGTTTATAGCACATAACTGTAACTTATAAAAATTTCCTTTCAAATAATATGTGATTTCTTATACAAGAAACTTAATATAGCATGCTTCTATTTCTCCTTTCCAGATCTTTGTGATTTAAATGGTCATATGTTTATTTCTTTTCTCATAATCTCAGATTTTATTTTAGATTCAGGGGGGCACAGGTGCAGCTTGTTACATGGGCATATTGCACGATACTGAGGTTTAAAATACAAATAATCCCATTACACAGGTGTAAGCATGATACCCAACAGTTAGGTTTATATATATATATATATATATATATATATATATATATATATATATATATGAACTATATATATAAAAACTATATATAGTTGTTATTTTCACTTTTAACTCTTGAGTATATTGCAAATATATGTAAATTATAAGAATAACATTTCATATTTGGCCATATATTCATAATTTTTACATATCCATATTAACATCTGGTATGCTTTTTCTTCTGTTGGAAGAATTGATTAAGAATTTCTTGTTTTATGCTCTGTGGAGATGAATTATTTCAACTGTTGCATGTTTGAAAAATTGTTAATATCACCATTATTTTAGAGCTATTTTGATGATTATTGAATTGCAGACTGATAGATACGCTTTTAATGAATTCAATATTTTGTGATTTTGTTTTCTAATGAGAACTCCGCTGGGTGTTTTTCATTTTGTTTTGTAATTTTGGTGCACTCTATTTTTAAGATTTTCAGTTGTAATCAATTTCATTAGATTGAGCCCTATAACTTAGTTTAGTTTTTCTTCGTGTTACACATGCCTGTGATTTTTAACTACTGGATTTATAGATTTATAGCTTTTGTCTCACTTGGAAACATTTCTATATAATATCTTTAAAGAATTTTGTGTCCTTCCCTCTACTTCTTTTCACAACTCAGTCTGTATATCAGATCTGCTTGAAGTAACTCTCAGCTCCCTGATATTCTGCAGTTTTGTCAGTACTTTTTTATGTGTGCTTTTATTTTTGATACTTTGTATGATTATATATTTTTATTCACCAATATTTTCAAACACAGAATCTACTGTTCTTTTCAGTTTGTAAAATCTAGTGTATTTCTAAAATAAAATTTACTTTTATATAAGTTTTAGGTCATAACAAAACTGAGAGGAAGGTACAGGAATTTCCCTTATAACTCCTGTTCATACACATGCTTAGCCTTTTCCATTATCAACATCTTCCACCAGAGTGGTGAAATGGTTACAATGAATAAACCTATTTGACATATTTATCATTCAAAGACCAAAGTAAATATTAGCGTTAACTATCAGTGTTGTCCATTCTATGAGTTTACACAAATATATAATGACATGTTTCTACCATTATAGTATTTTACAAAATACATAGTAGAGTCAGAATTCAATTTTGATTTACCAATAATGAAATATTTAGGGTGATGAGCATGATGGCCTTTATCAAATGTTAGTAATTTTCTGATTGTCTTATGTGTAATAGAAAAAATATACAATTACTGAAAATTTGATAATCAAATGAACTTGAATTTTTCCTGCACATATTACTTGTTCATAGAATTTATTTAGATAGTTAAAAACTCTGGCCTATCATGTAATATTCAGAAAAATATTTGATAAATTATATCTATTAATATTAGCCAAACATAAAATAGCCAGTGATAATACAGACTAAATAAAAATAAATAAAACATTATTTATAAATGAGCCACTTCAATCTTTTACATTGATAAATAAAAGCTTATGAACACTAATTAAAAAGAAAACTTACTTGATTAAAAACTGAAAGCAGGTGATTTAATGTTTTCATTTAATTTCAATTTTTATTCTCTGCTAAAATATTTGAAATGTCCATTGAAAAATCTGTTGGATGGCAAACTGGTTTCTGTATACATATTTTATATGAATCAATGTTCATGTAACTTACAATGGTTTATTTTCTATTTAAATTTATTGTAATTTTTAAATATTTGTATAACTATAAATTGATTAATATTTTATGCTGTTCATTGCATATAAGATCCACTTTGAAATGAATATGGTTACTAAAGCACCTGAAATTTGGTATTTGGATTACTACTCACAAAATGTCCTTTAATTTTTAAGAAAAAGTTATGAAATGTGGACAATGTAGAATCAGAGAATATTTAATTATTTACATTTATTCAATGTTATTATTTTTAAGTCATAACATTTATGTAATTAGGCAATTTATGAATAACTTAATGAAAGAATATTTTTACTCGAAAAGTTTTAACACTGCTCTGAGTTATGCAGGGCTCCTCTAAGCTATTACTGCCATTTACAGATTTAATATTTAGCTTGTAATATTTTACTTATTTATTTCAATCTTATTTTCCTTTCTTAAAAAGTGATTAGTACACTGAAACTAAAGCCACTGATTAAATGGGGAACCCTTCAGCTGCATTTGGTTGAAATCATTGCCACAGTAAATAATGATAATAAACAGAAACAAGATAGAATTATAGCAAACTATGTTTTTGAGCAGCGAATGAAGTCTGCAAATATTTTCGTAAACCAAATTCTAGAGATCATTTAAAATAGAAACTTTAGTTCTGGAGACCAAGAGAGCAGCAATAATGAGTAGAAGTAAATTTTAAATGAACAAATAGAATACTGTTTTGTTTTGTTTTCGACAGGAAACATCGTTTTTATTTCATTCATAATGGGTCTCCCTCATAACCCGAATTATACTTTTGAGTTAGGAGAGATGATGCTTCTCTTTGACTAACCTTGATTGTTTCTACTTATGACAGATTGGAAATATTTGGAAGTAGATTAAAATTTGAAACGGCGTCTTTAACCTTAATTTTGCTGAGTTAATTATGAGAATTATTTTCCATCAGAGGCTAAAAGATAAAGAAAGTAATTATATAGTTATATTTTTATTAAGCATATAAAAAGTAATATATAGTATATTATATAAAGTAATATATATTCATTAAGAACACATATTTGTATAGAGTCATGAAACAAGTATTGTATTGTCATGACATAATTAATATTATTATTAAAAGCCTTTAAATTATTTCTACGTTATCTTTCAATTTTATGTCTTAAAATGCATACTTATTAAAAATACATACTTTGAGTTGGTTTTTGTACATTATGTGAAATAAAAGTTTAATATTACACAAGGTATTGCATCAAACTGAAAAACTTCTGCACAGCAAAAGAAATAAGAGTGAAGAGACAACCAACTGATTGGGAGAAAATATTTGTAATTTATACATCTGATAAGGGGGCTAATATCCAAAATATATAAGAAACTCAATTCAATATCAAGAAAATATGAACCTGATTAAAAAATAGGCAAAGGACCTAACTAGACATTCTCAAAAGAAAAACAAATGGACAATAGATACACTATATTCAAAAAGCAAATAATCACTGTATTCGTCTATTCTCACACTGCTAATAAAGACATACCTGAGAATGGGTAATTTATAAAGAAAATGAGGTTTAATGGACTCACAGTTCCACATGGCTGGGGAGGCCTCACGATCATGGCAGAAGGTGAAGGAGAAGCAAAGGCACATCTTACATGGTGTCAGGCAAGAGAATGTGTGCATGGGAACTGCCCTTTATAAAACCATCAGATCTCATGAGACTTACTCACTATCACAAGAACAGCATGGGAAAAATCCATGCCCATGATTCAATTACCTCCCACTGGGTCCCTACCATGACAGGTGGGGATTATGGGAACTATAATTCAAGATGAGATTTGGGTGGGAACACAGCCAAACCATATCAATCACTAATCATAAGAGAAATGTAAATTAAAACCACAGTGAAGTATCATCTCACACCCCTTAGAATGGCTATTTACAGAAAGATGAAATATAGCAATTGCTAGGAAGGGTGTGAAGAAAAAGGAGTTTGTGCATCAATATAAATTGATACAGTCATTATGAAAAAGAGTACGAAGTTTCCTCAGAAAACAAACACAGAATTATTACATGATCCCACAGTCCCAATGATGGATATATATCCAACACAATTGAAATCAGTATGCCAGAGATATCTGCACTCCCTTGTTCATTGCAGCATTATTCACAATAGGTAAAATATGAAAGCAACCCAGGTGTCCATCACTGGATCAATGGATTTAAGGAATGTAGTCTATATTAGCAATGGAATGCCATTCAGGCTGAAAAAGGAGAGAATTTTGTTATTTGCAACAACTCACATGCACCTGGAGGACAATGCTAAGTGAAATAAGCCAGACAGAAAAAGACAAATACCACATGATCTCACTTACATGTGGAACTTTTAAAAGTTAACTCATATAAGTAGAGAGTAGAATGTTGGTCACCAGGGGGATGGTTGGGGAAAGGTAACATGTTGATCTAAGAGGACAAAATTTCACTTAAACAAGAGAAACAGTCTTTAGTTACATATTTGACACTATGGAGACCATAACAAGTAATGCATTGTATATTTTAAAATTACTAAAAGAGTAGATTTTAAAGGTCATATCCACAAAAAATGGTAAGTATATAAAGCAATGAATTTCTTAATTATTTTGATGCAATCATTCCTCAATGTAAACAAATATCAAAACATCACATTATACCCCATAAATATATAACACATATAATAATTGTCAGTTAAAATAAAATAATTATTTCAAATAAATAAACACATTAAAATAAAAATATATTACCATGTAAGTTCTTATGAGAAAAAATAATTGCTTAGAGTTCAATAATAAACTATTAAGGCATATACTTACCTAAGTCATTATTAATTATTTGTTTACCATTTTGAAATTTATTCATGTTTTGGAGTTCAGTTAACTCATTAGGCCAAAGTTATACCAAAATTTATATTTTTTTACTGAAGCAAACATTCAGTAAATATTTCAATGTCTGTCTTAGCTGTAACCAAAAACCACGTGTTTACTTAACATGCTGAAACCAACTCTTCATATTAATCTGTTTATGGTGTTTCGATAGTTGTTACAGAAAACAAGTGTTCTAAGGTGACATTAATTTTCATTATTTTGCATTTGCAGTGCTTTGAGCTTCAGTTTATACTCCCTGGTTACTCAGAACATGCAAGAAATTTAAGTCATTTTCTCCAAATAGACCAAGGTAAAAAGATAATATACATTATGTTGATGGCAAAGAGGAGTTTGAAACTTTAGGAAAAATTGAAACCTTCCCACTCTAAATGGTTCCTATGTTTGCAAATCATACCTCAGATTATTCTTACCCATTGGATATAATTCTGCTTCCACATTTCATACTCTGCGACATAACAATCTTTTATTGTCCTTTCCAAGCTCAATGATTTACCATATTTATAAAGAAGGTATATTTATCTTTTTTTTTTTTTTTTTTTTTTTTTGAGACGGACTCTCACCCCATTGTCCAGGCTGGAGTACAATGGCACGTTCTTGACTCTGCAACCTCCGCCTCCCGGGTTCAAACAATTCTCCTGCCTCCGCCACAGGCGCACACCACCACGCCCAGCTAATTTTTTTTTCTTTTTCTGTGTAGTAGAAACGGGGTTTCCCCATGTTGAGCAGGCTGCTCTCTCCTGACCTCATGATACACCCATCAAGGCCTCCCAAAGTGCTGGGATTACAGGCGTGAGCCACTGCGCCCGGCCCCTATCTGTACATTTTAACCTCAGCTTTCCACTCACGTGTTTTAAAATTGTGTTTAAAGGCTTTGTCTTTACTCCTTACAAAATACATTTACATCTTAAAGGAAAATTCTTAGGCATAACTCATCCTGGCTGCCCAGATATGTATTTGACTCTGACTCAGATGTTTTCTTGCTCAATTTTGTAATATTAGTGTTTACTCCATAATATTTTTTCTACTTGCCAAACATTTGTTGCGCATGTGTGTATGTATATATCTATGTTGTCATTTTAACTTTACTCAATTTTGTTACATGAAATGAATTTAAAGAAAAAAAACACTCAGATTAGGTAAGGGGTAAGGGAGGGAGAGAGCAGAAAATTAAATATATATAATATATATTGCATTAATTCAAAATTGTAAGCATATTGTGATGCTTTTACTCCAGGGTAGATAAAAATTGCCTTGAATAAAAGGACAAAATAATTTTCCCAAATTTATAATCCTCAAATAACATTCCCTGTAGTTTTAAAATAAAACCAAATCTTCTGATATGCTGGTAAATGACAACCAGATAGGCCTACTATAATTGCAGTGATTAACAACAAAGTTTGAATGGTTTGAAATAAATTTGGGACTAATATACTCACTGATCCCTGATAAGTTATTTCTACTGTCTATATATCTCTTTCCCATTTGTAAAATTGACTTATAATATCTATCTCAGTCTTACTGTCAGAAGATAAAATGTGATACTTGTGAAGTTCTTGCTGTATTTTTGCTACCTATAAGAAAACCTCAGCGCGGTGGCTCATGCCTGTAATCCCAGCACTTTGGGAGGCCCAGGCGGGCGGATCATGAGGTCAGGAGATCGAGTCCATCCTGGCTAACACGGTGAAACCCCATCTCTACTAAAAATACAAAAAATTAGCTGGGCGTGGTGGCGGGCGCCTGTAGTCCAAGCTACTCGGGAGGCTGAGGCAGGAGAATGGCGTGAACCCAGGAGGCGGAGCTTGTAGTGAGCCGAGATCTCACCACTGCACTACAGCCTGGGCGACAGAGCAAGACTCCATCTCAAAAAAATAAGATAAAATAAAATAATAATAATAATAATAATAATAATAAAACCTCTACACATTAGCTACTGTTATTGTTATTGTTCTTAGGGGAAGATGGTGTCCATTTGAAAAATTTGGAAATAAATTTTTCTGTAGAAGTATTTGGACTTACTATCTCCAGGGAAACCATGAGGCATATTTGCCTACCATATGTGCCTACGAGGATTTGTGAAACTTTATTTTTTGGCATGTTATTTATAATAGTTCAGAAACAATTATCTCAAATATAATCCACTAAATTATATGTTATTTTTCTTGAGTAAAATATTAAAGATATCTTGAAATTAAAAAGGAGTCTTGTTTTTTGGTCTTAACATGTTAGAAATGTGAACGAATATAAGATTTAGTTAAAGTCTGCTCCAACATTAACACTTCAACATGACTATTACAATATACTGAAAATGACAATTATAGTCCCTTAAAAAAATATTGACTAAATGCTGCGTTAAAAATAATTATCTGATTTATTTAAAATCATAATACAAGGAAAAATTTAGCATTTAATGAATTATTTTTACTTACATGCTTTAAATCTAATTTGGTAAAAAGCATATGCTCATCAATTACTTAAAAGCTGGATTTGGCACAAATAATGTGTGGCATATGGATTAAAATTCTGTTATTGAGCCCTATAAAGCACTTCACACAAGACATCAATCGATATGTTCTGAGTTTTTAACTTCATTTCAGTAATGCTTTTCATGCTGAAGTCTTATTATTTGTGAATATTTTTAGGATCAAATAAATGTTAATTTGTTGACTTGGAACCCAACCAGTACAAATAAAAAATCATTACACTAAAATCATCTATCCTCATTTTAAAATTTAAGCATAGGTAATGATAAATGTGTACTTCCATATTTACTATATTTCCTGAAATGTCATAATGATTGATTATTTTATTGTTATTTAAATAGTGTTCATTGCTTCCGTTTCTTGAGAGACTGACTTTTAGAAAGTGTTAAAAATTACTCTTTGTTTCTTAAAAATGCACTGAGTTTATCAACAGAAAAAAAATGTATATTTAAAATAAAAATAATTCTGGAGAAAAATACTACATTTTGACAGTTTTCACTTAATTTGTATCTACTCTTTTCATATTCAAATGTTTACCGCTTTTACTTTATAATATTATCTTGCTGATTTTAAAATTGAAGGAAATGTTATTTCTTCCATTTTAGTGACTCATATCAGATATTTTTTCTAGTTTCCACCTGCAAGTTCATCAAACTTTATAACTTTCAATATAAAATATTCAAAATCACTTGATTCTTCTTTGTATTTTGCCACTAACTCCAGTCCTTTCAATTAATGTTTGTCCTCAAACATCCTAATATCTTAATAATATTTTATTTTAGTTTTTGTAAACCTAAGAGAGAGCAAGAAAAAAAAAGTGTGATTAGAACATGTACTACCCAAAGGATAAAGTGCCTGAAATAATTAAGTAGTAACGTCCTTAAATAATTTCTCTGCTAATCCTACCAACAAGAAGTATTAAAGGGGTTAAACATGAGTTACCATGGAATTACTCAATACATTCTCCTCTCCTAATCCAAGAAAGAAAATATTGCAAAAGGCAAAATGAGTTTAAACTAGTGCCTCTCCTAAAGCCAGGGTCTAGAGTAACATTGTTCAAATGAAATATAATAGAAGCCTATATTATTTTAAATTTCCTAAGAGCCACATTAAAAAAAAAGTAAAAGAAAATAGTAAATCTAAATGTAACAATAGATTTTATTTAACCAAATGTATGTAACATGTTAACATTTCAACATGTAATTAATATAAAAGTTATTAATGAGATAATTATTTTATACTCCTTTGTTTTCCAACTAAGTCTTAGAAATATAGTAGTCTATAAATCTGTCCAGAGTGATGCACTATCTCTGGCTTCATGTTATAATTTCCATTTAATCAACATGCCAGTGCCTCTTGATCAGAAAACTTGAACCAAGCAGAAACTTGAACATATTAATGGAACAATGTTTCTCCACACTATCATTGGGCAGGACATATCTAAAGGGTAGCTGGAAAAAGTAATAGAGATGGGGCACTGTATAAAATTAGAGAGACTGATAGAGAAGCTGAATAATGAAGACAAAGGCCATTTCCATGAAATTGGAAGTCTTCATAATGTACCTAAAATTTAATTTGGAAATTTGAAAATATGAAGACTAAGAGGTATCAAAAAAAAATCATAAGAGACATGAAACAAGAATGGATTTATCCTAACATCAAACGCTAGGAGGCAAAGTCATAATGAAGAACTGAAAGGAAAATCTGGGTCATAAAAAACATGCACTAAAATAATAACATTTTATTCTCTACATTGCAACGGCATGAGTCATTATTAGCTGCTTGAGAAAGCACATAAAAATTTGCCATCAGAACGTCATTTTATGACCCAGTTGGGTATCTAATCCTGCATTTGTTATCTGAAGCATCAAAAAATACTTCAATGTGTTTCCTCTCACACCTGCTTATCTTTTTTTCTTCAAATCCAGTATTTAATTTTGGATATGTGAGCATGAGAAGCAAACTAATAAATTATTGTGCATTGAGGCATGTGCATGCACAATCTTTCCTCATTTTTTGAGAGGATAGTGTGTTTGGTTTAGCAAAAGCAGAGAAGAAGGATCACGGTAAGTAGTAATTAGCCACTCAGATCTTGCTGTAAACTTGGGCAGGCAATTCAGCAAATCAGAATTCCTCCTGAATTTTCCACCACCATTAAAAAGCACTTTGATATACATTTGAAATTCATAGTACTCCATCCCATGTAATTACGGAAAGTATTTTTACAACCATGTAATATACTCTTTATAACAATACACAATTTTCTATCTCACCGTATAACTATTTATTAATATTACCATATTAACTTTATCACTTTAAAAGATGTCTTATCCAATGTTGCCTTTTATAGTTTATGTAAATGTTTACATATATGAAATACACCGTAATCATTTGATTTGAAGAACATCGGGAATAAGATCCATTATAGATTTTGATCCATAGATTATGATCTTTATCATTAGGAAATTAAGAAGTCTATGTAAATGTTGATCATACATATTGGGTCATTGTTGTCATACTCAGCTAAAACAGAGTCAAGAGGCCAGGGAGGAAAAAAAAATCACTCCAAACACATAATGTTGCACCAAGAATATAATTCTGGGCAAGCCTGTATGCTGAAACTGCCTAATGAAACTGCCTGATGTAATCTGGAACCAGTTTTATCTAATGGTTTCTGAAATAGCCTGCTGCAGTTCTAAGAGGAATTTTAACCTGCCATCACATAGCAATCAGAACTTTTCAGCTCCTCAGACTTTTACTAGTGACAGTAACTTTCTCAAAGAACAATATGTATTATTTCTCCTTTGTTACAAAAACCTTCCACCTCCTCTATGGATATACCAAAGACCACCCAGTCTGTGTATCCACTGAATTACAATTCTTTCCTCCCAAGTAAAATGCTAAATTTATAGATACATCGCTATATTTGTATTTTTATTTCAACACCTATATACTTTGGATTATTGCTAACAATTGTGGTTACCTGAAGATTTGGAATACCTATTTTTAGATAACCGAAACTCAATGACTAAGATGAAAGACCTGGTTGCTGTAGCATCTGAGTTGACGATTACTGGAGAAGGAAGCTTTAGAGCAGGAGGTTATGAAGGCAAAGGCAACGGCAACAGATGTTTGAAAAGAGAAGACTCTGAGAAAGTGGCAGCAATACAAAGATTGCTGGAAATATAAATGGAAAATATTTATATTTATAGCCTGGAAATGCATACCAATATGTATCTGTCCTTAAATATGGAGGTATTCTTTAAAAGGGTGTGTTCATCTGCAGAGTGACATATTTTTATGTTGGTCTGATTTTTCAATGTCTACACTGATGGACATAAAACACATGCTAATAAAAAAACAGAAGGGTTAAAACAAACCAAAATTCTATAAATTTCTAAAACCTAAAGAAATAGGTGAAGTATAAGAAAATGCTCATGACTCTGACAGAGAGAACTGCAAACATTTCTGATGAAGAGTTATGATATGTACATGGATCAGAAGAGTCAGTACTGTCAAGATGACAATTCTGTCCATATTGACCTATAGATGCAATGAAATTTTAGTCAAAACTACAATGGATTTTTGGTAAAACTTTGTGTGTTCCTGCTAGAACTTATACAAAACCACAAAAGGCCAGGAAGAGTAATTCTTTGTTTAAAACAACAAAGGCAGAGGACGCACATAACCTGATTTCAAGTCTTACAACAAGGCTACAGTAGACAAAATAGTGTGGTACAGACGTAAGCATAAATAAGTCAAACAATGGAAGAGAATAGAGAGTCCAGAAACAGACACACATGTATAAACAATAGATTTTTTTTTAACAAGGTGTTACAACAATTCAATGGGAAACATACTCTTTTCAACAAATGATACTGCATAGATTTAAGAAAAATAAAAGACCCTGCCTCAAACCATACACAAAAATTAATTACCATCATAGATCTAAAGGAAAATATAAAATCAGGAGTTTCTACTAAAACATAAAAAAATTTCTACCACTTGGTTAACTTAAAGATTTCTTGGAAACCACACAAAAAACAGTAATAATTAAAAGTTAGGAATTCAATTTATCTAAATTAAGTATATATGTTTAACAAAGGACTTAATTATAAAAAGGAGATGAACCATTAACAGAGAGAAAAAACTATCAAAACATCTTTTATAGAAGACTTGCATCCTACATATATAAATAATTTATAGAAATAAATTTAAAAGGACAAAATAAAAAGTTTCAACTGGTAGTTTTCTGTGTTCCCACTAAATGTGTCCAGAAGCAAATCAATCATTATTTTTCTCGATACTTATTAAAGTGTACAGAAAAACTCAATTCATAACTCTCAAAACAAATATTGGACATCTAGGGGATTTTAATAATAAGTGTTATAACAATAAACAAACATATAAGTAGGGCATATATTTGATATGAATTATCACCAATATTTACACCACTATATAAGGTAGGTTGTATTCTATCTGTTTTATGGGTGATGAGATTGACACACAACTTTTAAGTATGTTTCCCCATATAACATCTATTTTATATGGCAGAGTCAGCTTTAAAGTGTAGTAAGTTATATATCATTCTGTCAACTTTAATTGTCTGGAGAATTTTTAATAAACAAGAATTAATACGTTCATTCATTTATCCAAAAATTTCTCTGGGCATCTATTTCTTCCATAAACTAGGCTAAGGAGTTCAATGGTGGCAAAATAAACATCAGGGACCAAAGATATATATCTTTATATATATAAATAAACATCAGACACTATATATATAGTGTGTGTATGTATGTATATATATTTTCTACTTTTACTTCTATTCACATCTGTTTTTCAAAAATTAGTTTATATTAGAATTTCTTCACAGTTCATTACCGTGAATCTCTCTTACTAATAATGAATATATTGTAACTGTAAATTATAGTACCTTAAGTTCGCAAAACAGTACCTGAGCTTTTTTTTTTTTTTTTTTTTTTTTTTTTTTGAGACAGAGTCTCGCTCTGTCACCCAGACTGGAGTGCAGTGGCCAGATCTCAGCTCACTGCAAGCTCCGCCTCCCGGGTTCACGCCATTCTCCTGCCTCAGCCTCCCCAGTAGCTGGGACTACAGGCGCCCGCCACCGCGCCCAGCTAGTGTTTTTGTGTTTTTTAGTAGAGATGGGGTTTCCACCGTGTTAGCCAGGATGGCCTCTATCTTCTGACCTCGTGATCCGCCCGTCTCGGCCTCCCAAAGTGCTGGGATTACAAGCTTGAGACACTGCGCCCGGCCGTACCTGAACTTTCTATAAGCAACCCCTTTAAGTGGGAGCTGCTGAGCAGACATTTACTTCTATTGAGCTTTGTTATGTTTAATTAGGAAAATTTGTGTGAAGGATATTTTATATTTCTTTCTGGCCTTGAGGCGTGATAAGCGTGAGCTGATGTGACAAATATTGCAAAAGATTTTCATGCTGTGAGACATTTTGCAATGCATTACATTAGGAATCATATCATTAAAAGAAAAATCTATTGAACATATATTTCCCCATGCACTATTTCAAACTAAACTCCAGGGAATTAATTTTTTGTTTGATTGACTACTAGATTTGTCACGTATTCACTTTTTATCAGAATAAAACCATTTTATTGGCTTTGAGATTACTACATTTCAGATTAATAAATAATAAGATTTTCCAGGATAAAATGGCTAGTGAAGGGAACAGTCAGAATGGCTTTCTAAATTTAAATTTTTCTTTTGACCCTTGTAAAATTTATGGTCATAGTCACACGTATATTAAACTTTTCAGTACAAAAAAAGAAAACTGTTAAAAAAAATAATGAATTTTAACAAATGGAATAAATTATTTTAATTTATAGCTAAAATAATCAATTAATTTAATTTGTATCTAAATATATATAAGGAGAGAGAGAACCCATATGTAAAACATGTTAAGGATGAAGACTATAAACATTTACGAGTGTCATCTATTATTCGAAAACAAAGTTAGAAGATAAAGACAAACATAAACTTGCAGTGAAAATAATAAAATGTAATGTTGAAAAAGTCATATTTAACTTAAGAGCCCTAAAATACTACTCTACGCTAGTGAATACATACAATCTCAAGGATGTTAGTAAAATTATCAATATGAAATCTGTTGAAAAAGAATAAAAGATCTTGGCCCTCCTAAAATTACTAACGTCAGATGGAATCAAAATCTGTATTGTCTACACTATTCTGGTATGAGGGCACACATGTGTTGTATGTGTGTATGTGTATATATACGTAAATTACGCAAGACAGGGCTCTTTAAAAGGTCAGAATTTATGTTTGGACATGGAAAAGTTTAACGAACACTTTATTTAGATATAATACGGTATAATTTATATTCAATAATAATCACTAATTTTTAGTGTATAGTAAATTTTGGTAAGTTTTTCCAGCATGTAACTTCTACCATAAAATGTCGAACAGCTACACGTTTATAAAAAGTTCCCTCTTTGCCTCCTTGCAGTCAGTTCCCTGACTCATTGCCCAAGACAACTGATCAGTTTTCAGTCACTATTGTTTTGCCTTTTTTAGAAAGTCACATAAATGAAATCATACTGTCTGTAGGCTTTTGTGTTCAACTTCCACTTAGAGCAATACATTTAATATTATTAAAATTATTTTATGTGTTAATATTTTATTTATAAATTAGTAGCATTCCGTGGTGTGGATAGACTGGAATTTGTTTATCTAGTCACCAAATGAATGATTTTGGAGTTATTTGTAGTTTTTAGCTATTAATGTTACTAAGAACACTGCATACAAGACTTTTGTGTGTGACATATGCTGTTTTGATTTCATTTGGGTAAATGCAAAGAAGTAGAAAGACTGAGCCTTATGGCAGGTGAACATTTATATTTATATAATACTGTGCTAACTGTAAAGTTGTTCCAACATTATTCCCACCAGGAAAGGAGGAGAGTTTCTTATCTCATGCTCACTTGTTATTGTCAATCTTTTTCAATTTTCCTGTTCTAATAGGTATAGAGTTACCTTACAGTGCTTTTAATTTGCATTTCCCTGACAAGTAGAAATATTGAGTATTTTTATATGTGATTATAGTCATGTGTATTTCTGCTTTTGTAAATTTATTATTCTGATTTTTGAGTATTTAAAAAATGTAGTTTGGTTTATTATTACATATAACTATTCTTTATATATTTTGGACATGATCACTTTGTCATTTGCAGATATAACTGCAAATATGTTCTCTCTGTGGCATATAGATAGATGATAGATAGATAGATAGATAGATAGATAGATAGATAGATAGATAGATAGATATAAACATTTGAGGATTAAGATTTCTAAATGTTGATAGGATTTTTTTAATCTTTCTTTAAATTTTGTTTTTATATGCTGTTAGAGACTGTTTTTTTCCAAATTCAATGTCACAAAGATTTTCTTCTATGTTTTCTTCTAAAAGCTTAATAATTTCAACCCTTTTTAGGTGTATGATTTATTTCAAGATGAGCTTTTTTGCAATGGTGTGAATTGAAGATCCACTCTGAAATTGAGGTAGGATAAATTCCTCAATCTTGTTCATTTTTGAAATTGACTATTCTACATTTCTTATATTATTATACACATGTTTTAAGATTATCTTATAGTTATTTTTTCAAAAATGCTAGATTGAAGTTTGATTTTTATTGAGTTAAATTTATAAACCATTTTGTGAAAAATTGTCCTCATAGTATTGCATCTTCTGATCCATGAATATGGTACAGATTTTATGACCTTATTAAAGATAAAAAGCACAGACTCTTACATGACTGCATATATAAAATGAAAAAGCACAGAAGAAACACCTTAAGGATACACAATATAAATATTAACAAGAGGCCTCCAGCATCTGAAAATAGTAGGCTCTCTAGAGATTACAATTATACATCATATAACTTCACAACTTACATCCTTGTTATGTCATTCTACATGTGCTTAATATTGTGACACTTTAATAGAGGAAGCTCTCGAACTAAGAAGTCACATTTCCATAACCTTTATAATTGTTATATACATTGCATCTGTAGGTATAAATATCACCATATAATGTTATAATTTTTGTTTTAAAGGTAATTGGACTTTTTAAGAATAAAAAAATATAAATAGTGAGAAATATAGTCTTTTTCATTTACCCAGATATTTACAATTTCTCATGGACTTCATTATTTTCTGAGGGTTAACATTTCCATCTAGTACAATTTATCTTCAGTCTAAATAATTTTCATTAGTTTTTCTATAGTGTGAAATTGATGCTGACAAATACTGTTAGCTTTCATTTATCTGAAATTATATTTATTTCACCTTTATTTTGAGGGATAATTTGCTCAAATTCTGGGAAAAATAGAGATTTGGGTCTTTAGTACCGTAAAGATATTTTTACACTTACTTCTGGAGTCCATGGTTTCAGAGAAGAATTCTACTTTTGTGTGTTCTTCCCTGTTTGTTGTATTTGGTTTTTATCGATCATCTTGTGTTTTTAAATTTCTATTTTTATCACATGGAAAGTTTCCAATCATTATTTCTTCAAATACTATTTTACTCTTGTTCTCTCTCTATTCTCCTGGGATTCTCATTAAATGTATATTGGACTGTCTGATATTATTTAACAGTTCTCTTGAGGTTTTGTTCATTTTGTCATTAATTTTTTCTTGTGTTCTTTACATTAGACAATTTATATTGTTCTATATTCAATTTCACTTACACATTTATATGAAATCTGCATCCAGATATTTAGTTGATTCGGTGAATTTTTAATTTCAGATAATGTCTTTTTCTAGTCCCAGAATTCCCATGGGATTTCTTTATATTTCTTTTTCAAACAAGACAGTTGATATATTTTCAATTGTCTTGTTTAAAGTCACATATTATTGAATTGAGATTTTGTTTATTTTGCTTTGCTTGATTAATGGTTGTTATAAGAACCCCTTTTTAAGGCTTGCAAGTGTTTGAATATTGTTTGATTTGGTGGTCAGATATAATTGATTTTCTTTTCTACTGGTTCTTTACATTTACAATAATTTTGGAATGTATCCTGAACTTTATGGAGATTAATTTGTGCAGCTTGTGGATCTATTAGTATGTTCTAATAAATATTATTGTTTTTGTATATTTAGGCCATGATATTTTGGGGTTTAAATTACAATCTGTTTATTGGGTAGAAGCTCTAGTATTAATTCATTTTTGTCTTTAGCTAATCATCTCTGTTGTTGTGGTTAAAAAATCATGTTCCTGGGTAGGCACATCTAGAGATTTTTATTCTTGGATTTTTCCTATCCACAGAAACTCAAATTAAGTTGTTTGTTATTTTCCTGGCAAATAGCACTTTTGCTGCTGTTTTAACTAATATGTCTGCTGCCTCTGGATATGTAACACCACTGCACTCAATCCTAGGATAACAGCTCCAAAAAATGGGAAAATGTATTCTGTACAGCCTTTTTCCTCAACACCTTTAAATGTGTACTTTTCACTAGAATCTGTTTCTATTCTTTCTCATTTCTTTATATACTCTAATGGTTGTTTCCTATAGGAAAGTCCTCTGAAAGTTCTTAGACTATTATTACCAGAAGTGGAAACTTGATTAAGTCATTTTTTAAAATAGAATCTCTAATGTATGAATGTAAATATCAATTTGAAAATAAAAAAAGAATAGAACAAATATTAAGTTCTATATATTTTATTTAGTTGTGAAAATATTCCATTTTTGGTGAAATAACATACCATTTCTAATATTTTCTTGTTCTTAACAGTTACATTGTTGTAATGCTTGTATTTAATAGTCTGCAACTTTTGGCTCACCTGCAAATATGTTTCTATTCTCTCTCTTTTTCTTCCTTTTGTAGCTCTTTGGTCATGTGTTCTTGTCTCCTGACGTTAATTAAAATTGCTTATTTAATGTCTGACAATGTGTCCAAAATTTCCAGATAATTTGAATGATGTTACCTTCCTTTATTCAGGATAGATTTATTTTGGGGCACGAATTAGGGATATAGTAGTTTAATTTTTTTTTCAATCACGATTAGCAAAGCAGACTGTGAGAGCTATTTAAATAAACTGACTTTTACTTATATAAGGGCATATATTTTTATTAAGTAACTACCAATCTGGGGGATTTATCTGTTTTGTTTGAAGATCTCTCTGCACCAATTTTAATTTCCCTATCAGTTGAGACTACTAAAATATATACTTAACATTTTAGCTTGTTAGCAGTTGCATTTTTCTTGAATATTTTCAGTGTCTTACCTTTCACACATGTGGGCTAGATTGAGAAATGCTTCAAGGGGAAACTGCATACAGAATGTTGAACTGATTTTCCTTCTGAGATTCTCTCTTCTCCAAGTTCACAACTCCTCATTCAGGTAATTTTGGTAGTCTTTATCTCAAATTTTTAACTTCTTAGCTGTAGGTGGTGCCTGCTTCAAGCTCTAAGCCTCTATTTACCCCTTTACCTTTTGCACTGTAAATTAACAAATGGCTTGAGGGGAAAGAAAAGTCAACAGTAGGATTATCTCAATGTATTTCATTTTCCCAAAATACTGTCCAATGGAGTCTTGGATGCTAGATGCTAGATGGCATGATCTCAGCTCATTCCAACCTCTGCCTCCTGGGTTCCAGTGATTCTCCTGCCTCAGCCTCCCAAGTAGCTGGGGTTACATGCATGTGCCACCACAACATGCTAATTTTTGTATTTTAAGTAGAGATGGGGTTTCACCATGTTGACTAGGCTGGTCTTGAACTCCTGACTTTAGGTGATCCACCAATCTTGGTCTATTAAAGTTCTGGGATTACAGACATGAGACACTGTGCATGGAATTCTTTTGTCTTTTTGAGATGGAGTCTTGCTCTGTTGCCCAGGCTGGAGCGCAGTGACACAATCTCAGCTCACTGTAACCTCCACCTCCTGGATTCAAGTGATTCTTCCACCTCAGCCTCCCAAGTGCCTCGGATTGCAGGCATGTGCCACCACACCTAGCTATTTTTTTGTATTTTTAGTAGAGATGGGGTTTCACCATATTGGCCAGGCTGGTCTCAAACTCCTGACCTTAAGTGATCCAACCATCTCAGCCTCCTTAAGTTCTGGGATTACAGGCATGAGCCGACATGTCCAGTCATTTTGTTTTATATTTTGTTCTGGCTTTTAGAATTATTATTAGTGGAAAACTTAGTCAAATACAAATTATTCAATCATAGCTTGCAGAGAAAAACTTTCACGTTATTTTAATATATTTTATTTTTTGGAATTCAGAAGTGTTATAGTCCATTTTCACACTACTGATTAAGACATACCTGAAACTGAGTAATTAAAAAAAAAAAAAAGATTTAATTGGACTCTCAGTTCCACGTGACTGGGGAAGCCTCACAATCATGGCAAAGGCAGCAAGGAGCAAGTCACAGCTTACATGAATGGCAGCAGGCAAAAAAAGAGACCTTGTGCAAGGAAACTACCCCTTAAAATACTGTTAGATCTCATAAGCGTTATTCACTATCACAAGAACAGCAAAATAAAGACCTGCCCCCATGATTCAATTACCTCTCACTGTATCCCTCCGACAACATGTGGGAATTTGAGATGAGATTTTGGCGGGGACACAACCAAACCATATTATTTTGCCCCTGGCCTATCTTAAATCTCATGTTCTCACATTTCAAAACTAATCATTCCTTCCGAACAATCCCCTAATTCTTAATTCATTTCAGCATTAACTCAAAAGTCCACAGTCCAGTGTCTCATCTGATACAAGGCAAGTCCCTTCTGCCTATGAACCTGTAAAATCAAAAGCAAGTGAGTTATTTTCTAGATACAATGAGGGTACAGGTACTGGGTAAACACAGCCATTCCAAACGGAAAAAATTGGTCAAAACAAAGGGGCTACAGGCCCCATGCAAGTCTGAAATTCAGCAAGACAGTCAAATCTTAAAGCTCCAAAATTATCTCCTTTGACACTCCATGTCTCACATCCAGGACATGCTGATATAAGAGGTGGGTTCCCATGGTCTTGGGCAGTTCCACCCCTGTGGCTCTGCAGAGTACACCCTCCCTCCCAGCTGCTTTCATGGGTTAGTGTTGAGTATCTGTGCCTTTTCCAAGCACACTGTGCAAGCTGTTGGTGGATCTACCATTCTGGGTTCTGGAGGACAGTGGCCCTCTTCTCATACCTTCACTAGGTGGTGTCCCAGTATGGACTCTCTGGAGGGGGTCCAACCCCACATTTTGCTTCTGCACTGCCCTAGCAGAAATTCTCCTTGAACGCCTTGCCCCTGCAGCAAACTTCTGTCGAGACATTCAGGCATTTCCCTACATCCACTGAAATCTAGATGGAAGTTCCCAAACCTCAATTATTGACTTCTGTGTACTTGCAGGCTCAACATCACATGGAAGCTGCCAAGACTTGGGGCTTGCACTCTTTGAAACCGTGGATTTAGCTGTAACTTGGCCTATTTTAGTCACAGCTGGAGTGTCTGGGATGGGACGGCACCAAGTTCCTAGACTGCCCACTGCACAGGGACCCTAGGCCTGGTCCATGAAACCATTTATTCCTCCTAAGCCTCCAGGCCTGTGATGGGAGGGGCTGCCATGAAGACCTCTAACATACCCTGGAGACACTTTCCTCATTGTCTTGGGGATTAACATTTGGCTCCTCTTTTCTTATGCAAATTTCTACAGGCATCTTTAATTCCTCCTCAGAAAATGGAATTTTCTTTTCTGTCACACTGTCAGGCTACAAATTTTCCAAACTCTTATCTTCTGCTTCCCTATAAAACTGAATGCCTTTAACAGCACCCAAGTTACCTCCTGAATGTTTTGCTTCTTAGAAATGTCTTCCACCAGATTCCCTAAATCTTCTCTCTCAAGTTCAAAGTTCCACAAATCTCTAGGGCAGGGGCAAAATGCCACCAGTCTCTTCACTGAAACATAACAAGAGTCACTTTTGCTCTAGTTCTTAGGAAGTTCCTCATCTCTATCTGAGACCAACTCAGACTGAACCTTATTTTTCATATCACTATCAGCATTTTGGTCAAAGCCATTCAACAAGTCTCTAGGAGGGTCCAAACTTTCCCACATTTTCCTGTCTTCTAAGCCCTCCATGGAGTTCCAACCTCTGCCTGTTACCCAGTTCCAAAGTTGCTTCCATATTTTTGCGTATCTTTTCAGCAATGCCCCACTCTACTGGTACCGATATACTGTATTAGTCCATTTTCATGCTGCCAATAAAGACATACCTGAGACTGGACAAATTACAAAAGAAAGAGGTTTAATTAGACTCACAGTTCCACATACCTGATGAGGCCTCACAATCATGGCAGAAGGCAAGGAGGAGCAGGTCACATCTTACATGGATAGCAGCAGACAAAAAAGAGACAGCTTGTGCAGGGAAATTCCCCTTATAGTACCTTCAGATCTCATGAGACTTATGCACTATCACAAACAGCACAGGAAAGACCTGCCCTCATGATTCAATTACCTCCCACTATGTTTCTCTCACAACACTTGGGAACTCACGATAAGATTTGGTTGAGGACACAACTAAACCATATCAAGAAGCAATATCTTTTCAAACCCTCATGTTTTGACTTTGCTTTGTCTTTTTTTTTTTTTTTTTTTTTTTTTTGAGACGGAGTCTTGCTCTGTCGCCCAGGCTGCAGTGCAGTGGCATGATCTCCACTCACTGCAAGCTCTGCTTCCCAGGTTCACACCATTCTCTGGCCTCAGCCTCCCATATAGCTGGGACTACAGGCGCCCGCCACCACAACCGGCTAATTTTTCTTTTGTATTTTTAGTAGAGACGGGGTTTCACCGTGTTAGCCAGGATGGTCTCGATCTCCTGACCTGGTGATCTGCCCGTCTCGGCCTCCCAAAGTGCTGGGATTACAGGCTTGAGCCACCGCACCCGGCCTGATTTGGTTGAGGACACAACTAAACCATATCAAGAAGCAATATTCTTTTAAACCCTCATGTTTTAACTTTGCTTTCTCTGAATCTTCTTTAATTCTTGCTTGTAAGTTTTCCGATTCTCATCTAATTCTTTGAATGTGTGTTAAAGAGAGCTGATAACAGCCAACATTCATATCAACATTCTAATTATTTCTAACCACTTTCTCAAGGACTAGCTGCGCAAAGATTAAATTAGTGCTTTCTGTCTTAAAATATTACAGACGGGAGCTTTACTATCTTGCTACTGGCTAATACAGATGTCTGGTCTGATACATTGATTTTATTTCTTCTCCTATTTCCAATCCAACTATGAACCTTGTGCCACATATTTATATCTTGATCATATTGTATCTCATTTTAAAAGTAAATTTCTCATGGTAGCAAGTGTAATTAATATTTGCTTCAAAAATGAATAGCCTAAAAATTTCAGTGGATTGAAGTAATAAAAATCTATTTTTTGCTAATATCACATTCTGATATGGATAGAGTACCTTTCATGTGAAGCTCTCCTTTAAGTAATGACTCAGAGATTCAGTTTTTTTTTCATTTAATAATGCATTATTTTCTAATACTGCGTTGTCCATTTCGGTAGCCACTAGGCACGTGCAGCTATTTAAATTACATTTACATTAACTTCAATTTTGAAAATAAAAAAATCGTTAAAAATCCTGTGTCACTAACGACTAGTGTATTAAACAGTAGAAATACAGAATATTCCCTTCACTACATAAAATTATCCACCACAGACCTCTAGAATCTTAGAAAACTCCCCACTAGATTCCTTCTAACCAAGATCCCTTTAAATCTCTTTTGACCATCTAGAAAATACAGAAAGAGAGTCACTTTTATCCAGTGGGATGTTGTAGTCAAGTCTAGAAGTGAACTAAATTATTCTATCCCATATTTCATTGAGCAGTTATCAAATAGACTCTTTTCCATTTGTCGAGAAGGCCAAGAAATATTCGTTTCCCCCATAACCAGAAACAGAAGATGAAATTGGGAAGCAACTAGTCTCTTTCACATATTTGAAGTAGTTTAAAAACTTTTGGAAGGCTAGAAAAATAATAATTAGAATATTTAGGAGACTGAATAGTAGTCAAGGTGAGGAAGAAAGGATAGGAAAGTTTCGGGTTTCTGACTTATGCAATGGGTACATAAAGGTGAAATTTACTGAGATGAGTAAAGCAAGTATATGAATATGTGTAGGCCAGAGTGAGTTTGGTAATACCTGGAATACCTCTGAGTGAATGTGTTTAATTAGCAGTTAAATACAGAGATGAGGTTTAGAGAATAAATGTAACTGAAATACAAACATTTGAGATTTATTAAAACATAGTAGCTATGAAATCCTTGGGAATTATATAGTATTACAAAGAGTTAAATTCTAGAGAGAGAAAAATATATGCTTAGAACTGAGCTTCAAGGAGCAGCAGTAATCAGTGGTTGGGTATACAACGAGAAAAAAAATTCAAGGCAAATGGAGAAGGTATTTGAGAGACAGGAAGAAAATGAAACCTTTGTTGGACTGGTACTAAAGCAGGAGTGTTTCCAGATGGCAAATTCTTCACTGTACCAAATGAGAAGCACTTTAAATGACAATGATTGAAAAACGTCCACTGAAAATTTCTCTAAAAATGTTTGAAATTATATGGAAATCAAATTAATATATAAATAAAATGTGCCAATGTATCAAAGTGTATCTTTAATTTTCTATCACTATCTATAAATCAATTGCCCTAATATCAAAGTTTGTCCATTTAAGACTGAATAGATTTTACCATGATGTATTTTGACTTACTGTTGAGCATTTCATATTTCAAAATCCAGTTGTAGCTGTAAGAATACCCTAATATATATAATTTCTAGAATAATTGTTCATTTGTGTTTTTTTATAAAATAAATTCTCTTATTAAAATAGCTTGCCTTGATATAAATCAAATATGGTATCATGAATAATACAGATTTTTGTATTTTATAAAACACAGTGCTAATAAGAAGTTATTTAATATCAAAGAGCATTTCAATAAGACTTCATTTATGCTTAAAGAGTAGGTAAGAGGGAAAAAGTTTTGAGTTCTTACAAAGCAGAAAACATTTTCCAGGGGCAGTTTATTCTGCAGAATGTGAAAGGATAAAGTGTATTTGAGGCCATATGTTCTTATTCTCACTGCTTCATAAGCTGAAAAAATTAAAAGCACTCATTTTAAACTGTGCAGCACAAAACACAGTTTGGAAGGGTCTACAGATGAATGCCAAAAGGTTACCCCACAGTGAAAATAATTGGATGCCCCAGAGGTTAGTATTTTCTTTTTCTTTTTCTTTTTCTTTTTGAACCTCTGTTTACTTATCTAATTCCTAGCTTTTCTATCTTCTAAAATCCTCTTAAAAAGTAAAATATCAGCATGGTGATTTTAAGAAACAAAATAAGTCTAAGAAGGAAAGCTGTATAATCCGAGTAAAATTCGTCGTGATTAAAATTTGTTGTGTCTTCATCTCTTACTCTGTGAACTGGAAATCATTTGAAGAAATGATAAAATGTTTTTTAAAAAGAAGGAAAATCAGTTACTGGGGCATATAACAATACTAAATATTAAAGGGTACCTATAACAATGTACACTGCATTAAAATTTACCATAAAAATGATGTGTTCTCATACGATTTCAGGACACTAAAATATAAGGCTATCAAAGTATACTTAGCATCATGAATCAAATAATTTTCACCATTACAGTATTATATGTAGAATAATGTTTTCATTTTCAGCATAAACTCACAATTGTTCTAGTCCAACAGAAGAAATAAAACTATTTCTGCATCATTCTCATGCCAGGAAAATGAAAGCATTGTTCTTTTTTGCAAAAGTTTCAAACTCTATTCTTTGAAATAATTTTGATTATTGAAGGCTTACACTAGAGGCTTTCTTTTAAACATACCCATGTACATATATAGTCATGATGACTAAACATTACAAGTGTGTGCAACTAATTTTTGCAATATAGAAAACAACCAGGATAGAAACTGTACAAAAAAAAAAAAAAAACCAGGATAGAAACTGTACTAGTTTCTCTAGCCTGGAAGTTTCAGTCTCATTTCTTTTTCTCCTACAATCTGACTTGATGTGTTCATAGAGTGAAACTGTTAGAAACTAAACCCATTAAAGAAGGTGAAAACATTCATTTTGGTGTCAATTGTATATTGTACTATTCCTTATTAATGTAAAATATATTATTAACCATTTGTTAAATGAAAGAATGAACATTTAATGTTCACACTTACATATTGCATAGTATAATGGCGCTAGAATCCAACTATGTATGATCAAATCTTGGTTGCACCACTTAATATGTTACCATGAGCAAGTTGCATTACCTGTGGCTCAATTTCTTCATAATCAAAATGGAGAAAATTATGTTTATATGTTCCTCAGGATTACAATACTACAGTGTGAATAATAGGCTTAAACATTGCCTCTTGTGTAGTGAGCTCACAATACATGTTAGCTCCTTCTACCTCTAATTTCAAAGCATAAAATTTGGAAACTATCAAAATATGTCAAAAATAAACTAAAAACTGTATGAATAAATTGTTGTAGAAATTTATAAAACAATTAAATTGTCATAGAGAATATATACTTAAAATTGTGTTAAAATATTTCAAACAATTGGCTATTACATTCACAGAATAATATACAAATTAATTCTCATAAACATTAGAATTTAGTCAAGAGAGTCCATTATCCACTATCCCCTTAAATTGTTGCAAGAATCAGCCAACACATTTCAATATGAAAACATGGTAGATAGAAAAGTTCAAAATTAGATAAAACATCCTTTATTTTTGAAGGTGTATTCTTTTGTTTTTGCACAGCTAGAAAGGAATTCCTGAGACTGGGTAATTTACAAAGAAAATCAACTTAATTGGCTCACAGTTCTGCAGGCTGAACAGGAAGCATGGTGCTTGCATGTGCTCCTGGTGTGGCCTTAAGAAGATAACAACTATGGTGGAAGGTAAAGGGGGAGCAGCAGGATAACATAGCAACAGCAGAAGCAAGAGAGAGGGAGGAGGTGCCGCACTCTTACACATCCAGATCTTGTGTGAACTCAGAATGCGAACTCACTCTAGGAGGGCACCAAGTCATTCACGAGAAATTTGACACCATCAGCCAAACAACTATCCCTAGGCCTCACAATCAAAACTGAAGTCACATTTCAACATGAGATTTGGAGTGGATCAAACCCTGTCATCAGGTGATATACTTTTAAATGAAAAATTCATACAGAAGAAAATGCTGGTACATATGCTGTTATTCAAAAGTAACAACTATTAGATTCAAAATAATTTAAAATATATTTGTTCTTTTTCTGCAAATGGTATCAGAATATATAACAAATTAATTTAACATGTACTACATATTTTAATTTAAAATTTATTTAGTTTCTTAGGTTATTTTATTGTTATGTGAACCATTAAATATGTGAAAAAATTATTTTACTGTTAATATGTGAACATATTTATTTTCTTATTAATTTATTACTTGTTATTTTATTATTTTATTGGTAATATGTGAACCATTAAATATGGTTCCATTAAAGTTCTTAAGGAACGTCAGTTACTCTTTATGAACTTCAAAATGGTTCATTTAGTTTTATAAAACTTCCTGTTTTAAAATATGGTTCACATATTTAATGGTTCACATATTAACAATAAAACAATTAGCATAAAAGTCATGAGAACTGTCCAGGAATTCTTAGACAGAAAGCTACAAACTTTACTAAGGAACACAACAGTTATCTGAACAACTGGATCGTTTATATTACTCAATTGAAAGGATAAGTCTGACAATAATTTTTAACAGTAAGAATAGCTAACATTTATTGAGTTTGTGTTCTATGGTAGAAACTAAACTCCATGCCTTACATCAATTAATGCATATATTACTCTCAGTAATCCTATGAAGGAAGTGTTAATGTAATCCCTAATATGAGAAAATGCTGATACAGAACAAGCTGAGTTAACCTGTTCCTTTCACATATCTAGAGAAAGATGGATAAAGCATTCAAGCACATTCAGATGAATATAGACACTGCACAGTTATTTTCTAAATTTATCTAAAATTTCACCAAATTTAAAACAGGAAGTTTTATAAAACTAAACGAACCAATTTTAAAGTTCATATAGAGTGACATTCCTTAACTTTAATATGTCCAAGTAAAAGGGATAGATTGCTTCTTTTCCATATAGGTTCGAATGAAGAAATAAAAAATTGTACATTAAAGAGCAGGAATCATGCCCCAGAAAAAGAAGAATAGTCAATAAAAACAATAAAAAATATGTCAATAGAATTATTTGGAAAAATTTCTTATCTCATATTTTGAACTAACAATATGAGGTATGAAAACACAAATTACAGAGTAGCCAAATTTTAAAAATTAAAGAAATTACACATAAATATATTGTTAAAAGGAAGGCAGTTCTAGGCACCTGAAATGCAGAAATAATTTAAAAAATCATAAACACATACCATCAGTCAATTTCTTCTTTTTTTTTTTTTTTTTTTTTTTTGAGAGGGAGTCTTGCTCTGTCGCCCAGGCTGGAGTGCAGTGGCGTGATCTCGGCTCACTGCAAGCTCCGCCTCCCCACTTCATGCCATTCTCCTGCCTCAGCCTCTCCAGTAGCTGGGACTACAGGCGCCCGCCACCATGCCCGGCTAATTTTTTGTATTTTTAGTAGAGACGGAGTTTCACTGTGTTAACCAGGATGGTCTCCATCTCCTGACCTCGTGATCCGCCTGCCTCAGCCTCCCAAAGTGCTGGGATTACAGGCGTGAGCCACCGCGCCCGGCCTCCATCAGTCAATTTCTAAGAAAAATAAGTAACTGTTAATAAATATAAAACTGTAAAATCCAAATCATCAATCTGTAACACCTGTAAAAATATCTTAGTATTCAAATATATATTACCAACAAATACCTATTAGTAACACATGTCAACATGATCAATATTTTACGGGCAAAAATTTTGTGAAAAGTGTTTAAAATTATAGTGATAATACATTTTAAGTATATACAGGTTTTTTTATTAATCAGAAAATATATAATATCACAATAAAATACAAAATTTTAAAAATGAGGCATTTTTAACCAAGTAATGTAGAAATGATAAAAAGAACACTCCCAATTTGTGGTAAAGAGAGTAAAGCATTCTCACATATGAAATTGGCATATGTTTCTTGAACTTTAATTGATGAAATATATCAATAACCATAACATGACAAATAATGTCGATATTAAAAATTATTTTTCTAGTAGTTTTTCTGAATAATGTAATCAAATATGACTTCTGAATATTTTTAGAATTATAGACTCTAATAGTCATTAAAATATTTTAAAAATCCTAGCTTTTAAAATATTGGCAGGGCTCTGTCTTCTTTTGCTTTTGAGATACAGAGGAAAGGGAGAGAAAAACAAAATTAAAAAACAACCACCAACAACAACCAAACAAAAACTGCCATAAATCTAGTTAAGTATGGAGCCCAGAGTCTTATATCTCATGTGAAACTTTTTATAAAATTGTATCTTATTAGTATTAGAGCAAGTGTTGCAGCTTTTTCACTACTGTTGTTTGATGGGTGGGAGAAAGTGTTACAGCTCTTTTACTTCCAAGGTGGGCAAGCTCCAGGTTCTTGTCCTACAACCAAAAAGAATAAGGCACATGAACACTGAAGAGTAAGGCAGAGTCAAATTTATTCATTTTTGTTTGTTTGTTTGTTTGTTTGCTTTGAGACAAAGTCTCACTCAGTCACCCAGGCCGGAGTGCAGTGGCGCAATCTAGGCTCACTGCAGCCTCCACCTCCTGGGTTCAAGCTAGTCTCCTGCCTCAGCTTCCTGAGTAGCTGGTGCGAGGCAAAGCCAGCTGGACTTCCTGGGTCTGAGTGTGGACTTGGAGAACTTTTCTGTTACAAGGGGATTGTAAAATGTGCCAATCAGCACTCTGTAAAAACACACCAATCAGTGTTCTGTAGCTAGGAAGAGGTTTGTAAAATGGTCCAATCAGCACTCTGTAAAATGGACCAATCAGCAGGATTCTAAAAGTAACCAATCACGGGTAGTATTGAGAAAAGGGTGTTCTGATAGGACAGAAACAGGACATGGGAGGTGACAAATAAGGGAATAAAAGCTGGCCACCCCTAGCCAGCAGGGGCAACCTACTCAGGTCCCTTTCCACACTGTGGAAGCTTTGTTCTTTGGCTCTTCGCAATAAATCTTGCTGCTGCTCACTCTTTGGGTCTGTGCCACCTTTAAGAGATGGAACACTCACTGTGAAGGTCCCTGGCTCCATTCTTGAAGTCAGCGAGACCACAAATCCACCAGCAGGAACCAACTCTGGACACACTGGAACTACAGGCATGCCACCATGCTCGGCTAATTTTGTATATTTACTAGAGTTGGGGTTTCACCATGTTTTAGCCGGGATAGTCTCGATCTTCTGACCTTGTGATCCACCCACCTTGGCCTCCCAACGTGCGGGGATTACAGGCCTGAGTCACTGCTCCCGGCTGGCACAGTCAAATTTATTAAGCGACAGAAAAGCTCTCAGCAAGGAGACAGGACTGGAAGGAAGGTTGGGAGCTATGGGGCTAAGCTTGAGAGTTTTTTATGGACTCAGAAGAGGTAGGAGTGTGCCAACTGGTCTGCAGGCTGTCTTGGAGAAAGCACCACTCAAAAGAGACACAACAGTGAAAAGAAACAACTGGAGGCAGAGGTGAAGGCTTGGTCCAGGACCTTGGCCTGGAACCAATCAGGGTCTTAAGTAAAGGCTTGGGAGGGGACCTTGACCCAACCAATCACAGGGAGATACGTATATATAAAATGGGTGAAAAGTAAGGACTAATAGGGAGGAAACATGTGAAATAAGACAGGGGCACACCAAAGGAGAGAGAAGTGTTTCCAAAAGAGGAGTGGAATTGATTTATCTGGTTTCACAGAGCAGGTGTTTCCATTCAAGGACATGGGCTCTTTCTTAACTGGGGCCTGCAGCTTGATTTTCAGGCTGTCCTTAATTCAAAGGAGCTTTGCTGAGGACCCACCCTAACTTCCTGCCTGACCGATTTCTTCCTTCCTTCTCTCTTACAAGTACTTCCCTAAAATTTACTTCCCAAACTTGAGAACAGCAAGATTCCAGAAACTTACTACAGGTAGGCAAAAGTTTAAAACATTCCAGAATACAGTCAGTAAGAAAAGATTCAACTTTTTTTTTTTTTTAACTAGATTAATGACACATATTGCAGATATATGCAGGCACCAGTAAATCATTATATGTGCATTGTAACAGAAGTTAAAGTTGACTGCTTCCTGAAATTAAAATTGCGTTTTGAATCTTGTCTCAGAATCTTATTTGCAATTGTTTTGCTTATTACTATACCTCACGTATTTGGCTAAATGAACATTTTTAGAAAAGACTGGTAATTTTCAGTTCCACAAAATAATTTAAAAATTGCAAAATTCTTTAAAAGTATTTTTATCATTTTAAAACAAAGAAATAAAGAATGTACATCCAAGATGTAGAAAAGTGTGCATAAATATCCTACAGCCAATACATTTCTCAGTTATCTTCTGGTTACACATAGAAAAGTAGTCAAAAAGATATGGATAACTTCTTTTATCATGAAGTTACCAATGCAATGAGGTAATAAGCTATTAGATCAGTATTTCAACAAACAAAATTTAATTATGAATTTTGAAAACTACTACAAAAAAAATAAGTGAATAATTCTGCGTAGTGTATATGGGATCACTTGTTTCAGTGATTCTCAACCAGGAGTGATTTTGCGAGGACATTTTCGGTTTTTATAACTGTGGCAGAGTATGCTACTAGTATCTCATGAGTAGAGGCCAAAATGCTGCTAAACATCTAAAAATTCACAGGACAGATCTCCGCAACAAGTACTATCTGGTTCAAAACATGAATAGTTAGAAGTCCTTCCATAATGATGGAATAATGGCATCTGAAAAGCTGGTCATCTATAAAAGCAACAAGAAAGCTGGAAAAGCTTGTCAGAATCACCTTTTCAGATCTAGAAATTAACCAAGGCTTGCGAAAATCCACAGGTTGTTTATTCAAGAAAACTGGCTGCATCTTGTAAGTAAAGCAAGCCTTGTGATGTCTTAACATGCCTTCTTCCCAAACCTTGATCCCCAGCTCTATAGCAGCCCTGAAAACCAAAAGGTTTGTGACTATAGGAGTTATATAAAACAGAAGTCTAACAGCCAGTGGAAGTGTAAGAACATGTTTTGGAGCTCTAATAAAAAGCCTCATCTCCTAAAAAAAATTGTCATTCTTTTACCTGCCAGAGAAGCTCCATTCACAGGACTTTGCCTTTATTTGACCTAAGAGCTAACTCTGTACAAATAGTTCTAACCCGAGTGTTTGCTGAAAAAAACAGGGAATTGTTTAATATCGTAGCTGCTGGAAGTGATGTTACCAGTTGTGTATAGTAAGACCAAAACATTAGAAGTAAAAATTAAAAATGAGATGTACGTAAGGTGCTTTGCAAAGCTCAAACATGTTCTGAGGGATAGAGAAGGACATGGACACAGACATGTCTGTATGTATGTCCAGAAAAGACAAGAAAAAGCTCTGATCTCTCATTTCTAGCTGACACTGAGCTTACTGTGAAAGTAAGAAGTTGAGGCTAAGGCAGAGTTTATACTGCCTACTAGAGCATTGCAGACATCCTCCCTACACTCATACATAGCCACTCAACAAAGCCTGGGAGACTTAGTGGCTCAAATCATTTAAGGAAACCTCTGTCAAATCATTAACTGGCCATTAAGCTAACTGAGCAGAATCCTCAATAGGCTGACATGACGAGAAAAGAGACTGTATAAAACTGGCTCAGGAAAGTCACTAAACAAATAACAAGAACAGAAACATCACCAACAAATAATAACAGCAATATACTCTGAGAGTGGGGTATCTGACTCCCAGAGATGCCATATGATATTTTAAAATTTTAGTTTACAATAAAACATCACAAGACACACATAAGAGTAGGAAATTATCTCACATACACAGGCTAAAGAAGCAATCAGTATAAATTGTATCTGAGGAAGCCCAGGTATAAACTTATTAGACAAAGACTTTAAATTAGTATTACAAATACATTTATTAAATAATGTCTTAAAAGAAGGAAAGGATTAGAATAATGTGTCCCCAAATCAATAATGTCACTAATGAGATAAAAAGTATAACAAAGAACTAAATTGTATTTCAGGAGTTGAAAAGTAAAATAATTGTAAAAATTATTGGAAGGATTCAGCAGCATATTAGAAGTAGTGAACAAAAGAATAGAAAACAACCCTATTTAAAATGTGTAAAGAACATAAACAGGCACCCCTCAAAAGAATACATTCAAGTGACCAACAAACATAAAAACTGGTCAGCATTACTAATCATCAGAGAAATGAAAATCAGAACCACATGAGATATCATCTCAAAACAGTCAGCATGGCTATTATTAAAAAGTCAAAAAATAACAGATGCTGCTGAGCTACAGAGAAAAGGGAATGCCTATACACTGTTGTTGGTAATATAAATTAGCCACTATTGAAAGATTTGGAAATTTCTCAAAGAACTTAAAACACAGCTACCATTCAATCCAGCAATCCCATTACTGGGTATATACCCAAGGAAATGCAGTCTTTCTACCAAAAGGACACATTCACTTGCGTGTTCATCACTACCCTATTTGCCATAGCTAAGACATAGAATCAGCCTAGGTGTCCATCAATGGTGGATTGAATAATGAAAATGCATTATATATACACCATGGAATACTACACGACTATAAAAAAGAATAAAATCATGTCCTTTGCAACAACGTGAATGTTGCTGGAGGTCATAATCCTAAGTGAATTAACACAACAGAAAATCAAGTAGTGTATGTTCTCACTTATAAGTGGGTGTTAAACATTGACCATACATGGACATACATATAGGAACGACAGTGCAGACCGCTAGAGAGGGAAACGAGGAGGGTATAGGTTGAAAAACTACCTATTGGTTACTATGTCCACTACCTGGGTGATGGTATCTGTACCCCAAACCTCAGCGTCATGCAAATATCCATATCCTAAACCTGCACATCTACATCCTGTATCAAAATAAAAGTCAAAATTTTTTAAAAATTACAAGTTGGAATATATAGCAATTGAAATTAGCCAGTCTGAAGAACAAAAGAAAATGAAAAAGACAAAAAGAACAAACCTCATAAATGTCTTGGGGAGGAATCACGTATACAAACATACAGATATTTGGAGAACCATGAGAAGGGAAAGAGACAGAAAAAAAAATTAATAATGGCTGAAAACTTTTCATTTGAAATTATGTTGTAATTATTGAAGCTCAACAGACTCCAGGCAGATTTCAAGAATCCACAACTAGCTACATCAAAGGAATGCAAAAGATCATGTACAAGTTATCTTCAGTAAACTTAACAGCTGATTTCTTATCAGAAATGATAGGAGACAGAATATAGTGAGCTGACGTATTCAAAATGCAGAAGGAAGACTGCTAACTAAAAACTATCTAGTAAACGATACTTTAAAAACAAAAAGAAGTTAAGATATTATAAGATAAAGAAAAACTGGGAGAATTCGTTCCTAGCAGACATTCTCTAAAAGAAATACTACAGAGAGTTCTTCAGACTGAAATGAAAGGAATATAGATAATTCAAATAATCCTTTAAAAACACTAATAAAAATAACTGCATAGGTAAATATAATGGTAGTATAAATGTTTTTAGTTTGTAAATAAATTTTTCTCATATGAGTTAAAGGGAATTGAAAAAATAAAATTTATAGAACTGCTGATGAATTTATTAGAGTAAAGCACTTGTATACTATTGAAATTACATCTATATTAATGTGAATTAGATTGTTTTAAATTAAAATGTTAATCATAGAGTTTAGGGCAACTAAAAAAGTAAAACCTAAAAATTAAAATAAATAATACACAACTAAAATAGTATAATAAAAATTATCTATTTAACTCATTACTGCCTTAAAATAAGGCAGAACTTATCAAAATAGGTAGCAATGCCGGAAGAAACAAAGAAAAAATCACATTAGACATGTAGAAATCAGATAGCAAAATTGTTGACATGAATTATAATCTTATCAGCAATTACATAAAAATGCATTAAACGTTTTAATCACAAAGGCAAGGACAGGGAGAAACTGGAAAATTTGTTTATTGTTGAGGAAAATGTAAAATGGTCCTTCTACATAAACCAATATGGCAGTTCCTTAAAAAATTAAAAATAGAATTACTGTATGATCCAGCAATTGCACTCTTAGGTATATACTCAAAAGAATTGAATGCAGAGTCTCAAACATATATTAGAACTACTGTATGATCCAGCAATTTTGCTTCTAGGTATATCCTAAAAAGAACTGAAAGCAAAGTCTCAAACATATATTTGTACACTCATGCTCATAAAACATTATTCACAATAACCAAGAGACAGAAGCAATGGAAGTATACAATAGCAAATTAATGGGCAAACAAAATGAGGTATGTACAGTCAATAAATGTTATTCACAGCCTTAAAAAGGAAGCGAATTCTGATAAATGCTACAATGTAGATGATACTGGAGGATATTATGGTAAGTGAAATAAGCCAGTTAGAAAAAGACAAATACTATATAATTTCATTTTTATAAGACATGTATAGTTGTCCAATTCATTGAAATAGAAAGAAGAATCCCTTCTACCAGGGACTGGTAAAAGCAGGATATGGGAAATTAGTGTTTAATCAGCACAAAGTTTCAGTGTTGCAAGATAAAAAGGATCTGGAGATGGATGGTAGCGATGGTTGTACAACAATGTGAATATACTTCATGCCACAGACTGTACACTTAAAAATGGTTAATGTGGCAAGTTGTATATTGAGTATATGTATCACAATTAAAAATTTTAAAATAATTTTTTTTTAAAGTGGAGATTTACAGTGTAGTTAGAAGGTGTAAGCCAACTGTATTATTTAAAAGTGACAGACTTTAGATTCACATACAAGCAAATAGGTTAAAAATAAAATAATGGAAAATACAAACAGTGACCAAAAAATGATACACTAATATTGGACAAAGAGACAATAAGACAAATTTTTTTCTAGAGACAACAGTGACCAAAAAATGATACACTAATATTGGACAAAGAGATAATAAGACAAATTTTTTTCTAGAGACAACAAAGAATTTATAATAATAATGACAATAGTATCAATTTCACACAGAGCTATAAAAATTATAAATATAAATATTATTTAGTGATAAGATAAAACCTTTATACTTAAGGACATTTAATTTTCAACAAGGATATCAAGATAATTTAATCATCATAAAATATAGTCTTTTCAACAAATGGTGTTCAGACAACCATATATCTATATTTACATGCAAAAAATGAAGTTTGATTTCTACTGCCTACAACTTACAAAAATTATCTGAAAATAAATCAGATACCTAAATGTAAAAGCTAAAGCTATAAAACTCTTAGAAGAAAATATTTGAATACATCTGTGTAACCTTCGATTAGGCAGTGATTTCTAAGACATGACAAAGGTGAATGAAATCATAGAAAAAATAGATAAATCACACTTGATTAAACTGAAAATCTTGTCCTCTGAAAGACTAGATTTAAACTATAAAGAAAGATGAAACGTAGCACACAGAATTAGAGAACGTATTTTCAAATTTAGTGTCTAATAAAGAATATGTATCTAGAATTTAAAAGGCCACTTCAAACTCAACAATAAAAAGACAACACATTTTTTTAAAATAGGCAAATGATTTGAATAGACATTTCTCCAAAAAAGACATTAAAATGGCCAATAAGCACATGACAACCTGCTCAACATGATTAGTTATTAGGAAAATGCACATCAAAACTGCAATATGATAAGATTTCTTGTCCATTATGCTCAAGGCCTTGGGAGCCCACACCTCACCCCAGTGAGCCCTGGATGTGAGATATGAACTCAAAAGTGATTATTTGGGAGCGTTAAGATTTAATAACTGCCCTCCTGTGTTTCAGACTTGCCTGAGGCCTAAGTAGCCCCTTTCTTTCAATGTAGTCTCTTTTCTCACTTTTGGAATGAGAGTATTTACCCAATGCCTGTACTCCCATTGTATCTTGGAAGTAACTAACTTGTCTTTTGTTTTTTTGTTTTTATTTTACAGGCTCAGAGTTGGAAGGGGCTTGCCTTTTCTCAGATGAGACTTTGGACTCTGGACTTTTTGAATTAATGCTGGAATGAGATAAGGCTTTGGAGGACTGCTGGGAAGGCATGACTGTATTTTGCAGTGTGAGAAGGACATGAGAAATGGAACAGGGACAGAATGATATGGTTTCCACCCAAATTTCATGTTCATTTGTAGTCCCCAGTGTTGAAGATGGGGACTACTGGAAGGCAATTTGATCATGGGGGTGGGGTTCTCATCAATGGTTTAACACCATCCTTGTTACTGTATAATGATAAAGTTCTCATGAGATCTGGTCATTTAAAAGTGTGTAGCATCTCCATGTTCTCTCTCTCTTCCTCCTGCTCCAGCCATGTGAAGTGCTGGCTCACCCTTTGCCTTCCGCCACGATTGTAAGCTTCCTGAGGCTTCCCCAGAAGCAGAAGCCACGATGCTTCCTGTAAAACCTGCAGAACCATGAGCCAATTAAAATCCATTTCTTTATAAATTACCCAGTCTCCATTATTTCTTTATAGCAATGTTTGGCAAAATTAAAAAGACAGACAATAACCACTGTTTATGAGAATGTGGAGAGATTGAAACCTTCATACATCATGGGAAGGCATTTTAAAACTAGAATTACCATATGACCCAAAAATTTAGTCATATACCAAAGATGAACAAGTTTATATGTTAAACCTTGTATATAAGAGTCCATAACAACATTATTCACAGTAGACAAAATTGGAAATAACACAGATATCTATCATGAATGGATGAACAAATTGTGATATATTCATAAATGGAATGTCATTTGGTCATAAAGTGTAATTAAATACTGATACATGTTATAAAATGAATGAATGCAGAAAACCAAGATGAAAGGACCACAAAATTGTAATTTCATTTCTATAAAATATTCAGAATAGGCAATTATATAGCAAAAGAAACTATATTAGTATTTACCAAGGGTTATGGACAGAGCAGGATGTGGAGTAACTGCTAATGGGTATAGTTTTTCTTTTGTGATGATGTAAATTATCTCAGGTCAGATGAGTGAAAACACTAAAAATAATCTTCTCATTGGATATATTTAAATGGGGAATTTTTTAGTATATAGTTTACATATTGATAAAGCTGTTATTATTTAAATGTCAATAATGTTAAGGTTGAGAAACTTTTTTTTTATTCTAAACTGGAAGGATGGAGATGACATGTTTGCAGAGGTGGCAGTTTAGCTAAGACTTGAATTATAAATCTATTCATAACCTGCGGATTGAAACAGAATACAAAGTATGAAAGAAAAATAAAGGAAGTAAGGAACAGAAGGAGGGAGAGAGGGAGAAAGGAAAAAAGGAAGGACGAAAAGAAGGAAGAAAGAAAGGAAAAGACATAGAGAAAGGGAGGAAGAGAGGAAGATAGGGATAGAAAAGAGTAGAAAAAATACATTGAGAACAATAAAATTAAGAGTGTTTTTGTTTTTGTTTCTTTTCTTTGTTAGTTTTAGTTTATTATATAACCTGTTGGAAGACATTTATTCTAGGGACTTTCCTAATGCAAAGGAGTACTGAGGAATTAGAGGCTTAGAGATGTTGAGTAACTTACCTAACTCAGAGAACTGCTCAGTTTTAGTTTTAGCTGTTCAGTTTCAGTTTTAGCTTTAGAATGAGCCAGAAGCATTTGGTTCCTGTGCCACGTTTCTTATAGGAGAGAGAGTTTGGAACAATGTGCCTGTGAAAATAGTAGATTTGTTCAGGACAAATAATTTGGAAGATAGTATAGAATAATCAGATGGAGATGATCAGTAGGAAGCTAAACCTTTGTTAATTTGAATAAAGGAGAGGTAGAAGACCACAGTTATTAAAAACAAGTGAGTTTTTGAAACAGCCCACCTGAATCCATTTCCCGGCTCCATCATTCATCAGTTTAATCAATATAGGCCTTAATTTCAAATTTTTTATTAGAGATAATAATTTTAATATCTAATTCATAAAATTGAGTATTAAGTATAAAGAATTTAGAAAGATGTTATTGCAAACTAAGGTCACATGTTAGCTTTTACCTGTGAGGGTAGAATTCAGATAATTCAGGATATGAAAAGGAGAAATAGATATTGATGTCATTACATTCAGGTAGTCAGCTGAACAGTTAGGAGTGCATAGAATTATGCAGAAAAAAAAGAAGGAGAAGAGAAGTGAGACCTGGGGAATTTGTATATATTTTTAATTGACTTAGATTAAATATGGTTTTAATTTTTTAAGGCATAAATTGAGGCTGCATTTGGACTCCAGATGTATTTAATTAAAATGACTTTTGCTTTATTATTTGGACAAATAAAAGAAGATGTAATTTGACAGAAGAGGCATTTTATAGTGGTTGTTCTAGAAGAGTGACTGTGACATGTGAAATTGTTCTGATTGTAGTAACTAAAAGTAGGTACCACATTTAAAAAATGCTTTGGAAGAACATTTTTGATAGATGAGATATGGCTGACTAAGGACAAGAAGAAATCAAAGATGACTGTATATTTAATAGCCTGCTGAGCTAAGAGTATAATGGCAATATTGACAATGATGGAAATATAGAGAAGTTACAGCAAATAATGAACTTGGTTATAGACATGTTAAGTTTTAAGTGTCAGCAGGATATTCAAGCAGAGATATCTTGCAGAAAGCTGAGAATGAGACCTTGAAGAGCATATAGGCCTTAAATTTATTTTTTCAGCTTTCTATGTATTACTTTAATTTTTATATTTTCTTTCTCTTAACTGTTTTGGCCATGAGATTCTTTCTCTAATGTTCCTTCTGATTTTTTTTTTTTAATATTCCATAGTGTAAACATCTGGAAATATTTTATTTTGCTTTAAGTTGGCTATTTTTTAGTTAAAACCTAATTATTTTCTCACATTTCTTTGAATACATGAGGAAGTGATTTTTTTCATTTTTCTAATTTTCTTTTGAAGTACTTAATTTGAAATTGCTAATAGCAAAATTTATTTATTTATTTATTTATTTTATGTTATTTTTATTATTTATTTATTTATTTATTTATTTATTTATTTATTTTTAGATGGAGTCTTGCTCTGGCACCCAGGCTGGACTGCAGTGGCACACTCTCGGTTCGCTGCAAGCTCCACCTCTCTGGTTCATGCCATTCTCCTGCCTCAGCCTCCCGAGTAGCTGGGACTACAGGTGCCCACTACCACGCCCGGATAATTTTTGTATTTTTAGTAGAGACGGGGATTCACCGTGTTAGCCAGGATGGTTTTGATCTCCTGACCTCGTGATCCATCCGCCTTGGCCTCCCAAAGTGTTGGGATTACAGGCATGAGCTGCGATACCCGGCTGTAAAATTTATTATATTCATAGATGCAATAAAAAAGCAAAAGCATAAAAAAAAAAAAACTACTAGCTCAGCAAAATTCCCAAGTTTTCATTTATTTGTCAAGCATTTTCCCATATTTTCCTTGTTTTGTTATTTTTTCTCTTGGCTAGCTTTATTTATGTAAATGTGTGATTCCATGCTGTTATTTCAAAAATACTGTGAGGGACCTGGGAGTAATAGGAGGCCTCTATCAAATAAAGGATGAGGGCTCGCATTCTTCCAGAGCTTCATCAATTTAAATTACATATATAATTTCTATTGCAGTTTCATATCCCTACAGTCCACAACAGTTTAAACTGGCCTATACACAAATGTTTGAGTGAAGAAACTGAGGCAGAAGATGTGCTAATGTAGAATTGAATAATGGGGAAATTATTAGCATTAAAAGAAAACTTCAGTACTAAAATTTTCTATGTACAAATGAAATCTTTCAACAGAACTCTAGCTTTCTAATATTATATGTCATTCACTCTTCATACCAAAAGCTATTATCTATTGAATATTCGCAGCCTTCCACATGAACAACCCCTAGATGTTCAACAGTGTACACCAAGACTCTACCTTAGTCCCTAATCGTTTTGGCATCAGCAACTGGTTTTGTGGAAGACAATTTTTCCGTAGATGTGGGGAGAAAAGGATGGTTTTAGGATGAAACTCTTTCAGTTCAGATCATCAGGCTTTAGATTCTCATAAGGAGTACATGGCCTAAATTCCTCACATGTGCACATGTTCACAATAGGGTGTGCACTCTTACCGAAATCTAATGCAGGAGTTGATCTGACAAGAGGCGGATCTCAAGCTGTGATGTTGGTTCACCTGCAGCTCACATCCTGCTGCATGGCCTAGCTCCTAAGAGGCCATGGATGCTTAGGTATCTGTCCACACCCTGGGGGTTGGAGACGCCTGCTCTCTGACAAACGCAGAGGAATTGAGAGTTAATACATTTTACAGAGGATTTGTTTCTGATTTATCTATGATCTGACTTTGGCCAAAAAAAAAAAAAAAAAAAATCAGGAAAAGACTAATATTTGACTCTATAGTGATAGAATAGTGGTGTAAATAACAAAGATGTATGCATTCACCAAAACTAAACAAACCGCAAAAGGGAAGCTTGTGCATTTCATACTACATAAACTCTACTTCAATAAAAATATTTAAAAACTTTTTGTGACTTTTATGTCACATCAAGGTTTACAGCATATTTTGTTGTTAGGTGTCTTTTCTCTCAGGCCGTTTAAAATATTTTTCATAATTAAAAGTAATGGGAAAAACTGATTACTACTGCACCAACCTAATAGTAGATACCTGTCATTGTAAAGTTTGAACTGATAAATTCTATTATTTGTGTGTTAATAAAATGATTTCACTAGAAAGTGCTGTGCATCATTTTAGATAGCACAAGAATAATCCAGGCCATAGCATGGTGTTTGCAGAACTTTAAAAAAAATCACTAATAACATCTCATGATTACTTATAAAGTTAACTTTTTAAGAAAGATATTCAGGTCACTTTTTTCCTTTTTTTATTGTTATTATGCCTTAAGTTCTGGGATACATGTGCAGAACGTGCAGGGTTGCTGCATAGACATATGCCATGGTGGTTTGCTGCACCCAACAAACCGTCATCTAGATTTTAAAGCCCGTATGCATTAGGTATTTCTCCTAATCCTATCCCTCCTCTTGCCTCCCACCCCACGACAGGTTCTGGTGTGTGATGTTCCCCTCCCTGTGTCCATGTGTTCTCATTGTTCAACTCCCACTTATGAGTGAGAATATGCGGTGTTTGGTTTTCTATTCCTGTGTTAGTTTGCTGAGAGTGATGGTTTCCAGCTTCATCCATGTCCCTGCAAAGGATAGAAACTTGCTCTTTTTTGTGGCTGCATAGAATTCCATGGTGTGTCTGTGACACATTTTCTTTATTCAGTCTATCATTGATGGGCATTTGGGTTAGTTCCAAGTCTTTGCTATTGTAAATAGTGCTGCAGTTTACATACATGTGCATGTATCTTTATACTAGAATGATTTATAGTCCTTTGGGTAAATACCCAGTAAAGGGATTGCTGGGTAGAACGATATTTCTGGTTCTAGATACTTGAGGAATCACCACACTGTCTTCCACAATGGTTGAACTAATTTACACTCCCACCAACAGTGTAAAAGCATTCCTATTTCTCCACATCCTCTCTAGCATCTATTGTTTCCTGACTTTTTAATGATCGTCATTCTAACTGGCGTGAGATGGTATCTCACTGTGGTTTTAATTTGCATTTCTCCAATGATGAGTTTTTTTTCATGTGTTTGTTGACCACACAAATGTCTTCTTTTGAGAAGTGTCTGTTTATATCCTTTACCCACTTTTTGATGGGGCTGTTTGCTTTTTTCTTGTAAATTTGTTTAAGTTCCTTGTAGATTCTGGATATTAGACCTTTGTCAAATGGATAGATTGCAAAAATTGTCTCCCTCTGTAGGTTGCCTCTTCACTGTGATGATAGTTTCTTTTGTTGTGCAGAAGCCCTTTGGCTTAATTAGATCCCATTTGTCAATTTGGCTTTTGTTACCATTGTTTTGGTATTTTAGTCATGAAATCTTTGCCCATGCCTGTGTCCTGAATGGTATTGCCTAGGTTTTCTTCTAAGGTTTTTATGGTTTTAGGTCTTACTTTTTTTTTTTTTTTTTTTTTGAGACGGAGTCTCGCTCTGTCGCCCAGGCTGGAGTGCAGTGGCCAGATCTCAGCTCACTGCAAGCTCTGCCTCCCGGGTTCACGCCCGTTCACCTGCCTCAGCCTCCCGAGTAGCTGTGACTACAGGCGCCCGCCACCTCGCCTGGCTAGTTTTTTGTATTTTTTTAGTAGAGACGAGGTTTCACCGTGTTAGCCAGGATGGTCTCGATCTCCTGACCTCGTGATCCGCCCGTCTCGGCCTCCCGAAGTGCTGGGATTACAGGCTTGAGCCACCGCACCCGGCCTTACATTTGTCTTTAATCTATCTTGAGTTAATTTTTGTATAAGGTGTAAGGAAGGGATTCGGTTTCAGTTTTCTGCATATGGCTAGCCAGTTTTCCCAACACCACTTATTAAATAGGGAACCCTTTCCCCATTACTTGTTTTTGTCAGGTTTGTCAAAGATCAGATGGTCGTAGATGTGTGGCCTTATTTCTGAGGACTCCGTTTTGTTCCATTGGTCTATATATCTGTATTGGTACCAGTATCATGCTGTTTTGGTTACTGTAGCCCTGTAATATAGTTTGAGGTCAGGTAGTGTGATGCCTCCAGCTTTGCTCTTTTTGTTTATGACGGTCTTGGCCATATAGACTCTTTTTTGGTTCCGTATGAAATTTAAAGTAGTTTTTTTCTAATTCTGTGAAGAATGTCAATGGTAATTTGATGGGAATAACATTGAATCTATAAATTACTTTGGGCAGTATGACCATTTTCACGATATTGATTCCTCTTATCTATGAGCATGGAATGTTTTTCCATTTGTTTGTGTCCTCTCTTATTTCCTTGTAGTTCTCCCTGAAGAGGTTCTTCACATCTCTTGTTACCTTGTATTCTTAAAAATAGGAATTCTCTTTATTCTCTTTACAGCAATTGTACATGGGAGTTCACTTATGATTTGGCTCTCTATTATTAGTGTATAGAATGCTTGTGATTTTTGCACATTGATTTTGTATCCTGAGACTTTGCTGAAGTTGCTTATCACGTTAAGGAGTTTTTGGGCTGAGACAGTGAGGTTTTGTAGATATACAAACCATGTCATCTGAAAACAGAAACTATCTGACTTCCTCTGTTCCTATTTGAATACCCGTTATTTCTTTCTCTTGCCTGATTGCCCTGGACACAACTTCCAATATTATGTGGAATAAAAGTGCTGAGAGAGGGCATCCTTGTTTTGTGCTGGTTTTCAAAGGGAATGCTTCCAGCTTTTGCCCATTCAGTAGGATATTGGCTGTGGTTTGTCATAAAGAGCTCTTATTATTTTCAGATATGTTCCATCAGTACCTAGTTTATTGAGAGTTTTTAACATGAAAGGGTGCTGAATTTTATCCAAGGACTTTTCTGCATCTATTGAGATAATCATATGTTTTTTTTCATTGGTTCTGTTTATGTGATGGATTACATTTATTGGTTTTTTGTGTGTTTAACCAGCCTGGCATCACAGAGATGAAGCTGACTTGATTGTGGTGGATAAGCTTTTTGATGTGCTGCTGGATTCAGTTTGCCAGTATTTCATTGACGATTTTCACATCAATGTTCATCATGGATGTAGGCCTGAAATTTTTGTTGTTGTTGTGTTTCTGCCAGGTTTTGGTATCAGGATGATGCTAGTCTCGTAAAATGAGTTAGGGAGGAGTCTCTCTTTTTCTATTGTTTGGAATAGTTTCAGAAGGAATGGTAACAGCTCCTTTTTGTATCTCTGGTAGAATTTCACTTTGAATCCATCTGGTCCTGAGCTTTTTTGGTTGGTAGGCTCTTAACTACTACCTCAATTTCAGAACTTGTTATTGGTCTATTCAGGGATTCAACTTTTTCCTGGTTAGTCTTGGGAGTGTGTATGTGTCCGGGAATTTATCTATTTCTTCTAGACTTTCTAATTTACTTGCACACAGGTGTTTATAGTATTATCTGATGGTAGTTTGTATTTCTGTGGGATCAGTGGTGATAGCCCCTTTATCAATTTCTATTGTGTTTATTTGATTCTTCTCTCTTTTCTTCTTTATTAGCCTGGCAAGTGGTTTATCTATCTTGTTAATCTTTTCAAAAAACTACCTCCTGGATTCATTGTTTTTTTGAAGGGTTTTTTTGTGTCTCTATCTCCTTCAGTTCTGCTCTGATCTTAGTTATTTCTTGTCTTCTGCTAGCTTTGGAATTTGCTTGCTCTTGGTTCTCTAGTTCTTTGAACAGTGATGATAGGGTGTCAATTTAGATCTTTTTCACTTTCTCCTGCGGGCATTTAGTGCTGTAAACTTCCCTCTAAACACTGCTTTGGCTGTGTCCCAGAGATTCTGGTACGTTGTGTGTTTGTTCTCATTGGTTTCAAATAATTTATTTATTTTTGCTTTAATTTATTTATTTACCCAGTATTCATTTAGGAGCAGGTTGTTCAGTTTCCATGTAGTTGTGCAGTTTTGAGTGAGTTTATTAATCCTGAGTTCTAATTTGATTGCACTGTGGTCTGGGAGATTGTTATGATTCCTATGCTTTTGCATTTGCTGAGGAGTGCTTTACTTTCAATTACATGGTCAATTTTAGAATAAGTGCAATGTGGTGCTGAGAAGGATGTATATTCTGTTGATTTGGGGTGGAGAGTTCTGAGATGTCTATTAGGTCCCCTTGGTCCAGAGATGAGTTCAAGTCCTGAATATCCTTATTAATTTTCTGGCTCATTGAGCTGTCTAATATTGACAGTGGGGTGTTAAAGTTTCCCATTGTTTTTGTGTGGTAGTCTAAGTCTCTTTGTGGGTCTCCAAGAATCTGGGTGCTCCTGTATTGGATGCATATATATTTAGGATAGTTAGCACTTCTTGTTGCAGTGACCCCTTCTACCATTATGCAATGTCCTTCTTTGTCTGTTTTGATGTTTGTTGATTTAAAGTCTGTTTTATCAGAGACTAGGATTGCAACCCTGCTTTTTCTTTTACTTTCCATTTGCTTGGTAAATATTCCTCCATCCCTTTATTTTGAGCCTATGTCTTTGTGTGTGAAATTGGTCTCTCTAATACAGCATACTGATGGGTCTTGACTCTTTATATAATTTGACAGTCTGTGTGTTTTAATTGGAGAATTTAGCTCATTTATGCTTAAGGTTAATATTGTTATGTGTGAATTTTATCCTGTCATCATGATGCTAGCTGGTTATTCTGCCCATTAGTCAATGCAGTTTCTTCACAGTGTGGTTGCTCTTTATATTTGGTATGTTTTTGCAGTGGCTGGTACTGGTTTTTCCTTTCAATATTTAGTGCTTCCCTTAGGAGCTCCTGTAAGTCAGGCCTGGTGGCGATAAAAACCCCTCAGCATTTGCTTGCCTGTAAAGGATTTCACTTGTCCTTCACTTGTGAAGCTTAGTTTGGCTGGATATAAAATTCTGTGTTGAAAATTCTTTTCTTTAAGAATGTTAAATATTGGCCCCCACTCTCTTCTGGCTTGTAAGGTTTCCAGAGAGAGATCCATTGTTAGTCTAATGGACTTCCCTTTATAAGTAACCTGACCTTTCTTTCTGGCTGCCTTTAACATTTTTTCCTTTGCTTCAACTTTGTTGAATCTGACGATTATGTGTCTTGGGTTTGCTCTTCTTGAGGAGTATCTTAGCAGTGTTCTCTGTATTTCCTGAATTGAATGCTGGCTATCTTGCTAGGTTGGGGAAGTTCTCCTGGATAACATCCTGAATTGTGTTCTCCAACTTGGTTCCATTATCCCCATCACTTTCAGGTACCCCAATCAATCATAGGTTTGGTCTTTTCACATAGTACCATATTTCTTGGAGGCTTTGTTCATTTCTTTTCATTCTTTTTGCTCTAATCATGTCTTCACACTATATTTCATTAAGTTGATCTTCAGCTCTGATCTCCTTTCTTCCTCTTGATCCATGTAGCTATTGATACTTGTGTATGCTTCACAAAGTTCTCCTGCTGTGTTTTTCAGTTCCATCAGGTCATTTATGCTCTTCTCTAAATGGGTTATCCAGGTTAGCAGTTCCTATAACCTTTTATCAAGATTCCTAGCTTCCTTGCATTGGGTTAGAACATGCTCCTTTAGCTCAGAGGAGTTTGTTATTACCCACCTTCTGAAGCCTACTTTTGTCAGTTCATCAAGCTCAGTCTCCGTCCAGCTTTGTTCCCTTGCTAGAGAGGAGTTGTGATTCTTTGTAGGAAAAGAGGCATTCTGGTTTTTTTTTTTCCAGAATTTTCAGTATTTTTATGCTGGTTTTTCTCATCTTTATGGATTTACCTACCTTTGATCTTTGATGCCGATGACCTTTGCATGGGATCTTTGCATGGGCGTCCTTTTTATGCATGTTGATGTAATTACTTTCTATTTGTTAGTTTTCCTGCTAACAGTCAGGCCCCTCTTCTGCAGGTGTATTTGCAGAATACACCTTTTTTTCTACTTTTTTCTACTTTTTTTCTACTTTTTCTACTTTTTTCTACTTTTATCGTTTAGCTAGCTACTGTGGAGTGCCTTGGAATAAGGCAGCAAATTCAAAACTCAGACAATATTCATAAAGTATGAATATAGCAGTTTATTATATGTGATCATTTTATTTATAGTGTTAGTACTGCTTAAAAACAAAGTGTAGTTTTTTGTGTAATAGTAAAAATGCATATGTGAAATAAGATACCAAGAAAAAAATAGTTTGATTCAGAAGTTTTGAAATAAATTTGTGTATGACAGACACTACTTTAAACACTGGCGATCTGATAGCAAAAGGAAAAAAAAAGTTAAAAAAACACCCTGTTATCATAAATATCACACTATGCTAATGGATAAATAAAAATTAAAATAAGGAAATAGAAATATAATGTTAAATAGTAATGCAGATCAAGAAAGGGGAAAAAGCAGATTAAGAGGAGAAAAGGAATGATAGAGAATGCTACTCAAAATAAAGTCATTAGGAAAGTTGTGCTGAAGAGATAATATCATAGTAGAGGTCTAAATGGTGAGAAAATAAGACACTCAAGATTTTGCAAATGTAGTTTCCAACAGAGGGAATATGAGAGAGTATAGCACCACTTTCTTTCTGTGCAATTTAACTTCCAAACTCTAGCAAGGTATTGTATTTTTAAAAATACCTTTAGCACCAATATATTTCCTGATATATTAAGTTTTAAAATGTAATCCATGTAGGAAGCTGGCTCTGACTATCAATATATCTAGAATTGTACTTTTTTTTTTTTTCCAATTTCTACCATCACTGTTGAAATAAACACCATTGAGTACCTGCATTACTGCCAGTGCCAGAAAACTGTTATCCCTTTACCCCCTATTTTCACCATAGGGACACAAAAATCTACTTTAAAATTAAGACAAATAATATAATCTTTCTGTTCCAAACCCTACCAATGGTCCCTCTGTTACTCAGAGTAAAAGGCAAAGTCCTTGCAGTGGTCTTCAAGGATCCACATGGTCTGGCCTGCAACTTTTTCCTCTACTCCAGCAACAAGGCCTTCCTGACTCTTTTATGAAAGCATTAATCTTGTTTCTTCTACCCCAGGGCCTTTGCACTAGCTGTCCTCTCTGCTTGGAATGATTTTCCCTAAGAAATCGGACTCAGGGAAGAGTCAGGTCCCTTTATTTCTTTACAGTCTTGAACGGAATGTAATATTATCATTCTATACCCAACCAAGAATTCCTTTTTGCTTTATTAAGCTTGATTCTATACTCCCAAATTTATCATCTCACTACTATGTTATTTGTATATTTATTGTTTCTGTTTATCTGTTTTATGTCTCCCCACTTAGAATTTAATCTGCATAACTTCTTGCTTTGTTAACTAAGGTATTACTAGTAATCATACAATGACTAGCTCACAGTAACTCCTTTATATATATTTTTGTGCATAACATGATAGATTAAAACAAATGAAAGCAAAGATTATTTGCATTCGATTTCACATTATTTATGTCTGTGTGAGATCAGCATTATACTGTCTTAGGTTGATTTAGTACTACACCTTGATATTTTTGATTTAAGATTTGTTTGGAGAAAATCAAGAAGGGTTATAAATTAATCAGCATAGTAAACAATTATTATAGATTCCCTGAATATCTTTCAAAATAGAAGATTACTATAGTCTTCAACAACTATGTCTTTTGGTTCTGATTGATTGATTTGCATGGTGTTGTCTCATATGTAGCTGTATATCCTACAGAAATTGTAGGAAATTGATCTAGAGATTGAATCCTATGATTCTGTTGCTGAGGCACATGGGAATATGATCTTAAATTGTACCTTGGGGTACGCCCCACACATACACAAATGCCACATGTGAGAAGTATCTTCAGGTGTGATGAACAGTCTGCATACATCTGTAGAGAATAACGTCACAAATGACTGAGAAATAATATTATAGAATCTTCTGGAAAAATGGGAAAACTAGCTATAACAGAAACAGAGAATTCGTCTAAAATAGATAAATAACTTCACAAATTTTTAGTATCCCAGTGATTGGTCACCAGTATAAACTTCAAGCAGAGACAATGTGTCTTTTCACTACTAGGTCTCTCTGTGACTATATAGGGCACATACACTGGGGAGTGAAGAATAGAGAGGAGTCACTTTGTTCCTCTGTCCAGGTACACTGCAGAGCTTTCTTGGTCCATAGTTTGTAAGAGTTTCTCTTATACTTCTGGATATTGCTCTTCCCCCTGGAATTAAAACACTTCAGAACATAAAAAGTTGCTGCAGTAGTTTGAAACAACTTTTATTTTTTCAGGAAAGAGTGAGCCAACAATTTAATAAGAGGGCAGATAGTCACATGACTTGTGGAAAAAGGATATTTCATCTAATATCTAAAATGCTATACAAAAAGATTTTTAAAATGTATGATGTTCTTTAGATTATGAGTAAAACAGAAAATGAAAAGACATAGATAATAAAATGGACCCAATAGAGTTTATGTAAATATTTGTCTAGTAATGTGCAATCATTGCAGAGACCTGAAATAATATTCACAGGTCCAGAGGGCAACAGTCTGTCAAATTTAAGTATTTATTACAGCATCTTATTTTGATATCTTCTGTAGCCTTCAAGGTAAATGTATTGATGCATCCTGAAACTGAAATGTCAGCACTTATCTATATGTGTGAAATATCAGGATTTCTAGAAATTAGTTTATTTCAGTTGGACAAGTAGAAAACAAATGATTCTTCAAAAGAGGCAATTTGAAGACAGACTGAACATATTAACCCCTCATTATAGCACTATTTGCTTCTCAGTGCTACTCAGAATTATGCACTAGACTCAGAATGTGAATATTTCTTCACTTTTGTGGTGAGGGCAGTGGTCGTCAGTTGAATCTCTGCAACTGTTTTATTATGCAGAACCAAGTTACTTCGATTTGTTACTTCCCAAGAAGACTGAAAACTGCACACATGGACATCTGAAAATTGAGAATCTGTATGAAATGATCAGAGGAAAAAAAGATCTTTTAACTAACAACATAAGTCAAAAGAACTTCTCTTAAAAATATAGTTTCACAATCTCACTTTGATATAAATTCTGCCAGTGTTGGTTTATTCTTTTAACCTTAGAGTTAATGTACTGAGAAGATTTTTGGAATGCAGATTGCATAGTTATTATAATAACAATAAAGACTTTCTATTTTTCCATGCTTGTGTAAATGATTAACACTTCAGAGCTGAACTGGTGACCTTTCCTGTTATTTATTTCCAACACCTTCCACTCTATTGGGGCACATGGATTATACCTTACAAGATATCTGTAATAATATAAGCAATAAATAAGAAAATAAGTACATATTTTAGAATAAATTAGAATATCGAATTGCTTTCTGGTTGAATTAGTTTATTTATTCATCAAAGTATAAATATTTACCAAATGTCTATTAATGTCAGGTGCTAGGAAGGCAATTATTTACATGACACAGTACCATCTTCTAAATCTCCATGATCTAGAAGAGGAAAATAAATTAGTAAAACATATTATAATGTCTATGGTGCTATCATATCATGTGGGTTCGAGGGAATAAAAAGTCTAATTTTTTCTGTGAAGATCAGAAAACACTTTCTACAGCTGAGTCTTGAAAATGGGAAACTATGGCATATTGGAACATGATGAACAGATAAAGGGACATGAACAAGGGACATGGGAATGGATAATGGGAGTTTGAGCCTGTTTTAAGAGTTCTATTTCTGTACCACAGGAAAAGGATGGTAGTAGAGAAGCATGTAGAGGAAAATTCACAGAAGTTCATGTATGTTGTGTTAGACATTAAGACATTAAGAAGGTAAACATATGATCAATATATCAATGAAGTGTAGGTAAAACAGCATGATTTTAATGGAAAGGACACGGTAAACCTAGGTATGGAATATGTAACACTAATCAGGAAAGGTAAAGGTGTTGAGGTTTTAGTCAAATAAACAGTAAAGTCACCTAATACAACAGTTAAAAAAAGGAAATCATCTCTTTCTTATTTATAAAGATGGGATTGTAATTCTGGGAGTTAGTATAGTTAAAGGAAATGAGGCTTGCTGTGAAGAAATACATTAGACAAAGAGACTATTAGGTTTGGAATACTTTTTATATAACTCAATTGACTTTATGTAACTGAATTGATCTATTCTATTTCTCTAATCAACTTTTTTTCAGGGTATAGAAACACATTTTTTGTGCTGATATCCTCAGGATGTCATTTAAAAAAATGTGTTATACCCCCCCAAAAAATGAATGTACATTTCATTTTTTAAAAAGTTAGCTGCAGACCTATGAAAATGATAACTTTAGGGATACGAGCATTTGATACTAAAATTTGGGAGTGAACATTTTTACTCAAGTTATAGAAATTAAACATATTATCAGTACTAAAAGGAAATGTTGGTTTACAGTTCAGTCATTTCATCATAGAGTACTGAATTCATTCATAAGATTAATCAAAATTCCCTAATATTTAAGTATAACTTGAATAAGACCATAATGCTAGTGGATGAACTTTATTCAACAGTATTTTATTAAACATATGCTACAGTATCAGACACTGAGAAGATAAAAGTGGTCAAAATATTATTTTGCTAAAAAAAAAATATGAGCTACTGTATAGGAAAGCCAACTTAGAACTAAGTTATATCAGTCAGGCACTTCATAGGGCTTCAGACTTAATACAACTTAGGGTTTTGTTTTTTTTTAAAAAAATAATTTTTGTGAGTACATATTAGGTTTATACATTTATGAGGTATAAGGGATGTTTTGATACAGGTGTGAAATAGGCAATAATCACATCATGTAAAATGGCATTTATACCTTCTTACAATCCGATTATAGGGCATAGTATTTGATAGCACAACAGAGTGACTATAATCAATAACAACTTAGGGTTTTAAAGAAACAAAGGCATATCAGATACAAAGTGAATGCTCACTCAAAATTATTCACCTAGTTTATAATATTAAGAACATATAAATTTTCTAGATTTTGAGGGAAAGAAATTGTTTTCCTCTTTGGGGCGATGTTTAATGTATATGTATGAGTAACCATGAGCGGTGACTCATGGAATTTTCAAAAGTCTACCAAGTAATTAATTTAGTATTGAATTATTAATTAGGTTTTTATTAAGCATCTGTCACAAAATTACTGCAAATATTCTTCAAATGGAATGAGCATTAAGTTAACTTTTCTGTATATATGAGTATAAATACATAAAAAAAATCATACTAATTGTGTTTAATGTCATTTGCCCCATTAGCTATATATCACTGCATAAATATTCTTGTTAAACTAATTATCACCAACTAGGAGTTACACAAATTTATTTACAGATGTGACAATAAGCTTGATCAACTTTGGAAGATATTAGTATCCTCATGGTTTAGATGAGTAAGCTAGGACTAGTGTCTGTACTTCCCAATGCCTTTTAAACCGTAGATTGTAGAATGGATCCGCCACTATCTCAAAGCACATATATTTAAAGCTGTACCATGTTGCATTATCCTTAATTAAATTCAGAATTGGGTTTGGTTCTAAATTATCATTTATTTTATTGTGGAATAGGAATAAACTATTGAAATCTTGTTTTGTTTGTTTTTTTTGAGGAAGAGTTTTGCTCTTGTTACCCAGGCTGGAGTGCAGTGGTGTGATCTCAGCTCACTGCAACCTCCACCTCCCAAGTTCAAGTGATTCTCCTGCCTTCCTGCTTCAGCCACTCAAGTAACTGGGACTACGGGTGCCTGCCACCATGCCCGGCTAATTTTTTATATTTTTAGTAGAGACAAGGTTTCTACATGTTGGCCAGGATGGTCTCGATCTCTTGACCTCATGATCTGCCCGCCTCAGCCCCCAAAGTGCTGGTGTTACAGCCATGAGCCGCCACGCCAGGCCAGAAATCTTTACAAAAGTTATGAAAAAATACATTTGATTTCACATGTCAGTTTCTTTTTCCTTCTCAAGATGTTTTTCACAGCTTATGTAAAATGTGAAGGTCCCTAGAAATTTCACTCTAAAAGTTAAAGAAAACTTATGTCATATGAATTACATGGCAGAATGACAAAAGAATTAACATAAGAAAAATACTTAAATTACTAAAGCAGAAACTAGTGAAAGAAAATAAACATGTCTACTCATGATACAGTGTCAATATGAGAGCTGATATTTTTATTTTATATAGCAGTGGTTTACCGGAAGGGCATGAATAGCCCTCAAGCTTGGTTGAGTGAACATAAAATATGTATAATGTTTGATGTTGTTTCAAAGTTTATGGTTATGAATTATTATGATCTCATTTCCTGATGTATTTTGTTTTTATTAAATTATGGAAACACAGAATAGTATAATGTTCCCTTCACTTTTGACTTAAAGTCAAATGGAAGATTATGTGTGTTTATTGGACATTATTACATATTATTGACATTATTTTCTTGTGTATTCAAATAGATACTAAACTGTCACTAACACATGGAACTAACAGCAGTCAAATGGTAAACTATGATTGCAATTAGGAGAACTCCATTCTGTCTCTCTCTCCCTTTCTGCACATCTCATAATTTTTGGTTGAAAATTGTACACCTTAAATAATATACAGTTGTGATTCTTGATATGAACATATTCCCAAGGCTATTGTTATTGCTGTTTGTCATTGTTTTTGGCTTAGTGACTTTTCTGATACAATTCTGTAAGATCTGTATTCTTTATCATGTGTGTTTACTACAGTCTCTGCTCAATTAACTTAGTGGTCATGCAATGATTGGACAAAGACTTCCTTAGCTGCCAGGAACAAATAAGTATTCTAATCTTTGTGAACAAATTCTGTATGAATGTTGGGTTATGCCTTCAAAACTCAGCCTGACAACTGACAATCCTTATTCAGACTTCACTTTCTGCTTATGCATATTCTCAAGGTTAACTAGAACAGAGAGATTAGGGCCTTCCTGAATCATCCTGAGTGTGTGCACAGTCTTGGGCATGCATGAAGTCCTCTGCATGCATGTGTTCCTTCTAGATATCCAGGAATAGGTGGAGAATCCCTAACAATATTTCATTACCCAGATTTTCCTTTAAAGGTTTTCAATCAGTTGTTTATTACAACTCCCATTCACACTCTTAAGCTGTGAAATTTAACAATTGCGTGTGTGTGTGTGTGTGTGTGTGTATACACATTTTTTTTTTTTTACAACTACCCCTGAGGAAAAGGCTTTTCACACCAGGTGAGCTCTAAGTTAAGTCCAACACAAATAGCTTCGTAAGTGGGGTCTTCCAGGAAACCACCAGACAGCTAAAATATTGATAATTCTCTTGCAATGAGCTTTTAAGGAGCTTCTAATTTTACATACATATATATATGAGTTAAGCTGTCTAAAATATTGTATATGATAAAATTAGGGGGTCCAGAAAAGTAGATACATAATTAAATTTAATTACTATATATGATATTATGCAAGACAATATAAAATATATGTGAATTGCTTGGCACATGAAACATGATCTTTAATAAAATGACATAGTTTTCAACTATAATTTGTACAATGGTTCCATGAAAGTCCTATTAATATATGTATATGTAACTCATACCTAAGTTAGGGCCTTTGAATTTAGGGAGAGAGTTAGTACCCTTTTTGAGTTCTTAATATTAGATACTGCTGAAAAATATTTTAGGATTCCAGAATAAATTGACCCATTTTTAAGGACACCTCACAATGTAAGTGCTTACACATTGATTTATTTTTTTAAGTATGTTTGTACAAATATAATTATACATAAATCAGATGGCTGTACCTAAAGGAAAAATGTAAGAACCTCTGCAGTTGTTGTCCCTTCCTCCTAGAATGCTCTTTTCCTAGATCTCGATCCCCTCTATATAGCTCGAATACATGTAGCACACACTTGACAAATCTTTGGTGAATTATTATGCTTCATCTGTGATAACCAAATCTGTTCTTCCTTTTTACCTGTGATTCACCTACTGCACTGTGTCTATAGAGCGTATCTTTATGTTTTCTCATTTTGATAAATATTCCTATATTTTCCTGTTCTGATGAGTGAGGAAAAGCTTTTTTTAGATACTGTGTTTTTAAAAATGGAATAACAAGTTTTTGTTAAAAGTGTATAATTTACAAGTAATTTCTATTACATTACAAACTATGTTAGTCTTTTGAAATTGAATCTTAACGTAAATTATAGCAGAGTTGCATTAAGTCTTTTTTGCATGTTTATTTCAAAATCCATGAAGATTAATTTGTATTTGAATGAATATGCTTGCTATTTGTTTATCTAATATAATATATAACCCCTTCTCAGGTGGAATTTTTTTTTGGCGTAATGTTCAGTAGTAGTATGTGGATACATAGTATTATGGAAAGGAAGCTCCCTGTTAGACCTAAAAAGTTCCTGAAGGGACAGCTAATCTTGAAACTAATTTTTGACATCCTAGGTTCCCATAACTTTTCTACCACTATTACACTTTAAAGAAGTATTTTTATAGATTTTTGTGAAGACAATTTAACTAGTACCAGTCTTTCTTTCAAACTGTGAAACTATATATCTCCTTAGGCAAACTTTTAATGATTTTAATGAGAGAGATATATATATGTAATTATATATATAATTTTATATATATATATATATATATAGCCTTAGGCAACCTTTTAATGATTTCAGATTTAAAATAAAATTTCTACTTCATAGTATCCATTATACCTTTTAAAACTAACTAACACTTTTCTAAAAACATTATTCAATCACCTAGCTTATGCAATTCTGCTTACCCCAATTACTTCAAAGGTTGGCTGAGATTGAGGTCTACATTTTAATATATAGACTGGCAAATTAATAAAAGACCTGGAATGATATTTACCCTGACTAAAAACACTATTAAAGACATAAAAGAAAATTGTTTGGCCAGAATGTCTTTTATTATGTCTGCTGCCTCATTGCTGTAATACAAGACTCACTGGACTCAGACTCCCACCGGCAAATCTTTCTATCATTGTTGCATCAAAAACAACCCCAAGCCTTTTAGAAAATTAGATTTGTCAACATTATTGAGTTGTTTCATTGAATACATAGTAGCAGTAGATGAGAGTGAAAGATCATAACTTAAGCCCTTAAAACTTTTTATAGGAATGCATTATTTAAGTTTATATTGCATTCACCTTTCCCAAGTGTGCACGGTGTGTGCTATCATTTGTTTGTTTATAAATGTTTTATGAGATATTATATTCACTATTTTTATATTTCTTGGCATACATAAGAATATTTGTTTTATTTTTTATTTTTTGCAGAATTTTGGAGAGATTGATACTATAAGAAGGAACTCAGGAATTTATATTTTAATATAAAAGCAGTTGAAGACAGAAGACCTCTTACCTGGCATAAGATGTGTGATCCATTGTATGACTAGCACAAAGTTGTGAGGCATCTATTTTGACTGTTTTCACCTCTAATTTAGGAATATGTAATTTTAAAGTCGGAAATGGTATTCAGATCCTATAGATATATGGATGGAATTTTAAAGATGGAAATGGTATTCAGATCATATAGATCATATAGATATATATAGATTATTTTGCATATGTGAATAATGCATAACAGATCCGTTAAATGACTTCACATGGGTCAAGCATTTAATTAAGAAGATATCTGCCAAAATAAATAGGATATGATTCCTAACTCTATGAACTTCTACAAGCATGTAACCTTCTTTATGTCTATGTTTTGAAGAAAATCTAGTTATAATTATTATACTACCATATTAAGCATTTTGGAAATTTTCCAAAAAAAAAAAAAAAAGATAATATAAGTATATAGCTATATATGTAAATGAATAGATACAATTAGTGACTATATGTGTGTCTATGTATACATATAAAACACAAGGGAGAAAGCTCTCAGGAAAGAATATGTTCTACTAAATCAAAAGTATTAAATTCAGCTTAGTAGCTATGAAAAATTTTACCTTCTCTATACTGACTTTAAGGCTTATGGAAAAATGTAATTTTACTGTTATTTTAATGGATCAATTTCAACATTTTTTTTTAAATTGATACTCTCTTCCAAGGTAATTTTCACCTAAATTTATATGTTTTTGAAGACATTATTACATTTAATAAAAATATCACACAAAAACAATGAATATGTGTATGAATCATGACTATAAAAAGTTTATTTCTTAATTATTTTATTCTTTTTATAATGTCTGATTTATAAATTAAATGTCTGACTTACATTTAATTTTGCCCATAGTATATCTACATTTATATACATATGTGCATATACATATATATGAGGTTTCATAAGATTATAATACAGTTGTCCTATACAGTCTATTATTTATCTTTGAAAAAATTAATGTTTTATTAATAATTAACAAATAATAATTTGTTATATAATATATGAAGTATAGTGTAATGTTCCAATGCATGTATACATTGTATAATTATTAAATCAGGGACATTACCATATTCACTACTTTAAATATTTATCTCTTCCTTTTGGTGATGAAATTAAAAATTTTCTCTTCTAGCTATCTTGAAATATACACTGCATTATTATTTGCTAGTGACTGTACTGTGTAACAGAACACCAGAATTTATCCTTCTTCTCTAATTGTAACTTTGAAACCCTTGAGCCATCTCTCCCAGTCTTCCTCTCCTCTACTCTCTCCAGCCTCTGGTAACCACTATTCGACTTTCTACTTCTATGAAATCAACTCTTTTGGATTCCACATATGAGTGAGATCATGCAGTATTTGTTTTTCTGTGCCTAGGTTATTTCCTTTAACTATGTCTTCTGGGTTCATCTATATTATGTCAAATGACAGGGTTTCATTCTATTTTAAGGCTGAATAGCATTCCATTGTTTATACACACATTTATCTTTACCAATTATCTGTAGATGAAAACTTAGTTTGATTCCATATCTTGGCTATTGTGAATAGCACTACAATAATGATGGGAGTGCAGATATCTCTTCAACACACTTGTTTCATTTCCTTTGGATATATACTCAACAATGAGGTTGCTGAATCATATGGTGTGGTAGTTCTAGTTTTAATTTTTTGAGGAAACTTCATACCGTTTTTTATAATGGCTTTACCAATTTACATTCTCACCAACAGTGTACAAGAATTTCTCTTTCTCCACATTCTCAGCAGCATTTGTTTGTTTGTTTTCTTTTTGATAAAAACCATTCTAACCATAGTGAGGCAATATCTCATTGTGGTTTCGATTGCATTTCCCTGGTGATTAGTGTTTTTGTCCACTTCCTTTGCTTAGAACAGATTACATGAACCTTGTCAATTTATAAAGTGTATATATATATCTTGTAGTCACAAATGCTGAGAAGTCCAAGGTGGAGAGGTCGCATCTGGTGAGGATCTTCTTGCTTGTGGGGACTCTGCAGACTCTGGAGGTGGTGCAGAGCCTCATACAGTGAGGAAGCTGAGCATGCTAGCACAAATCTCTCTGTCTCTTTTTATAAAGCCAACAGTTCCACTCCCGTGATAACATATTAATTCATTAGCCCATTAACCTGTTAATTCATGAATGGATTAATCCATTCAGGAAGGCAGAATTCCTATTATCCAAACACTTCTTAAAGGCCTTACCTCTCGATACTACCAATTAGGGATTAAGTTTCAACATGAATTTTAAAGGGGATAGATAATATTCCAACCATAGCAATTAATTCTTTTTGAATGTTTTATACCACATTTTTACTGTACCTTTTCTATGTTCAGATATATTTAGATACAAAAGTATTTACCAAACTGTTACAATTTTTCCCAATATTCAGTACAGTAACAATTTAAAAATTTGTAGCCATGGAAAAAAAAGATTACTACACAGCCTAGGTGTGTAGTAGGCTACACAATCTAGGTTTGTGTAAGTACACTCTATAATGCTCACACTATGGTGGAATTGCCTAACAATACATTTCTCAAAAGATATCCTCATTATTAAGCATGATGTTGACTATTGCCATAGTCAATGGTCTTAAAATATAAACTCAGTGGATAATATTTTTGATAAAAAAAATATTTCCACCTATCTCATTTAATTTAGAAGGGTAAGAATATTAGTTCAGAAATTCAAGAGTACCAAAAAATCAAAAATTTTAAAGTATGATCCTTAATTCACACTCTAATGAATTGATAAGATATTCATCAACAGTCACTATTAAGTCTAGGTCCATTTTCTCAGATTTCACCAAGTTCCAAGCTCTTATTTATTGCAGAAGGCCCCTCCAGTTATTGGACATTTGTGCGTGCTGGTTATTACAGTGATGTCCAAGGTGCCTTCTGTTACAGTAGCTCTGCTGCTTGTATGCAATAATTAAGAATGCATTTTTGTGTGTGTGTATATTTGGAGCTCCTAGGTCTTGAATCCAGCCTTTGCTGATTCATCACAGTTATCTCTTCTGAGATTTTGCTACATCCTACTCCAGATTCTCCCAAAGAGCAATAAAGAAATACGCTCATTGTCTTAATCCACTTGGCTGCCTTAATAAAATACCACAGATTGAGTCACTTACACAATATAATTTTATTTTCCTGCATTCTGGAAGCTGAAAGTCTGAGATCAGGGTGTCACCATGGTGGGATACAGGTGAGGGCTCTCTTCCTCACTTGCAGAAGTCTGCCTTCTTGTTGTGTCCTTGCATGACGGGAGAGAGAGAGAGAGAGAGAGAGAGAGAGCTGTTTTTCCTTCTTATAGGGGCACTAATCCTATCATGAGAGCCTCACTCTCCTGACCTCATCTAAACCTTAACTACCTCTGGAGGTTCATCTCCAAGTATCACCACATTGGGGGTTAAGGCTTCAGCATACGAATTTTTCAGGGGGATACAATTCGGTCTGTAGCATTGAGTTGCATATTATTTATGTAACCTTCTCTCAGTACACACACACACACACACCCCCTGTGGCCTTTTTGAGATATATCTATTTTTTTATTCTTGTTCTCAAAAATGCCTAACAGATAGCAATCCATTTTTTTTCAGACTGCTGTATTACTAATAGTAATACTGCAGTATTACTATTACAAATTAAAATAATGCAGAATAATAAAAATCAGAAAAAGTATTAAATTCCCTAGTATCATCCTGCAAGGAAGGAGAATAGAATGGTGTGAGATATTAAAGGCCAGGTGCAGTGGCTCACGCCTGTTAATCCCAGCACTTTGGGAGGCCGAGGTGGGCGGATCACCTGAAGTACGAGACCAGCCTGACTAATATGATGAATTCCCGTCTCTACTAAAAACAACAACAACAACAACAACAACAACAACAACAACAAAACAATTAGGCAGGCATGGTGGCACGCATCTGTAATTGCAGCTACTTAGGAGGCTGAGACAAGAGCAATGCTTGAATTGGGAGGCAGAGGCTGCAGTGAGCTGAGATCGCTCCATTACACTCCAGCCTGGGCAACAAGAGCAAAACTTCATCTGAAAAAAGAAAGAAACAAACAAAAAACAAAAAAGAATGGTGTGGGATATTTTGTCAAAAATATTGTTGAGAGCTTTCTTTTTTATTCTGAATTTTACTTTAAATGGTAAGCAGAAGGCTTAGCACAATAGGTAATTATGAAATACTCTAGCTCTACCACCAGAACTATTTTTTAAATTGTATAAAAATAACATTCCAGTTTCTCAACAATAAATTGTGTTGCTCCATGTCACCTTCTGTTTAAATCAAAACCTCCTCCACTCTTTACAGTTCCTTATTTAATTGTTCTTGGAGCCATAATTTTACATCTATCAGTTAATTGAAGGGAATCAAAGATGCTTCAAGAAATTACACCTGGTTTAACCTCGAACCAGTAAGTACTAATTTTATGAGAAGAAAACAGACATATCTATAAACTGTTTTAAACAAACTAAATATGAACAATTATCCCCATATTAAGGAACTAGACTTTACCGTTCAAATGCCTTCTTTAATTAAATGTGAAATAAAGGAAATGTTCTAAATTTTAAAGATTCTTTTCATGTAAAAAACTGTCATAATATTACGATTCTTAACGATATTAATGGGCTCCCAATGTTTACAGATATCTGGGGATAATGTCACAAAGCCAAATTCTAAAACCATGGGCAAGCGGGCGTGGTGGCTCACACCTATAATCCCAGTTCTTTGGGAGGTTGAGGCAGGCAGATCACTTGAGCCCAATAGTTCTAGACCAGCCTGACTACCATGGCGAAACCCTGTCTCTACTAAAAATACAAAAATTAGCCATGCGTGGTGGAAGGTGCCTGTAATCTCAGCTACTTGGGAGGCTGAGGCAGGGAGAATCCCGTGAACCTGGGAGGTGAAGGTTGCAGTGAGCTGAGATCGCACCACTGCTGTACTCCAGGCTGGGATACACAGAGCAAGACTCAGTCTCAAAAAATATTGTGAGGAAAAACAATAAAACTTTCTTTTGGAAAAAAAGAAATTTTGGTGCTAGATTTCTAGCTTCTCTGTCACATCTTGAACATTAAGAACACTTACAAGAATAATGAAAGCAGTAAAGTATGGCCTGGAAATCAATGAACTGATTGACATCAGACTGGAAATCTAGACCTAGGGTTAGCAAATGATTTTATGTTTGTTAGAGAGAAGCACAAGTTCAGGAGCAGTTTTACCTTGTTGCCTCATCTTAATCAGTTTGGGCTGCTGTAACAAAAATCCCACAGACTGGGTAGAGTAAACCATCAACATTGATTTCTAACAGTGCTGGAGGCTGAAAGTTCAAGATCAGGGTGCCAGCATATTCAGGTTCTTGGTGACGGCTCTCTTCCTGGTTTGCAGGTGACTGTCTTCTAGTCATATCCTTCTAAGGTAAAGAATACAGAGTAAGTAAGCTTTCATGTCCCTTCTCATGAGGTCACTAATACCATTGATGAGTACTCCACCCTTATGACTTAATTACCTCCTGCAGAGTTCAACTCCTAATACCATCATATTGTAGGTCAAAATTTCAAAACATAATTGGAGGGACACAAACATTCAGTCCATAACACCTTTCATAATTTTCACAAAGGTAACAAATGGCGATGTTCTAATAGATTAATTATGGTTGCTAAATTGGAGTATTATTTGGCATTTTCTAATGCCAGTTATAAAGAGTACAGGTTGATAAAATGTATAGTGTATAGGAATACTGACAAAAGGTAGAAAAGCTATTAATTATCAAGCACTACTGAACCCAAATATTCAGTGATTGCTAATATCAAAGAAAGCTGCATGCCACCATTATTACATTAGCCTCGTAAATCATGGAATCTCAACTTGTCAATTATGCTACCTAATTACCTTCTAATTATTGTCTTCCTTGTTGAAGTTTTGACAGAGTGGGAAATAGTTCTGTTTTGCCATTGCATCTTCTTACAAGTAATTTTAGGATTACAGAAATAGCCCACTGAGGTGTTTCTTGTTGTTTACAGTACTTCATCCTCTCAGTCACTACCACAATGTTCTCATTTGGTTTGATCATTTCAGCTCATTTAGAAAATAATGATGTATATTTATACTAGATTATAGAAGTCTAGAATAACTGGATGCAATTTTAGTATGAAACGTCCAAGATACCTGTAGTTTAAAGAGGACATTTTAAACACGACAGAACAAGTTTCTATAAAGTGGCATGTCAAACAGCGTGACTGTGTGGTAGTAATAATTTTGAGAAGAAGGAAAAATCTGTGAACTCCTTCACACCATTATTTGACAGTGTTCTCTCACGGGTTGTTCCAATTGCTGCAGCCAGAAGCTCCATTCTGTCACTTCTTCCTGCACTGCACTTCAATTCCACAGACAGTCCCTTCACCTCTCAAATCTTCGTCCATTTTCATTCCTTTCAGGGTCTGACTTAGCAAGTCCTCTCTATTCATATCTACAAATGTATCCATCCTGCATCCGTGCTATTCATAATTTATTTTCAACAGCTTAAAGGGAACAGAGTTCCCTCTACCATCAAAAACCAACCTGTCCACGAATATATCTTCCCTTTTACCATCTCAAGTATTTTTCTTATTCAGATTCTCTCATTCACACTATAAGCTTCTTATTTCTGCAGTACTTAGAAATATACTTTAACCCATACCTTTTCAAAAATAAATCCAAATAATATGAAAACCCATCTGATCCCCACATTTCTGCATGACAACTACTCTACTTCGTTCATTGCTTTCAAATCTAAACTTCTCATAAGATTGATTTACACATGCTATTTCCATTTCCTGTACCAACCATTTGAATTGCAGTCTTCATGTATTCTTGTTGATATCTCAACCATTACATCTAGACTGTTCTCAAGGCAACCAGTCGCTTCTGTTTGTTTGTGTCTATTGACAAATTTAAATATTTCAGCAGGCCTTAACTGAGCTATCAACTCTCTCCTTAAATTACTCATCTTGCTTGCTCCCACTCTCGAGGTTTTTCAGCCATACTCCAAACTTCCATAGACTCTCAGTCTTTTACTCTCCACATGGTGATGTTTCTTAGGGCTCTATTCCAAGCCTTCCTTTCTCCTATCCTTTTTTCTCTAAGGGATCTGAACTACTTTGGCAATTTTGAATGTCATATACCTGCCAGTGATTCTCAAATAGTGACTCTTATTTTAAGTTCCAAGGACATATACGTGTGTGTGTGTGTGTGTGTAGATATATAGTCTCTATCATCTCATTGGTTTTTTTTAAAAAAACACACAATTAAAAAAACTCCACAATTAGCAATTTTAAATACATATGCTAATCAAATTACAAATTACTCATTTCCATTGCTAGAGATTCTATTGTATTAGGGAAGGATTATGGCCATCTCTATTTAATTCATCTCTCCTTACTGTACCAAGTAGAGTAGTTGGGGTTTCTTTGAACCAGTCCCTACTTTAATTTGATTGCATTAGAGAGAAATTTTTACCAAGAAATAAGATTTTGTTCAAAGGAGTTCACAAACTGCATGGAAATCCACATTACCTTTTGCCTTCTGGCCAAATTTTACTTTTAAGACATACTTACTCAAAAAGTTAGGTGTCTGATTTTGAAGTCCAGTTCTACCTCTCCCTGGATTTGTTATCCTTAGTAAGTTACACAGTGTTTTCCTGCCCTAATATTTTTGTCTGTAGAACAAAGACAACATCTCACAAGGAAATTACCTCAGAGTATTGCTATTAGGATTATTTACAGAAAACACATGGAAAAATTCTTAAAGAATAGTGATCACCCAGTAAATGTTGTGTTAGTTGTCATCACTGTCATGATCAGTATCATCATCACCAGCAGCATCATTTTCATTTTGAATACTGGCATAATACATACTACTATTCTTCTACTTAGATAATACAATGTCTTATTTATCTTCATATCCCTATGTATTAGTTACTTATTGTTGCTGCAAATAATTTACCAGAAACTTGGTGAATTAAAAAAGAAAATTCTTTTGTTACAGTTCTGCAGGTCAGAAGTCCAAAACTGGTCTCACTTGCCCAAAATCGAGCTGTGAGTGGGGTTTTTCTGTTTTTTCTGGAGCCTCTGTAGAATAATCTGTTTCTTTTTATTTTCCAACTTCTGGAGGCTGCCCACATTCCTTGGCTGTGCCTCCCTACTTTCTGCCTTCAAATCCAAAAGTGTTGCATCTCTTTGTCCTTCTCTGCGGTCATTTCTCTCTTTCTGACTGCAGCCAGGAAAAGTTCTCTGTTTTTTAGTACTTATGGGATTAGATTGGACCCACCTGGATAAGCCAGGACAATCTTTTCATTTTAAGGTCCTTAATCTTTATCACGTATTCAAAGTTTCTTTCATTCTGGGGATTAGGCAGTTGAGACCTTTGGAGAGCCATTATACTGACTGCAATACCTTGTTTTCCAACATACTCAATGGCATATGAAGTGATGATAGGTGATAAAATTGCTAATAGAAATTCCTTATATCTTTGCACAGAATAGAGCCTCAGTCTACAGGAGTTACCTTAGAGCCTTGGTTCATAAGGGCCATCAGCCTGGTGGCTGTGTGTGCAGGTCCTAGTCTGAAGACTAGATTCACATGTGCTGCCCTAAAGCCCTTTAAAGTCCCCAGGGTGGTCTTAAAGCCTGGATATGTAGGAGTCTGCCCAGCACTTGGGACTACTGGAATAGGTCTGGACTCTGGGCTAGGACTGGACCTTGGGGCCACAGGTGTCCTCCTGACACTGGGTAAGTTTAAATCCTGTATTCAAAGGATGCAGCTTCAAAGCTGAGTCTGCAGCAGCTGGTCTGATGATCAGGGTTGTGGTGGCCAGCCTGCTACTGGGGTGTCAAGAGTCTGAGTATGTGGCAACTGGCCTGGCACTGGGGCATTCCAAAAGCCTGGGGTGACTGGGGATAGCTGAGTGCTACAGTTGGTCCAGAGCCTGGGTTCACTGGGGTTGGCCTGGTAGTGGGACAAACTCTGAATTAAATTGCAAATGTAACCTTGCTGGCCAGTATTTTCTGATAGGAAGCCATCTGGAAGCCATTATGTTAGGGACTAGAAAACTCATGGCAGTTTGAAATGTTTTCACAGTATGAGGAGTAAATTTTCTTTAGGGGATGAGGTTGGTTAGGTTTGTGATACTGTTAGATTCTTTGGGGAATTATATAACTGTTATTTTCAGTTCATTAACACCTCTCCCTTATTTGCTGTTAGGGTTGCTTTAAGGTGATTGCTACTGAGAAAAGGGTTGATTAAATAAGAAAACTGTATCTATATTAATGAAGACAAGAAGAAGCATAGAGATAGATTAATTAAATTAATAAATAATTAAAATAAAGGTATGTATTTATTAGTGGGGAAATTGTGCAAAGATGACAATAAAACTTGATAAATTCTATAGCCAATAACAAAGGTGATTGATAGCATTTTGCCAATTTTTCTACAGTCTTTTTAACCTTTCTAAGTATTCATATGAAAAATAAGCAGTTCCTAGACACTGTAGAGGTAAATCTTTCCATGTCTTAGCAGCATATTGCTCTTTGTGAACTCAGTCATTATTCTTTAATTTTATTGAAATTTAAATGTGTCTGACATATTGAACCTAAGTTGACATTTTCTGCTCTTTCTAAAAAGAAATGTAAAAGTAATAGATGAATGCATTCTCACTGTAAAATATTCATATAATACATAGTTATAGAGAATAAAGTTTAAAGTCTTTATGACACTGACCTATCACATCTCTAACCTCCCTACAGACAGAAGCACGGCTAAAGTTTTGGGAGTCATACACCCACCCCCTCACACACATATACACACACACGGATGCATACACGGATTACCCAGCTATTTAATTTAAATATAGTACACTTAAGCATACTTAACTGTGATGTAAAAATTATAATTAGCATGAATATTTTGATGCATAGATGTAATTATTCCTTGAAGATCAATTTCTATGAGCGGTATCCTGTTAAACATTTTTTTAGTACTATGCATTTCTTGACCATGGCAGTATTCAATTTTCATAGTGAATACCATTCTGCCACCATAGTTCTTCAATAATTACTATTCTTTTTAAATATAATATATTATTACTTTAATGTGAATTTTCCTTAATCTAAAAATTGCTAAATACTTGTATCTGTATTTAAAAAATGAATATATCATACAAATTAATGTTATAATGACATATTTTCAATTAAAGGTGAAGCATTCACCAGTTATCTTTCCTTATTGTCTGCATTTATTTAAAAATTATTTATCAAATGGATGCTTATTATTTGCCAGACTGAGGATAAAAATGTAAAGAAGACCATTAGAAAGTCCTGCTTTTTTTTTTTTTCAACTTTTATTTAAATTCAGGTGGTATATGTGCGTGTCTGTTATCTAGATACATTTTTAGATACTGATGTTTGGGGAAGTTAAACAGAGTGGGGCTTGGTTTCTACTTGGGTGTGAGACTGCCTGGGAAAGAGTCAATTAGAAAAAGAAGAAGACAAATATGAAATTGAATAAATAAATAACATACAGTATGTCGTATGGTGATAAGGACTACAAAGAAAAATGAAATGGAGAAGGGAGAAATTGAATCTAGGTAAGAAGAGGGTATGCTGCAATTTTAAATATAGAAGTAAGGAAAGATCTACTTATATTTAAGCAAAAAGCTTAAGAAATTACATAGATATCTCTCATAAACCCTTTTAGGCTGAGGAACCGAAGCAGGAATGTGACTGATATGTTAAAGATCATCAGGATTGCTGGTGTGACAGGAAGGAGTCAGCTGGGGAAGGAGCAGCAGGCAGTGAGATTAAATGGATAGCATGTATAGAACCACGCAAAACCTATTAGACAATCACTAGAACCTTGATTTTAATTCCAAGTCATATGAGAAGCCAAACTTTTGAAGGATATGAAAGAGGAGAGTGACAACATAAATCGCATGATTAAAAGCTCATACTGGCTTTGGTGCTGAAAACAGACCATACGAGATTAGATTATAAGTAATAAGAACAATATCAGCGTATTTTATTTTTCTAAGTATAACATGATGGCAGTCATTCCTGAAGTGTTAGAAACAGCGAAAAATATTCATATTGTAATTATATAGTGAAGGAAGAACTTCCAAAATTTATTGCTGCATTAAAGCAGAATTTAAAAAAAAAAGTGAAGACATTCAAGCTTAAACTTCTGGGTATGTTGACTGAGGAAATGGAAAAATGTAATTGCCATTTGTTTAAGTGTGCAAGGGAGAAATTGTGCTAAGCAGGAAGGGTGAAGTTGGGGTTAGTCATCATTGTGCCTCTGAACATTTACTTTTGAGTTGTTCATAGAGGTGGGAATGTTAAGAACGCTATAAAATATTTAAGTCATGAGATCAGAGAAGCGCTGCCTGGAGATATACATTTGGGGAACAGATGGCATTGAAATCAATGAGACTGAATAAGTGAGGCTGAAGAAGAGTTCCAAGGTTGAGAGCTGAAGACTTCCAGTCTTTAGTGTTTGGGGGGCTCAATAGAAATAAGCAAGAAAAAATGAGAAGGAGCCAATGAAGTAGAAAGAAACCTGGAATCGGCTTGAAGAAAGGCAACAAAGGCATCTTTAGGAGGACAGAGTGTCTAAGTTAAGAAAATACATACGAAATGTCAAGTTGGATAAAGACAGAATAAAAGACTGATTGCCACTGGCGATTTTTACAAGAACAGTTTATGTAGAGTTATCGATGTGAAATCCCGATTAAGATAGGAGACATAACAATATGTTTCCATGTAGATAGAAATCATCCACAAATGTGGAAAAATATAGTGCTCTGAAAGAGAAAGGACAGAATTATAAAGTGATAACTTTGAGTAGGAAGGATGCAATCTAGTCCTTTGCTACTCAAAGCAGGGTCCATGGACAGGGAGCTTCGGCACCATCTAAGAATATGGTAGAAATGCAGACTCTCAGCACCTCCCAATTATTGAGTCAAGATCTTTATTTATCAAGATCTTCATATGCACTTTATAGGCACATGGGGTCTCAAATATATAACATACCACAAAACTGCATATAGGTGAATTATTTGATAGCATTTTACTCCTGGCACTTAAATAAATTATTCAAAAATCCGTCCATAAATCAATTTTGTTTAGAAAAGAAGAATGAGTGTAGAGTAATGTGAACTGTCATGAGTTTTCCTGTGTTGTTTTGGCTCATAACAATAAAACAGGTTGTTCTCTCTTCTTGGAGAACTCTTTTATTCCACTGCCTCTGTTCAGAGATGACATCCCAGACACTTTTCCAATTTCTACACCAGATTTGTCAGTAACCATAGCTTCATTAGCATACAGCAACACAGCATGTCTCCTTAGTAGTACTGATCACAAGTAGGGGACACTAAACAATTGTGAAGTACCCTGGGGCCCCTTGGTATAGGAATCTTGACATTTCTTCAAACTGACTGCAACCATACTATCTGGTACATTAGGAGAAAACAAATTAAAACCACTTTCTTTGTTAAAAAGTGTGTATCGGTGTGGGTTCACTTACTAAACCACTTCCATATGTTCAAATGAAGAATATGAAAAACAGTTACAATATTGATCACTTTTGTATACCTCCTATTCTCCCTTTAGTAATGTTCCTCTCTTTTGTAATTTGTCTCCAAATCTGATGATTTCTTACAGAGCATTTTAAGGAATTTAAATAGTTAACATAGTAATCCTTCTGATTAGCAAACAATGAGTGCATGCATTTATTTCATTTTTTTCCTCAAACTGTTTAAAAATATTTATAATTAAACAGCAAAACTAATGAAAATAATTAATGGAAAAAATTCCAAAAACCTTGAATTTTCTAATCCCATTTGAATATTTTTACAGTTAAAAGTTTACTAGCATAACTTGGTGACAAGAATATAATAAGTTGTATAATTATAAAACTGAATAACACTTTGCTAGTAGAATGGCTAAAACAATAAAATGATATTACTAAATGTTAATGAGGATGTGAAATAACTGAAACTTACACATATTCCTGGTAAGAATGAAAATGATACAGTCAATTATAAAATTATGTATTTGTTACTTACGACTCAACAATCCCAATCCAAGGTATTTGTTCAAGAGAAATTACATGTCCTCACAAAGACCCCTACATAACCATTGAAAACAGCTTTATTCATAATCACCAAAAAGAGGATACAATCCAAACGTCCAGCAAATGGTGAATGGATAAACATATCATCATATATTTACACAATATATATATACAATAAAATAATTGTTATAGGCAACAATATGCAGATATCTCAAAAGCATAATGCTAAGTGAAAGAAGTCAGACAAAAAAAGTCTACACCCTGAATGATTCTATTACATAATAATGAGAAAAAGACAAAATTAAAGGCACAAGAATCACATTCGTGGTTCCAAGAACTAGGGGTGGAGGGTGGAGAAAAGGGACTTTATAACATAGACAGTAAGGGCACTTTAGGGGTACGTGTGTTTGTAGTTTTATATATATATAAATACTACCCTGCTTAACTGTACAGTTTGATTAATTTATATATATAAATATACCCTGCTTAATTGTGCAGTTTGATTAATTTATATAATAGCTTTATTATATATGTAGTTATATATACACACATATACACATATATACTATATATAATTTATATATGCTTTATTATATATGTAGTTATACATACACATATATACATATATACTATATATAATTTATATATATTTATATATAAATTAATCAAACTGTACAGTTAAGCGGGCTATATTTTACTCAATGTAAATCTGATTGCTAAAAAATGAAAAACCCAATGATAAATATTTTTTAATGTTTTTATTTTTAAAAATTAGGAGTACATAGTAGGTATATATATTTATGGGGCACTTGTGATGTTTTGATATAAGCCTGCAATGTGAAATAAACACATCCTAGAGAATGGGGTACCCATCACCTCAAGCATTTATCTTTTGAGTTACAAATAAGTCTATTACATTTTAAAATATAATTTAAAATACACAATTAAGTTAGTATTGACTATAATACTGCATTGTTTCATTTTGAAAATGTTGCTGACTAGGCTTTAAGATATTGTGTCTACATATTCCCATTGCAAGGGCCTTCAAAAGTGACAGTTCTGGCTAGAAAGTAGTTTTGTTATTTCCCTGTACAAACCCCTTATATCTGGCTATGATTCTAACACCATCTCTAGGATTTTGCCATGTCATTGAAAATGAGACAATTTACATTTTATCAATTTGGTTCAGTGATGTATTATGGATTCTTGTATTTCTTGAAGTAACTTCTTGCAGAGCTGGCTTTGTTTCTTCATTAGTTCTAATAATAATTCATAAATATAAGATATATAATTTGCTAGCTGAGTTCATAGGAAGTATTATCAGCATTTAATAAATGTGATGCATTGTTCTTATTACTGTTGTATTTTAATAATTAATTTGCAATCAATTATTGCACAATTTAACATGTATAAAGAATATCATCTTTGTGAGAGGAGGCATCATGGTTTATTCATGACTGCTGTGTCCTCAAAGTCTAGCATGGTGCTGTGCAAAAAATTAAATAAATAAATATAAATTTCTAAAATGAGAAACTATTCTAAAATTAATAAAGTCTAAACAAATAAGCAGAAAACAATAATAGTGTTAAATTAAAATGAATAACAGATAAGAGACTAAGCGCTGAACTCCTACTTTGTATTAGTACCTCATAGACAAAAAAAACGACATTAATGTAGAAGAAAACTGCTAAATTTAAGGATGTATTATAAAAGACATTTTAAAAATTACCGTCTAGCAATCTATATTATTATTGGAAATAGGACATTTTCTACTTTTCTTAAGTGAAAAGATGCTGTGTTCAAGGATTTAAATAATGCTTGAACCTATACATTCAAGTTGTCCTTTTATTAGCATTGTCTCTAGAACAACAGGATTCATTTTTACAAATGGACTTTTCCGCACTCGGCAGTTTACTCTGAGATGTGGCTTCTGTATAATGTAAGAGGAAGGCTGTGCCTTGCATAAACTTGAAGAAAACGGTAAGAACAGGTTCATTAACTTGGGTTTTTCTATATTCCCATGACCTTAGCCCAACTTGTCACTGCTTGCTTGATTGGCATCCATGGCTAATGCCCCAGATTGCTCCTTCACATTGTTAGACCCATTAATCACCCTCAGCAGCTCAGCTTCCCCTGGCTCTTGTGACTGCTAAGTCCCAGTCATGTCCACGTGTTGCCTCTCTCAGTGGTACATGTACCTCATTCTGCTGCAGGAGCAAGTGATATACTCACTTGCTCTCAACTCCATGTTCACCCCACTCAGGAGTGGGATAAACATTGGGGTAAACTTCATCTGACCCATTATATCTATCTATCTATATATATATATATATCTGTATCTATATCTACACACACGTAGGGACTGGGAAAGCCAGAGGGCAAATGTCTTTCCAGAATTCTAAATAGTAGATGGAAATACAAGAGGTTTCCTCTACCTTTCAGTTTTATTCCTCACTTGTCTTAGACCACTGCATAGCCCTGAGCTAAAACTCGAAGATGAAAAAAGTAGTTCAGCTTGTCCCAATTTGCAGTCCTCCCACTCTCCTCTCTCCCTTTTGTCTCATTTCCGCAATTCCCAGGCTCTGTGGAGATTTTCTTTTTGATTATATTTTATAATATAATTTTCAAAATTTCTGTGCATTCTTATAAAGAGCAGAACTCATGATTTCATTGTCACGGGAAGAATGTTATTTGCTCTGGACAGGAGGAAGATTCTAGGAGATTGTCTCCAGATTCAGCTCCTGGTATGTTAATAGAAAGTTGAGGGTAAGGGAAGAAAGCCGTAGAATGATTTTAAATATCCTCCTTCAAAGCAACAATCTCTGTGACGTTTGTGGTGCCCTGGAAAATTCTATTTAGCGTGTTAGAAACTGAATGTTGCCCCTCTGTTTTTCTGTATAGACCATATTCTTAACTTTAGGCAGAGACATTTCTTAGAATGTCCAGTGTAAAGGTCATATACTCAGAGCAGGTGCGAATGGGAGTAGAGAGGCATATTAAAAAAATAAGTTTCCAATTCTACCCCACTGCATCTGCATACTTTCTTTATAGTATTTATCATATGCTATGTTCTGTTATTTACACATTCATTTGTTTATAGTCTGACTCCTCCACTGGAATGGAGACTCCATGATATAAATGATTTAAACCAGATCATCATTCCATCTCCGGTGTCTTCAACTGTACTTGACAAAGAGCAGATAGCTTTAGAATCAATAAATAGAGAATAGGAAATGGTTTCAGCAGCTTTAAAAACACTCATAGAAAAGTGCTAGGAGACTGACAGAATTCTGGAATCTAAAAATCAATCATAATCATGTTTGTTTCTTAGTCCATGGCTCTGGAACTCATGACTTCATTTACTACATTCCTTCTTCTACTTAGCCATTTCCCTTGCTGAAACCTCCTCTATAGTATGCTTTCTGAACGCTTATATTTTCAATAGGCACATAATTTCTGCATATTGTATTTCATGTGCCTTTCAGCTAAACAAATTAATTTTATTCATTTTTTATCTGTGTTTCTTACTTTTACATAAGCAATGATGCAATCTCCAGGGAATAGCAGTTTCTTCCCTGGGACAGTTGACTATTGAAATAAAATCAGCAATGTGTTTCATAATGCTTTTACAATGTTAAAAGCATGCAAGTGTTTTATAAAACTATAATGCTTTTATAATGCTAAAAACATGCAAGTTGGTTTGATTTATTCATTATTATCCAAAATAAAGATCTTGACATGATTTCTAAACCACTTTACTTCATCTGTCATTGGCCTTCTATTGATGGCTGTATTTTGGTCAAGTATTGAGAAACCATGTTTCAATTTCCTCTGACCAGAATTTTAGGACTATGCAATACAAAGCATGGTGACATATATAGAAAAGGAACTTCCCATAGTGTTAGTCAGAGCGGAGCTTCCTGAGTTGTTCTATAAATTATCGACTTTCATTTAAGTGATTTTAATGGTTGTCTCAAAATTGTAAAATATTTTTATCAACTGAGGAATGGAAAGCATTATATTAGCAGAGTTTCTTGTATTCAAATATACTGACATGTATAGGATAAACTGTATTGTAGGCAAAATATTCTTTAAATATACTACCAAATTAGTTTTGCTACTTTATTTTGAATATTTGTGTAAATATTTATAAGTGACGTTTTCCATATTTGTGTTGCAAGATAAATCTACATAATCAAGGTTATTTTAACTTAAAAAATGAGCAACTTTCCACCATTTATTTTGCCCCTAGTATATTCTAATGACAAAGTTTCTGTTACTTGGCCCAGGCATGGTGGCTCCCACCCACAATGCCAGCATTTGAGAGGCCAAGGTAGGAGGATCGCTTGAGATCAAGAGTTTGAGACCAGCCTGGGCAACATAGCAAGACTCTGTCTCTACAAGAGTTTCTGTTACTTAATTTTAAAGGACTCTATAGTGAAACTTTCCAAAGATTTCAACTTGAATAACTTTTGAAATTTCTTCCATAGCTACTAGTTTACTCACATTATGTACTTTTTGTATGAGTTTGTTTGGTACTTATTTTGTTGAAGAGAAAAAGTGGAAAGTGACATCAGGAAAACTTATGATTCCTAGATGCGATCCCACTGAATTTCACGTGCTTAAAATAAAATTAGCATTTCAATATGTAGTTTACCATACCTTATTGAATTGCTGACAGAAATTTCAAACATGGCTTTGAAGTGGTTCTGTTTGTTTTGGTATGGCTTCGTTTTTATCAGTCTAAGGAAAAAAAGGGAAACCAGAAGAGTATGAAGATTTTACTTTTTCTTATAATTACATTTTATATAAATGCACATAATATTCATGTTTATTATATATGATTTGTATATATTTTTGCATGTTTGACTTATGGATGCAAGTATAAAATAATATGTTTACAATTGAAGTTATCACCAAATGAGAACAACACCAAGCTCAATGAAAGAAAATTAGCACCTTCTTGGATATTCTCTCTTGTCTATGACTTCTTTCTCTTCTTCCAAGACAACCATGAAATTCCAATGCCATAAAATACACTTTACAAATTTTATAGGGACAAAGTGAACAGAACACATTACCTTGGCTCAAGAATATTTTGTTCAACATTATTTTGTGTGAGATTCAGGCATGTTACAGCAATGCTTAATTTTCATTGCTACATAGTATTCAAGTATATACTATATTAGCAATTATTTATTTACTCCTACTGTACATGGATAGTCCGTTTTTTTTCCAGTTCTGTGCTCTTGCACATATTATTACTCTTATGTACACTTTGCAACACATATCTATGTTTGTTTGTTCATCTGCCTAGGAGTTGAATTTAATTTGTTTGGAATAGAACTTTTCTTTAAGAAATAATTTCTAAAATAAAAATGTGTACTTAGATTGCATGTTTATTGAATTATATTTTATATGTTATATATTATGCTATAATTGCATACTATCTCTGCATATATTTTCTGAGCCATTACAATTATATTATTTGTATTTCCCTGAATATTATCATGAGTTGGAACATGCTTTCATATATTTTTAACTATGCGGGTGCTGTTTTATATACTTTGTTCAGTTTCCACTTGTGTCATTTTACATTGCTCACAAATGTTTATTGTTAATGTTAGCATTATTCTTATTGAAAAAAGTGTACATTATTTTCTAATTATTCGATAATATATAATTTCCTCTTTAATATTTATTTTTATCTGATTAATAAATGTTAAGCTTTTCCATTTATATTTTTCTCTTGCTTAAGAATATTACCACAACATAGGACATAGAATTGTAAAGATATTTACATAAATATTTGTTTTGTTTAGTTTTGTTTTTTTAGATTTTATTGTAACTGTCTTATAAGTCTGAAATGTATTTTTATTCCTACCATTTTTTTGAACTTATGGGCAATAAACAACAAAATCAGCTACTAAACGATACTGATTATTAAAATATGCTTTACTGAAGAATGGAAAGTTTTTATCATTTATTAACTGCTTATAGGATGTATTTCTTGATTCTCACTCTTTTGTATTCATTTATTTTTCTATTACTATGAAATTATTATAACTTATTGACTAAAATAGTTTTATAGAAGGTTCCCACCAGTAGGGCAGGTCTTCTTTATGAAACGTTATATAATTTTAATTAATTTAATCCTCATATAAATATTTTCAGTTAAATTATGAGTTCTAATTGAAAACATAGTACATTTACATATTTTGCAAATATTGATTTTTTTCATTGTTAGATTTTTTTTCCCTGAAACATTGTCTGTATTTCTGTTGGTTTATGTCTTGCCTCATGCTGTTTAATAAGGTTTAGTTTTATATATGTAATATGATTTTAAAATGATATCACTTTCATTGTGTGTTGGCGATTAAATTAAATGAAGTAAACTGCTTATAAGGTTCATGAAACATAAAACACTAGTAGATGTAATACAAATTTAATATAAATGCTATCAGAATTAACAAATTAATAATCATTAGTAATATGATCAAAAAATAAAAATCATATATTGTATAAGAATTGTAAAGTTACATATCACAGTTCAGCTCAAAAAAGGGACTGAAGGAAACTGTATCCAAGTGTCTCAATTTTACAGATTAGAAACCAAATTTGGTAAGTTTAGGTGACCTAATTGTATCGCAGCATAGGACGGCAATTAGAACTGGCAGAAACCCAGTTTTCCTGATGAGTCCTACCTCTTGTATTTATTACCAAGCATAAAAACATTTGAATAACTTTTATTCCTACAAGTTTCCTTGAGAAACGAAGTGCTATAGTAATGCTCATTACAAAATTGTGTAAAGATCAGGTGCAAAGGCACAAATAAAGGCAAACACACAATTTTAAATAATAAATCAATGAAATATAATTCAACAAACAAGAAATCTAAGATAGTGTTTATATTTGAGAAAATGTTCATCTCCCTAAAAATGACATATGGAAAATCAATTACCAATAGAAAAGGAAATCAGAGAACAAAATAATGATAAGAATATAAGAAAAACACATGCTAAAAATGTGGAATTCTAAACTTTGCAAGAGTAGAATAGTGTGAGATATTATGAATATATATTATTAAAGATAAAAGCACAGAGCTTTATCTAAAGAGGTTATTCAAAATTCTTTAGCTATTGCATCTTTAGCCAATACTAGTGCAAAACATACAGGAATGTTGAATAAGAAAAGTGGATCATAACCAGTTACAAAATTTGTCCATTCTCAGCATATTTCTAATAATAATCACTACTATTACACTGAACCCATTCTATTTAGGCAATATATTTTTATTTGACTAAAAATTAGATTTAACACTCAAATTAAGCAATGACTAAGCCAATTGCAATGCTAGTTTCAAGAGATAATAGTAGTCAAAGAGTACAATTATGTTCTAGAGTTCTAAAGATCTACTGTCCTAGAGATCTAATATAGAGTATGGTGACTATAATTAATAATACTGCACTCTATACACACTACTGCACTGCTCTAAAAGAGTAGATCTTAAGTGTTCTCATGTAAAATAGATATTTATGTGAAATGATGGATGTGCTAACTAGCTTAATTTTGGTAATCATTTCACATTGTACATGTATATTTCAATAAGATTATTAAAAACATGAAAAAACAATTTATATAAAATTTTAGATTAATATGGATGACATACATGCAATACATTTTGAATGACATTTTCAGATTAACTTACTCATATGTAGTAATACATACATATCTCTGAAATAATTCTTCATTTAACTTTCTCAATAAGTATATAATTAAATCTTTATTATTTTCTTAGTGTATAGGTTTTAATTTTTGTTTAGTTTTTTTCAACCTCAAACATTTCTATCTCACATAATAACAGGAGAGAGGCATAACATCTAATGAAAAATCATTACATAACTTAAGGAGTCCCTGAGCTGATAGACTTGGGGATAACAGAAGAATAATTCCCGCCATTCAAATGCTTGATTCAGGCCTATGGAGTAGACTGGCACAAGATACTCTATCAACTATTGTGTAGTTTTTCATATTATAAACTCAAGAGGAATGTGTTGTCTGTGAATAAAAGTAAACAGTTAAATACATAGAACAAAACATCATTAATCAAGAGGAAATTTAGAAAAATTCAAGAAAATTTTAAGAAAGCTACTGTTACAAATATTTAATATTTAACATATATAATCATTTAAACCTATGCAGTTATTTCTTCAAAACATATAAATGATGTTGAGAGATCGTAAACATCTTAGATTTGAATTATGCAAAATAGATAAATGTTTTTGAAAAGAACAAAAATTCTCCATAAAAATTGAAAGATACTTAAAAAATTATAAAATAAGTTAAAAGTGAAATGATATTGTTAATACTAACAAAACTAATAACTGAAGGTACATGAAAATAACTCTAATAACAACTTGTAATGTTTTCTGAATGTTTTCAAGAAGCAAGTGATACCATTGAACATTAAATAAAAATGTCTAGGAAAAATAATCTCAATATCCCTCCTTATAATATTGAAAGTAAGATTTCTGAAAATTCTAATTTTTAAAAAATGCCTGAATTTCTGAGATGATGAATATCAACCTCGTCTTTACCTAAAAATACAAAAAATAAAAATAAATTAGACTGGCATAGTGCTGCACACCTGTACTCCCAGCTACTCCAGAGGCTGAGGTGAGAGGATCACTTGAGCCTGGGAGGTAGAGGTTGCAGTAAGTCGTGATTGTGCCACTGCACCACAGCCTGGGTGGCAGAGCAAGGAAAAAAAAAAATCTCAAAACCTGGGGATCCTAATGAGAATAAATTTCAAATACTCTTCTTTCTACAGAAATTATTATGACGGGATTCTAGAAAGCTTTTCCTTTGTGTCTCACGGATAGAATAGTAGTGTTTCTATCTGTTGTTCTTGTATTATTATCCAGGACAACTTATCACTCTAACAATGAAGAAACCTGGGCTGAAATAAAGGCTTTGCATAGTAGAACAGTTAAGAAAGAAAGAGAGAAATGAAGATGGGAGAAAGAGAAAGAGAGAGACAGAGAGAGAGAGACAGCAGAGAGAGAGAGAGAGAGATACAAATACATCCTGTTTAATTTGTTACTGAAGCAAATATCAAAATTCAAAAAATTTTCTTAAGAAAAAATTAGGCATCATTACATTATATTGGATTCTAAGACTACTTAGAAATTGGTCATTTATAGAATGTAGTCAGTCAACATGTCTAGTTATCAGAACTAGGGAATACATTTTAAAAGATACTATATATATATTTTTACTATATATATATGAAAGATTCTCTCTCTATATATATGTGTGTATATATGTGTGTGTGTATATATATATATGTAAGAGCTCTTTTTCAGTCTCTTGCTATGGTCAGAGTCAGTCTATGAAATAAAGAGCAAGCCAACGCCAGCAGGCAGCTTACATGTCTTTATCTGTGGTATGGTAGCAGATGCTGTGAGGTGGGTAGATTTCAACTGGAGAAAAAAAAAAAGCGTCCACACTCATATTAACATCATAGCATTGCTTCAAAAGCCACTGTAATTAGTAATATAAGAAGTATTTAATATCTATATTTATTCATTTTATCTGAAGTCTGTGGAGCAGAGATCAGAGGTATTATTACTTGCATCAAAACATTGATACTCTAAACTCTGATCTATTGTCTTCTTATGTGATGCAGTGATAACCAGATATCACCCTGGTTTTACAGTAGTGACACCATAGGAAAGCAACCCTAAAATTATAAACCTAGGAGTTTATAGAAGGCAAATATTCACATGCCACACTGTCCTCATAAGCTAGAAGCATGGTACAGTCTGAATATGATCCTATGTTCACCTATATGTTATCAATGCACATTTAACTTGTGCATTTAACTACAACTGAAATACTGTCACACAGAGCATCTTGGAAGCTTGTGTAACAAAGATTGAGAGGGAAAAAAGACTATATTCCTTTTGTACATGTATGTAATAATTAAGTAACGAATTTTAGCTCAACAGACTTGCAAAGCACATGTTTGAAAGCAGAATTCAACAAAATTTATTATTTTGTTTTGTTCAGGTAGGACACATTCTGCATTCCAAACTGCAAAGTAGTGTTTATTTCTTACCAAGTTTATGGAGATGCAAGGCTTTATACACATATTTTAATTTATTTAATCTAATAGAATAATGGTAGGTAATAAACACTATTAGAAACGGCATTGAATGAAGTATTGAAGTAGGTTATTTTGCTTATTTGCATTTAAGACTCTCCTGTACTTTCATGCATGGGCAGAAAAAAAACTACTTTAAATTTCATACGGAACCTAAAAAGAGCCTGCGTGCCAAGACAATCCTAAGCAAAAAGAACAAAGCTGGAGGCATCACGCTACTTGACTTCAAGCTATACCACAAGGCTACAGTAAAAACAGCATGCTACTGGTACCAAAACAGATACAGAGACCAATGGAACAGAACAGAGGCCTCAGAAAACACCACACATCTACAACAATCTACTCTTTGACAAATCTGACAAAAATAAGCAATGGGAAAAGGATTCTCTATTTAACAAATGGTGTTGGAAAAACTGGCTAGCCATATGCAGAAAGCTGAGACGGGATCCATTCCTGACAACTTACACAAAAATTAACTCGAGATGGGTTAAAGACTCAAATGTAAGACCTAAAACCATAAAAACCCTAAAGGAAACCCTAGGAAATACATTCAGGACATAGGCATGGGCAAAGACTTCATGACTAAAGCACCAAAAGCAATGGCAACAAAATCTACCCCATCAAAAAGTGGGCAAACAGTATGAACAGACACTTCTCAAAATAATACATTTATGCAGCCAACAGGCGTATGAAAAAAATGCTCATCATCAGTAGTCATTAGAGAAATGCAAACCAAATCCACAATGAGATACCATCTCACACCAGTTAGAATGATAATCATTAAAAAGGAAACAACAGTTACCGGAGAGGATGTGCAGAAACAGGAATGCTTTTACACTGTTGGTGGGAGTGTGAATCAGTTCAACCATTGTGGAAGACAGTGCAGCTATTCCTCAAGGATCTATAATTAGAAATACCATTTGATCCAGCAATCCTATTACTGGCTATGTACCCAAAGGTTATAAATCATTCTACTATAAAAACACATGCACGCATGTGTTTATTGTGGCCTTGTTCCCAACAGCAAAGACTTGGAACCAACCCAAATGCCCATCAATGATAGACTGGATAAAGAAAATGTGGCGCTTATACACTATGGAATACTATGCAGTCATAACAAAAATATGAGTTCATGTCCTTTGCAGGGACATGGATTAAGCTGGAAACCATTATTCTCAGCAAACTAACACAAGAACAGAAATCCAAACACCACATGTTCTCACCCGTAAGTGGGAGTTGAACAATGAGAACACATGGACACAGGGAGGGGAACATTACACATTAGGGCCTTTTGGGGGTTGGGGGGCTAGAGGAGGGACAGCATTAAGAGATGTACCTAATGTGGATGACGGGATGATGGGTGCAGTAATCCACCATGGCGTATGTATACCTATGTAAGAAACCTGCACGTTCTGCACAAATATGCCAGAACTTAAAGTATAAAAAAAAATGTAGAATAATAAGTTTAAATACAATATAACTTGTTTTTAAAGTTAATTAATATACTGAAGAAATTAAAAGTATATCTTTCCAATTAAAAAAATGCACACACACAATTACATAAGAAACTTAAGACTTGTGTAAATGTAATGTATACATTTCTATAGGCTGGAATTATTTATCTTCGGGAATGTGTAGCAGTTTACCAATGCAATTTGCATACATATATGACCTTATAAATATATTTTGGAGTTTTTCAAATAGTATGCTGGCATAAGCATTTTAAATATCTAGCTATTCTAGAAATCAGATATTTTATTTCTCTTTAATAAACTTTATTTTTAGAGTAGTTTAAGGAATCACAACAAAACCAACCATAAAGTGCTGAGATTTTCCATATCTTCCCAGATAATTTATTTACAGAATAAACACATAGAAACCCTTTGACCTTTGTAGTATTTTTATAAAAGACTAATATAAAGCAGTGTCTTTTAAATTAACTGGTAAAAAATATATACATTTAAGTGGACTAGATTTAATTTTCACTCCTTAAAGTCATTGGAAAGTAGCTTCATTGAGAATAATGACAGTGACATACAAGTCATACATTTTTAGGTATGCTACAAAAAGCAAATGTCTAAGCAATTAAAATTTCAATTTTTTAAAAATTAATGGCATTTGATACTATAACTCCAGGATGAAAGAACACTAATCAAGATAAGTAATGAAAAAATTCACACCTAAAGATCTCATAGTCAATTATAGAAGACCAAAGATAAAAAGAAAATTCTGCAGAAAATCAGAGGGAAAAAAATGCCTTAATTTACAGAAGAATGAAGGATAAAAATAACAGTGGACTTCTTGTCTGAAACAATGCAAGCAATCAGAGAATGGAATGAATTATTTAAAATAAAGAAAAAAAATACTAACCTGGAATTCTCCATCTAGTGATATGTATTTATAAAGTGATGAAGAAATAAAGACTATCAAGGACAAACAAAAACTGAGGAAATTATTTGCCAGCAGATTCTTCTCTGCAAGAAATGTTGAAAGAGAAAAATATTCTTCAGGGATGAGGAAAATTTTGTAGGCAAGAGAACCAGATGTAAATAAAGAAAGAGAAAGAATCAGGGAAGAAATAAAGGAGAATAAAATGAAATCTATTTTTTTTTAATTCTTGGTTGATCTAAACTACAACTGCTTATGTAAATTAATAATAATAGCAACAAATACTGGATGACTGTAAGCATACACATGAGTGAAGTGAATGACAGTAATAGTATATGTGATGGAAGGGAATATTTGGAAATACACTTTTATAAGGTAACTTCAATATCTGTGAAATATTGAAGGTTATTTTAGAGTTGAAAAATGTGTATTGCAACTCCAGGAGAATCATTAAAACATATTTTTAAAAGCACAATTTATATACTAAGGGAAGAAATAAAATCTTATAAAATGCTCAGTTAACACTGGAGAAGACAAAGAAAAGAGGAAGAATTAAAGAAAGAAAAATACAATAAGTAGAAACTTTTAAAAATATGGTAGACATTAATTTGACTCTATTTGTAATAATATAGATGTGAATTTTTATATTCAGCAATTAAAACACAGATTTTTAGAGATTTCCTCTTAAAAATTAAACTATGCGTTGTCTGTAAGAAAACCACTTTATATAGAAATATTCAGGTTAAAAGTAAAGAAATTATATATATACACACACATATACGTATATATATATGATATATATACACACACATACACACACATATGTATGTATATATATACGTATATGTGTGTGTATATATATGCACGTATATATGTGCGTGTGTATATATATCTTTACACCAATCCAAAAAAAAAAAAAAAACCACACTCCAGTTACTCCAGTATCATAATCCAAAGAAAGGTAGGCTAGGTATATTAATTTTAATCAAAGCAGACTTCAGAATAACAAAATTTATTAGTGATTATGTGTTAAAAAATGAAACAGCATCTAATAGTATATAATACAGTGTTAACATCCCTCTCATATTTTCTAGTCTTTTTACAGACTTCCTCATCTAAATCAATAAGTTCAGAGTGTAGCGAATGATCATCTTCTCATTTCTCCCTAAGATGGTATACGTCTAGCACTGCTGTAGTTAAACGGTGAGAGATTAATTCCTGCACACATGGATATGAACCTTAGTGAGTACTACTTTTATATAGAACCTCACTTAAAGGAAAAAACAAAACTGTGAATGCTTACACATTCCTCCAGGCCTCTTCTTGAATTATTCGATAGGCTGTACATTCACAAGACTCTGATGAATATACAAGCATAAACACATGTGAGAATGTATCCATGTATCTGAGTGCATATATTCATACATATATATGAATGTATGTGTGGCTGTAAACATTTTTTAATAAGAATTTACTATTTTACTCATTTTAGAGGCAAATAAATGAAAGGTTTTACTTTTAGGGGCATACCAGGGGTCACTCAGTTCATAAATGGCAGAGCCATATTTAAAGTTAAGTTGTTTGAAACTACAGCTCAGAATCTTTACATTTCACTTCTAGTTTAAAATCCAAGTTATTTCATCTTTTCTAATTATATTAATAATTAAACATTCATAAGTATATTTACTTCATGTTTATAACTAAATGATGCGTATGAGTCTAGATATATTTCTATTCAAATTTATCATAAAATTAGACGTGATAAATATTACAATCAATATTCTAACAAACATTCAATGTACAATGATGTAGAAAGAGATGATATAAAAAAGGATAATTTTTATTTAAAAATTTATATACTCAAACATGGTGTTATGTAAATTAGAAATGTTAGCTCTTGTATCTGTATTTTAAAACAATCTCTTGAATGATTATTCATTGTTATTACTCAGATTGCCTCTGAGTAACAGAGTGTTATCATAACAAAGAAATAAACAATATGTATTTTATTCTTCCAGGGCTGCTATGAAATTTCTACTGCAGGAAGTCCCTTGTGACTCTGGTCCCTTTTCTTGAACCTGAGGGTGAAATTACACTGAAAGTTACACTCTTGACAGTCAGGCTTTCTTGACATCAACTTGAAGCTGAAGATTACTGTGCAATAAATTTATTAGGAATTACTCTTGGAATCTGTGCTTTAGTGGGAAGAGGAGGAAGCAACGTTGCACAGAGGCTGTGGTGCTGTGATAACAAGGTCACCAGACTGTGGAGAGCTCTGGAGTTCTGATGTCCTTGCAGAGTTGCCGGGAGATGGCCCCAAGGACTGGGCCTTTCCACCACACTAATCTCGTATACGATGCAAGCTGCTATGAAAATGTGATGGTCTAATTTCAAATTTCAGGCAGAAATAAGGAGAAAGGTATGAATGAGATAAATGTGTGTGCTAGACCCCTTTTAAGGCTTAAACTGCGATACAATGCTTCTCCTCATGTTTTATTAGCCTGAAGTTACTAACATTTGGAACCTTCTTTTTATTTATTTTTTTTCCCATAGATTTATGGAAAACAGATAGTGTTTGGTTACATGAATAAGTTCTTCAGTGGTGATTTGTGAGATTTTGTTGGACCCATCACCTGAGCAGTATACACCATACCCAATTTATAGTCTTTTATCCCTCATCCCTGCTCCCACCCTTTCCCCCAATTCCAGAAAGTTTGCAAAGTCCATTGTATCATTCTTATGCCTTTGCATCCTCATAGCTTAACTCTCACTTATGGTGGTAAAAGTACATACACTGTATACGTATTAGGAATGACAAGAAATGTAGAAACGTATTGTAGTTAATTATGCACATCTTTTTATTCAGTTTCCTTTAATTGCTAAATAAGGAAAAGGGGCCAACTGTGGATAGCTTCTACTAATGGCAGGGAGGAATGCGGTAATGGGAGTATGGGGAGCAAGAAGACAGGTGCATCCCAAAAGCCACCTCACTTTGCATTTCGGGTACTCATTAACCAAAAGGGCTAATAAGATTGGTCGTGATATAATCTAACCAATGCTTTCTGGGGAAAACAGTTTGAGGACTGGTAGGGTAATGGACAGAGAGAAGTAAGTCATGGAGAAACACTTCCTATAATCTCTGGATACGTAAACCTACGTGGAAGGGTGAACTAAACTACCCTTTCTTACTATTTCAAGATGAGCACATCATGTATGGATAGATGATAGATAGATAGATAGATAGATAGATAGATAGATAGATAGATAGATACATACATACATACATACATACATACATACATAGTAGCATTAATATAGGATACAAAACATGAACTAGAGAAAATCAGGAGATCTGCTATGCCCTTACTATAGGATATAGAATAAAATAGAAAATAAGTATAGCTGTGTAGCTGTTAGCATCATGTTAAGGCAATCACAAATAGCTTGGTAAGAGGTCATTGAAGTGAATAAGAAAATGCTATCACTGTATAATCATCTTTCAGCAATTAAAACATATTTTTCACAAAAAAAGAACATAAACCTAAGAATATGACATCTTTAGACAAGACCCAAGACAATAGAGCCACAATTGGCTGTTTACCCTAGACTGAGGAGGAAGAAGGAGATCAGCATATTATTTTAGATTAGTATTTTAATGGGAGGGGCACTCCATGTTCCTTCCCCGCTCATTCATAACACTTTTAAAATGTGGGAAGAGTAACTGTTCACTATGGGATACTGGCTAGAGTTCAAATACCAACATATTTTGCTTGAGGCCTACCACATTATTGAAAACAACCATTTTCCCCCACCTCCAGAAAAAAATAAATAAATAAAAGGAAACAAAATTAAAATGTGGCCTAACAAATTGATCTTAATTCAAGTATCTTTTGAAAAGTTTTAAGAATTCATTTAATCCACATTCTAACCCACCTCTTAATCCCACTTGATGTCAATGTATGCAAGGTATTATTAGTCAAGGGGCACCAATGATCTCTTCTAACAAAATTCTTCCCTTGAGTCATTCATGTGTCTTACATCCCCTGGATTAATATAATGAAAGTTCTTTCTTTCAGACTTTTAATTTACTTCTTGGTGAGGTATTATAAGTCTAGAAGTCCAAAACATTGACTAATTAGTAGTAATTGGGTAATGATTTTTCCACACTACCATACATTTTGAAGAAAATGCATGTATTCGAAATTAATTTCTTAGCAACTTTGAATGTTTGCCAAACAAAATCTCTAAATAAAAATGCTATTATTTTTTATTTGGTAATGGTAATATTCAGAAACATGCTAATTACTATTTCTCCACGGATAATGCATTTTATGGAACACATGCCATCTTAATTTATAGTGCTCAGAACTACTTTAGGCAATCATAACTACATTTTAAAATAACTTAAAGAGTGTAATTGAATGGTTTGGAACTCAATGCATAAATGCTTCAGGGAATAGATACTCCAATGTTCATGATGTGCTTATTTCACATTGCATGCCTGTATCAAAACGTCTCAGGTACCCCAGAAACAAGCACGTTCAGCCATCTGAATAAACTAATTGTTACACTAGCACCATGAACAATTTCTTGAACATTTATTTAAAGTGCTATTATAATTGCACTATTTAGAATTTCAGATTCAATTTCAATTCATCTGGATTAACTTTTTTTATTTAGTGCACTATTTAAAGAATCATTTCACAATATTATTTTTCTCTGATATTGAGTTTAATGTTATCAAAAATAATAAAGATAAAAGTAGTACATTATTCTGTGATTATCTTTACTCATTAGTAAATAATAAGCTGCTCACTAAATATTTTATTTTAAACATGAAAAATTTACTTTCTAGAATATGCAGTCTGTTAAAAACATGCTAGTAAATTGTTGGCATTTACAGTTATACTATATGTTAAGAAAATCATTTAAGTTTTAATTAGGTTTATGCCACATAGAATTAATCAGAAAAAAGGAAGCACAATATTTTATGCTGTTTGTGATGTTTATTTAGTTGCTAGTTTGGGGATACTCATTTTTCTCTTTGAATAGCTCCACTTCCATAAACCCTACTATGACATAATACCTTCTCAAACCTATAAATGTAGCCTGAATCTCTTTACAGTATTGTTGGAGTATAAAATGTAACCAGTTCATAATTTGATTTATGATAAGCTAAAAGACTCTTTCTAATTTTTCACTGTTTCTTTTATTGTTTTTCACTTTCAGTCAGCTACATATTGATAATCTAATCTGTATGCCTAGTTCAGAAATCTCTTCCAAGGCCTATTTCTGTATTTTCAATTTCTCCCTTCCCAGAGATGTTCAGCACCCTATTATTTGTCATCATAGAAAGTGCTTCAAGTTACAGCCATTTATATATATTTTTTGATATCCACCCATCCACTAAATTATATCTCATTTTGTCCGTTTTATTAAAAAACAAAAAGGAGTGCCTAGCATATTATAAATGCTAGATAGACCCTTTTTAAATGAATGAATGGATTAATATTGGAAATACCTAGAACAAATAAAAATTTTATTTGTTTTAGTTATCTTTTTATTATTTGCATTTTATTCTGTTTCTGAGACAGGGTCTCGCTCTGTCACCCAGGCTGGAGTGCAGTGGTGCGATCATGGCTCACTATAGCCTCGAACTATCAGGCTCAAGCAATCCTCTCACCTCAGCCCCCAGAGTAGCTGGGAAAACAGGTGCACACCACCACACCCAGCTAAGTTTTGTAATTTTTGTAGAGACGGGGTTTCGCAGTGTTGCCCAGACTTATTTTGAAGTCCTAGGGTTAAGAAAACCAAACACCTTGGCCTCCCAAAGTGCTGGGATTACAGGCATGAAGCACAGCACTCAGAAGAAGAATTTTAATGTATACTTCTTCCTTACAAGCTCATAGTTTTCTTTACTAATATTATTTTCATTTGCTTTTTTGAGTGATGGTGTTGTTATCTGCAAATAAGCCATCTCCTTTGTTCTTAAAACCTTGATGAACATTAAATGATCAACCTCAGCCCTCCTCCATACTTTACAACACTTTCTCTGTTGGTTCAATTCTCCAGCAAGTCATTGTAACATGCTTTTAACTGTGTTTTTAACAACTCATTTTTATTTACAGGCTCTTTTTTAATGCTCTCCAATAGGTTATCTTCTACGAAAAGGGATCTGATTAAAGATATTCACTGTTTCTTCCTGAACCAATTGTTTGAATAATGTGATCTTAGCCCATGTCTCCCTACCATTCTGTTGTACATGCTATTCTCTCTAAACTCTGACATGCTTTTGTTTTTAACGTGGTCATGTAAAACATGAATTTCCATTTAAGATTCAGAATAAGTGTTATTCCTTTGATCCTTTTGTGATACTCCAAAGAAAGAAATTTTTCATGCCTACTTTTATATTTATTCATCATGCTGGTGAATTTTCAATTATGGCACATTATTTTGATCAAGGATACGTGATGATTGATTAATGAGTGGTAACTTGCTTGCTCTACAACTCAATTGAAAGTGTGATATGGTTTGGCTGGGTTCCCACCCAAATGTGATCTGGAATTCCCACGTGTTATGGGAGGGACCCAGTGAAAGGTGATTGAATCATGGTGGCACAGTTTTCCTGTGCTGTTCTCCTGATAGCAAATAAGTCTCATGAGATCTAATGGTTTTAAAACAGGAGTTTCTCTGCACAAGCTTTCTTCTCCTGTCTGCTGCCATGAGAGATATGCCTTTCACCTTCTGCCATGATTGTGAGGCCTCCCCTGCCATGTGGAACTGTGAGTCAATTAAACCTCTTTCTTTTATAAATTTCCCACTTTCATATACGTCTTTATCAACAGCGTGAAAATGGACTAATTGGTACCAGGAGAGTGGGGTGCTGCTGAAAAGATACCCAAAAATGTGGACTCAACCTTGGAACTGGGTAACAGGCAGTGGTTAGAACAGTTTGGAGGGATCTGAAGACAAGAGCAAAAATCAAGAAAGCTTGGAACTCCTAAGAGACTTGTTGAATGGCTTTGACCAAAATGCTGATAATATGGAAAATGAAATTCAGGCTGAGGTGGTCTGAGATGGAGATGAGGAAGTTTTTGGTGACTAGAGCAAAGGTGACTCTTGTTATATTTTAGCAAAGAGGCTAGCAGCCTATTGCCCATGCCCTAGAGATTTATGCAACTTTGAACTTGAGAGATGATTTAGGGCATCTGGTGGAGGAAATTTCTAAGCAGCAAAGCATTCAAGAAGTGACTAGGGTGCTGTTAAAGGCATTTAGTTTTATAAGTGAAGCAAAACATAAAAGTTTAGAAAATTTATGGCCTAACACTGCAAAAAAAAAAAAAATCCCATTTTCTGTGAAAAAATTCAAGCTGACTGCAGAAATTTGCTTAAAAAATGAGAAGTCTATCACCAAGACAATGCGGACAATGTCTCCAGGGTATTGCAGAGACCTTGGAGGCAGCCCCTTCCATCACAGTGCCAGGGTCCTAGGAGAAAAAAGTGGTTTCATAGGCCAGGTCCAGGGTTCCTGTGCTGTGTGCACCCTAGCGACTTTGTGTCCTGGGTCCCTGGTGTGTCTAGAATTGGTGGTTTCTTGGTCTTGCTGACTTCAAGAATGAAGCCGCGGACACTCGCTGTTGAGTGTTACAGTTCTTAAAGATGGTAGGTCCGGAGTTTGTTCCTTCAGACATTCAGATGTGTCTGGAGCTTCCTCCTTCTGGTGGGTTCGTGGTCTCGCTAACAGGAGTGAAGTGCAGCCCTTGGCAATCAGTGTTACAGCTCTTAAAGGCAGCGCGTCTACAGTTGTTTGTTCTTCCCAGTGGGTTTGTGGCCTTGCTGGCTTCAGGCATGAAGCTGCAGACCTTCACGGTGAGTGTCACAGCTCATAAAGACAGCGTGGACCCAAAAAATGAGCAGCAGCAAGATTTATGGCAAAGAGCAAAAGAACAGAGCTTCCACACTGTGTAAGGGAACCCCAGCAGATTGCCACTGCTAGCTTGGGCAGCCCTCTTTTATTCCCTTATCTGGCCCCACCCACATCCTGCTGATTGGTCCATTTTACAGAAAGGTTATTGGTCCATTTTACAGAGAGCTGATTGGTCCGTTTTGACAGAGTGCTGATTGGTGCGTTTACAATCCTTGAGCTAGACACAGAGTGCTAGAAGGAAAAGTTCTCCAAGTCCCCACTAGGTTAGCTAGATACAGAGTTAGCTAGATACAGAGTACCAATTGGTGTATTTACAAACCTTGAGCTGGACACAGAGTACTGACTGGTGTATTTACAAACTCTGAGCTAGACACAGAGTGCTGATTGGTGCATTTACAATCCTTGAGCTAGACACAGAGTGGCAGAAAAGTTCTCCAAGTCCGCACTAGGTTAGCTAGATACAAAGTACCAATTGGTGTATTTACAAACCTTGAGCTAGACAGAATACTGATTGGTGTATTTACAAACCCTGAGCTAGACACAAAGTGCTGATTGGTGTGTTTATGATCCCCTAGCTAGACATAAAAGTTCCTCAGTCCCCACCAGACTCAGGAGCCCAGCTGGCCTCACCCAGCAGATGGGGCACTGGGGCTGCAGGCGGAGTTGCCTGCTAATCCTGCCCGTGCACCCCTACTCCCCTCAGCCTTTGGGCGGTTGATAGTACCGGGCCTCAGGGAACAGGTGGGCGGTGCCCCTTGGGGAGGCTTGGGCCTCACAGGGCCCCACAGTGTGGGGGGGTGGGGGGGAGTGGGGCTCGGACATAGTGGGCTGCAGGTCCCAAATCCTGCCCTGCAAGGAGGCAGCTGAGGCCCCGCGAGAACTTCAGTGTAGTGCCAGCCGGCAACTATTGGTCTCTGCAGCTGCTGGCTGGGGGTGTAAGCCCCTCACTGCTCTGGACCAGCAGGGCCAGCTGGCCGCTCCGTGTGCAGGGTCCACCGAGCCCGCTCTGGTGCCCTCTGGAACTCGCACTGGACTGTGAGCACTGCTCACAGCCCTGGTTCCCGCCCTTGCCTCTCCCTCCACACTTCTCTGCAAGCAGAGGGAGCTGCCTCCTGCCTCAGTCAGCCCAGAGAGGGGCTTCCACAGTGCCATGGCAGGGTGGAGCACTCCTCAAGTGCCACCGGAGTGGATGCCGAGGCCGAGGAGGTGCTGAGAGTGAGGGCTGCTAGCACCTTGTCACCTCTCACAGGCACTCCAGCCATGGCTGAAAGGGGCCAAAGTAGAGCCGGGGCCCTAGCTTCAGAGGATGTAAGCCTCAAGCTTTGGCATCTTCCATGTGGAGTTGAGCCTGCACGTGCATGGAAATCAAGAATGGGGGTTTGGGTACCTCCACCTGGATTTCAGGAGATGTATGAAAATGTCAGGATGCCCAGGTAGAAGTTTGCTGTAAGGTTGGGGTCCTGGAGGAGAACCTCTGCTAGGGCATTACAGAAGGGAAATGTGGGGTGGGAGCCCCCATACAGAGTCTCTACTGGGTCACTGCCTAGTGGAGCTATGAGAAGAGGGCCACTGTCCTCCATACCCCAGAATGATAGACCCACTGACTGCTTGCATCATGCACCTAGAAAAGCCACAGACACTCAACTCAGCCCACGAAAGTAGTTGGGAGGGAGGCTGTACCCTGCAAAGCCACAGGAGCAGAGCTGCCCAAGACCAAGGGAATCCGCGTCTGGCAGCAACGTGTGACCTGGATGTGAGACATGTGGTCAAAGGAGATCATTTTGGTGCTTTAAGATTTGACCGCCCTGCTAGATTTCAGACCTGCATAGGGCCTGTAGCCCCTTTGTTTCGGCCAATTTCTCCCATTTGTAATGGCTGTATTTACCCAATGCCTTTTACCCTCATTATATCTAGGAAATAACTAACTTGTTTTTTATTTTACAGGACCATAGGCAGAAGGGGCTTGCATTGTCTTGGATGAGACTTTGGGTTGTGGACTTCTGAGTTAATACTGAAATGAGTTGAGACTTTGGGGGACTGTTGGGAAGGCATGATTGGTTTTGAAATGTGAAGACATGAGATTTCAGAGGGGCCAGTGGTGAAATAATATGGTTTTCCTGTGTCTCCACCCAAATCTCATCTTGAAATCCCGTGTCTTGTGGGAGGGATCTGGTGGGAGGCAATTGAATCATGGGAGTAGGTCTTTCCCATGCTGTTCTCATGATAGCAGATAATTCTCACAAGATCTGATGGTTTTACAAAGGGGAGTTTCTCTGCACAAGTTTTCTTCACTTTTCTTCCGCCATGTGAGATGTGCCTTTCACCTTCAGCCATTATTATAAGGCCTCTCTGGCTACTTGGGACTGTAAGTCAATTAAATTTCTTTATTTTAAAAATTGCCCAGACTCAGGTATGTGTTTATCAGCAGTGTGAAATGGAATAATATGAAGTGTCTTTTAGGAGATTGTTATATTAACCACTAATCAATAGAAAACCATATCTGAAGATCTGAGTTAAGCTTCTGTCTGTAACATTAAGTTTCATGATATTGCAAACCATTTTTTAAGCCACCATTAATCTACAAAAACAAAAATATGACCGATAAAATATATGCCCTTCCTAATTCCTAGGGGTTATAAATTATAAAGTTCTGTATAAAGACTATTACAAGAGGTACTTATAATGTTAAAATAAGGACAGAAAGACTAAACTCTACTAAAACGAATAATCTTAGGACAGCAGACATAATTTCAGGTGAGTGATTCAGCAGTTATTATCAAGGTCTATAGAAAAATTAGATCTGAGAAATTCAAAGTTCTAAAGTAATTTCCGGTGTTATTTCATTGTGTACGTTTAGGAGTAGAATTGTAGACATATGAGTATAAAATGATGAAAGTGTTTATCTTAAACTGAGACTTCACACTCAAGTCTCTGATATAATTTTTGGATGGATTATTGGTCAGGGAAGCAGAATACCAGAGTTAATCTGGATAAATGAAGGTATTCCTCAGTTAGAACCTAACCGTTCCTGCAGCTTAGCGTGTTGTTACAACTGAACCTGAGCCAAAGGAATTCTGAGATTAGACGTAGAGATAACATCAAGGCCAGACAGCTAAATATGGGAGCAAATTTACATGCAGCCTTGAGGCTAATGGTTGTCTGTGTAGAAGCGAATCCAAGGTTCAGAAAAATCTTCAAAAAGTTAGTACAAGTGAGTAACAATCTGAGAATTTATATGGAAAACATCAATTAGGGAATCATTAGAAGACTGAGGTGAAGAAGAAAATATAGAGAATGCTATGCAGAAAAGAGATTTCCTTGAAATAAAACACATATATTAGGCTGTAAGACATGAACTTACTACTAATAAAATTAGCTTAACAAGCTCCTGAGAGAGGCTGTCAGAATTAGTCAATATTTGGAGAGCGGATGACAAAGAAGTGGAAGATATAAGACCAGAGTCAGTTTTGAGAACAGCTTTTAATAAACCAAAATCTTTAGCACAGACAAGTACAAAAGAAGAGAGCCATGACTATTATTATTGTCATTGTTGTATTAACAATTATTTTCCCACTTGTTTTCCATATCTCTAAAATTGTTGTTCTCCACCCGACTGATTAACTTTGCTCAGGTCACCATGGTTTTCTTTGGTTAAAATATAATTTGACACTGACATAATGTGCTACAACTTCTACTGAGACTTCTCTGGTCTCATTCCATTGTCTTTACCAACTGATAATTTTCCTGGCTCTAAAATCTACTTTGTCTGAAGTTAATACAAGTACTTTATCTTACCCTTGATTAGAGTTAGCCAGTTATATCTTTCTCTATCTCTATCTCTCTCTTTTTATTTTTTTTTTAATGAGATGGGGTATAACTATGTGCCCAGGCTGGCCTTGAACTCCTGAACTCAAGCAATCCTCCCACCTCAGCCTCCCAAAATGCTGAGATACAGCTGTGAGCCACTCTGCCCAGCCATCTATCTCCTTACTTTTAATCTATTTGTGTCTTTATATTTAGAGTGAGGTTCTTGATGGACATTTGGGTTGATTCCAAGTCTTTGCTATTGTGAATAGTGCTGCAATAAACATACGTGTGCATGTGTCTTTATAGCAGCATAATTTATAATCCTTTGGGTATATACCCAGTAATGGGATGGCTGGGTCATATGGTACATCTAGTTCTAGATCCTTGAGGAATCGCCATACTGTTTTCCATAATGGTTGAACTAGTTTACAATCCCACCAACAGTGTAAAAGTTCCAACCCAAATGTCCATCAGTGATAGATTGGATTAAGAAAATGTGGCACATACACACCATGGAATACTATGCAGCCATCAAAAAGGATGAGTTTGTGTCCTTTGTAGGGACATAGATGCAGCTGGAAACCATCATTCTTAGCAAACTATCACAAGAACAGAAAACCAAACACCGCATGTTCTCAATCATAGGTGGGAACTGAACAATGAGATCACTTGGACTCAGGAAGGGGAACATCACACACCGGGGCCTATCATGGGGAGGGGGACGGGGGGAGGGATTGCATTGGGAGTTATACCTGATGTAAATGACGAGTTGATGGGTGCAGCACACCAACATGGCACAAGTATACATATGTAACAAACTTGCACGTTATGCACATGTACCCTACAACTTAAAGTATAATAATAATAAATAAATTAAAAAAAAATAGAGTGAGGTTCTTGTAAACAGCATGTAATTTAACAAATCATTTTTTAAAATATTTTATTGAATATGTACGTATTGAAAAATACACATTAATGAATTTGTATAAACTTAATATACCCATATAATTTATACCTAAATCAGGAAGTGAAATATTATCAACACGTCAGAGGGGCCCTCGGACTTCCAGTAACTTCACCCTATTATGCAGAGTTAATATGCTTACTTCTAAAAGCATAATTTCTGTCATCATTTTAGATTTTGTTAAAAATTGTATTTGAATTGTAAATAACATTTTGGCTCTATTCTCTGTCAGAAGTAATTGTAATAGGTTTTAAAAAGATCATAAATAAAACAAAAAAAGAAACTGAGTGTCCAGGGTATACCTTTCCAAATTTCCTTTCCTCTCACTCTAACCCTGTTGTGGAAGAAGCCAATTTTGTATATTTTATAGATTAATTTCAAAACTCATTATGGGCTTATAACATGTGGTTGTTTGATTTTTTTGAACTAGTAATATCTGACTGATTCCCTCATTAATTAATTAGTTGCATAGATTTTGGCATGTGTTAACTTTATATTTCATTTTGATTTTTCAAAAGTATTAACCTGTAACACCTTAAGGCTGAATGTATGTGTCTTCCCAAAATTCATATGTTGGAATCTTAACCTCCAATGTGATGGCATCTGGAGATGGAGTCTTTGGAAGATAATTAGAGTTAGATGAGGTCTAGAAGGTGGGACCCTCAAGATGGGATTAATGTCTTCATTGAAAGTGTGATAACTAAGATCAATCTCTCTTTCCCATTTGCTGAAGATACATATTGAGGACAGGCCAGGAAAACATACATCAGAAAGGTGATCTTCTGGAAGCCAGGAAGAGAGAACTGACTAGAAGCTGAAACAGTCATCACATGGAACTTAGACTTCTCAGCCTCCAGAACTCTGTAAAAATTAATATATCTTGCTTAACCCAAACAGAACATAGTATTTTGTTATGGGACTGAAAGCTGACTAGTACATAGGGGTCTACTAATTAAATAAGCTATCATTTCTCCTACATGTTTTTTTAAGAAAATTAAAAGCATAGAATTTTCTGTTCAATCCAATTGAATCATTGTTCTGACAAAATTGTTTTTCAAAAATATTTTTTGAAATGTATCAGTTGGAAATAAATTCCAAGATCTTTAAGTAAGTTAAAGGTCTTATGTTTGATATTGAGTTTAGTTACATAATGGTCATCATTGATACCTAAATATATTTTAAGCAAAAGACAGCAATGAAATATTGATTAATAAGCATAAATTATATTTAGTTGCATATGATTCTTACTATTATACACTATACAGAGGCTATACTTTTATACTTTTGCATCTTCTTAATAAATACATTTGTTTTATCACTTTAAGAAGATGTAAAAGGGATGTGCAGGGCTGTCTCATGTAGGTTTATGAACTTTGCTAATTTGCTAAAACGTTTGTATAAGAGAGAAAATTCTCAATTATTTAGTCCCACCAGTATCTCTGTGAAATAAAGTTCATTATGTTGATTAAACCTTATGAACTCTTGAGATATTGAGAATGAGCAGTAGTGTCAGAGAAACACAACTATACATGAATTTTGTTTTTTAAAATACATTTAGCAAGGAAAAAGATTATTATTGTCCTAAATGATTGGTTCTCAACAATTGTGGTATTCAGGCTCCTCTACACTCTTGCTTTTTATTATACATATGGAAGATATTTTGTTTATGTGTATTTCAGCTATCAATGTTTATCAATTAGAAAAAAGAAAGAGACTTAGAAATACTACTTGATTTATTTGAAGATAGTAAAGGTGGATGACTCACATATTAACATAACCACTTTTGGTTTTGACTTCATATACCCCTGAGAAGAAATTACTATTTTTAAATAAATTATCAATTTGTTTCAGAATATAAAAGAGCATAATGAAGGACACCATGAAGTTAATTGTATTATTTATATTATGACCTTTGTAAAGAAGCTATAGCATGTTTTAAAATCATACAAATGTTCACTCTATTTTACTTCTTTAGTCTTCTGATAAATGGCCTCATCTATAACTGAAAATCATTCTTTACTTTACATTTAATCTCTCTAGATAGTAGAGATTCCATATTTTACCAGAATAGTCTTGTTTTTATGCTGATTTTATATCCTTGATGATTTAAGAAAAAGGTTTACAAAGAATAAAGTGTTCCTATTTATGAAATAACTGAGGTTTTACTGTGATGTTATTTTGCATATTTGATTTAAATGTTTCAAAGTAGTTTTGATTAAATAGGTAACCGAGTACTGTGTTCCAGACACTTACGTCCTTAAGTGTTCATTCTCTTCTCACAACTTTTTTGGGGATTTTCATAGCCTTTTAAAGATCAGATTCAAAATTTATAAAAAGGAAGGAAAGAAAGAAAAAAATAGCTTTCAGAATATCTTATATTTATATCTAAAATCACCTTTAAATTTTCCTTATTATTATTATTATACTTGAAGTTCTAGGGTACGTGTGCACAAAGTGCAGGTTTCTTCCATATGTATACATGTGCCATGTTGGTGTGCTGCACCCATTAACTCATCATTCACATTAGGTATATCTCCTAATGCTATCCTTCCCCCCTCCTGCAACCCCATGACAGGCCCAGGTGTGTGATGTTCCCTTTCCTGTGTCCAAGTGTTCTCATTGTTCAATTCCCACCTATGAGTGAGAACATGTGGTGTTTAGTTTTTTGTCCTTGTGATAGTTTGCTGAGAATGATGGTTTCCAGCTTCATCCATGTCCCTACAAAGGACATGAACTCATCCTTTTTTATGGCTGCATAGTATTCCATGGTGCATATGTGCCACATTTTCTTAATCCAGTTTATCATTGATGGACATTTGGGTTGGTTCCAAGTCTTTGCCATTGTGAATAGTGCTGCAATAAACATACGTGCATGTGTCTTTATAGCAGCATGATTTATAATCCTTTGGGTATATACCCAGCAATGGGATGGCTGGGTCAAATGGTATTTTTAGTTCTAGATCCTTGAGGAATCACCACACTGTCTTCTACAATGGTTGAACTAGTTTACAGTCCCACCAACAATGTAAAAGTGTTCCTATTTCTCCACATCCTCTCCAGCACCTGTTGTTTCCTGACTTTTTAATGATCACCATTCTAACTGGTGTGAGATGGTATCTCATTGTGGTTTTGATTTGCATTTTCTGATGGCTAGTGATGATGAGCATTTTTTCATGTGTCTGTTGGCTGCATAAATGTCTTCTTTTGAGAAGTGTCTGCTTGTATCCTTCACCCACTTTTCAATGGGGTTGTTTGTTTTTTTGTGTGTAAATTTGTTTGAGTTCTTTGTAGATTCTGGATATTAGCCCTTTGCCAGATGAGTAGATTTGCAAAAATTTTCTCCCATTCTGCAGGTTGTCTGTTCACTCTGATGGTAGTTTGTTTTGCTGTGCAAAAGCTCTTTAGTTTCATTAGATCCCATTTGTCAATTTTGGCTTTTGTTGCCATTGCTTTGGTGTTTTAGACATGAAGTTCTTGCCCATGCCTATGTCCTGAATGGTATTGCCTAGGTTTTCTTTTAGGGTTTTTATGGTTTTAGGTCTAACATGTAAGTCTCTAATCCATCTTGAATTCATTATTGTGTAAGGTGTAAGGAAGGGATTCAGTTTCAGCTTTGTACATATGGCTAGTCAGTATTCCCAGCACCATTTATTAAATAGGGAATCCTTTCCCCATTTCTTGTGTTTGTCAGGTTTGTGAAAGATCAGATGATTCTAGATGTGTGGTATTGTTTCTGAGGGCTCTGCTCTGTTCCATTGGTCTATATATTTGTTTTGGTACCAGTACCATGCTGTTTTGGTTGCTGTAGTCTTGTAGTATAGTTTGAAGTTAGGTAGTGTGATGCCTCTATCTTTGTTCTTCGGACTTAGGATTGCCTTGGCAATGCGGCCTTTTTTTCTTTTGGCTCCATATGAACTTTAAAGTAGTTTTTTTGTTTTTGTTTTTGTTTTTTTTCCAATTCTGTGAAGAAAGTCATTGCTAGCTTGATGGGGATGGCATTGAATCTATAATTACCTTGGGCAGTACGACTATTTTCATGAATTGATTCTTCCTATCCATGAGCATGGAATGTTCTTCCATTTGTTTGTGTTCTCTTTTATTTCACTGAGCAGTGGTTTGTATTTCTCCTTGAAGAGGTCCTTCGCATTCCTTGTAAGTTTGATTCCTAGATATTTTATTCTCTTTGAAGCAGTTGTGAATGGGAGTTCACTCATGATTTGGCTCTCTGTTTGTCTGTTATTGGTGTATAGGAATGCTTGTGATTTTTGCACATTGATTTAGTATCCTTAGACTTTGCTGAAGTTGCTCATTAGCTTAAGGAGATTTTGGGCTAAGACAATGGGTTTTTCTAAATATGCAATAATGTCATCTGCAAACAGAGACAATTTGACTTACTCTTTTCCTACTCGAATTACCCTTTATTTCTTTCTCCTGCCTGATTGTCCTGACCAGAACTTCCAACACTATGTTGAATAGGAGTAGTGAGAGAGGGTATCCCTGTCTTGTGCCAGTTTTCAAAGGGAATCTTTCCAGTTTTTGCCCATTCAGTATGATATTGGCTATGGGTTCATCATAAATAATTCTTATTATTTTGAGATACGTCCCATCAATACCTAATTTATTGAGAATTTTTAGCATGAAGGGCTGCTGAATTTTGTCAAAGGTCTTTTCTGCATCTATTGAGATAATCATGTGTTTCTTGTCTTTGGTTCTGTTTATATGCTGGATTACATTTATTGATTTGCATATGTTGAACCAGCCTTACATCCCAGGGATGAAGACCAGTTTATCATGGTGGATAAGCTTTTTGATATGCTCCTGGATTCAGTTTGCCAGTATTTTATTGAGGATTTTTGCATTGATGTTCATCAGGGATAGTGGTCTAAAATTCTCTTTTTTTTTTGCTGTGTCTCTGCCAGGCTTTAGTATCAGGATGATGCTGACCTCATAAAATGAGTTGGGGAGGATTCCCTCTTTTTCTATTGATTGGAATGGTTTCAGAAGGAATGGTACCAACTCCTCCTTGTACCTCTGGTAGAATTCGGCTGTGAATCCGTCTGGTCCTGGACTTTTTTTGGTTGGTAGGCTATTAATTATTGCCTCAATTTCAGAGCCTGTTATTGGTCCAGTTATGGATTCAACTTCTTCCTGGTTGAGTCTTGAGAGGGTTTATGTGTCCAAGAATTTATCCATTTCTTCTAGATTTTCTAGTCTATTTGCATAGAGGTGTTTATAGCATTCTCTGATGATAGTCTGTGGGATCGGTGGTGATATTCCCTTTATCATTTTTTTATTGTGTCTATTTGATTCTTCTCTCTTCTCTTCTTTATTAGTCTTGCTAGTATTCTATCATTTTTGTTGATCTTTTCAAAAAACAATCTCCTGGATTCATTGATTTTTTTGAAGGGTTTTTTGTGTCTCTATCTCCTTCAGTTCTGCTCTGATCTTAGTTATTTCTTGCCTTCTGCTAGCTTTTGAATATGTTTACTCTTGCTTCTCTAGTTCTTTTAATTGTGATGTTAGGGTGTCAGTTTTAGATCTTTACTGCTTTCTCTTGTGGGCATTTAGTGCTATAAATTTCCCTCTACACACTGAATAAATGGGTCCCAGAGATTCTGGTATGTTGTGTCTTTGTTCTCATTGGTTTCAAAGAACATCTTTATTTCTGCCTTCATTTTGTTATGTATCCAGTAGTCATTCAGGAGCAGGTTGTTCAGTTTCCGTGTCACTGAGCAGTTTTGAGTGAGCTTTTTATTCCTGAGTTCTAGTTTCATTGTTCTGTGGTCTGAGAGACAGTTTGTTGTCATTTCTGTTCTTTTACATTTGCTGAGGAGTGCTTTACTTCCAACTATGTGGTCAATTTTGGAATAAGTGTGATGTGGTGCTGAGAAGAATATATATTCTGTTGATTTGGGGTGTAGAGTTCTGTAGATGTCTATTAAGTCCACTTGGTGCAGAGCTGAGTTCAATTCCTGGATATCCTTTTTAATTTTCTGTCTGGTTGATCTGTCTAATGTTGACAGTAGGGTGTTAATGTCTCCCATTATTATTGGGTGGGTGTCTAAGTCTCTTTGTAGTTCTCTAAGGACTTGTTTTTTGAATCTGGGTGCTCCTGTACTGGATGCGTATATATTTAGGATAGTTAGTTCTTCTTGTTCAATTGATCCCTTTACCATTATGTAATGGCCTTCTTTGTCTCTTTTAAAGTCTGTTTCATCAGAGACTAGGATTGCAACCCCTGCCTTTTTTAGTTTTCCATTTGCTTGGTAGATCTTCCTCCATTCCTTTATTTTGAGCCTATGTGTGTCTCTGCACATGTGATTGGTCTCCTGAATACAGCACACTGATGGGTCTTGACTCTTTATCCAATTTGCCAGTCTGTGTCTTTTAATTGGAGCATTTAGCCCATTTACATTTGTTTAGTATTGTTATGTGTAAATTTGATCCTGTCATTATGATGTTAGCTGCTTATTTTGTTCTTTGGTTGATGGATTTTCTTCCTAGTATCAATCGTCTTTACAATTTGGCATGTTTTTCCAGTGGCTGCTACTGGTTGTTCCTTTCCATGTTTAGTGCTTCCTTCAGGAGCTCTGGTAGAGCAGGCCTGAAGGGGACAAAATCTCCAAGCCTTTGTTTGTCTGTAAAGGATTTTATTTCTCCTTCACTTATGAAGTTTAATTTGTCTGGATATGAAATTCTGCATTGAAAATTCTTTTCTTTAAGAATGTTGAAAATGGCTCATACTCTCTTCTGGCTTGTAGAGTTTCTGCTGAGAGATCCACTGTTAGTCTGATGGGCTTCCCTTTGAGGGTAACCCAACCTTTCTCTCTGACTGCCCTTAACATTTTTTCCTTCATTTCAACTTTGGTGAATCTGATAATTATGTGTCTTGGAGTTGCTCTTCTCAAGGAGTATTTTTGTGGTGTTCTCTGGATTTTCTGAATTTGAATGTTGGCCTGCCTTGCTAGGTTGGGGAAGTTCTCCTTGGTAATATCCTGCAGAGTGCTTTCCAACTTGATTCCATTTCCCTGTCACTTTCAGGTACACCAATCAGACATAAATTTGGTCTTTTCACATAGTCCCATATTTATTCATCTTTCTTGTTCATTTCCTTTTGCTCTTTTTTTCTCTAAACTTCTCTTCTCGCTTCACTTCTTACATTTGAGCTTCAATCACTGATACCCTGAATCAACAAACCGATTCAGTTGATTGAATCGGCTACTGAAGCTTGTGCATTCATCATGTAGTTCTCGTGCCATGGTTTTCAGTTCCATCAGTTCATTTAAGGACTTCTCTACACTGGTTATTCTAGTTAGCCATTCATCTAATCTTTCTTCAAGGTTTTTAACTTCTTTATGATGAGTTCGAACTTCCTCCTTTAGCTCAGAGAGGTTGGATCATCTGAAGTCTTCTTCTCTCAACTCGTCAAAGTCATTCTCCATCCAGCTTTGTTCCATTGCTGGTGAGGAGCTGTGTTCCTTTGGAGGGGGAGAAGTGCTCTGAGTCTTAGAATTTTCAGCTTTTCTGCTCTGTTTTATCCCCACCTTTGTGGTTTTATCTACCTTTGGTCTCATGATGGTGACGTACAGATGGGGTATTGGTGTGGATGCCCATTCTGTTTATTTGTTTTCCTTCTAACAATCAGGATCCTCAGCTGCAGGTCTGTTGGAGTTTGCTGAAGGTCCACTCCAGACCCTGTTTGCCTGGGTATCAGCAGTGGAGGCTGCAGAACAGCAAATATTGCTGAACAACAAATGTTGGTGCCTGATTGTTCTTCTAGAAGCTTCATATCAGAAGGATACCTGGCCGTGTGAGGTATCAGTCTTCCCCTACTGGGGGGTGACTCTCAGTTAGGCTACTCGGGGGTCAGGGACTCACTTGAGGAGGCAGTCTGTCCATTCTCAGATCTCAAACTCCATGCGGGGAGTACAACTACTCTCTTCAAAGCTGTCAGACAGGGACATTTACGTCTGCAGAGGTTTCTACTGCCTTTGGTTCAGCTATGCTCTGCCCCCAGAGGTGGAATCTGCAGAGGCAGGCAGGCCTTCTTGAGCTGAGGTGGGCTCTACATAGTTCGAGTTTTCTGGCTACTTTGTTTACCACTGAAGCGTCAGCAATGGCGGGCACCCCTCACCCAGCCTCACTGCCGTCTTGCAGTTCGATCTCAGACTGCTGTGCCAGCAAGGAGCAAGGCTGCGTGGGCCTGGGACTCTCTGAGCCAGGCGCAGGATATAATCCCCTGATGTGCCGTTTGCTAAGACCATTGGAAAAGTTCAGTATTAGTGTGGGGGTGACTCAATTTTCCAGGTGCCATCTGTTACAGCTTCCCTTGGCTAGGAAAGGGAATCCCCTGACCCCTTGTGCTTCCTGCATGAGGCAATGTCTCACCCTGCTTTGGCTCACGCTCAGTGGGCTGCACCCACTGTCCTGTACCCACTGTCTGACAAGTCCCAGTGAGATGAACCCGACACCTCAGTTGGAAATGTAGAAATCACCCATCTTCTGCATTGCTCACGCTGGGAGCTGTAGACTGGTGCTGTTCCTATTCGGCCATCTTGGGACCACTCCCTATCTTTAAATTTTCATAAGTGCCTTGGGAAATTACAAACATTATTTTTTCACCTTTTAAAAAGAGATAATAGAAATAGTTGCCTGTGTTTGATGTGTTTTATTACAAAAGTTGCATGGATACAGTTATTTAGTCACAATAGATAGTTTTCCTAGGTTAAATTTTGTAGATAAAATGTCACTAGTAAAAATATTTTAGAAATTGTATGTTTTATAGATTGTCCCTGGAGATTTATTAATGCCCTTAACTTTCTTCATCATTTATTTTTAACCTCAGGAAAAAATAATCAAGATTCTTATGAAAAAGTTTTGTCAAATATTCCTATATTGATCAGGGAAACTGTAATGTTTCATGTGATGATATTGGGAAATTTCAGAATAGTATTGTTAGTCAAAATTTCATTTATTGTTTAAAATTTTTACTTTGTCACTATAGTTACATTCAGTCTAACAACTTTAGGCTATTTTTTAAATATGAATGTGTAAAGGACTAAGGACTTACACATGGAATTTCATACAAATACAGATATCTATGCATATTATTTATTTATTGTGCATATCAAATTATGTCTGATTAGTGGATTAAACAATACCCATCTATTATCTTAGTTTTTGTAGGTCATAACATTGGGTATCAATTTTTTGGCCCAAGGAATTGTTCAATTGTTCAGTGTTGCATGGCCCTGGATTTATAAAATAAACTTAAAAAATTATATTTGCTAAGTCATACTCTTACCAAAATAAAAGAGATTAATCAACCTTATTTTGCCTGTCCAGAAAATAATGTGAATAAGTAAAATGGGAAAATAAAGAAGAAGATTATTGAATGTTCTTTCTAGTTCAATCTCCCAGGTTATCTTAGTCTTCCACTGTTTTTAAGAGTTTTGCAATTTTGTAAATGATAAATAACTTCTTGCAATAAAATTGACCTTAATTCATAAATATTCAAATGATTTATCTGCTGAGGAAAAACTTGATTTCTTCCAGAAATCCTTCCTTTCAAATAAAGAACTTTTGTATCTGTTTAGACATTTCCAAATGTTTAGTACTCTAAATCCTTCTTTTAACATACTACTAGTGTATTCATTAGTTATGGAGTTAAATAAATCTTTGGTATATATTCATTTTATATTTGCATGAGTCATAATTTTACCTTTTAAAAATATTATCATTTAATTTCTCTTTTTGCTCAACATTGTCTTGATAAGTTTAATTCATGCTATTCCATGTAGCTGTAAATCAAGAAAGTATCATTGCATTGTCAATATCTTTTCCCATTTTAACACAAGGTAATATAATTTTGGGCCATGTATTCAATTGATAATTTTTATTATTTTTCCATTTTTAAAGTTTAATATGGAATATATAAGTAAACTGTTATATAATTATTAATATAAAAGTGAAAATAAATTGAAATTCATAATTTTTTTCAAATTTACAGTGCTGACTATAATTTTTGAAATACATTTTAATTTATTTATGTATAGTCTAAAAAGATTTAAAATTAATGTGTTTCCAATTCACATTATTTTATTTAAATTTTTACTATCATACAAATGTAATCCACTTTTCCTACACAATTTTAGAGCCTCTGATAATTTATTTCTCTACTGACCTAACATTTAATTTTTTACACAATAAAATTTCTACTTAAGAGAAAAACATGATATAGCAAGCGAAACTAAATTATCAATTAAAAAATATTTTAGATATGCAAGTACAAGTGCAAGTTTGTTACATAAGAATATTGCATGATGCTGACATTTGGGTTATGAATTCTGTATTAGTCAGGGTTCTTCAGAGGGACAGAATTAATAGGATACATGTATATATGACAGGGAGTTTATTAAGGAGAATTGACTTACACAATCACAAAGTGAAGTCACACGATAGGCTGTCTGCAAGATGAGGAGCAAGGAAGGTAGTAGTGGCTCATTCTGAGTCCAAGAGCCTCAAAATTAGGGAAACTGACAGTGCAGCCTTCAGTCTATGACGAAAGGCCCAAGAGATGCTGGCAAGCCACTGGTGACAGTCCAAGAGTCCTAAAGTCAAATAACTTGGAGTTTGATGTTCAACGGCACAAGCATTCAACATGGGAGACATATAAAAACCAGGAGACTCAGCAGCCAGCTTATTCCACCTTCTTCTGCCTGCTTTTTCTAGCCACACTGGTAGTGGTTTGGATGTTTCCCACTCACACTGATGACAGATCTTCCTCTTCCAGTCCACTGACTCAAATGTTAATCTCCTTGGGCAACAGCCCCAACAGAAACAGCCAGAAACAATACTTGGCATCCTTCAATCCTATCAAGTTGATACAATATTAACCATCACAGACCTTACCACCCAGGTAGTGAGAAAAGTGTCTGATAGGTAGTTTTTCAACTCACTTTCCTCTTTCTGCATACCCTTTCTAGCGGTTTGCATGTCTGTTGTTCCCATGTTTATGTCCATGTGTGTTCAATGTTTAGCTCTCACTTATAAGTGAGAGTGGTATTTGGTATTCTGTTCCTGAATAAATTTACTTAGGATTATGGCCCCCAGCTGCATTCATGTTGCTGCAAAGGCCATGATTTCATTCATTTGAATGACTGTACAGCATTCCATGGTGCATATGTACCACATTTTCTTTATCCATTTCAAGGTTGATGAGAATTTATGTTGATTCCATGTCTTTGCTATTGTGAATAGCGCATTGATGAATATATGAGTAAATGTGTCATTTTAGTAGAATGATTTATTTTCCTTTAGGTATATACCCAGCAATGGGATTGCTGGGTTGAATGGTAGTTCTTTTTTAATGACTAAAATTATATGATAAGCTCTGTTATAAGTTCCAATCTGGTTTCCACAGTGGCTGAACTAATTTACATTCCCACCAACAGTGTATGAGCATTCCCTTTTCCTCACAACCCCATCAGCATCTGTTGTTTTTTTTTACTCTTTAATAATAGCCATTCTGACTTTTGTGAGATGGTATCTCACTGCGGTTTTGATTTACATTTCTCTGATGATTAATGATACAGAGCATTTTTTTTTTTTTTTTTTACGTTCTTTGACCACTTGTATGTTTTCTTTCAAGAATCGTCTGTTCACATCCTTTGTCCGTTTTTCAATGGGGCTAATTTTCCCTTGTTGATTTGTTTCACTTCCCTGTATATTCTGGATATTAGGTCTTTCTTGGATGCATAGTTTATGAATATCTTCCCCCATTCTGTAGGTTGTCTGTTTACTCTGTTGATAGTTTCTTTTGCTGTGTAGAAGATCTTTGGTTTAACTAGGTCTCACTTGTTTTGTTGTTGCTGCTGCTGTTGTTGTTGTTGTTGTTGCAATTACTTATGGGGGACTTAGCCAAAAATTCTTCGCCAAGGCCAATGTTGAAAATAGTATTTCTTAAGTTGTATTTTAGTATTTTTATACTTTTAGGTAATACATTTAAGTATTTGGCCCATTTTGAGTTAATTTTTGTATACGGCAAAAGGTAGGAGTCCAGCTTCAGTCTTTGGCAATGGCTAGCCAGTTATTCCCTGTAGCTTGTTTTTGTCAGTCTTGTCAAAGATCAGATAATTGTAGATGTATGGCTTAATTTCTGTATTTTCTATTCTTATCAATTGTTCTATTTGTCTGTTCTTGTACCATTACCATGCTCTTTTGGTTGTGGTAGCTTTATAGCATAGCTTGAAGTCAGGTAGTGTGATGCCTCCAGCTTGTTTCTTTTGCCTAGTATTTCTTTGATTATTGAGGTTCTCTTTCGTTTTCATATGAATTTTAGAATAGTTTTTTATATAACTCCGTGAAGAATGACATTGGTAGTGTGATAGGTGTAGTATTGAATGTGTAAATTGCTTTGGCAGTACGGTCATTTTAAAAAATATCTGCCTTAATTTTAGTGTTCACTCAGGAGTTATTCACCCAATGTTCACTCAGGGTTAAGTGATTTAATTCCAACATAAATTCCAATGTACTTAGATAGTTTTGAGAGATCTTCTTGATATTGATTTCTATTTTTATTATGCTGAGGCCTGAAAGTGGGCTTAGTGTGATTTTAATTTTTTTGAATTTATTGAGTCTTGCTTTATGACTGAACATGTGGTTCATCTTAGAATGTTCCATGTGCAGATGAGAAGAATGTATATTATGTGATTGCCAAGTGGATTGTCTGGAGATGTCTATTAGGTCCAACTGGTCAAGTGTCGAGTTGAAGTTCAGAGTTTCTTTGTTAGTTTTCTACCTCAGTGATCTGCATAACACTCTCAGTGAGGCGTTGAAGCCTCCCAATATTATTCTGCAGCTTTTTAAGTTTTTTTGTAGGCCAAGAAGAACTTGTTTTATAAATCTGAGTTCTGTAATGTTGGGCATGTACATATTTGGGATATTAAAGTTTCTTGTTGGATTGTACCTTTTATAATTATGTAATGGCCTTTATTGTTTTTCTTAATTTTTAATGGTTTAAAGTCTGTTTTACTGATATAAGAACAGTGAATTTTGCTCTTTTTTTACATGGTAGATCTTTCTTAATCCTTTAACTTTAAGCCTCTAAGTGTCATTACACATGGGATGGGTGTCTTGAAAAGAACAGATGGTTGGGTTCTGTCTTTTTATCCAGGTTGCCACTCTGTGTCTTTTAAGAGGGGTGTTTAGCTCATTTACATTCATGGCTAAAATTGATATGTGTGATCTTTGCCATCTTGTGTTATTAGCTGGTTGTTATGTAGATCTGATTGGATAGGTGCTTTATAGTGCCTCTGGGCTATGTGCGTAAGTGTGTTTTTGTGGTAGCAGGTGTCATTCTTTTGATTCCACATTTAACACTCCCTTAAACATCTCTTGTAAGGCTGGTCTAGTAGAAATGTGTTCGTTCAGCATTTGCTTGTCTGATAAGAATTTTAGTTTTTCATCACTTATGAAACTAAGTTTGTTGGGACAAGAATTTCTTTGTTGGAATTTCTTTTCTTTAAGGGTGCTGAAAATTGGTTCCCAATCTCTTTTGGCTTGTAGGGTTTCTGTTGAGACATCTACTGCTAGCCTGAGGGGGTTCCTTCTACAAGTGACCTTCCCCTTTTCTCTAGCTACTTTTATGATTTTTTTTTCTTTTGTGTTGACCTTTATGAATCTGATGCCCATGTGCCTCAGAGATGGTTATCTGGAATTGTATCCAGCTGGAGTTCTCTGTATTTCTTGGATTTGCATGTCAACCTGTCTAGTGAGACTAGGGACATTTTGATAGACTATATTCTCAAATATACTTTCCAGGTTGTTTATTCTTTCTCCTTCTCTGTCAGGAATGCTAATGAATTATCAATTTGGTCTCTTTACAAAACTCCATATTTCCTAAAGGTTTTGTTCATTTTTGTTAGTTCTTTTTTCTTTATTTCTGCCTGAGTTGATTTAAAGAATTGGTTTTTGAGCTGTGAGATTCTTTCCTCAGCTTCATCTACTCTGCTGTTCATACTTTCAATTGTATTATGACAAGAATTCAGTTTGGGGTTTTCTTAAACTGGTGATTTCATCCTTCAGCTTTTGAGTTGTTTTACTGGATTACTTGGCTTCCTTGCACTGAATTTCAGGTTTCTCCTGAACCTTGATGAGCTTCCTTGCCATCCAGATTCTGAATTCTATATCTGTAATTTCAGACATTTCAGACTGGTTAAAAACCATTGCTGGGAAGCTATTGGGCTTGTTTAGGGATAAGCGACACACTGACTTTTTTAAGCTGATTCCTTCCTCATCTGGAAGTGTTGGTGTTCCTTTAACTATGGTATAAATTGAATATCTTCAGTTGGCTTTCTTAGTCTTCAGAAGGCTAAGACTCTATATAGAGTCTTTATTTGTTGTTGAATTATTGCCTTTCCTTCCACACAGAGGAGTATTAGCAATTTATTTTTTATTTTTTATTTTTTTGGTGTTTTAGTTTAGACTGTGATCCAGTAGATGACACTTGACAGCAATCAGCAGTAGACAGGCCTGTACTCAGCTGTATGGCTCACTTTTGTATACTCCTGTTGGCAGCTGTGCTCAGCAGTGACAGTGAGAGAGAGGTAACCCCTCATCAGGTCCACTCGTGGGTCTTGGAGGGAGCATCTCCAATCCCTAGCACTCTGCCTTTAATTTATTGTTGTTGTTAGATGTTGTGGGCTTTAGAGATCCCTCAGGCAGAAGTCTGGCAAGGATCAGCTCTGTGAAGGGAGTCATGCCACACCAGCCCACACACCTGTGCGACTCACTCCTACCAGTTTTCTAATAATGTGGGCTCCTCTCTCACTGAAGTACCAGACACAGGTCTTGGTTCAGCACTCCTGGGCCATGGGCTGTAGCCCTAGTATGCCAGGACCTTCTTGTAGCTCCCTCTTCAGTGTTGGATTCTGGCTGTGCTGGGACTTCCAAAATGTTACCAGGCTGCTTAAATGCACTCTGGTGGAGCAATGCACCCAGGCTAGGCAGAAAATGTTGCACTATGTACATATTTCTGCGGGGCAGCCAGACGGGAGCCCTGGGAAGACCTGGAAGGGAGGTGGTCCTTCAGGACAGATGCGCCCCATCCCAGGGATAAGTTGGCCCTGCTTTCTACCGTTCTGCTGATTAACTGAGACTAGTAGCCTCTAAGAGTGAGATGGGGAGCCCTGGGGGTTGGTTATTTTTGGTTGGGCTCTACTAGAGCTGTCTGTTACACAAATATTCATGGCTTTGTGCCTGTTTCAGCTCTCTCTCTTTCTCTCCCTCTCTTTGATCTCGGAGGAGATTCCTTCTGCCAGCTCAAACGTCCATGGATTTTGTGGGGTCCCCTGCAGCTAGGATCCCAGAGGTCTATGGCAAGAGTGGCAGTCTTTTCACTCACCTCTTCCCCAGGAGCAATTTGGGGCCAAGAACCAGTCCTAGCATTCAGGAACCCCACGCGGGGTTACCAGAATCCTGGCTCTTCTGCCTAGAAATCGGTGTCTTTTTTTCATTTACATTTGGTGTTTTCCTTCTGAAGATCTCTTCAAATTGTGTTGATTTAGTGGAAATCTCAGTCTGTCCCAATAGGGGAGGCACTTTCTAGCTGCATCTAGTCAGCCATCTTGAAGCTGTCCCATTGGTGCTTTTTATTCAATTTGCTTTATCTCTAAACAGATGGGTTCTTCATGTAAGAGACAAATGATTCACAGCACATCTCATCCTTTTTCAATTGGTCTACAGATAAAATCCTCCTTTTGGTGCTTTGGATTTAAAAATATGTGTTTCTTGTTTCCTATTTTATTCATCCATGGTTTTGCTGTCTTAGTCATCACATTGCTATCTTGTTTCACTAGACAGACTTCCAAAAGGACTTGAATCACTGCTGGTTTTCTGTCTCCTGGAAATAGTTTCTTACCTCCTAGTTTTTTCTCAAGTAAGTTTTCATATCTTTTATTTTATTTTCTACTGTGGAATTTTCACCAAGACACATATCAAATGGCCAAGATTCCAGTCATAAAGGGGTAAAAGGAAACAAATGAATCGTATTTTCTGACTAGACAACATTTTAGTCTGGGTCACAATCAGTCTTTAAATCAAAGCCTTAATTCTCTTGATCAACTTATTTGAAGGCATGTAAAGAATGTAAAAGTCATTAATGAAAACATGATACATTAATAGTTGCAACTATGGCAACAGTGAAAAGATCAGTGGTTGCTGGGGGTTATGGGAGACAGAAGAATTGTTGAATAGGTGGAATGCAAAGCACTTTCAGTGTAGTGAAACTATTCTGTATGATACAATAATGGTAAATTGATAACACTATGCATAACATTGTATGTCACAAAGAGTGATGCTAATTAAACTATGGACTTTACATCAATAATATGTATCAACATTGGTTCATCAATTTTAACAAGTTTACCACACCCCGGCAAAATGTTAAAAATAAGAAGAAATGGGCAGGAAAGAGTATGTAAAACCTCTATACTTTCTGTTCAATTTTTATGTAAACCTAAAATAGCTCTAAAAATCAATTAAAAATGTTATGCATGTGTTTCAATTGTTAATATAATTATATACAAAAAATATAGAGTGCCAGACATTTGAATTAAGGAAATTATATGCAAATTAGATAAATGTTCCCAAAATTAGATGTGGTTTCACTCTATAACTAATAAAATGAAATAATTATATTTGTTTATCTATTTATTTGTAGTCTGTAATTATGTATTTGATTATTATTGTTTGTTTTACTTATTAATATATATGGTTTTAGTTATTCATTACCTCAAGAATTGGCATATGTGAAGATATATTAGACATTATATCATCAAAGATCTATTTTTACAAAGAAAACAGAGGTAAATGTGCAGTATTATTTAAGAAAAGTTAACTCCATTCCACAATGGTGAGAAAATAACTTCAGGCATTTAATGAAATTCTAGGGAAGATAGGGTACAAATGATCAAATCACTCAATACCACTTTATTGTTGGACATATAAGTAGTTTTTACTGGATATAGCTGGAAAGTCAGAAAAAAATTAGGAATGATCACGAATAAGCCACTGATAGCTGATTTTATCCAGTTGTCAAAAAAAATGGTAAAGTATTTTACTTTTCCACTTGGGACATCACTGGAAAATTGCTTGTCTGTGAAACTGGTTGAGAAAGTAGAGCAAGTAAACTCTAAAATTGAAATTTGATAGACATTCCTCTTTGTATTGAGGAGACAAAAGCAGATTTTAAGTTGCTCAGTGCCACATGCTACTTCCTGTTTCTCACTTCACAAACTGTGGCAAAAACAATTTATGATAGTGTAAAATGCTGTCTTCAGAAATATTAAGTCCAGTTTTCAAAGATGAGCACTACTGTGGAAGCAGAGACATAGTTATATAATAAAAATCTCTCCTGGGATCTCACTATGACACAGAGATACTGTAACCATAGTATATGGGTACTAAATACTGTAGTATATAGAGACTTCTGAAAAAAAAAAAAACAAAAAAACAGTAACAGAGCTTTCTCATTTGGATATCTCCAACAGAAATCTAATCCAATGGATTCTTTTTAGCATTTCTGGACAGTTCCTCAGCTTCTAAGGAGTGGCAGCATACCATTATCAGAAGACATCCCTGGAGTCACTAGAGTTATTTCAGACTCATACGACTCATGCACAGAGGTTTCAAAGTACATGGCAGTTTACCTTTCCTTTGCTTATCCTGAGCCAATGATTGTCAGGGCAGAATTTTGAAAACTCAGCTGACTTATCTCTTGGATTGATAAACTCTGAGATAACTTTACTCTCCAAAACTCAATGTAGAATTCAACTTGACTATGTCTTAACTATGTACGTTTACTTTATATATATACATATACACATACTTTATATGTGTACATTTACTATATATATATATACATGTATATAGGTAAATGTATATATAAAGCTAATGCATACATATATAGGTAACTGTATATATAAATATATGTGTATATATGTATATATGAATATGTATAAACACACATTATATATTCATAGTAGATACTTTAAGCGAACACCTACTGATCATATTAATAGTAATAAGAAATAAAGTGCAATATTTAAGAAAAAAATCAAAGTATATAAACATATAGTCTCATAAAATCATCACTTAGCATATACTATGGAGTTGACAGTGTAGTATCAAGTTTCTCATTTTTACTAGTTATATGACTTCAATCACATATTGTTATATCGCAATTTTCTCATTTCTAATATAGTGACTATAATAGTAACAACACACAGAATGAAGAATAAAAGCTAAAATATGTGAAATGATAAAAAGGTATCTTGGTACTAAGTGCTACAAATTGTTAAAAGAATTGGTAAGTCATTTAAGATTCTTCAGCTGATGCTTCTTATTTTAAATGAATGAAGAAAAATAGTAAATTAAGCAAGTTTTTAAAAGTCAAGTAATTGACAAGATTAGAACTCTAAACTAGAGATCTCAACTCAAAGTCTGTCTTCTTCACATTCATTCATTCTTTCATCAAATATCTGTTACACTCCCAGTTGTGAGAGTCACTGACAACATAGTAATGAACAACACAGGCAGACATTACTAACATTATCAAAGTTAAACACTATTAACTTAAAAATTGTAAAAAATAAAAAAAAAAGGAAAACAATCAGAATATGTAGCACATTCAGTGATAAAGAGCAAAATGTAAAAAGTAAATGAACCAGGAAGAGTCAGGGATGCAATTTTAGATAGCACCGACTTGAGACCATCTCTCTGAGAAGATAACATCTAAGGGAAAACTAAAAGAAAGACAAATGCAATCTACAGAAATATTCAACCATGGACATTTCAGATGGAGGGAACAGTAAGTACAAAAGCCCTAGGGAAGTATACGTTTGGTGTATTCAAGGAACAGTAAGGCACAATGAGTAAAAGTATGTTCAGTTAGACATTAGATGAGACAGGTAAGCTGAAAAACTATAATCATGTGCCTTGTAAATCATTGTGACTAAGACAGCCTTAAAGTTTTTTCCACTCGATTACAATTTAGACAGCCTTCTTCCTAATTTTCAGGCTCTTGACCTGTCTTTTCTTAGATTATTTACTTAAGAAACTTGTAATTGTAAATCCTTTCTCTGCCATTTGAGGTGAAAATTCTTTTATAGAGCTTCTTGGTATTTAAAATAACCAGGAATGTCTTTTTCAAGGACTTGTGAGCTATTATTTTGAAATATAACCATCAAGGAAAATAACATTCCTATGGGCCCAATTTTGTAAGAGTTGTAGAAGTCTAACTTTGGTAATTGTTTTGTTCTGTGTTGCAAAACTACCTGCTGTCATAAAGATATGAGAGCCTTACTATTTCCTTGAATGATGACCATTAGCAAACACAGATAGCCTAACATTCTCTAGTACATTTTCATGAGCTAATCACAGTGCTTAAAAACCATCTTACCTTTAATTCCTTGGAATTGAGTTCAGGCTCTCTCCTCTATTGCAATAGCCTTGAATGAAATCGTCCTTGCCAGTTTAACTTTAGTGTCAGTTTTGCTTTGACAATTATAAGAGCTCTTTCTTTTACCAAGTGAGATGAGAAAACATTTAAGAGTTTTGAATAAATGAATCACGTGATTTATTTTGTATTTAACAGAATCATTCTAGTTCCTCTGCAGAAAACATATGTAAGAAAGGCAAAGGCATCAGTAATTTAAGAGTTGGGCCTGGCACAGTGGCTCATGCCTGTAATCCCAGCACTTTAGGAGGCCACAGTGGGAAGATCACTTGAGGCCTGGAGTTTGAGAGCAGCCTGGGCAATATAGTGAGACCCCATCGCCATTAAAATTTTACAAATTAGCCAAGTGTGCTATCACATGCCTGTAGTCTCAACTACTCAGGAAGCTGAGGTGGGAGGATTGCTCGAACCTAGAAGGTTGAGGTTTCAGTGAGCTATAATCATGACACTGCACTTCAGCCTGGGCAACAGGGCGAGACCCAGTCTCAATTTTTGGAAAAAGAGTTAGGAAGTTCTTGCAACAAGCTAGTGTAGAGACAGCAGTGGTTGGACACAGAAAGTAACAAAGAAAGTGTTAATAATGATCAGATATGGCTATAATCAAATATGGATTTTGTTTGTAAATGTTCATTTATTAGTATGGGAAAATTGCAAGAACAACACATTTAGGGTAAATAATAGTAGTTCTATTTTGTACATATTGAATTAGATCCCTCTGAAATACTGAATAGGCATGTGAATATAAGAATTTGAATTTCATAAAGATGTCAGGGTTAGGAAAATACATATGGCAGACACCAGCCTGTGAAAGTTCTTTGAAGAAGGGAGATTTAATGAAATCACCGAGGAGGGAAGTATAAATATTAAAAAAAATAATAAGCAAAAGTTAATGCTGGGTGGTATTTTTACAAATAGTTATAGAAAAGCCAGCAAAGGGTACTGAGTGTTCAGAGAGGTAGAAATAAAATGAAAAAGCTATGATCTGGAAGACAAAGTGCCTCAAGCATAAGAACATAGTCAGTTTTACTAAAGATTTATTAGAGGTTAAATGAAATGAGGACAGAAAAAATTGGTCTTTGAATATAGCAATTTGGAGATCAATGGTGACCTTGATAACAGCAGTTGTAATGAAATTCAACTGACAATAGACTGAAAGGGGTGGGTTGAAAAAAAGAGTGCAAGGAAATGAATTATAGAGATCAATTTTTAAAAGCTCTTTTAATAAGTTTTATAGTAAACAGAAGGAAAAACTGGCATGAAAATTGGTTTTAAAAGGGCTTGTTTGTGCTGGGAGAATAACACCTGGTCTTTATGCTTCTGGCTGTGATCTGGTAGAGAGGAAATTAATCTTGTAAGAACAAGGCAGTAGGATTGCTAAAGAACTATTCCTATGTTCTCATGTAGGGGAGAAGGGATGAGGTATACTGTCAAATGGAGGGGTTCCTTTTCTAAGGAAGATAGATCATTTTTTCATTTTGACACAGAAAAGGCAGAGTATTTAGATTTATGTACAGGTAAGTGGGTAGTACAGGAAGGTAGTAGGAGTAGGAGCTTTTAGATTTCCTCTTGTGGTTGATTCTTATTTCTCAGATCATATTTTGAAAATAAAGATAAAGGCAGAGGTGTAGGTTATAGAAAAGAAGCAGCACTGGTAGGATCATGTAAGAGAATGAGGACTAGGGAAATATTGTACAATTCCCTATCGACACTGGTCAAATAGGGATCACTTGAGGTAAGTGATCATAAATTTAATTTGACAATTGTAACAACGGTCTTGTGTTTAGCTTTATCCATGTTTTTCTGTGGATGCAAGTGTCATGTAGGTAGAGATTTGATTTGTTCAAGCTTGTGATTTATGTACATGAGTACAGCAAAGCATGATGCCTGTATGTAGTATAATGATTGAATGACCATGGGGTCAAAACTGTAAGCAAAGAAACAAGGCCAGAAGGAGGGAAAGGGACATTAGCGGAATCAATACTTTGCAGCATCCAATGAGCTTTAAAGTATATTCAATGAATAAAAACAGAAGAATGGTATATGGTGGCTGAATAACATGGTATTTGCAATTGCTAATGACATCTAGAATATGATTTTTCATGTAAATGTCTGAGTTGAGGTTGGAGACCTAACAAGTGGAAGATGTAACATCAAATAACTGAGAGGCCAAGGTAGTAGGAAAATAATTCAGATGGGCATTGAAAACACCAAGATTTATAACAAGGGTCATGTTGAATACAGTATAACTGTAGTGGGAGCTAAATTTTCCAGAACATGAGGGAGAGTGGCCCAAGTATTAGCAGATAATGAAAACAAGCAGGAACAGTTGGTGGTAGAGTCTGATTTCACAGCTGATTGACTTTTTTCAGTGGAGAGAAAAAGAGCAATTTGGAACAGACAATGAGAACAAGGAGGAAAATTATTCCACCTCCAGCTTCTGTAAAACCAGAGGTATGGAGAAAATAATACACTGATACTTTTTCATTGAAATAGTCTCCTCAAAACAGAACCTGAGTTTAGAATGAAAAAGGAGATGTATTGTTCAAAGAAGAGCTGCAAGATGTAACACATTTTGCTGATGAGTGATTCTAATTTACAGATGGTTCAGTGTAAGCATTTTATTAGTTGACATGAGATAGTGTATGAAATCAATACATTCTATGTACAGAGTCCTGTGGGCATTGGAATCCTAGGTGAAAGGAAGAATTGAGGTCCTTTTGGTGAATGACAGGGACAGATTTAAATGCCATAATAAGATTATACTTCACGTTTCCAAGACAAACAGTGATAGTGAGCCATGAATGTTGGAGGGGAGAGAAGAGTAGGTGTTCAGGCCTGAAGCACTCAGTATTCACAGGATCCCTCATGGCTCTTGTTGATGGATATCAAGACTAACAAAAGTGAAGATCTTATTCCAAGACATTCACTTACTTTTGGTGATAGATATCTGTAGTATCAAAGACCTGCTCTATCTGAGAACTGGAGCTTCTCATTTGATTGCTGCCAATGGAGGCTTACAGGCAGCTGATCTAACTTGGAATGAATGGCCATTCTCTTGACTTCTGCCAAGATATATAGTATTTCTCTGAGCTCTCCCCTAAGATACTTGGTGATATTTCCAACAACATTGATATGATTTGGGGGTGTCCCCACCCAAATTTCATCTTGAACTGTAGCTCCCATAATTCCCTTGTATCATTGCAGGCACCCAGTGGGAGGTTATTGAATCATGGGGGCGGGTCTTTCCCTTGCTGTTCTTGTAATAGTGAAAATGTCTCAAGAGATGTGATGGTTTCATAAAGGGGAGTTCCCTGCACATGTTCTCCTTGCCTGCTCCCATGTAAGACATGTGCTTCTCCTTTGCCTTCTGCCATGATTGTAAGGCCTCCCCAGCCATGTGGAACTGTGAGTTCATTAAACCTCTTTCCTTTATATATTAACCAGTCTTGGGTATGTCTTTATTAGCAGTGTGAGAATAGCCTAATACAGTAAATTGGCACCGGGTAGTGGGGTGCTGCTATAAAAATACCCATAAATGTGGAAGCGAGTTTGGAACACGGCAACAGACAGATGTTGGAACAGTTTGGGGGGCTCAGAAGATAGAAAAATATGGGAAAGTTTAGAACTTCCTAGAGACTTCGAGGGCTCAGAAGACAGGAACATGTGGGAAAGTTTGGAACTTCCTAGAGGTTTGTTGAAAGGCTTTGACCAAAATGCGGACAGTGATGTGAACAACGAAGCCCAGGCTGAGGTCGTTTCAGAGGGAGATGAAGAACTTGTTGGGAACTGGGGTAAAGATCACTCTTCCAAGGAAAAGAGACTGGTGGCATTTTGTTCCTCCTATAGGGATTTGTGAAATTTTGAACTTCAGAGAGATGCTTAAGAGTATCGGTTAGAAGAAATTTCTAAGCGGCAAAGGGTTCAAAAGGAAGCAGAACATAAAAGTTGGAAAATTTGCAGCCTGAAAGTGCAATAGAAAAAGAAAAAACCATTTTCTGGGGAGAAATTGAAGCTGGCTGCAGAAATTTGCATAGGTAACAAGGAGATGAATGGTAATCACTAAGCCAATGAGGAAAACGTCTCCAAGGCATGTCAGAGACCTTCACCGCAGCCCCTGTCATCTCATTCCTGGAGGCCTAGTGGGGAAAAATGGTTTTGTGTGCCATGTCCAAGGCCCCCCTCCTCTATTCATCCTTAGGACATGGTTTCCTGTGTCGCAGCTGCTTCAGCTCTGGCCTTGGCTAAAAGGGGTCAATGTACAACTCAGGCCATTGTTTCAGAGGGGGTAAGCCCCAAGTCTTGGCAGCTTCCATGTGGTGTTGGTTCCACAGGTGCACAGAAGTCAAGAATTGAGGTTTGGGAACCTCGGCCTAGATTTTAGAGTATGTATGGAAATTCTTGGATGTCCATGCATTCCTGGAGAAGTTTGCTGCAGGAGTGGGGTCCTCATATTGAACATCTGCTAGGGCTGTGTGGAAGGGAAATGTAGGGTTGGAGCCTTCAAAAAGAATGTCCACTGAGGCACTGTCTAGTGAAACTGTGAGAAGAGGGCCATCATCCTCCAGACCCCCAAATTATAGATCCACCGACATCCTGCACCATGTGCCTGGAAAAGCCACAGACATTCAACATCAACCCGTGAAAATACCCTGCAAAGTCACAGAAGTGGAGCTCCCCAGGACCATGAGAACCGACTTCTTGCATCAGCATGACCTGGATGTGAGACATAGAGTCAAAGGAGATTATTTTGTAGCTTTAAGATTTGACTCTCCCACTGGATTTTGGACTTTCATGGGACCTATAGCCTGTTTTGACTAATTTCTCCCATTTAGAATAGCTGTGTTTACCCAATGCCTGTACCCCGACTGTAACTAGGAAGTAACTAACTTGCTTTGGATTTTACAGGCTCATAGGTGAAAGGGACTTACTTTGTCTCTGAAAAGACTTTGGACTATGGCCTTTGAGTTAATGCTGAAGTGAGTTAAGACCTTGATGATTGTTGGGAAGGCATGATTGGTTTTGAACTGTGAGGACGTAAGATTTGGGAGGGGTCAGAAGCAGAATGATATAGTTTGGCTGTATCCACACCCAAAACTCACTTTGAATTGTAGCTCCCAATATTCCCATGTGTTGTGGGAGAAACCTGTGGGGGAGGTAATTGCATTATGGAGGCAGATGGTTCCCCTGCTGTCCTCATGACGGTGAAAAGTTCTCACAAGATTTGATGGTTTTATAAAGGATAGCTCCCCTGTACACCTGCCTGCCACCATGTATGACATGCATTTGCCTCTTTGTCTTCTGCCATGATTGTGAGGCTTCCCCAGCCATGTAGAACTGAGTTCGTTCAACCTCTTTCCTTTATAAATTACTCATTCTCAGGTGTGTCTTCATTAGCAGCGTAAGAACAGACTAATACATACTTCTAAATATACATATATGTAATGGCATGCACATATATACAGACACACACACAAATATACACATACAGGCATATATATATATATATATATATATATATATATATATGCACACACATATCTCCTCTTTCTTTCTCTTTAATAAGATGCTGTTTTTGTTTTGATGCACATCTTTCCCAAATTAAGTATGACAGGATAGTCTATGCTGGCCGACTTATACCTTAAAATGGTAATCACATCAATCTCTGTATACACACACACACACACACACACACACACACACACACACATATATATGCACAGAGAGAGAAATAAATGTTATATTGTATAACAAGTGAAATGTAAATATTCCTAATGCTTTTATTTAACTATACCTATTTATTGAGTTCCCACCAAATACACATTGAATGGTTGCAGGGAAATACAGACAGTTTTCTATGATGGCAAACAAGACTGCTGGCATATATTCCAATAAGAAAAACTAGAAAATAACGTATATTAGAGGTCCCTAAATTAAGTTAGAAAGTTAGGGGAAAAAAACTCTATAATTTATTTTATTATCCTAACATGCTTTTGAGTGGACTCTATGAAACAGAAGCATTTACAATAAATTCCTATTACTACTTCTGAATACCAAAAGGAACTAAGGTACTAAAATTAAGTGGTTCTACTGGAAATAATTTTAGCAAATATGAATAATTTGCAATTGTGTCTTCACTAATTCATTCAAGGGATATTGTTAAAATATTATTCTGTTTACAATAAAATGAATTAAAGTATTTCTGGCCTCACAGTACTCACAGATTAATGAAGAAGCCAATGATGCAAACAACTGAAATACTAAATGATAGGTATAGCCTATGAATAGATCCCGAGAAGAGAAATGCCTGTTCATGCTAGAATGATGATAAAGGGAATTAGACAGGATTGTCTCAAGAAGATAATTTCTGACTTATCTTTTAAATAATATTTAAAATTAGAAAGCCCCCCCCTAGAAAAAATATGGACAAAATGAATACCACCTAGTTCCTCTTTCTTTCTCCTTAATAATATGCTATTTTTCTTTAGGTGCCCATCTTTCCCAAATTTAGTCATGACAGGATAGTCTGCACTGCCCAACTTATACTTAAATATGGTAATCGCAACAAAAAAATCATATTACTCAATTCCAACCAATGATACATGAGAAAAAATATACAGGTGGCTACCTGAAGAAAATTTACTGACTCCTAAAGGAAAATAGCAGCAAAATAAGGTATTTTATATACATACATAATTATATTTATATATATAATTACACATTTATATAACTATATATCTTACAATTTAATATATAACATTTTAATTGATATAATATGTAGTATAATTATATACATAAAATAATATATATTATATAAATATATGATTTCATATATATTACATTACTATATTTTGCTATGATTTTCCTTTTGGAGTCAGTAAATTTATATATATATATAAATACACAAATAAATATAGTCAGTGAATATATATGTGTATATATATACACACGTGTGTGTGTGTGTGTAGTGTGTGTATATGTGTGTGTGTGTGTGTGTGTATATATATAGCTGTGTAGCAGTGTAAACCTTGAATAGCTACTAGGCTGGATATAAAGCTGATACCTAATATGGAAGAAATGAAAAAGGAAAAGTTCTTGAACATTCACGGCAAGTACCTGCACATTGCTGTGCGGATCGAATCAATCAAACCTGAAGTCTGCCTTATGTTTGGACTACTCATCTTTTCAATCCCCAAATTGATTTTAATTCTGAAAACTCTTCAATACTTTCTGCCTAAATTATTCTACAGTAATTTCTGCCTAAAATTTCAAGTTTTATTTGCAAATCAATTTTTAAACTATTTCTAATTGTATCTTTCTGACATGTTACATAAACTTTTATAAAATAAGTCTAAACATATTGATACATTCAAATATAAAAATGAAATATTTCTGCTAGATTTTATGTTAATAGTTTTGAACTGGGATATATTGTACATGTTTTCAGAAAAAAAAATGTATTTTACCATTTTTCACATATCAGTATTGGAGTACTTTCTTTGTATCTTCAATGGGCTGTGAAAATCCTAACAACTTGGGATGGCCACTTTTCTGGTTGAGACACACTTCAGTGACCTGAAATAAATGCCCATTTGTCACCACTTCTTATCATTTGATCTTCCTACTTCCCATTGTCACATTGTTTGATTATGTAGCTAAGCGTCAAAGCACTCCTTATTCAGTGTTCTTAGCTAGATTTTACAGCCTGGACTTTTTTTTGTATTAAAAGAATCTTTAATATCCAACAGTCTACCAGTAGATTATGTAACACATCACGCGGCTTGAAAATGTTTTCACTAATGCCTAGAAAATGCTATTTTTCTTTATTCAAAGATATGAGCACAATGTACATAAAATTATCACGCATGTGTATGAAATTCAAAGCATGTTTCTTTACTTCACAATAATGGGTAAAATTAATTATGGAGGCTGAGAGGTGAACACATTATTTTCCCTGTAAGGTGAAAAATAGGTGATAACAAATATTTCAATATCTGAGTGGATTCTGCTAAAATATTAAGTGTTTTTAAGAGAAATGTTCTATGTTCCAACAAGTTTGGGAATATGCAGTGGGATATATAGAGGCCATATCTTGATCTCTCAGTTTCCTTTAAGGCCTGTTTCTCTTGCATCTGTGGCCAACCATATAACCATTGGGCCAACCATACTACTGCTGGCATCAGTAATCATTTCATTGACAAGCACAACATCTAAGTGTGTCCATTTAGACCCCTTCTCTGAGCACATATTCTGACTCACCAAACACAGAGAATGAAAACCTACATACATCAGTGGTAGTTTTGATACAGACAGAGAGATCCCCTCTGTAGAATGTAGCCAACAGACAGAAATAAACAAAGAAGTAAGAGAATAGCTGTCAATGATGAAAAATTTACTTCTTCCATCCAGACATCCCACAAACAATTTCTCCTATGGGCACATTAATACACAATAAACTGCTTTGTTAGAAAATACAGCTTGTATTATTTAAAATTTTTAAAAGCTCTGGGTATTTGAACATACTCCTATACCACATGACCTCACAGCAACTTTTTAAATTTAATTTATATCAAGAATCTCCAAGAAGATTGGCCAAAAAACTTAACTATGAAATTTATTTTTCTTTTTCTGAGGAGGTAAACACATACTAGATTATGCAATCTCACAGCTCTGAAACTCAAGCCCTCTAGTAAGCTAAGTTAGTCAAGAAAGAAGGTTATTAGGCATGTGCTTCTAAAATTGTCATTTAGATCCATGTTGTTTCATATATATATGAATATATGAATGAATATACATATATAATATATATTCATATATATATGAGTGTGTGTGTGTGTGTATATATATATATATTTGAGACAGAGTCTCACTCTGTTGCTAATAAGCCAGCTCAATGAAAACACACACACACATTGATATGCACCAAAACCAAAAATCACTATCTAGGTTCCTGATTTCCCTGATGTAGCCCTGGCCAATTTTAAGAAACCAATATTAGTGTCCGAATGATGCCCTGGGAAGAGATGCTAACCATTGGTTCTGTTTGGCTGGTACAAATTGACACATCACTCTTTAAACTCACTTCACATGAAAGGTTTGCTCAATGTAACATGATGCTATCCTGTGTCCAGCTACCAGATGTAGAAGATGGTGGTTCCCTGGGGCCTTTCGTCAGATGAATTGAACTCCGTCTGTAGGATAGGGTACAAAGAAACATCAAAGAGAACAGAATTTCTTCCAGTTCCCTGTGGTACCTACTCTCTCACCATGACTTCCAACAATTTCCTCCCTCTGTGTCCATGTATACATTTCTCACAGCAACAGGTGGATGTTATTCCATCTGCTCTTGAACCTGTGCAGGCCTTATGATTGGCCTTGATAATGAAATGTGTCACAGTATGGGACTTCCCATTCCAGCCTTAAAAGGACTGCCAGTTTTCACTTCATGCCTCTTAGAACTCAGTCATCACTCTGGGAGAAGCTCAAACCACATATAGAGCCCAAGCAGTTAAGGACAGAGGTGTTTCATTTCACATCCCCAGTTGAGACTCCATCTAACTCTCTGCACCAACAACCAGCTGTGTGAATGAGCCATTATGGGCATTCCAGCCAAGTCGCTTAGTTTACTACAGCACACAGAATCCTCATAGAATCATGAAAAATAATAAAATTGCGATTCTTTAATCCACTAACTTCTGTGTTTGTAAAATCTATACAACAATAGTTAACTGAGACAATCCTCCAGACCCACCTTCTATAAGAATTGATGAGTTCCAACTTTGAGAATTGTCAATCTTAAAATTTGAATTGACATTTTGTATTCCTTCAATCTAACTGAAGACATTTGTGTAGTTAAATAAAATAAATAAGATGCTATTTGAAAGACACTGAGTAAAGAGTTTGGCAAACAGCGATACATGACAATGATATTTCTCTCAATATCTTTGTAGTATATGGAAACATTACAAATAATGGACTTTCCATTATTTGGTAGTGTTTACTGTAAATATAGGCTGCTTTACGCATATATTAAATTTGTATCTTGTAGAGAATGCAGATGTTGAGAACAGAAAATCTAAAGAGATTTTTGAAAAACGATAAATGCTATAAGATTAAATATAATTAAAATTGTTTGACAAAGAGAAAAACCACAGTTATACTTGATAAGCTCCGAGGGACCCAGATTTTGAAGGGCATTGTAAACTCAACAAATACGTTTAGATATTTTTATACAGGAATTTTTTAGTTTAGATATTTTTATACAGGAATTAGCCATTTTAGTGTTTCAAGTAGAGAGTTGTCATATTTGAGCCCGAGGGGAAATAATGTTTTGTAAGAGTAATGGTATTAAAGTGAAATATAGCCCTTCTGCTTATGTTCATAAGAAAGTATCAGGTTCTGAAATTACTTTTCTGACACAAATGCCTGTAAAAACTGATAAAGTATGTGACTATATATATATACACACACACACACACATACACATATATATACACACACACACACACAGAGTAAATATTAAGTTTTATTACACACAAAAAGTTATAAGTATTTTAATTAATACATATGCTATTTGATTTAGTCATTCCACAATATATACTAAATCTTCATACTGTATACCTTAAATATATAAAATTATTGTGTGTCAATTTTAAAAAATATGAAAAAAACAGCAATTTTCAGATATCAGGTAAAAAGCAGCACTAGAATAGTATTTTCTAAAATAAGGAGCATACTGAATTTAGGTCTACCACCAAGACTTTATGCCTGGAGCCAATTTTCAGTACATGATATAGGGTAATAGAACCTGGCATGCTCACTGAATTAAAGAGACAGGAATTTGAGTTTAGGGAAGCTGAACTGACCAGAATTTACAGTGTACAATTCCAGAGAGGAGAGAGTCACGGGGAGAAGGAATTTCATAACTTGCATAGCTTTCTCTGTGAGTCTTTGGCTATATGCCAACTTGCACATACATAGGCTAGAAATCCATGAGACTGGGCAAAAACTTGCAAGAATAAACAAAAGAAAAGAAAAAGGTAAAGAAACGAAAAAGAAAAAGAAAACAAAAGAAAAAGAAGGGAGGGAGGGGAGGAGGGAGGGAGGAAGGAAGGAAGGAAGGAAGGAAGGAAGGAAGGAAGGAAGGAAGGAAGGAGAGAGGAAGAAGAAGAAGAAGAAGAAGAAGAAGAAGAAGAAGAAGAAGAAGAAGAAGAAGAAGAAGAAGAAGAAGAAGAAGAAGAAGAAGAAGAAGAAGGAGGAGGAGGAGGAGGAGGAGGAGGAGGAGGAGGAGGAGGAGGAGGAGGAGGAGGAGGAGGAGGGAGGGAAGGAGGGTGAGAGGGAGGGAAGGAAGGAAGGAGAAAAAAAAAGAACGAAAGAAAGAAAGAAAGCAAAAGAGAAGGAAAGAAAGAGAAAGAAAGAAAGAGAGAAAGAGAAAGAAAGAAAGAGAGAAAGAAAGAAAGAAGGAAAGAAAGAAAGAAAGAAAGAAAGAAAGAAAGAAAGAAAGAAAGAAAGAAAGAAAGAAAGAAAGAAAAGAAAAAAAGAAAGAAAGAAAGGAAGGAAGGAAGGAAGGAAAGAAGGAAGGAGAGAGAAGAAGAAGGAGGAGGAGGAGGAGGAGGAAGGAGGGAGGGAAGGAAGGAAGGAAGGAGAAAGAAAGAAAGAAAGAAAGGAAGGAAGGAAGGAGAGAGAAGGAGAAGGAGAAGAAGAAGAAGAAGGAGGAGGAGGGGGAGGAGGAGGAGGGAGGGAAGGAAGGAAGGAAGGAGGGAGGGAGGGAAGGAAGGAAGGAGAAAGAAAGAAAGAAAGAGAAAGAAAGAAAGAAAGGAAGGAAGGAAGGAAGGAAGGAAGGAAGGAAGGGAGAGAAAGAGAGAGACAGGAAGTCAGGAACGAAGGGAAGGTGGAAAAAAAGAAGGAAGAAAGAAAGGAAAGGAAGGACAAGGAAAAAGTAAAGGCAAATGAGGAAACCATAAGACAATTCCCAGAGCATGGGATTGGCATAAAAACAGACACACAGACCAGTGGAACAAAATAGACAACCCAGAAACAAACCCACACACCTATAATGAACTGATTTGTATATAAAAGTGCCAAGAATATACACTGGGGAAAAGACAGTCTCTTCAATAAATGGTCCTGGGAAAACTGTATATCCATATGAAGAAGAATGAAAGTAGACACGTATCTCTGGCCATATACAAAAATCAAATCAAAATAGATTAAATATTTAAATTTAAGACCCCAAACCATGAAACTCCTACAAGAAAACATTGAAGAAAATTTCCAGGACATTGGTCTGGGCAAAAATTTCTTGAGTAATACTCCACAAGCACAAGCAATCAAAGCAAAAATGGACAAATGGGATCACATCAAGTTTAAAAGCTTCTGCATAGCCAACGAAGCAATCAACAAATTGAAAGTACAACCTACAGAATGGGAGAAAACATCTGCGCAATATCCATCTGACAAAGGATTAATAACCAGAATATATAAGGAGCTCAAACAACTTTATAGGAAATAAATCTAATAATTCAATCAAAACATGGGCAAAAGATTTGAATAGACATTTCTCAAAAGAAGACATTCAAATGGCAAACAGGCATATTAAAGGTGCTTGTGGGGCACCGTGGCTCATGTCTGTAATCCCAGCACTTTGGGAGGCTGAGGCGGGCAGATCACCTGATGTTGGGAGTTCCAGACCAGACTGACCAACATGGAGAAACCACGTCTCTATTAAAATACGAAATTACCCGAGTGTATTGGCGAATGCCTATAATCCCAGCTACTCGGGAGGCTGAGGCAGGAGAATCGCTTAAACTCGGGAGGCAGAGGTTTCAGTGAGCCGGGATCGTGCCATTGCACTCCAGCCTGGGCAACAAGAACAAAACTCCATCTGAAAAAAATAAAAAAAATTAGCTGGGCGTGGTGATGCGCACCTGTAATAATCCCAGTTACTCGGGGGCTGAGGCAGGAGAATTGCTTGAACCCAGGAGGTGGAGATTGCAGGGAGCCAAGATCCGGCCACTGCACTCCAGCCTGGCGCTCCGTCTCAGGAAAAAAAAAAAAAAGAAAAAAAAAAAGAAAAAGTGCTCGACACCATTGATCATCAGATAAATGCCAATCAAAAGTACAATGAGATATTATCTTACCCCTGTTAAAATGGCTTATATCAAAAGACAGGCAATAACAAATGCTCACAAAGATATGGAGTTAAGGGAGCCTTTGTTCACTGTTGCTGAGAATGTAAATTAGTACAACTATGGAGAACAGTTTGAAGATTCCTAAAAAAAAATCTAAAAATAGAGTTACCATGTGATGCAGCAATCCAAGTGTTGCCAATATACCCCAAAGAAGGAAATCAGTATATTGAAGAGGTGTCTTCACTCCTATGTTTGTTGCAGCACTGTTTACAATAGCTAAGATTTAGAAGCAACCTAAGTTTTCATCACAGATGAATTGATTTTTTTAAATGTGCTACATATTCACAATGGAGTACTAGTGAACGATAAAGAAGAATGAGATCCAATCAATTGCAACAACATAACAAAATGTACGCAACTGGAGATCATTATGTTAAGTAAAATAAGCCAGGCACAGACAAACATATGTTCTCACTTATTTATGGAATCTAAAAATTAAGACAAACTCACGGACGTAGAGAGTAGAAGGATGGTTACCAGAGACTAGGAAGACTAGTGGGGCACTGTGGGAGAGGTGGGGATGGTTAATGGGTATAGAAACAATAGAAAGAATGAATAAGACCCACTATTTGATAGTACAACAGGGTGACTATAGTCAACAATTACTTAACAGTACTTTTTTTAATAACTTAAGAGTGTAATTGTATTGTTTGCAACTCAATGGATAAATGCTCAAGGGGATGGATACCCCATTGTTTATGATGCTCTTATTTCACATTGCATGCCTGTGTCATGTACCCCACAAATATATACATTTACTATATACCCACAGAAAATAAAAATTTTAAAAATTAAAATTAACTGAAAATAACAAAACACAAAAAATAAATTTCAAAAAAACAAAACAAAAGCCTAGTAAAAAATGCTTTGCTATGAACTATCAACTAGAAAGAGAATAGGCCTAGGATGTACGAGTTTTGGCGTTCCCTGGGCCACATTGGAAGAAGAACTGACTTGGACCACACATAAAATGCACTAACATTAACAATAGCTGATAAGCCAATAATAATAATAATAATAAAATAAAAAAACTACACATAATTTTTATGATATCCGCCACCACAGATAAGCAAAAATGTCCTCGCATTTAAAGGGTTCAACCAGGTAAACTATTATAAGTGTAAAAACCTGAGTTGCAAAGCATATATGCCAAAAAGAAAAAAAAGGAAAATAAAGACAAGGCAACAGGTTTCTGTGATGGTTAATTTCATGACTCAACTTGACTCAGTGAAGGACTACCAAGATAGCTGGTAAGACATTATTTCCGGGTGTGTCTCTGAGGATATTTCCAGAAGATATTAACATTTGAATCAGCAGGAACAATAAAGAAGATTCATCCTCACCAATGTGGTTGCTCATCATCCAATGAATTGAAATTCTATCCAAACAGAACAAGCAGGAAGAAAAAGAGAGAATTCTGTCTATTTTCTTAAGCTGCAATATCCATCTTCTCTTGTAGTTGGACACTGAATCTCATGTTTAACTTCAGACTGGGAGACTTCACTGAGCCAGTTAACTTCAGACTGGCTTTCAGTTTGAAGTGAACCATGCAGATTGTAATTCCTAGAGTCTGAAGGCCTGAGAACCATATTTATTGATTATCTTTCTCTAGAGAACCTAAACTAACACAGTTTTTAATGTTCTTGAGAGCTGGAGAACTCAGAAATAGCCAACAGATATTCACCTTCAAATGGAGGGGTCCCCGATATATGTATAAAGTTTAATGGCATGCTTTGAGAATAGCAACCAAAACTAGGAACAACCTTTATAGTCTCCAATTTACTGACAAATGAAGAGATCACCAGAAATTCAGTGAGTTTTAGGGTGCTTTTATTTCATAAACTCTGGCAATTTACTACTGAAATTTCCTTCTATTTTAATATACAACTTGACACTTCAACAGTATAAAATTAGAGAAAGTCAAATCCAAATGAAATAGAACAGGAAATTTGGGAAGAACAATGACAACAAAAGGTCTGGATAAAAGTTGAAGGAGGCCAAATGTGGTGGCTCATGCCTGTAATCTCAGCACTTTAGGAGGCCAAGGCAGGTGGATCACTTGAGGTCAGGAGTTCAAGATAAGCCTGGCCAACATGGTGAAACCATATCTCTATTAAAACTACAAAAAAATTAGCTGGGCATGGTGGTGTGTTCCTGTACTTCCAGCTACTGTGGTGACTAAGGCAAGAGAATCACTTGAACCCAGGATGCAGAGGTTGCAGTGAGCCGAGATAATGCCACCGCATTCCAGTCTGGGTGACAGAGCTTGACTCTGTCTCAAGAAAAAAAAAAAAAAAAAAAAAAAGTTGAGGGAGAACACAGGATTGGCATATTTCATAAAATTAAAATTAAGAAAGTTCAAATGTTATAATACTTGTAATAAGAAAAAAAGAAGAAGCCCTATAGATTTGATCTCAAAACATCTTATTCCTACACAGCAACTACTTCCTATAGAAATATGTACCTCACCTAAATATGAGACAGAGAAAATGATTAAAATCAAACTTTATATAAATACAAAAGGAAATATAAAACAGAAAAATTGCTTTACAAACGAGAAATCACAAGGAAAGTATGTACTCACAAAACATAAAACTGTAAACTAACATTTTAAAATAATTTAAATGTTTTCAAAAATAAAACAAATCTGTATTAAAATTTTTAAAACTAAAAAATGAAATGATTTGACAAAGAAAGACATGAGAACAGAGCATACAGAGGCCAAAAAAATTTGGAAATTAAAGATAAAAATCAGTTTAGAAATACAGTTTGAAATATGAGGAAAACAAGAGTAACTAACACTATATAAAATAGCATGTCTGGGTCATATGGTACTTCTAGTTCTAGATCCTTGAGGAATTGTCATACTGTTTTCCATAATGGTTGAACTAGTTTACAATCCCACCAACAGTGTAAAAGTGTTCCTATTTCTCCACATCCTCTCCAGCACCTGTTGTTTCCTGACTTTTTAATGACTGCCATTCTAACTGGTGTGAGATGGTATCTCATTGTGGTTTTGATTTGCATTTCTCTGATGGCCAGTGATGATGAGCATTTTTTCATGTGTCTGTTGGCTGTATGAATGAATGTCTTCTTTTGAAAAATGTCTGTTCATATCCTTTGCCCACTTTTTGATTGACCCAGCCATCCCATTACTGGGTATATACCCAAAGGATTATAAATCATGCTGCTATAAAGACACATGAACATGTATGTTTATTGTGGCACTATTCACAATAGCAAAGACTTGGAATCAACCCAAATATCCATCAGTGACAGACTGGATTAAGAAAATGTGGCACGTATACACCATGTAATACTATGCAGCCATAAAAAAGGATGAGTTTGTGTCCTTTGTAGGGACATGGATGCAGCTGGAAACCATCATTCTTAGCAAGCTATCGGAAGAACAGAAAACCAAACACCGCATGTTCTCACTCATAGGTGGGAACTGAACAATGTGATCACTTGGACTTGGGCAGGGGAACATCACACACCGGGGCCTATCATGGCGGGGGGCGGGGGGAGGGATTGCATTGGGAGTTATACCTGATGTAAACGACGAGTTCGATGGGTGCTGACGAGTTGATGGGTGTAGCACACCAACATGGCACAAGTATACATATGTAACAAACCTGCACGTTATGCATATGTACCCTAGAACTTAAAGTATAATAATAATAATAATAATAATAATAATAATAAATAGCATATCAAAAATATTGGATAAAAATGTAGAAAAAACCACATTTAAAATGAGATTAAAATAATTGTGAGAAAATAGTAAATACAGAGGATTAAAAAAGAGAAACCAACATATGTATAATAGGAAGCTATAAATAGGAAAACCAAAGCTAGAGAACAATGTGAAAGGAAAATCTTGGGACCCTAAAATCACTAAGCCAAAGGGAGAAGTCAGGTTAGGAACTGTGTCAGGCACACCTGCCTCCCATTCTATTTTTAAAGAAGACAGCTACAGAGATTTTTAAAAATAATAATAAAGCTACAAAACCTCCCTCACAACTTGCCCACAGAGAAATTCCTTGTGAACAAAGGACAGGCAGAATTCAAAGTAATCCCTCTGTTCATGTGAGATAAATACATATCAAATTATTTCTTTTGCCCTATTGTTTCACTAAGCCAGACTAAGGCATAAATGACTATTTCTGTAGATTGCGCATTCAGCGAAAGGCTAATCAGAAACTCAAAAGAATACGTTTGTCTCTTATCTTCTTATGACCTGGAAGCCCCCTCCCGGCTTCAAGTTGTCCCACCTTCCTGGACCGAACCAATGTAAATCTTATATATATATTGATTGATGTATCCTGTCACTCTAAAATGTGTAAAACCAGCCTTGCCCCAACCACCTTGGGTACATGTCTTCAGGACTTCCTGAGGCTGTGTCACAGGTATGTTCTTAACCTTAGCAAAATAAACCTTCTAAATTGATTGAGACCTGTCTCAGATACTTTTTGGCTTACAATAAGTATGCAATCATATACTCTTATATGTTTAAGAGAACTTGGTACTTTGGAATAACTGCTTTGTATCTTAAATTTAAGATATGTCAGGAAGTAACTGATTTAATTGTATTTTGTCTTAAAGTCTTTTAAAATGTATTCATGGTTCTGCAACATTTAAGAGAATTTTAGTTTCATTGTAGTTGTAAATTATATGTATTTATATTTATAAAAGTTATTTAAGTTCTCAGAAAATTATTTTATCTGAAAATTAAATTCTGAAGAATAATTCAAATAAATATGCAGATTCTGTCTACATATTTAAACAGAAGTTTTGAATTTAATTTACAGGTGCGAATAGAATTGTTCAAAGTTTATTAAAATATGCCTGACTCATGCATAGCCTGCTAAGATTTGCAAGCTGAATGTAAAAACCTACAAAAGAAGGTGAATTTTGAAAAGGAAACTTTTAAATTCCTGAATAGACTCTCTACATTCAAAAACCACCCTTACGACAACAAAACCTTGTATCATAATAAGCTTAGGAGGTGTTAGTTCTTGAGACATAATTTCACCCAAGAACTTATAGATGTGACTTGTCTAGGAGACTTTCTAGGAGGGTGCTCACTTATCTTTGTAATTAAAATGAGAAAATGGGTACTTGGGCATTATAGAAGGTTTTTCCGCTCCCCAACCCCCACCTTTGCTATAATTTCTTGGAGTAAGTTGTTCTGTAAAAATACATACCGCTTAGAAGAAGGACCTTAGCTATAACTTTCATTTTGCACTGTAGAGGTAGTACAGTACTAAAAGGGAAAGCAAAGTTCAGAACATTTAGGCCAGAGGCTCTGAGCCTGCCTCATTAGCACTTCAACTGATCACCCTAGAGGAATTAGCATCAATTTGAATGATGTGTGCAGTGCCCTCTTCTCTGGGAGCAGCTGTTCCACTTTCCCTTTCTATGAACTACTTACATGAAAGAGACAACAACTTCTTCAGGAGATGCCCTGATTGGAGGAACGAGAGCATAATCCCACAGCACCAAATCTGTAAGTGAAGAGTGATCATTTGCTTTTAAAAAAGAGGGCTGTATTCTCACAAACACATGCAACACCACACAGACACTAGTATTTCAATATACAAACCTGCATGTTTTCCTTAATCCAGGAAATATAATGTTGATTTACAAAATAATGGACTTTACATTTAAAGAAAAAACAAAGGGAAACAAGGACATTAAACCTGTGGGAAATTTCAGAGTTTATGATCTGTGCTCTCTCATTTCAGTGTCTGTAACACAAAATACCTTAAATAAGTTTCCCAATTTTACAACTAACACCTTATGAGTCTAAGAAAGACATGTTAGACTTCCAGTTCAGTGTTTATTTTACTTAATAATTATAGAACCAAAATTAGATTTTTCTGTGAATACACACAAATTAGATGACACATAATATTTACTATTCTACTGGCTTTACTCTTAGGAATCCTCTTTGGATATGTTTGTAGAAACTATATACTGTAACTGTCAATTTCTTCCTCTTATTTAAGGAGATGCATGTTTCCATTAAATTTACAAATAAGTTACGAGATGCTCTGGCTTGCTTTCCTATTTTACATATCTTTGCCCTCATTAAATTTATCCTAACATAAGTAATTTAAAGTTGAGAGCTGACTGATAAGTGTGCATGAGAGATGGAAATATTGAACTTAACATAAAAAACTTGGAGCTTATCCAAAGCAAGAAAGCATGATTCCTGTGCTGTATTCTGTACCTCTAGGGGAAAATTATATTCTTAGTTCCAAATCTCTTCCTCCCAATGGAAAGAACTGGATAATAATCCAACTTGAGCCAAGTTTTCCATCATTCAGTTAATTTCCCCTTCTGAAAAGATGTACATCTGGCTCATAACAGTTTGACCTACTGTGTCAAGAACACAATAGGATTTCAAAGCAGGTTGGCCATAGGCTTCTCAAAATAACAGACAAGGGCAAAGAGCTTTGTTCTTTTCACAAAAGAACCACTGTCCTCACTCTCCATCCTATAAAACAATTCCTGCAGGAGCTTGTTATAAGTGATTTTTCTTGAATTTGTGACCTTTAAATTTATGTGTGGATGTTCACCAAAAAGGCTGTTCTCATAAGATACATGAGTAAAATATTTAAGGCCCTTGGTTGTCTGAGAAGACTGCATATGGAAGGTCATGAATTGTTTGCATTTTTTTGGCGATGCTGTTTTAATCATGTATAGTTCTTTATTCAATTTGCAAGCAAACACTTATAGAGGAGATACATAATCTTCCATTTAAATAGGCTGGAGATTGGAAAGAATTGGACCAGGAAACCCATTTTAGGACTCTAGAGCCTTTTCCATAAGAAAGAAACTGTTACAGGAATCCCAATGAAGATCCTCAGTACATCAGTTTCATATTTTGGAATGCGAAGATACAAGTAGAAAAATGAAAATTCAAAGTAAAATTAAACGAAGGCAAAAATTACCCTAAGGAGACCAGAAGAGTCAGCAGGGAGTTTCTTTATCACAGATGTTTTGCATTTTCTCAGAGTAGAATTGCTCATCTTAAGTCATATAAATTGGACTTTTAATGTTTGAGCTTTATGTTACCCAACTGCTTTCCAGGAATATTTTGTTTTTGAAGATCGGGAGACTCCTCTCCTCCCACTGTCTTTACTCCAGTCCCTTCTCACTCTCTTCATTACAGCATCAAACACAAGATTTCTGAAAGTCGATTTTATGATACTTCTCTGTCTTAGTTTGAAAACTGAAGGCTAGAAGTACAAGATCAAGGTGTCAGCAGATCTGGTTTCTTCTGAGACCTTTCTCCTTGACTTGCAGATCATTGCCTTCTAGCTGTGTACCCAGATGACTTTTTTTTCTGTGTGTATACAACCTGGTGTCTTCTTTGTGTTCAAACTTTTTTTTACAAGAAAACTAGCCACGTAAAATTAGGGCCCATCCGAATGGCCTAATTTTAACTTACTTTAAACATTGTTAGGTACCGGGATCAACACATTTTTTTGAGCACATTTTTTATCACATTTTTTGACACAAATTTTGAGGGAAATACAATTTAGCCCATAGCATGCTCCATCAATGCATTCTGGGATACTTAAATGAATAAAATACAGTAATTTCCTTTTATTATTCCTAATAGTTCACAGAGATATAATTAATATTTGCAATAATTACTTCAGTTTACAAATCTAACTGTAGTAAATATTACATTCTCTAACCCCACTTTTAATATATTTTTTGAATTTTAATCTTACTTTCATATAAATATCAAGACCTTTATATATACACACACATGCACATATATATGCACATGTGTACATATATATTTACAAGCATGGTATTTAATTTTACAAAATTCCAATTATATCTCTTCTTTAAAATTCTTTATGTGCTTATTTTTTTCCATATTGCACATGACAAATCTTGTGTGAGAAAGTTGAATAAAAGCCATGATAATTAATATCTTGACCTCATTCCTATCTCAGGGAGAAAGCCATATTTCATCTTAAAGTGTGATGTGTTTTATAGTATTTTTAAATTACTTTTATCAGACTAAGGAAGCTTTTTGTTTTTAGTTTAATACTAGAATTTGTTATGAGTGAATATTGAAATTATATTGAATGTTTTTGTTCTATCAATTGAGATGATGGTATAAATGATCTTTTATCTTTTATTAATGTAGGATTTGAACTGATGTTTGGATGTTAAACCTATTGTGCATTTTGGAATTAGCACCATTTCTTGTAATATATTATCTTTGCCAGATCATGTGGTTATTTACAATACCTATGTTTGCTTAGGAAATTTGCGATCGTTGTAAGTATGATTATAATATTGTGGTCATATTTTGGTATCAAATTATGCTACTCTCATAAATTTATTGGACTATGCTCTCTTCTTAGCTATTTTCTATAAGAAAGTTATATATCCATTACTTAAATGTTGGAAAGAATTCATTAATAATGAAAATCATCTATGCTTGCAGTTTTCTTTGTGGGAAAATGTTTAATTCCAGAGTGTAAACTAAATCGATATAAAACAAATCCAATGTAATATATATTTCCCTTTTGTTAGCTTTAGTAAATTTAGTGATTTGTTTGATTTATCCAAATTTATCTAAATTTTAAATGTTGTCCTTAGTACCCTCTAACTATCTTTTAAAATTATTAGTGTCTGTAAATGATTTTCAAACAGTGTCTAATATTGTTTTTTTCATGATCTTTTTTCTTACTTAGTAGTCGTATATTTATTTATTATACTGATCTTTTTCTGAAAAACATCTTTCGTCTTTGTTGACATATTCTATTAAGTGATAGTTTTATATTTTATTAGTTTTGTATATTTATTTTTTTCATTATTTTAATCTCACATTATCTTATTTCACTGATCCTTTAGTAATTTCTTGAGATAGATCAGGGTTGGCAAACTTTTTCTATAAGGACAACATAGTAAATATTTTAGTCTCTATGGGCCATACAGTCTCCGTCTAAACTCTTAAACTCTGCAATTGTAGTGTGAAGATAGCCATAGCTGATGAACGAGTGGTTGTGTTTCCATAAAACTGTATTTTTATAAGGAGTGGTAAACCACATTTGCTTCTGGGCCTTGATTTCCTAGCCCTGTTGTAGATCATTCCTATTTAGATTTTCTTATTTTAAAACATAATTTCCCATTTCTTGTTTAACAGCATCTGATAAACTTGATTTATAGTGTTTTTAAACTCATTTAACATACAATGTATTTTAAACTATTTTGTTATTTATTCTTTTTCCCATTGGCTACTTACAAATTTGTTCCCTAATCTTTTTTAAAAATTTCTAGTTAAATTTTATTATACTCTGATAACATATTCAACATGATTTCAGTTATTTGAAATGATATAGCATCAATATGAATTTGTGGAATTTTTGCATACCTTAATCAGATTTGCATTCTGAAGTGATTATGTACTGCATTATGTATGTGTCTACAAAGTCTATTTTATAATTATGTTGTTCAATTTTCTATATCATTACTTTTTTTGTTGTTTTTCTGTCACTTGCTAAAAGTAGTGTAATAAAATATCCCGTTGTGAGTAAAGATTTTTCTGTTCTTATATATGTTCAGTCAATTTTATAATTACATATTTTAGGGTCATTATATCAGTTTTCCCAAATTTGGAATAATTACATCTTCCTGGCAGATTTATTCTTTTATCTTTATGAAATGTCCCTTTTTTTCTGGTTTAATACTTCTTAAAAATCAATCTTGCCTAATATTTACATAGCTATACTTATTTTGAAAAATATTTGCAGGGTGTAACTCTTCCATCTTTTGTTTTTAATATTTCTGTTTTACTGTGTTTAAGATATCATGTATTAGGCAGCATACTTTTATTATCTTTTATCAATTGTTTTCAATTTTTACCTTTTAATAGAATGTTTATTCCATTAATGTTTAATTCTAAAACTGACAAATGGAGTTCCTAACTTGCCAATTCAATATCTGCTTTCTGTTTTTATTATTTTATTCCATTTTTATTTCAATTTTCTTCTCTAGCTGTTTATAAATTAAATATTGTAGAACTTTTAGTAATTTTCATAGACATTACATCATGAGTCACTGATAATCTAATGATAAGTGCTTTTACATCTCAGAGAGTGAAAAGATCTTACAATGCTTTAAATCCATTTATTTTTCATCATATTATAACCTTAGTCTGTTGTTTATTTAAATTTGGGCATGTTTGGGACCTCCCATGATATATTATTGAAATTTTAAAATAATCAACAGTAATGGAGACTTGCTAGTATATTTCATTTTCATTCGTTCTTTGTTCCTTCCTGAATCTCGAGACTGCCATCTGGCACCATTTTTCTTTCTTCTGCAGGGAAACTATTAGTATTTCATTTAGTGTGTGAGCACTATTGCCAGTTTTTGACAGGTGATTTTCTTGGTAATAGAATTATTAATTTTCAATTTTCTTTTGTCATAGTACAGTTATTCCATATTCTCCTTGATTCCATTAAATCTGTGAGACACCTGTTGTCTATAGTATTTTTATTGTCTTTATTCTATGGCAGCCTTTAAGATTTCCTCTTTGTTGTCTATGATTTTCAGCAGTTTTACTATGCTATGTCTATGTGTGCTTTTCTTTTCCTCATAAGGTATTTGAGTAATTGATACTCTTGGAACAGTGTCTTCAATTTTTGCCAGCTTTGGAAATTCTAAGATTGTCTTTTCAAAAATTGTTTCCACTCTACTTTTTCTCTCTTTTATCTAATATTTTAATTATGCCTGTTAGACTTATTAATCTATGTTTCACAAAATTTCTTTATTTTGTCTTCTTATGTTTGAGTTTCTGTTGAAATATTTTCTTACTATTTCAGAATTTTTCTCATATGTTTCTAATCTTTAGGTAAATATATCTATTGCCTTTTTAACACATTCAAATAGCATACCTCCTATTTTTCAGTCAAGTCTTAAATGTCTTGTGTGTTTTTGTTTGTTAGTTTCAATAGCCTGTTGGGAATTAGGTATAAGTCTGTCTGTAAAGATCAGCCAAAGCAATCCATTATTTAATGATTCAAACATGGGTTTCTTTGCCTAGGAAGGTGGTCTTTTCCTGGTTGCTCTTACTCCAGTATTTGATTTTAAGGGTCCAAAATGAAAGCATTGTGACATTTACTACAGTCTCCATTTTTTGAGAGGTCCTGAATTTCCATTTTACTTTCATTCCTAATGAGTTTGATAAATGCCCAGCTTATTACCTGAGCTCATAAACCTCAGCTTTTAAAATGAAAATACCTCAAAGAAAAAGTAATGCCTAGTTCTGGGCTTATGTCTCAGAGCTTTATTTATTTCCTGGGTTTTTGGACCATCAGGAATTTGCTGCTTATGCTATCCCTGATATCCATAGACAGACACATTAATTTATTTAAAATTTAGTTTTCCAGATTTTCTAGTTATTTTAAGTAAAAGACTTGGTCTAGAAATGCTAGTCATCGGCCAGTTGCAGTGGCTCACGCCTACAATCCCAGCACTTTGGGAGCCGAGGCGGGAGGATCACTTGAGGTCAGGAGTTTGAGACCAGCACCGCCAATATGGCGAAACCTCATCTCTACTTAAAAAATACAAAAATTAGCCAGGCGTGGTGGCACGCACCCGTAATCCCAGCTACTCAGGATGCTGAGGCAGGAGAATCGCTTGAACCTGGGAAGCGAAGGTTGCAGTGAGCCAAGATGGTGCCACTGCACTCTAGCCTGGGTGACAAAGCGAAATTCCATCTCAATTAAAAAACAAATGCTACTCATCTATTGATGGAAGTAAACATTTGGCGTCCAATTTTCTATAAAATTAATTACAGAAAGACCCAAAAGCACTTTTTTACTCAATGATGTGAACAGAATACTGGTCCTCATGTTTAAACAAGAGCATATATCACATTCTTGTAATAACAAAAGCAGCTAAAGCCTTCTACAACTTTTTCAGGTCAACTAATTCTCTGTGTGTGTGTTTGTGTATGTATATATGTATGTCTGTATGAACGTATACAGTTACATGAAATGCTTTAGTTTTTATATCCAATGAATTCCAGAAGTGAAGATGTGTGCTATATTTTCAGAGGTTAGAATTTGATATGGATCTCTTCCATTTATTTTGTCAAATATAGTATAACAACAATGGAAGAAGAAAATAAAAATAATAACCTATTCAAATAATTTATAAGAATAAAACTTTCCTAATAATGTCTTGGTCAGAATAATTTAAGGAAACTGGTTTCTTCTCATATATGACAAACAACCACTCCTAAAACCATAAAATACAAGTAGAATTATTTGGAGTGTTACTATGCATTACATACGCAGGTAGTGGTTCAATATTACATGAGTATTACTGTTAATGTGACTGCATATTTATTCACAGATTTGAGAACCCTGGAATTCCACCTGCCATGATATTATAAGGAAAAAACATTTCTGATACCTTGAACTTACTATATAGTGTTATACTCATATTCATTCTAGTATTTTCAAATTGAATTAATCAACAGTTTATTATGTTCTCATTAAATAAGAAGATACCTGTGAGGGTTAAGAATTTGAAACTGTTTTACAAAACAACAACAACAACAAATACAGTTATAACATGGCATAAGAGCACATATTTTAAAATTTGAAGCAAATTATTTGGTTTTTTTTTTTTTTTTTTTTTGAGACGGAGTCTCGCTCTGTCACCCAGGCTGGAGTGCAGTGGCTAGATCTCAGCTCACTGCAAGCTCCGCCTCCCGGGTTTACGCCATTCTCCTGCCTCAGCCTCCCGAGTAGCTGGGACTACAGGCGCCTGCCACCTCGCCCGGCTAAGTTTTTTGTATTTTTAGTAGAGACGGGGTTTCACTGTGTTAGCCAGGATGGTCTCGATTTCCTGACCTCGTGATCCGCCCGTCTCGGCCTCCCAAAGTGCTGGGATTACAGGCTTGAGCCACCGCGCCCGGCCTGAAGCAAATTATTTGAAAAAAAAATTATGTTTACAAATTGAAGTCACTCTCACAGGCTTCAAGACTATATATACATGCTCCTCTGCCATGCTTTTGAAGATAAGGACACTGTTTACTAAATAACTCTTCCCTATAGTGGTGAAATTGGCTTAAGAATTAGATAATTTTAAACTGAATTTCAGTTTAGATTTATTTTAAAACTAACACGGTTCATAGGGGAAAGTATATTTTTTTGGTCACTCAGAGTAATAGACAGTGAATAGTTTATTGCCTCAAAGAACTGCTAACAGAGCAAAGATACTTACCTCTTTCTTTACTTCTTTCAATGATTCTGTAGTTCTTTCATGTCATGATATCCTTCCTTCTCTGTTTGAAGGACTAGCCGTGATACACAAATGAGAGAGAGAAAGAGAGAGAGAGAGAATTAATTGATAGTTAGAAATGAAAATCCTCTAGTTCAAAAGGTGTTAGAAGTGTGTCCAAATTTCTACAAAGTAGCTTCAATATCATACTTCTTAAGATACTCCTTTAAACAGCTATGAATAAACATATAAAGCTAATAATTCTCTTAAAGTTCTAATTAGCTTAGTTTACTAAAAGTGGTTGCCTCATTTTGAAATAAGAAACAAAAATGTAACTTTAAAAAAATTGTCATTTCTTAATAGCATAATAATTTTTTATGAAAAAAAGCAATTTCTTTTCTTTTCTTTCTTTCTTTTTTTTTTTTTTTTTTTTTTGAGGTGGAGTCTCACTGTCACCAAGGTTGGAGTACAGTGGCATGATTTTGACTCACTGCACCCTCCACTTCCCAGATTAAAGTGATTCTCGTGCCTCAGCCTCCCAAGTAGTTGGGACTGCAGGTTACCACCACCACACCCAGCTAATTTTTGCATTTTTTGTAGAGATGGGGTTTCACCATGTTGGCCAGGCTGGTCTCAAACTCCTGACCTCAAGTGATCTGCCTGCTTCGGCCTCCCAAAATGCTGGGATTATAGGCATAAGCCATTGTGCCTGGCCAGCAATTTCATTTCAAATACAATTTTGGTCAAAATCAAGTCTTTGAATTAGCCAAGGAATATCTGCATATCACTATAAATTCACACAAACTTTTTCATGCTGGGGTTTTTTTGAACAGCTGCTTTTTGACCCTGTTGAATGATTTCTATAATGTTGGCTATACACAGCACATTATAAAACAAGATACATTTCATGTCACTACAGAAATAAAAATGTATACTTCTAGATATGAAAACAATTTGAATTAGGTATTGAAAAGTTGTAATTATCAGTCAACCATTACTCATTTTAAAAGAGCTTCTTCAGAACTCGTCATGTTTTAGCTATTTTGGAAATAGAGTATCTTTATCTTTCCCTTAGGGATTTTTACAAGCAGGCAAAGCAACAACAACAACAACAACACTATAATCCAATATAACTTTTAAACATACCACCAGCAACACAGAAATACACAAAAATATTTTCAACATTGCGCTTTCAGTTGAGAGATAAGTGGCAGGTATGTATACGTGATATGGTTAAGCTTTGTGTTTCCACCCAAATCTCATCTTCAATTGTAATCCTCAGGTGTTAAGTGAGAGGACCTGGTGGGAGGTGCTAGATCATGGAGGCAATTCCCCCCATACTGTTCTCATGGTAGTGAGTGAGTTCTCATGAGATATGATGGTTTTATAAGTGTTTGATAGTTCCTTTCTTGTTTGCTTCTTATCTCTCCTGCCACTCTTTGAGGAGGTGCCTCCCACCATGATTTTAAGTCTCCAGAGGTCCTCCCGAGGCAGGCAGAACTATGAGTCAATTAAACTTCTCTCTCTCTCTCTTTTTTTTTTTTTTTAATAAATTACCTAGTCTCAGACAGTTCTATATAACATTGTGGAATCAAATTAAGGCAGGAAATTGGTAGTGGTAGAGTGGGGTCCTGCTATAACAATGCCCAAAAATGTGGAAATTACTTTGGAACTGGGTAACAGCCAGAAGTTTAAACAGTTTGGAGGGCTCAAAGGAAGACAGGAAGATGTGGGAATGTCTGGAGTCTCCTAGAGACCTATTGAAAGGTTTTGGCCAAAATGCTGATGGTGATGTGTACAATGAAGCCCAGACTGAGGTGGTCTCATTTGGAGATGAGTAACTTATTGAGAACTGGAGCAAAGGTCACTCTTGCTGTGCTTTAGCAAAGAGACTGGCAGCATTTTGCCCCAGCCCTAGACATCTGTGGAACTTTAAACTTGAGAGAGATGATCTGAAATTGAAACGTATGTTTAAAAGGGAAGCAGAGCATAAGAGTTTGGAAAATTTGCAGCCTGATGATGTGATGGAAAGAAACACTGATTTTCTGGGGAGAAATTCAAGCAGGCTGAAGAAATTTGCATAAGTGATAAGGACCCAAATGTTAATTGCCAAGACAATGGGGGAAATGTCTCCTGCACATATCAGAAGTCTTCATGGCAGCCCCTCCCATCACAAGACCAGAGGCCTAGTAGGAAAAAATGGTTTTGTGGGTCAGGCTCAGGGCTTTGCCTTCCTGCATTGTAGCCTTTGCTGAAAGGGGCCAAGGTACAACTTGGTCCCTTGCTTCAGAGGGTGCCAACCCTAAGTCTGGGAGGCTTCCATGTTGTGTTGAGCCTGTGCATACACGGAAGCCAAGAACTGAGGTTTGAGAACCTTCACCTATATTTCAGAGGATGTATAGAAACACCTGGATGTCCAGACAGAAGTCTATTGCAGGGATAAAGCCCTCATGGAGAACCTCTGCTAGGGCAATGCAGAAGGGAAATGTAGGGTCAGAGCCCCCAACACAGAATCCCCACTGGGCACTGCTTAGTGTAGCTGTGAGAAGAGGGCCACCATCCTCCAGATCCCAGAATGATAGATCCACCGACAGCTTGTATTGTGCACCAGGAAAAGCTGCAGACACTCAGCGTCAGCCTGTGAAAGCAGCTGAGATGAGGGTTATAACCTGAAAAGCCACAGGGGTGGAGTTGCCAAAGATGGTGGGAGTCCATCCCTTGCATTGGTGCGACCTGGATGTGAGACATGGAGTTAAAGAAGATCATTTTGGGGCTTTAAGATTTAATAAATACCCTGCTGGATTTTTAACTTGCATGGGACCTGTAGTCTCTTCGTTTTGGCCAATTTCTCACATTTGGTATGGGAGCATTCATCCAATGTCTACACCCCCATTGTACCTAGGAAGTAACTAACTTGCTTTTGATTTTCCAGGTTCATAGGTGGATGGGACTTGCCTTGTCTCAAATGAGATATCACTCGGACTTTTGAGCTAATGATGAAATGAGTTAAGACTTTGCGGCACTGTTGGGAAGGCATGATTGGTTTGAACTGTGAAAAGATATGAGATTGGGAGGGGCCAGGGGTGAAATAATGTGACTAGGATTTGTGTCCTCACTCAAATATCATCTTGAATTGTAATCTCCAGGTGTTGAGGGAGAGACCTGGTGGTAGGTGATTAGATCATTGTGATCTAGTCATGGGGTTGGTTCCCTTTATGCTGTTCTCATGATAGTAAGTGGGTTCTCACAAGATGTGATGGCTTTACAAATATTTGATAGTTCCCTTCTAATTCGCTTCTTTATCCTGCTACTCTGTGAAGAGGTGCCTTCTACCATGGTTGTAAGTTTCCTGAGGCCTCCCCAGCCACACAGAACTGTGAGTCAATTAAACCGCTTTTCTTTATAAATTACCCAGTCTTGGGGATTTTTTTTTATAGCAGTGTAAAATTGGATTGATACAGTATGTCTGATTACATTATTTATAACTATAAATTATAGGACAAACATGATCTATATTTCTGAGTTGAAAGAGCTGAAATAGAAAATAAATATCAGTGTAACCAGTTATGAATGGTATAATCATATTCTAAAAGCACTGCTAGGTATCTGCTTGTTATACCATGAATATGTATACCAAAATATGGAAATAGAACAAAAATTGCTAGTATTGTAAGATTTCAAATAAAATTAAATGCATTAAAATAACTATCACTTAGAAATGTTTTAAAACTCAAAGTGTTCAATGTCTATAGAAAACATTATGTAAAGTAAATAATGTAGAAAACTAGGCAGTGATCATTGAGCAATGATAAAGCTGTTTGAATTGAGTCTGTTTCAGACTATAAGATGTTACATTAGTTATTTTGTAGGACAGACTCTAGGTTAGCCTCCAATTATTTTCATCCAGTGGTATTCATGCATTCATATAACACCTTCTCTTTGAATATGAATGAAGTTTCTCTCTTACTTCTATCTAATAGAATATGGCAAAAGCCATTCTGTGTCACTCCCATAATTACATTGCACTGTATGACAATAATATGGTATATTGCTATCATGAATATATTATGTTATATGATTGCTTCTTTCTTCTTCTTCTTCTTTTTGATGGAATCTTGCTCTGTGGAGTACAGTGGTGCAATCTCGGTTGACTGCAAGCTCTGTCTCCTGGGTTCATGCCATTCTCCTGCCTCAGCCTCCTGAGTAGCTGGGACTACAGGTGCCTGCCACCATGCCCAGATAATTTTTTGTATTTTTAGTAGAGACAGAGTTTCACCCTGTTAGCCAGGATGGTCTCCATCTTCTGATCTCATAATCCACCAGCCTCGGCCTCCCAAAGTGCTGGGATTACAGGCGTGAACCCCCGCACCCAGTCATGACTGCTTCTTGACCTACTAAAGCTAGAGAATTTCCTTGCAGGCTTGATGATATAAGTGGCTTTGTTGTAGGAGACCATTAGGAACTACAGGTGGCCTTTAGGAATTTTGGATGGCTTCTAGGACCTGAAGGTGACCTCTAGTTACAAGAGAAAAAAACGAGCCTACAGTTATAAGAAAATAGATTCTGCCAAGAACCTGGGTAATAACTGCTCTACAACACTGCCTTACTTAACCAATAACCTAAATGAGTGTGTATGCAGATTCCTTTCCAGTTTCCCAGTCATACCTCAAGATGAGACCACTACCTGGCCAATGCCTTGAATGCAGACTTGCAAGACTGAGCAGAGAACCCAAGTAAGCCATGCCTTGACTTCTGACCCCACAGAAACTGTGAGATAATACGTATGTGTTCATTTGAGCAGCTTAGTTTGTGGTAATTTGTTATGAAGCAATATAAAACTAATACAACCATCTTATCTAATAGTAAAAGCCAAAAAAAAAAACCCACAAAAACAAAATTAGATTTAAAAAATTATGTGTTACAAGAAAACAACTAATATAAGAGTTTTAGTTATCAGTTCTATTTCTTACATATCCTATATTTCGATCCCTTAATTCCAAAGCATATAATATGTTTAATTTTACTTTTTATCTGTAATTTATGATTATACTGACATCTATTTCAAGAATATGAAGATTTTTTTTTTGTAATTTTAAGCATTCAGTTGACCTTATTTACATAAAAGAAAAAGAAATAACCCAATCTATCTTTTTAAACAATGTTGGAAACATAAGCTTCATTTTTCAAAGACTTTCAAAGAAAATCTGTTTTATATCATTTTTATCTTAGAGAAAAAGAAGATATCAAAGAGGAAAAAAAGGCTACTTAGTGATTGGCAATTTAAAAAGTTAAAAAAAAAATCCAAGTATACCATATCAATAATATTCTTATAAAATATAGCCTGTTCAATTATTCAGAGTAACTATAATTAAACTTACAATTTTATACTCAGTGAAAGAATTCCTTACATAGAGATATTGTTTTCTAACATGTAATTAAAACAACGATAATACATGAACATAATAATGTCAGTACATATATACATCACTATTAATAGGGCATTCCACTGGAAGGATAGGCATCTGAAATCTAGATTCAAACTGCTTAGCTCTTTGCTGATGCCTCTCACTAGCTTTATGGCCTTTGGCAAGGTTCTTAACCTTTGTTAAGCATTTGTAAAAGAAGTATAATGTTTGTTTCTGCATTTGTAAAACAAATATAATGCTATTCATAGCAGAGGTTTGTTGTCAGGATTAAAGGTATATAATAAGTATTCATAAAACAGAAAAATATCTGGTATATTTTAAATGTGTAATGTTAACAATTATTCTGTTTAATATTATTTATTAATTAAAATCACTTGCGCTAATGGTTTACATAAATCACAAGGAAACTCCTATTCTTAGAAATCTAAGAGTGCATAAATCATTTCATTATTTTTAAATAAAAGAGAAAATGTTTGCACTTATCCTTACTTAATTCCTCAGAATTTATTCCTACAAATAAATGGTGAAAATCTAATATGTAGATTTTCAAAGTTTCATATTTCAAAGTTGATGCATATAAGCAAGTTTCCCTTAAAATTATCCATCAATTTCTAACTTCCAGAATAGTGTACGAGGAAGTTCTATAGTTCCCCTTGTACTTGATGCTTGCTTTTTTTACTTCTTAAATTATGTAGATATTGAGTTTTGCTTTGTTGTCGTTTTACTAGACTGTTTCATAATTATACAAATTTATTTTAATGTCTTCATTAGATGCTTATTCTTTATTGAATTAATACTTCTTATTTATTTATTTATTTTGCAATTTGCTTTTAGTGTCATGTTTGAAAAAAAGGCATTTAACATACTTTATTAGCCCATTGTAACTCACATATACTTGAGGGAAAAAATATTCCTATGCCATCTCAGTTTAAAATTTTTGCAGTAAAATATTTTAAACTTATTATTTAACATATTTTGCCTATTTCTTCATATTTCTATCTTTGCACAATATAAAGTTATTTCCAACTTCCCATATTTATTTTGATCTTACATCCTTTTATATTTAAATATTTAATATATCTTTATGTATTTAGTAAGTTGATAATCTTTCATGTACATACAAAAGGTAAAGTCGTAAGCGTTTTAGAACATAACTCAGAAGATGACCACAGAAAAGACTGATGTAGGAAACATTCCATAAAGAGGTCACAAATGTCTGAAAAGTAAAAATGAACAACATTAAATGTAATAAGTCTTTGAAAGATATTATTTAAATAGTGAAAAAAATCTTAGACAGGCCGCAGCATGGAAGAAGATGTTCACAAAACAATCTCCGATAGCTTTGTATTTAGTATACATGGAGAACTTCATTACATCAATCACAAAACAAATGTAAGGGGAAAATCCATGAATGTGGGGAAGTTGTCTTTAAAGAAAAATAATTAATGACTTGAGATTACATAAATCTACATAGGAGTATCAGTAACTTAGGATGTTATTAATGAAATAACTTTAAAACCTGTGAAGTACTGAAACAGTGAAAATCAGCTTGTACTAATGAAAGTAGCCCTGCCTTAATTAGCCTGAGAGAACAGACACATATAAAACACCATTAATGACAAAAGTGTTTTTCCCAATATTGTGCATTAGTTGTAAAATGCCATGAGAATTCCCTCTTTGAGTGATAATTTCTTTCATACCAGTGATGTCCCAGAGCCACTTCGCTATTTTCGTACATTGCTAGAAAAACCCAGCAGGTAGATCGTCTAGACCTCATAACATCACCCAATTTGTAATTATTACCCTCTTCTAATTCTATCTCAGAAACAGGATTCAGTCTAGTCTGTTTCTCTTAGACTCTCCTTGGACTCTATCAGCACAAGCCCATATACTGTATGAAAGACTCGTCCCTCCCACTGTTGTGAGGCAGCAATCTATAGTTCCACAATGTACCTACCTCGGATACATCAACTCAATAACCCTGACCCTGTCAAAGTAAGTCTTATGTCTAGTGTTCTTTGGCTGATTAGGCTTTAGAAATGTGATAGAAATATGAAAACAATACAAACATGATGCCTCTGAAGAGGTAAGAAAACACATTTGCTTTAAGACTGAGGAAAGTGAAAATCACCTGGTGACCATTGAACAAATCCCGGACACAGAAACTCCTTAACTGAGAAATTTAGAAGGGAGCAAACAACACCTGGTGATCATCAAACAGGCTATCCAGGCTTTTTTTTTTTTTTTTTTTTTGAGACAAGAGTTTCACTCTTGTTGCCCAGGCTGGAGTTCAGTGGCGTCATCTCGGCTCATGGCAACTTCCGCCTCCTGGATTCAAGTGATTCTCCTGCCTCAGCTTCCCAAGTAGCTGGGATTACAGGCATGTGCCACCACACCTAGCTAATTTTGTATTTTTAGTAGTGACGGGGTTTCTCCATGTTGGTCAGGCTGGTCTCGAACTCCCGACTTCAGGTGATCCTCCTGCCTCTGCCTTCCAAAGTGCTGGGATTATAGGTGTGAGACACCATGCCCGGCTCCAGGCCTCTTTCAACTATTATAAATAGCTAAAATGTATATACATCTCTGGAATGCCATGCTGAAACTCATTTTACAACCCTAAGCTCCTGCCTTAAAATTCATAAAAGCTCCTAAGGAAAATCCACCACAATACCTTAATCCTCTGGCTGAGGTTCCCCCGAACCCTTGTGCAGTGTTCTTCCTTTCTAGTAAACTTTCCTTTTTCAAGCCTATAATGTTGCTGTTAAATTCTTTCTACCAATCTGCGAGTGGACCACTTACGAGTTAGACATTATAGAGATGGTTTGCAATAAAAATAGTAATGATACTGGAAAGGGGTCCTGATCCAGATCCCAAGAAAGGGTTCTTGAATCTCACACAAGAAAGAATTCAGGGCAGGTCCGTAAAGTGAAAGCAAGTTTATTTAAAAAGTAAGGGAATAAAGAATGGCTACTCCATAGCGCTGCTTCTTTCCCATTTCTATGGTTATTTCCTGATGATATGCTATAGAAGGGGTGGATTATTCATACCTCCCTCTTTTAGACTATGTAGGGTAACTTCCTGATGTTGCCATGGCATTCGTAAACTGTCATGACTCTGGCAGGAATGTAGTGGTGAGGATGACCAGAGGTCACTCTCTTTGCCACCTTTTCGGTGGGTTTTAGCCAGCTTCTTTACTGCAGCCTGTTTTGTCAGCAAGGTCTTTATGACCTGTCTTGTGTTAACCTCCTATCTCATCCTGTGACTTAGGATGCCGAGCTGTTTAGCAATGCAGCCCAGCAGATCTAGTCTTATTTTCCCAGTCCCTATTCAAGATGGTGTTGCTCTGGTTCAAATGCCTCTGACAGTAATATCTATCTAAAGAAACTGAGCACATAATATTGAAATGCCAGTTTTAAAATAATAGCAAATTCCAGGAATAATAATAGAACACACTAATTAGTAACTTTAAAATTGTTTTGTTTACAGTTAAATGACTACTCAAGTGACCCATACTTTTTGAATATATATATATTTTATTTTATAAACATCTAAAAACAAGCATATGCATATTATCTCCTTGTCAGGATTGAGCTGAAGCTCAGCCATTGTAACCCCTGTGACCTGCACACATACGTCCAGATAGCCTGCAGGAGCCAAGATGGACTACAGGAGCCAAGAAGTCTGGAGCAGTCGAAAAACCACAAAGAAGTGAAACAACCAGTTCCTGACTTAACTAATTAACCCACCTTCAGACATTCTACCATTATGATTTGTTCCTGCCCTGCCCCAACTGATCAATCGACCTGTGACATTCTTCTCCTGGACAATGAGTCCCATCATCTCTCCACCATGCACCTTGTGACCCCCTCCCCTGCTAACAATAGATAACCACATTTAGCTGTAACTTTCCACTGCCTACCCAAGCCCTATAAAGCTGCCCCTCTCCTATCTCCCTTCTCTGACTCTCTTTTCAGACTCAGCCCACTTGCACCCAGGTGAATAAACAGCCTTGTTGCTCACACTAAGCCTGTTAAGGTGGTCTTCTATACGGACACATGTGACACTCCTTTCATATATTCTGAATGAGAATTCAACGAAAACTAGTCTTTTTCTAGATTGTGTGGTTTTATTTATATTGGTTACAATAATGTAATGAAGTCTGCAGAAATTCAATAATATTCGACTAAAATAATTTGAGGTCTTTTACATTTTTACTTCTAAATAGTGATGCCTATATTAATCAATAATAGAGTGAAAATTAAATGTTCTATGCATTCTGTGTAGTTCTAACATCTAAAAATATGTCTCGGTAGTAATATATTGTAATACTCTTTTTTTGTAAAACATTTAAAGTAAATACAGAGTCTCATGAAACAAAAACTGGTATTTGAGCTTTGAAAGTGGAAATTTAAGCACTCTTTATTAGCATCTTAAGTCTTGCTCTTCTTTGCTTTTTCTGCCCTAAATACCAAGCACTTAGTTGTTAATTAGTACTTTTACAAGAAAATTACTTCTTTGCTTCAGGTCAATGATCAGCAATAATTAAAGTAGCTAAAACACTAGAAAAACAGGCTAGAAAATAGAAAGACATGGTAACTAAATCCAATTTTTAAGCTGTTAATTAAAATAGGCAAAGACACATGACAAAAACTAAATCCCTCAATCACTATAAATAATTCCATTTTTTGTGCCATTGAATACTCGCTTACCAAAATTTAGCCTTTACTTATTATTCTTAAGTTTTTGCAATGAGATCTAACAAAACAGATGATAGAGGGGTGAATTTTACTTTGATTTGCTTCATCAGGGAAGAATTAAAGAACTAACATTAAAAAATGAATGCCATTCACCAGGTAATCTAAGTCTAGGATACCCATTGCAAATAGAGGAAATAACATGATTAAAGATATAGAGACTACAAAACAGAGGTCAACTTGGGGATCATCAAGGTATTCAAGTGGGGGAAAATTACTCGAGAGAAATATTCAAACCCTGTTATAAAGATACTTTACTTTTTCTTTAGTTCATTTACTCATTAAAAAAAAATATTTTTTGTCAGGCATAGATCAGTTCTTGAAATACAATAATAAGCAAAACAGAATCAGCCCCACCCTATGAAAGAAAAATGTAGACTAATCATTTTGTAAATATATAATTAGAAATTCATATACCTGCCACAGATGAAAGAATATGAAACTATTAGACTTTTTAACAAGGCATTTATTAAAACATTGAATTAGGATGTTAACCAAATTAAGTGGTACTTTATAAATTGTAGCTAAAGAGTTCTTTTGCACCTGATAATCATCTTTCAAAAAAACACCATAATATGCTGCCCAAGATTTAAAAAAAAAAAAAAAAAAAATTGTACTGCTGAAGGAGCATCGTTGTCTGGGGTAAATACCTGGGATTCATCGGCTGGCATAGAAAAGATTAACAAGAGGGACATATGTGGGTGGGTTAAGGAGTGGAAAGCTTAATAGGCAGAAAAAGCATAGAGGAGAGCAGCTCTCTCAGGCGTCTGAAAAGACAAAAGTCGGCCTGCAAATGACCACAACAGGTTTTATAGGCCGGCTTGAGGAGGTGGCGTGTGATTTACATAGGGCCCACTGATAGATTCCACCATGTGTGACATTTACATAGCGAGCAGGGAAAGCTGGTTTCCCTATCCTAATCTTATTATGCAAATGGGCTTTCTACTTGGCTAGTGTCATCTCATCTGCTCCTTACTGACATGTGGCTGGCAAAGAGAGTGGAAGACGGAGCTGCCATTTTGATCATGCCTAGTCACAAGTAGCCTATAGGCACAACTACTGGCATTTGCCTGTGGAAGCTTCTAACTTAATTGTCCATGTCTTCAGTTCGATTTTACCAGCTGCTGTTAGAAAAGAAAATTATTTGGAGGGTGCTTTTCATTAAAAGGAAACCTTACCCAGGAATCCTGTACCCTTACTATCTGCCTAAGTAATTTCTTAACTCCTATATCACTGCAATAAGTGATCATTGGAAATGATATTATCTGCCAAATCAAATTGAAATATTTTAAAAGAATAAAAATGTGAAAGAATAAAACTTTTTCAAGTCTTGTTTAGGTTATATTATTTATTTAAGTAGAGAAGAAACTTTTACAGGGGACTAGGCAACCTAATTTTTTATATTTATTATTCAGCAATAATCTTGGTAGAAATTACTAGAATAAGAAGTGTCCAGCACTAATTGATAGCCACACTTATAATTTGATATTTCTATTAATTTATACACTTTCTTAAGCTCTGTAAGAACATTTTTAATGGAAGGTTTTACACATGAGATTTAATAATATCCCATGATTCTATGTTTATATATATTTTTGTGAACATCTGTGTCATAGTAAACTAGCTCTGCAGGAAAAAACAAACAAATTTTAAAAGACATAATATAGCATTTGCTAATTCTTTGGAGTAACAATTCTCCCATAATAGCCAATTCCAATCTGTCAAATGTTGTTATTGAACATGGACTTTAGAAGAAATGTGGAAAAAGTGCTCTGACAAGCTGTATAAGCTAGTTGGAGACAACAATGGTTTCATCTTTATTGACGTATCTTGACATAGTGGATTCATTTGTGTGCCCAATTTTTTTCTAAACCTCTTGCAGAAATTAAAATATTTAGAAATTTGGAATATTTTTCCTTGCAAAATAAAACAAAATAACACTGAAAGTCAGTGCACACAAAACAAGGTTGCAGAGTTTTGGCAAGTCACACAACTTTTTGGCTTTCTTCCTATAAAAGATAATATTGAGCTACATTGTTAATTCTTTCTGGCATCAAGTCTGTAGATTTTAGCTTTGAAAATACTGTCTGGTACTGTTAAGCTAAAATGTCACAACCCAGTATATCACATTTATTCTTGGATGGAAATTGTTTCTAGTGATAATGACAAAAATAATCAAAAGAACCAAACTGAATAAAAAGAAACATGTCTAATACCATAGCATATTTTTAGGAGCTATCAGAATTCAGAGATTAAGAATATCAGAAGTGAGGCAGCAGGAGAATAATCTACTGGTCAATATTTTATCAATGTTTAACACATACGCTGGGAGAGGGCTCAAGGGAATTAGGAACCATCATCACTATCCTTCTAAGTCTAGTAACAAAAAAGAAAGGAAAGAACATATATATACACACACACACGTGTATATATATATTTATATATGTGTGTATATATACACACGTGTATGTATATGTGTGTGTGTATATATGTGCATGTGTATATATATCTATATATATAAACATAGATCATATTAAACATTCAAAAAGAATATATGTACAAGTTTTATAAGCTTATGAAGAATAAATAAAAATGAAGGTAAGACCATTCTAGTAATATCTGGGTATCTGAAACTTGAGGTCATCTCTTCTTTGTTAGTGATCTTCATCCTCATACTACATTTTTTTTTTTTTTTAATCTTTGAGCCACAAATTCTGGGCTGCTGCTTTTTGTCCTGAATCTGAACAGCTCTCTGACTAGCTCTGGATATCCCCATCTACTGAATCTCTCTCTTTTCCCCCTGCTATCTAAACTCAGAATCTCTGTTCTTGAAATATTTTTAACCTGAGTTCTTAACTGCTCATCTGTTTAGCAGTCTAATGTGTGACTCAGTTTAGCAGTCTCATGTGTGACTTAGAATTTCTCTTTGTTTGGTGTTTACTCCCTCAAAAAGAAAAAAAGAAAGAAAAAAAAAAAGACACAGTGGAAAGAAAACAAGGGTTTCTCCCTGAGAACAATTATATCTGATTAGAATCAAAAGGAGATACAGGTGGATTGGAAGCAGACCACAGCCAAACAGATGGAAATTCATTTGCAGGAATATCCTTTTATTTTCATAGATCTTCTTGACATGCCAAATTTACTTTTTCCTTCTCTTAAAATGTTTGATTTTGAAAATCAAAGTACAAATTTTACAACTAAAGAATTGAGCCAACTTACCTTTTCATTTTCTTTTATAACATGATTAATATCAGGTTTCTTATGAATCCCAAAGATCTGAGACAGGTCTCAGTTAATTTAGAATGTCTGTTTTGCCAAGGTTGAAGACACGTGCCTTTGATCCAGCCTCAGGAGGTTCTGATGACGTGTGCCGAAAGTGGACAGAGCACAGCTTGGTTTTATACATTTTCGGGAGACAGGAGACACTAATCAACATATGTATGATGTACATTGCCTGATTCCGAATTCTAAATGTTAGCTGCACAGAGAAACACAATAGAATGGCCTATTCCTAAGAATTATACTGGCATTATAACATGCATCTGTACCATAAGAAGTTCAACTGCTAATCACATACTCCTTTTATTTATCTGTGAAGAGAGAATGGGGGCACTCTCTGGCAGCAGTAATTTTTCTCCTTGAAAAATTCCAAATTTATTTTTCACGTTTCACATGCAACATTAACATAATGACAACATACAAATGTATACTCTCTTTGCATAGAGCTCTGCTAATATTTTCTTGTGTTTTAATGGTGCTTTAACTTCTAACTACAGGCAGATTCTACTAAGGTGGCATTAAATGAACCATTCTTATCAATGGGAATTTTGAATGTGGTTCAAGTTCTTTTGGTACACAGCAGAAAGCGACTAAATATGGTAAAAATAAGCAAATGTTGCACAGATGCTCATAGCTGACTTCTTGGTTTCCAACTTATTAAATGGGCTTTTTGCAAACCTATAGATCGTTATTCATGCAGATTTTCTATCGAGGGTGCTTCAATAGAGACTGCCTATTCTGAGTTAATGAGAAAAGTCCTAATTAAGCTAGCCATATGTTCAATTGCATTTATAAATGGAAAAAATAGCTCTTTTTTTGCTGCTGATACTACCATTGTTGTCATCTCCTGCTGCTTTGGGTGTCACTGAAGCAGTTACTGTTTCAACAGTCTCCTCTATACTCCAGCATGTTCATTCCAGACCTGCACTCTGTTTCATGAGATATTCTTGGCACGCACAGCTGAATGCCTGCAATGCTTGCTTATGAAAATATCTTTCTGAAGATCTATGTCTGTATTGAATGCAACTATGTCTTCAATTTTGCCCTGGGGATATAGATCTAGCACTGCTGCCAAAACATATTCTTTCATTTCAAGCATTTAATCTATTCTGTAGCACATGGAGAGCCCAGGAGTTAGGATTGCCCTACATAGCCCTTGTCCCTTTTGCCATGATATTTAGGTTTCGTTTTTGGCCTTTTCTTCTGTGCAGGTGCAAAGCATTTGTTTGAACTTGTATCTTCGCTTGAAGTCAGGTAAATAAGCTAAGTGTAAAAGCTGCATTACCTTGAGCCTAAAACTGCTTAGAGAAACCTATTTTTTTCCCCAACTACCTATACCTAAACATTTGAAAACTGTAGAACTAAAACTTCTAAATTCTTGATGATATCAGAACAATGTTTAAGAGTATAATACTATTTCTTTATTCTACATTCTTAACTTATATGATAAGTATGTGTAGTGCTCCTACTGTGACCTCTATGTTTTCTGTGGAATAAATATATATATGTATATATATACACATATATATATGTATATATATACACATATATATATTTAGCATCCATTAACAGGGATCTCATAGCCATGAAAATCAGTGGTTTTTGTGAATATGTGTATAGGTTCAGTGAATCCATGTTAATTGTAAAGGGATTTGGATAATTCTGATGGCTTGTCTAAAGAAAGAAAGGAAAAAAGGCTTATACAAATATAGCAATAATAAGATGGGATTTAAATGTTTCAACTAATTGTTTCTATTATTTAGTATTAGCCAGGATTTACTCAGATAACTCTATGTATGAGGTACAATTTAATATTACCAATTGTATTGATGAGCAATGAGGTTTCAAAGACTTAAATGACTTATTCCATGGATCCCAGTAAACGAGCCAAGAAAATTGAATTGAAAATGTCTACTCTTAACAACCACCCTCAAATATATGATTATATTATATTTTCTCTTCTTTTTTGTATCTTTATCAAAACAATGAATCATTCTCAAATATATGTTGTTAAATGACATAAGATAGAATAACTTTGTGGTTTTTTCTGATTTTATTTTCCAATGGAGTGATAGCAACTAATAAACTATCTTTTTCTAGTAACCATACTAGAATCAATAAATAGATTTCAGTTTCTTATAATATTAGGTATTTCAATTAAATGATTATATCAACTGAAAATGGTGCTTTTACCTTCTTTCAAAATGTATGTCTTATTTCTTTGTTAAAAATATATAAAATAATTTCCAAAACAATGTTACATAATAACATATAGTATATATGTTATTATATATGTTATAGAGTTATATATACTTATATATATGTAGTTAACATAGATAGTCATCCCTGACTTTTGAAAATTCTAATTTTTTCTTGATAGACTTGATGTTAGCATTTGAATTAAAATAGCTATTCTTTAATGTATTTAGAAAGTAGATTTCTGTGCACAAGGTAATCAATGATTTTTTATCCATAACAGATATTGTAATTGAACAAATTATTGTCAACTTGACAATGTGATATTCTTATTTAGACCTATGATACCATCACACAAGCTACATGAACGTGTTATCCCTTTAATATACTACATTTGACTTTATGTTTAATTATTTTAATATATTGCTAGATTTGAATTTAGATATATATTCCTTAAAATGACTTCCTTGGAATAATGAAGAAAGAACACTTGCTAATCTTAGCCTATCTCATTTTAACTATTTGACTGCTATTTGGAATCAATGAATCATAGAAAATAGTTTCAAGCCTTCTTACATTTTTATTTTTCCTCTCATAACACATTTTTCAATATTGTAATGCCAAATAAGGTGTCATTAGATTTTAACACATGATCACACACATGAGCACATATATTATAATATAGATGCTACATGCATAAAATATTAATTATAAAGGAAACAGAAGGGCACATTTATGAGAGTAGACTTTTTGAAACTTCTAGTTTCCATTGGTTGCCCAGGAAACAGACTCCAAAATGGAGATTTGAGTGTAGGAAGACTACTTGGTAATATTTTAGGGATTAACACCATTAAAAGTGTGGGATATAATGAGGTTTCTCTTCAAATAATCTGATAAATCTTCTATTCTTTAATTCATAGTACCCTGTCCCCCGTTTTTCTCCCTTTTTTTATCCTTTTTTCCTTCTTGCCTTTGTTAAATGCCCAGGCACACCACGATACCAAGTGTTATCAATACCAGCTCACATTCCTTTCCTTATTTTTTTTTTTTAAACTAACTTCCTGGTTCTTTGCAGACACCCCTTCCCCTTTCCCTCCACTTACTTTTACGTGCCTGTCCTATCTAAAAAAAAAATCAAATGTTTAGCTAACTAAAATTAGTTTCAATTATACACCCCGATCCCGGCCAATAAAAAAAAAAAAAAAAAAAAAAAAACAAAGACAAGACTTGCGTCAAAAATAAAGGCTCTCGTGCCCCTTTGTTCATGTGTGCTCTCATGGCAACTGGCCAAAGAAGCACCCCTCTGCACAAAAATAAAATTACTAAAAATGCTTTGTTTAAATATACAATTTCCTTAAATTTTTGAGCTTTATTCCTAATAAAAAGGCGTGAAATAAATCAGATTTGGCAGAATGAGAACTTGAAACAAAGTTCATTTCCAACAAAGGCAGTAGCGAATCTTACAGTTCTGCCGAGGTTTGGATGCTTCAATGGCGCTTCATCACTGCCCTTCTTTGGTGCAAGAGGGCCAGGTTTATACATAACTTGGCATTGACCAGTCATTGTGGAATGCTTCTGGTTAGGGATCATGGTGAAACAGGAGATTTTCCCTGACCCCTTCACAGGACTTGTGGAGGGGGGTGACTTTTTTACTCAGCCGGCAGCTCTCAACCCTTCGAGGGAGGGGAAGCACGCAGGTGAGGAGTGCGGGTTCCAGGATGAGTGTTCTGGGCTCTCGCAGGAGCAGAACTCTGTGCGGCCCCAGAGCTGCGTCTAGGGGGGTACCCACCACCCCCAGAGTTCCAGATGGTTTGTGTTACAGTGCTCTCTTTTATCTTTGCCATCCGCACACGACTTGTTTAACAGTGCAGCGTGACAGCTCTCTGTATCCTGAGCTCTTGCTGGGCATCCAGGAAGAATCAGGTCGCAAAAACAAATTGAGGATGGTAAATGCAGGGGATTTTATTTCCAATGAAAGTGGCTCTCCGCGGGATGGAGAGCTGGAAAGGATGGAGCGGGAAGGTGGTCTCCCACCATCAAACCATCCCTCAGAAATCAAGTTGCTTCTCGCCCATGTCAAGCTGCTGCTTCTCTTCTCTTCTTCTCTGCCACTCCACTGCCAGTGGATCCTGGGGTTTTTATGGGTACGGGATGGGGGGTAGGGAAGGCCAGGGTGGTTTTTGGAAAAGGCAACATTTGAGCGGGAAAACAGGAATGCATGTTCTCACTTTGGGCCGAGGGGTAGAGGCCCAAAGTGAGAACCAGTATTTCCTGCTTCCTGTCCACATCAATGGTGGAGGTAAATTTTTTCTGCCCGAGGCAATTTAACTACAAACACTCCCAGCAGCTGGGTCAATGAGCTGCAAAGTTTGGAAGGAAGAATCCACATGGCTACCAAAGCCTCCGCTGCAACTTCTTATGCAGTTCAGTTGTTCCTTCACAAAGTATTTACTGAACAAAACCTACTTACTAGACGTTTCTCTGTATACTAAGGATATAGCCTTTAATAAAAAGACAAAATTTCCTGACTCTTTGCAGTTTATATTCTAATGAATAAAAGAAATAACCATATGCAGGGGATACAGCATTTGTTACATGCCAGGCCTCATTATTTTACACATTTAAAATATCTACATAGATATTAGTAGGTATTATGTATCTACACATTTAAACTTAACAAAGAACATATGAGTTCAGAACCAATATGATGTCTTATATATTTTTTCCCAGTTAAACATTGTTTCTTTGAAAATTTAACTAATTCATTAATTATAGTGATTTTACATTTGCAAAAACATGTGTAAGGTCAATGGTGATATTTAGGCCTAAAATCTCCGTGGAAGTTTATCTGTATTCTGAAGGAATACATTACCTGACTGTTATTCCTGGTAATACTACCTCGTATATTCATGACCCAATAACTTTTGACAAAAATATTTTCATGTGAAGTTTATATTTAAACAAAATTCATTACAATATTATATCAATAAATCCATTGATTCTCTTTTTTCATGACTCATGCTCACTACTTTGACAATATTTTGATATTCTATTATGTACAAATGGAGAGTATCTAAAGAGAATAATGTGAAGCCCACTGTAAAGAAATTTACAGTGAACTTTTTTGGAGGATATATCATCTGATTTAGAAGGTTGTACACAGAGCCTAGAAATCACTTCTTTGGAAAAGAGAGAACTTGGGTTTTTATTCCACAAACCAAGCCGTAAGTAGTTGATAGAATAACAATAATTACACAAGTTTTAGCAATTTAAGAAACACTCTAGTTCAATTTTTCACTTCCAGGAGGGACTGCTATTTGAACATGATAAAAGTATCACTGATTAATGAAACTGTACTCCCTTTGCTATATTCCTGAGCATGTTCTAATAAGGGTGATCCACCAATCTTTCTGAATATAATTTATTTGATTATTTTATTATGGACATCTATCTCCTGGGGTTTTATTAATTTCGTTTCTTTTCACAGACAGATATTAGAGATGATTTAAGACATGTAAAACTGAATTCAACCAGTTCATGCAGTGCACTCTGAATTTCTTTTTCTCGAAAGATTTTGAATTTAGAGAAATGCTGAAATTATTTCTTAATATGTAATACTGCCATGTCCTTTGATAATGCTGGGTATGAATTGAGTTAGTAATTAATAAAACAATTTATGTAACAGATTGCAATGAGTGTATAGTGTATGTAAATAATTTAGTAGAAATAATTGTATGTTGTTATTAAAATAATACTGGCAAAATGATTAATCTCAAAACAAATTGAAAAAATAAATAGTTGCAGTCCAATATAGAACTTTGACACCGTGAAATAAACATCCAGACACATGAAAACAATTAACTGTGTAATTCTTCAGTATTATTATCGAGATTGATGGTATACTCAGGACAATTGCTTACCAATAAACACCTGATTATGTCTCTTGAATCAGGAATCGGGCTAATTAAAATTGTTCATGGAACCATTTAATGTAAGAACTGAACAGTCTGTAAGAATATTTATCCTATTTCATATTATAGTATGTACTAGAAATGTTTAAAAATGTGTTATTGGAATATGGTGTCATAAATATAAATCTCCATTTACAAATTAATGGTGTCTACATATAGGATGAAATCTAATCAGACATTGCTTTGGAAAACATTACATTAAAAAATCATATTTTAAAAATGACTAAAACCAAGTAACCAGCAATATGCCATCTTTATGAGAATAATTTTAGTAAGTTTAGAAACCAATAAATTACAAATATAATTGAGAACTTGTCTTCTTTTTGGAAAATTAAGATGATAAAATGAATGTGAAGTCTTAAATAAAGAATAAACATCTAATCTATATTTTAGTTGTAAAAAATGTCAATATCTGCAAGGTTTCATAATTTTATAAATATTAAAGTTATATATATCTTTATCACTAAAGAAAATAAACATATGCAACACTTAATTCATTTAAAACCAATATAAGATTAACTTTTGTTCTCTTTTAAAACGTATGTGAACTTTTAAATGCCATGAGTTTAGAAATGCCCATTTTTACTGAATAATGTCACAGTTTGTAACATAACCATACTTTTTCCTGCCAAAATGTTGTTTAAATATAATTAGTATAAATTTCAAAAGTGTGCAGAAACTTTAACAAGTATAATGTAATCAAGATTTGAAATGCTTAGCTAAAGCTGACCTTTAAATATGTATTCTAATCAATAATGAAATTTTATTTAGTACCCTGAAATAGTACTCTGAATGACATTATAGAGTAGTAAGATAAAGTGCACCTGAACAAATAAACTTTCAAGCATGGTAATACATTTTAAAAATTATAATGTCAATGCAGAGAATAATATAAAATATGCATGTAAATTATATTTATGATAAAATATTAGATTTTAGTTGTGACTTAGAATTGAGTTCAATTAAAGTAAATATTTTAAATATATAGTTCTTTTTAACAAATAGTAATGTTAAAGTTACACTAGGAAGACCCAATTCAAAATGTGAGGTTTCAAAATCACAGTTCTACTTTTAACATTTAACTAAATATGAAAAGTATAATTTCAATGGTGGAACAAACTGGGGAGAAAATTAATGTTTTGTTTGTTAGCTTCAATAATGTCACCACGTTTTTGGGTGCAGATAATATAAAAAACGTAGCAATAAATATGATCAACTATAATTTCATTCTCTTGAGATAATCCCCTTTAAAATATACATTTGTTGGTATGTATATTTCAATTATATGCTGTTCACATTGGGTCATTGGATTGGTTGTTAGAAATACTATTATTTCCTGAACAAGACTGTTTTAGCCTAGTTCCCATGGAGATGGCTTCCGATAAGATGCAGTGTAATTCTCTCCCCATTGTTCAGACATCATGACACAGTTGAGATTCAGTTATTCCAGGCAGTGCTGATGTTTATACGTGTTTTTCAGAATTGTGTTGTACTTCCAACAATTCAAAATTTTCTGCTGAACTTTTACCTGTTTCTGCAACCATTTTTTAAAAAGAAGCACTGTGCTACATTAAAATATCTTTTATATTTCTAATACTCCTTTGTTTCTTTGGAGGAGATACAAAATTATCACGTCTCGACATTTTGCAAGGCACTATGAGTCCAAAATATTCCACCAAATAAAAACTAAGACAGAAAGACAGTTAATAGAGAAATGACAGACATAAGATACATGTCATGGTGAAATCAAGAGAGCACTCTAGAGTATTTATTCACTGACCGAGAGCAATTACAGTATGCAGAGTTAATATCATTCAATGAATGAGAACATACAATGGAAAATACCAGGCTGATTCTCTTTAGTTAATAGTGCATGACAGCACTCACAGTATGATACAGACAATATTGAACTCTCTCTCTCTCTATATATATATATATAGTTGAACTATATATTGTTCAATATTGAACTATACAAATATAATTAAATTGAAGATATATTTTAGGTAGAAATGGATTTGGACTAAATTGGTCATGATAGGGAAAATATTAAATAGGAAACGTATGAATATATGTATATATGTAAGTATACATTGTACATACTGTTTTAAGTATTTCACTTTCATTTATTATTTTTTCATATTGTTAATTATGCCTTCAATATATCATGTGATAATTTGCTTATTATCTTGTTGCATTGACATGCCATATTAATCTTGTGAAGTCTCTATTAATAAGCATTTATTGTTTCCAATTTTTCAGTATTATAAAACAGTGAAATGCAAGTATGCATCTCCAGATTTTTTTAACTGTTTTATTAACTTAGAATACTCAAAATAAAAAACTTCATACATTACGGAGTCTAGGTGAATGAATTATCACATAGAGAACATACTGAGGTAGCTACTCTCTAGATCAATAAACTTATTACTCCCCATCCTCCTGCCAAAGATACACATTCTTTTAATTTTTAACTTTATGTTATGGTTTTGTTTATTTTTAAACCCTGACATAAGTATAATCACACAGCATAATTTTTTATATCTTGCTTCTGTTGCTTAATAATACATTTTGGAATTTTTTTTTCCTGTTGCATGTAGCCATAGTTAATTCATTTTCATTGCTATATAGTGTTCAATTGTAGGACTTTACCAAATACAGTTCCAACTTTATTTTAGTGAATTGAGTGATTTCAATTTGGAACTATTTTGAATGCTACTGCTTGACCTTTTTTGTACATGTCTTTGGGTCCACAAAATTTGTTGAATAAATATTGAGAGAAATAATACATGTTAGAATTTACATAAGATCAACTTCAATAGGTAATTATCAATGTTTATCCAAAATGTTTATACCAATTTGCATCCCATTATAACTGTAGGAAATTAGTGATTTTTCCATAAATTTAACAGCACTTGATAATTCTGGGCTATTTAATTTTAGTCATTCTGATTGGTGAATATTAATATTTTATTTGTGATTTTAAATTGCATTTCCTTAATGATTGCAGATACTGAGTAACTTTTCCAATATTAATTCACTTTTTGTAAACTGTCCTTTGTGAAATGTTCTTGCCTTTTGAACATTTTGCTCATGGATTGCTTGAAAATATTTTTTTTCCTTGATTTGCCTTTCCCCTCTCTATTTAATAGTGCCATTTGGTGAACAGAAAGTCTTAACATTACCGTCATGCAAGTTTATCCACCTTTTCCCTAATGATATGTGCTTTTTACTTCTGTGAGGGAAATCTTTGCCAACTTAAGGGAGTGAGACAGTTTCTCACGTTACTTCCCAGAAACCATATTGTTTCATCTTTAATGTTTATCCTTACAATTAACTTGCAATTGACTTTGGGGGGTTATGAAGGGATACCATGGGAGAACATCAAGAATTCAATTTATCCTCTCAGGAACCTATTTCAAATGACAAAATCCCTCAAGAATGAAACACCAGTCGATTATGTCCTTTTGCTGATCTTTCCACAGTAATTCTCTTCACATTGTTAGCTCTTTTGAAGTATAAGTATTTTTGAGATTATGCTTTATGTTTTATATAATCTAATTTTTCTCTAGAAAATTTGGTCCAATTATATATCTGCTATTACTAGAAGGAAACTTTGTATTTTGTTTTTAATACTTTTTCTTTTCTTTCTTTCTTTCTTTTTTTTTAAGATAGAGCCTTGCTTTGTCACCAGGCTGGAGTGCAGTGGTGTGATCTTGGCTCATTGCAACCTCCGCTTCCCGGGTTCACGGCATTCTTCTGTCTCAGTCTCCCGAGTAGCTGGGACTACAGTCCCGCACCACCATGCCCGGCTAATTTTTGTATTTTCAGTAGAGACGGGGTTTCACCATGTTGGCCAGGATGATCTTGATCTCTTGACCTTGTGATGTGCCCGCTCCGACCTTTCAAAGTGCTGGGATTACAGGTGAGAGCGACCACGCCCGGCCGTTTTTAATACTTTTTAAATAAACTTTGGATTTATTGGGTATGTTTTAATTATTTGATTGATTGTTTTCTTATCAAAGCAAGTTTTCAGGATTCCTTTTTCTCTTTTTATGATGATCTTTTCTAGTTTCAAATTTTAATAACTCTCAGCTTGTATTGAGATAGATAGGAAATTTTTTAATGTTTTGTTTCTGTTACAATTTTCTTTTAATTTTTGCAAATATTCTCATTGGAATTTCTTTTTTCCTGACTCTTTAAGCCTCAATATAAGAATGTCAGGTATCTAGATTCTTGGTTATTTCATTCTTGTAGAGGAAGTGATATATTACTTATTTGTTAAAATTATGTGAGTTCTCTAAGAAGTGATGAGCATGTCTATTTAACTGTCTTATCTTAAGGTTAAGGAAAAGCATACATTTATTTTATTCCAAAACTAGAATGCCAAAACACATTGGGAATATGTTGGCATAAACTGTCTCATAGAAGAAACCTTGACAGAGAGTTGTACCTTCGGCCAAAAACTTAATTCTTATTGTTTCTTGGGGCAAGACCTTCTTTCTCTTCTTTCCAGAAACACCAGCATTGGAAGCCAGCGGAGAAAAAAAATGTTTGTTTTCCCTTATTCATCACCAATATTGTGTTGTTCAAAAGGGATCGAATGGAGAGGCCTCCATCCACTCCACCAATATTTTATCACTTTGTTTATTTTGTACTATGCAGGCGTAACTGAGAGAATTCATCCCCTCACTCCACTCTTTCAGTTCTACCTTCATTTCTGACTCCTGGAGTTTTGCACTCAAGGGAATTAATTAGGTTTTGCTGAATACATATTTATTTTCCTTCTCAGTGTGTTTTTACTTCTTAATCAACAAATTATGGTGAGTTGCCTCTTCCTTTAGTCTGCCTTCACACACTGCTTTGCAGAAATGCCTTGAGATTTTTCATGTGTGAATGTTTTTATTTCTGAGCTTTCGGAGCAAATATGGATATGAATAAACTATGTAAATATATTTTTGTAAAAATCCTGAAGTCTGAACAATAAATACATAGCTTTGTTTCCAACAATTATATTTCATTTGGTTCAAAGCCTGCTAAACTCCTTTAGAAATTAGACTCTGCTGAGAGTTTATATTGTTTATTTTTTATAATCCTTCTAAAATAAAAAAGAACATAGTGATGGGATTTTTTTTTAAAGCTACCATTATATACTAAACTCACATTGTGCTACAGTGCTATACACATAGGAAATGTTAACATAATTAAGAATTTTAAATTAGCAAAATTTAAATAGGATTCTGCTGAAGGAAAAACATGAAAAAAATACACATAGATAATGCGTAATACAAGGTTAATATAAATGTCACATAGATTTATAAAAATATTTTTCCATACAAAAGACTGAGTGGGAGAGAGATTGATTGCCACTAGCAGTAGCAATGGAAGGAAGAGCTTAAGAAAGGCTTTTGGTAGAAAAAACGGTTTGATCACTGCTACTGAGATGCGAAAGTGCACAGCACATATGTTGGAAAATACCTAATGCAAAGGGTATCCAAAAGAGAAAAAAAACATGAGTAGAAACAAATATGATAAACTGATTTTGGAAAGGGGCCAAGCTTGAAAGATATGCTTTTATAGGTAGCATGTCTTGATTGATTGATATTGCATGACAGAATTGTCATGATATTGCAAAAGAATTGATATTGCATGACAGAAAGGGGAATTATTGGAGGATTTCAATTGGAGGAGAGTGAGTTATCAGTGTGTGTGTGTGTATGTGCATGTCTGTGTGTGTGTAATTCTGGTTACAGTGTGGAGGGTAGAAAACTATATACTTTCTAACTTTTTAAGCTTTATTTTTATTTTTGCCAGAAATAGATGCCTTGAAAACCTGGAACTTTCTTAGTCACTATCCTACACTCAGTCCCCAGCATGATGTCTTTTTCATTATCACTTTAGTGCAGATGTATTCGTTGTCTTCAGAGAGAAACTTCAGACAAATTTAACTTAATAGTTTATCTGAGCAATTCATGAGACAAGCAGCACTCAAACCAGAAGAGGTTCAGAGAGGTCTCCTAGTAGGCAGTGAGTATTTATAGACAGAGCACTGAAATAATGTATAGAAATAGCTTTATTGATTGCAGCGAAGTGTTTGTCCTATTTGGACGTGGCCTAATCAGTTGAAAGCCTGTGGTGGGCTGAAGTTCAATTGCTTATGATTGAATGAGAACTGACTATCTGTAATTTAGAAATATGACCCTAGTTAGGTTCAGCTTGTCTATGTACTAAGGAAGGCTGTAGTTTATTATGTAAGATCTTGAAGTATGGAGATAGTCTTAGGCCAATGGCTTCCTGCTTATTTAATTTAACAGGTGAGATAATGAATAAAATAATTGGATGGATGAAGACAATTAAGAGACAAGACAATTACATTTATGTCAGAAAAACTTAGGTCTCTGGTCCTTGGGAGTGAATACAATTAAAGACATTGAGAATGAATATGAGAAATAAAATGAATAAATATTTCAGAGGTAAAATTAGCAGAAATTGGTGACCAACTGGTAACTTTTTATCCATTATTTTATATGTTCAGGGCTGACATTTAATTTTCTAGTGTGGGTAAAATTAAGATAGCTTTATCTCCTTTCTCTTTGTTTCTCCTGATAATATTCTTAATCCTTATCCAATACCAACTTGAATAATGGTGATGCTACCAATATAAAATGAACACAAATAGAAGTATATTTCCAGTGGAAGAAAATAATTTGTCTTGATAAGAATATATTGAATCGACTAACCCACAACATATCTGCTTGGAGATTCCTCTCTAGGTGTTGAAAAGAAATAAAGGGCAGCTTTAAATTGAGGATCAATCCTCATGGGATAATTAATTGAAGTTGCAGGAATAGAGTATTGAGGAGAGAAAGAGTATTGAGGAAGAGTGGGTACAGATCTCATTCATTTATTAATGCAGTTATAAACTTTGTAATGGAATATAACTGCATTATGTCTAACACTGAATAAGTAACTGGATATTCAAAGGTTATTAAGTACCAGTCCTTACCCTCTTTTATGTGTATTGTGATAAACATACTTAATAGAAAATAAAATAACCTGTCATAGTCATAATTCAAGTGTATTCTTTATCTAATGAAATAATCTGCTTTGCAAATTCAAGAAATCTTTCTATAGAAATTCGTTGGCAAACATTTTTTAAAGAACAAATTGGTAAATATTTTTCATTTGTATACCATATAGTCTGTCACAACTACTTGACTGTCAATGTAGCATCAAAGCAGCCAGAAACAATAGGTTAAAAAAAAAGAATGAATGGTTGTATTCCAATAAGACACTGTTTACAAAAACAAGGCAACGAGATGGATTTTGCCAGCAAGTCTTAGTTCGGCAGCCCCTAATGCAGAAATTGATGACTGGGCTGCATCTGGAAGAATGACTAAGAGTTTCCCAAGCATAAAATGTTAAGTTCAGGTATAGTACTCTTTTTTTGTCTCCTGTTATAGTAATTTCCATGTAAGAAGAGTTATTATTTATTGATTGATCCACTGTCAATGAAAATAAAAATGTATTTCCCATAATAGATACTCAACAAATATTTGTTAAATAATTATTTTACCATTGAGATCGGTCTTTGTACCAGGCAGTCAAGAGTATTTGCAGGAGATTCCAACTATCTTACTTTTTAAAATTTATGCAATAATAGGTGTTAAATGTTATCAAATATCTCTTTTATCTCTCCTGAGAAAATAATTTATTTTATCTTATAAAGCCCTAAGGTGAACCACTCTTACACTCCTCAGATTAATTCCTCTTAAGCATGTGCGGAGGTTTAAAAGAAATACAACCACTTTGTCACTACTATCATCAAAATGTGAAGTCTATGCTCCAGTGCTTGAATATGGAAGGCTTGAAATTACTTTGACAAGTAACAGCAGAATTGGCATTTTAAAATCTCCAAGGGTAGTTCATAAAATGGCATGTAGCTTCTGCCTTGGCGGCAGGGACACTAGTATTTCAATTCCTGAACTATGATATGAGAAGGTCAAGCACACTGAGCTTACTTTGTAAGACAGGCCATGTGAAGGTCTTCCAATTGACAGTTTCAGCAATGTTGCTTGTGACGGTCAGCATCAATGGTCAACCATATACGTAAGTTATCTTGTATGGCCAGTACACTTGGGACTTCAGGTGACAACAGCCCTATGTTGCACTTCAGCTCTAAACACAGGGGAGACAAATGGATATTGCCCAATTAAGCCTTTCCTGAAATTCTGATCCACAAAATGAAGAAAAAAATTAAATTTATGCTTTAAGCCGCTAAGTTTTGTTGTAATAAGTTTTACAGCAATAGTAACTTAGTGATAATTATATATTATCTTTCAATATCCTGTTGTGTTTTGTTTGAGCTGAACTAAAAAAAAGTATATATTTATGTTTTCATTTTACCAGTTTTGCTATCGGAGTTATATAGAAACATGTGGACATTTTATGTCTTAAATCTTCTGTAATTCTAATACTTTAAAGTTTTGAAAAGATTTACAATAAAACCATATGGATAGAGATCTTTACAAGAGGGTATAGAGTACCTACGATTAAAATATTAATTTGTATGCTAGGCAACACACTAAAATCTTTACACAAATTATTTTTTTAATTCATGCAACATAAAGCAACATTATAAGGTAGTGTTATCATGCCAATTTTAAAGATGTTGGAACTATGGCATAACAATTGGCCAAGGACACATAGTGAGTACAAAAACCACAAAATTCTGATTTCAATGAACATGACTCTAGATAGTATACATAAGTGTTAAATTTATTTGACGATTATTTTCAATTCAGCACAGTTAAATTTTGTATATATATTACTCATGTGAGTTTCCCCAAAACGTGGTTTACATCAGCTAGACATAAAATTTCTTTATAGATTTAAAATATGCCAATTTCCTTTAAGTTCACTTAAAGAGATATTTCTATTTTTAATTTATTAGGTTTGACAGATATTTGCATATCACATCATTATTTTATATAATAAATCCCTGTATCATCTTGTATATGTAAAAATGATATACAGTTATATATAATTAAAGGTATTTATAATAAAATAAGTTGTATACATTTCTAATGAAATAACTTGCACATATTTTACATATATGTGTGTATGTGTGTATGTGTGTGTATAGCTTTCCCACTCTCCCAGATAGAGGTTTGAATCTTCTTTCTCCACAAATCTAATTCAACTTTTACTACCCTCATGCTCTGCTGAAAAGCTTGATTCATTTGGGGGAGAACTGAAGAGAGCAATTGACTTTTTTTTAATCATGGTAAGAAAGCATAAAATAAATCTAAGTTCTTAACAATCTTTTCAGTGCACAGCATTGTTAACTACAGGCACAATGTTGTAGAGCAGATCTCTAGAACTTATTCATCTTGTATAACAGAAACTTTATGCCTGTTCAGCAGCAACTCAACTCCCATTTTCCCCTACTCCCATCCCCTGGCAACACCATTCTAGTCTCTGTTTCTACGAGTTTGACTAATATAGATTCCTCATATAAGTAGGAATATGTAGTATTTCTCCGACTATGTCTGACATATTTTACTTAGCATAATGTGTTTCATATTCATCCATATTGTCTCATATGGCAAGATGACCTTATTTTAAAAGCTGAATAACATTTTGTTGTATAAAACGAATGTGGTGATTCTTGTGTGATGCGAGAAGTGAAGGTTTTTAAAGACACATGTATAAAAGGTGTTTCTTGGAGTGCTATTGAACTGCATGTTGATAATAATGTAATTTTAGTGAATGTATGTGGCGACAAATCTCTCAGGCTTATATTAAAATGCTTAAAGTGCTTAAATACATATATTTCTAAGAGTGCAAAAAAAAATCCATTATATATATGCACCACATTTTCTTTATCTATTCAAGCATTGATTGACAGTTGGGTTGTTTTTTCATACCAGAGTTATTAATAATAAAAGAATTATTAAAAATATGGAAATGCACATATATGAAATCATATATAATATGATAATTCTAAGAGTATAAAAAATTCATATATACATATACATATATATGTATGTATATATATATACATATACATATATATGTATGTGTATATATATACATATACATATATATGTATATGTATATATATATATACATATACATATATATGTATGTGTATATATATATATATACACACCGTATTTTCTTTATCCATTCGTCCATTGATAGACAGTTGGGTTGGTTTTTTTTTCATACCAAGGCTATTTATGAATAATGCTGAAAAGAATATGGCAGTGCAGATGTCTTTTCAAGATCCTGATTTTAATTATTTTGGCTATATACCCAGAAGTGGGATTACTTCATCATATGGTAGTTCTATTTTTAATTTTTTTAGAAACTTCCATACCATTTTCAATAGTAGTTGTACTACTTTACATTCCCAGCAACAGTGCAGAAGTTTTTCCATTTTTCTCCATTCTTGCCAACACATAGAACACAAGTATATTACATACATATGTGTATAAATACATATATATGTAATAGCCATCTTAGCAGAACCATGATGGTATCTCATTATGATTTTGACTTTAATTTTCCTTAAAATTAGAGAGGTTGAATTTTTTTTTTAAATAGATGTAGTGATTTTAAAATTTTATCTTATTTTAGATTTGGCAGTATATATGCAGGTTTGTTACATATGTACTCATTGTTTAGCTTTTACTTGTAAGTGACAACATGCAATGTTTGATTTTCAGTTTCTGAGTTACTTCTCTTAGGATAATGGACTCCATGCTGTGGGAAGGGCATGATTTTATGTTTTTTTTATGGCTGCATAATATTCCATTATGTATATATGCCTTATTTTCTTTATCTAATAAACCATTGATGGACACTTAAGTTGATTCTAAGACTTTGTAATAGTGCAAAAAATGACTTTGTAAATAGTGCTGCAATAAACATATGGCTGCAAGTGTATTTTTAGTAAATAACTTATTTTCCTTTGTGTAGATACCCAGTAGTGGGGTTGCTGGGTTGAATGGTAGTTCTATTTTTAGTTCTTTAGGAAATCTCCATACTATTCTCTACAAGAGTTGAACTAATTTATATTCCTACCAACATTGTATAAGCATTCCTTTTTTTCACATCTTCACCAAGATATATTGAATAACTTTTCATATACTTGTTGTAAATCTGTCTTTTTTTGAGAAATGTCTATTCAAGTCCTTTGTCAATGTTTTAATTATGATTTTTTTTGAGTTATAAAAGTTCCATATATATTTGGATATTAACCTGTTCTCAGATACATGATTTGCAACTGTTTTCTCCCAGTCCATCGGCTGCCATTTAATTCTGTTGTTTCCTTTGCATGCATATGATTTTTAGTTTGATATGGTTCTGCTGGTCTATTTTTGCTTTTTTGCTGATGGTTTCAGAGTCAGATCCAAGAAAGCTTTACCTTGACCAATGTAATAAAATTTTTTCTCCTATATTTTCCTGTAGGAATTTCAGTTGCAGGTCTTAGGTACAAATCTACAATTAATTTTGAGTTGATTTTTTCATGTGTAAGATAATGTTCTAATGTCATTCTTCTACATGTGGGTATCTAGTTTTCCCAAAACTATTTGTTTTAGAAAGAATTATTTCTCTGTTGTGTGTTCTTGGCACCTATGTGAAAGATCAGTTCACCATATACAGGTGAACATATATGACATGCGCTCTCTATTCTGTTCCATTGGTTTATATATCTTTTTCTATGCTAGTACTATAAGGTTGTATTTATTGTAGCATTGCAATATATATTTTGAAATCATAAAGCCTGATGCCTCTAGCTTTTTTTTTTTCTTTCTCAAAATTGATTTGGCTATTTAGAGTCTTTTGTGGTTCCATACGAATTTTAGGATTTTTTCTATTTCTGAAAAAAAAAAGTCACTGGGATTTTACAAAAACATAGAAATGCAGCAAAAGCAATACTAAGAGAGAAGTTTATAGTGATAATTAACCCATAAATTATTTTAAAAGCATACATTAAAAAGTAAAGACAGATCTTAAATAAACAACTTAAGGTTAGCCTCAAGGAACAAGAAAAAGAAGAACCAGATTAGACCAAAGGTAGCAGGAAAGAAATAATAAATATTGCAGCAGATTTTTTTTTAAGACAGAATATGGAAATAATGGAAAAAAATGAAAAAAGTAAGAGGTGGTTTTGAAAAGATATACAAAATTGACAAAAACCCAGAGTAAGAAAAAGAGAGTAGACTCAAATGAATAAAATCAGAAAGAAAAGAGGAGACTTCATGACTAATACCACAGAAATATAAAAATTATGAAACAAAATTAGTATTTATATGACAATAAACTGGATAGCCTAGAAGAATTTTTTTTTACAAATATACAACCTAACAAGACTGATTCTTGAAGAAACAAAAAATTTTAACAGTACAATATAGAATAAGAAAATGAATCAGTAATAAAAACTCTCCCATCAAAGAAAATGCCAGAATCAAATGGCTTTTCTGGTGAATTCTACCAAAAAATTAAATAATTAATACCAGTATTTCTCAAACTCTTTAATAATTGAAGATGAGGGAACACTTTCAAACTCACTTTGTGAAGCCAGAATTACTCTGATTCCAAAGCCAGACAAGGACACTATGAGATAAGAAAATTACAAGACAATATCCCTTATGCATATACATCCAAAAATCCTGAATAAATACTAGCAAACCAAATTCAAAAGCATATTAAAAGGATCATACAGTATGACTATCTATGATTTATCCCAAGAATGTAAGGAAGGTTCAACATACACAAATTATTTAGCATAATACACCACATGAACAGAATGAAGGGTAAAAATTATATGATTATCACAATAGATGCAGAAAAAGCATTTGACAAAATTCAACACTGTCTTATGATAAAAAATTTGCAACAAACTAGTTATAAAAGAAATGTATCTCGACATAATAAAAGCCATATATGTAAAACACACAGTTGGTATCACATTAAACGTGAATATCTGAAATCACTAAGATTGAAAAGACAGTAAGGGAGTCCACTCTCACTATTCCTATTCATCATAGAATTAGGAGTCTAATAGCCAGAGCAATTAATCAAGAAAAATAAATAAAAGGCATTCAAATTGGAAAAGAAGAAATTAATCATCTCTCCAGGAGGATTGATATTATATGTATAGAACTCTGAACACTCCAGTAAAAAAAACTATTAGAACTAAAAGAAAATTCAGTAAAGTTTCAGGAAACAAAATCAAACATAAAAATTTAGTTTTATTTCTGTACAGTAACAATAAACTATCCACAGAGAAAATAAAGAAAAAAAATTTATAAAAGCATGAGAAGAATAAAATACCTAAGAATAAACCCAAACCAAGACAGCAAAAGACTTGTATGCTTAAAACTACATAACACCGATGAACAGAATTAAAGAAGACATAATTAAATGGAAAGGAATACTAATCTTATGGATTGGAAGAGTTAGCACTGTTAAAATACCCATATTACCCAAAGAGCTTGATTCTTATTTATGACTTCTAGCATTTATTTGCATAAATGCCAAAATATTATACTTCCTTCCTGTTTTTATGAACAAGCAATCTACACTCCTAAGAACATCTTTCTGTTTATCTACAAAAATTAACTCCTCTCTCCAGCCATTTTCCCATATCTCTTCTGTTAAACTAAATAAGAGTCTCTTCACTTCTTAATTCTTCATTTCAGCATGTAGCCATGATGCTACTTCTTTCAAGTTAAGAAACTCCTTTTTTGGCCACTTCTCTTTTTCTTTTTCTTTTGTCCATTTCTCCTCTTTCATTTACAGAAAACCTTAAAACATTGGTTTACACTTCTTGTATAAAATTCCTTTTCCTTAGTTCTTTTTAAACCCATTTCAATCAAACTTTTACCCTACTGGTCCTAAGGAAGGTAAAAAATAGTCTCCATTTTTAAATACTATAGTCAATTCTCAATCCTCAATTTTATTAACCTATCAATAGATGTACCAAAAAAAAAAAAAAAAACTCTCTCTCTTTTTTGTGACACTTTCTTTATCAGACCCAGGACACTAAATACTCCTGGTTTTCTGCTTTCATCTTTATTTCTTTATGAGTGCCTTTTGCTGGACTATTTTGCTCTCTTCAACCTCTAAACTTTACAATGGTAGAAGGATGGCTTAATCTTCTATTTTTATAGCTATACAAATTACCTTGTGCATTTAGTCTCATTTTTTAAAATTACCATTCATATTCTTATTACTCGAAAATTTATATCTGCCTTTCCAACCACTCTCTTGAACTCCCAACTCAAAACGTCTCATTGATATCTCATTGGAATATTCAATATATCATGACCTGAACATGGCTCCTGTCATTTCCCATATTTGTTTCTCCAAGAGTCTTTCCCATTGCTATAAATGGGAGGTCCATTCTTCTTCCTTGAGCCAAAACCTTGATATTATCCTTTTTTTTTTTGAGACGGAGTCTCGCTCTGTCACCCAGGCTGGAGTGCAGTGGCGCGATCTCGGCTCACTGCAAGCTCCGCCTCCCGGGTTTACGCCATTCTCCTGCCTCAGCCTCCCGAGTAGCTGGGACTACAGGCGCCCGCCACCACGCCCGACTAATTTTTTTTAAATTTATTTTTATTTATTTATTTGTGTGTGTGTATTTTTATTAGAGACTGAGTTTCACCGTGTTAGTCCGGATGGTCTCGATTTCCTGATCTCGTGATCTGCCCGCCTGAGGCCTCCCAAAGTGCTGGGATTACAGGAGTGAGCCACCGTGCCCAGCCAACATTGACGTCATTCTTAAATTATTTATCTCAAAACCAGTTCAATCTGTCAATAAAATCTTATTGGATGTACCTTCAAATTATAGGAAAAGTAACTACATTGTCCCATTCAAGCCACCATCTTAGTTTGCTGGAATATTATAAGAGCTTTCTAACTGATCTTCTTGCTTTTTCTCTTGGTCGTAGATAGTCTATTTTTAACCATTAGCTAGAAAAAAATCTGTTAAAATGTTAAATGTAAATCACAAAATATTATCCCTCTCTTCAGAGTCCTCAATCGTGAAATGATCAATATCTTAAAAATGGTTTTTAAGAATCTATATGATCGGACTCCCTCTTTCCTCATCCCAACTCAAGCTATTTTGCTGACATAATTTTCTACTGCATTCTTTATACTACAACTACAGTGGGCTCCTTACTATTTTTTGAACTGTTTTGGTAATTAATAGCTGCTATTCCTTTTGTCTGAAATGTTCTCCTTCCAGAATATCTCTCTCCCTCACTTCCTTAGTCTTTTAATCAATTATCCCATTAACAGTGAGTTGTTTCTTATCTTCACTGCTTGGATTTACAATTTTTCTAACCCTCTTGCATATTTTCTAGCTCATTCCCTAATTTACTTTTCTCTTTAGAATCTGTAAAATATTTCATTTATCTTGATGTTAGTTTATTTCTCCTTATAAAATATAAGGTTTTTGAGGATAAAATTTTGTTGGCCTTGTGTTAAGCATTTTTTCTAGAACTTATTTTTTTTTTCCTTAGAAAGCAACAAACCAATATTGCTTGAATGAACAGCTATGGTATTATTATCACAGCTTTAAATATTATTTTATATCTGTTTTATGAAGCACTACTTCACACTTGCTGTATATTCACATGTCAACTATTCAGTTTATTGGTTTACTTTAATTTCTCTTTTTATACTAGCTTGTCTTCTTTTTAATATTTATTTACCTGACACCTATTTTATTGGATTGCTCATTATTTTATTCAGAGATACTATGTTGTTGATGAGAGCTGGCTTTTGGAATGCTCTAATACAATTTTACTTTTCTTTGACTTCTGGAAGACAATATAGAATTCTATGTCCAAATTTTTTATCTTAATATCAAAGTTTAGGTTACAAAAATAAAATGTGTTCTGATGAGGAGGTAGCATTAGGTGACCTTTACTTTAAGGCTCATCATGAACCTTCCTTCTCCTTCTGCAAACTTCTTGTTCCTCTGGAAGACATAATTTACCAGAGTGCTGCCTGCATTTCTCTCCAGTAGAAATGTGCCTCCTGGAAGTCTGCAGGTATAGATCTTGAGGTTATTGTAGAGGTTTACATAATTAAATTTAGCTTGAAGGGAAACATATGTACTGAGACTACATTCTAAAAGCCATTTTCAGTATTTTGATTATTTTCTTTCTTCACTTTCCTCTACTCCAGCTCCTTTTACTGTGATTGAAGGATGTTGTTCATGTGCTATTGAAGAGATTCACAATTAGTGTCCTGTATTTTGTTTACATGTTGTTACAGATTTTTAAATTATTGGAATGAATATTAATCGTGATACAATTTTATTTAAATTTTACAGAAATATATGCATATTTCTGTCCATTTTTAAATAGATTTTATTGTAGAGCAGTTGTAGAAACACAGTAAAATCTAGCAGAAGGTACAGAGATTTCCCACTTATGTCCTGTGAACCCTCAACCCCACCCTGCCACATGCATAGCATTACCCGTCATCAACATCTCCCAACAATATGATAGATTTCTTACAGTTGATGAACATACATTGATACCTCGTACAATCCATAGTTTATATTAGGGTTCAGTCTTAAACTGTTGTACATGCTATGGGTTTGCACAAATGTATAATGACATCTATCTGTCATTTTAGTATCATGCAGTGTAGTTTCAGTGCCCTAACAATTCTCTGTAATTTGCCTATTTATTCCTCGCTCCCAGTAACCCTGGAAACCACTGATCTTTTTATTGTCTCCATAGACTCAGGTTTTCTAGAATGTCATATAGTTGGAATCATACAGTATGTAGCCTTTCAGACTGGCTTGTTTTTACCTAACAAGATATAAGTTTTCTCTAGGTCTTTTTGTAGTTTGGTAACTCATTTTTTTTTTTAACAATGAAAAATATTCCATTTTCTGAACGTAATCCAGTGTATTTATCTATATTTGTTTTGGCAATTATAAATAAAGTTTCTATAGATATTTGCATGCAGGATTTTTTTGTGAAATTTTCATTACTTTAAAAATACTTTCTAACTTTACAGGACTGATTGATATTTCTTTGTGTATTTAGATTTTACTATAATTTTATTTAGATTTAATAAAAGTGGCTAGGCATGATTTGAGCTTATGTCTAAATAAGTTTTTGATTCCACGACTTTTAATTTGAGTATTTGGGCTATGGTATCATGTATCAATAAGGGTCACACATGAAGAAAACTGAACTTAGAGTGTGTATTTTTAAGGATTAGGTAAATGAAGAAATACCAGTGAGGGATGTGTAAAGTAAGAAATAAGATGCAAAAGTTTTACAGTCCAGGAGTTTCAAAGCATAGGAGATATTTAACAACATGTTATATCACGTAGATAGAACCTAGAAGCTATCACACTTGGCTTTAAGATTGCATTGTGATAATAAGAAATCTTCTTTGTTTTATCTGGCACTTTGTAGTAAGCTAATAATAAATAAAATAAAATATCTTTTTGAGTAGGTAATATAGGTGCATTTTAAACTTAGGAAAATGTGTGTTATTACTGTTGCTGCTGTTGTTGTTTTTAAAGACTGAGGGAGGGGTCTAGAGGCACTTGAAGACGGAGGACAGGGTGAAGAAAAATAAATATAATCAAATCATGACATTGTAAACCTTGAATATATGTAATTTTTATTTTTCAAATACACCTCAATAAAGTTTGAATAAAAAGGAAAAGAAGGAAGATTAAAGATTGAATATGCTATCAAAACCATAATTAAAACAGCTCATTTAGTAAAGTCTAGGGCATTTTTTTTTTCCACAAAGATCTTAATGAAAAAAAAGATAGGGTTAAGATTGTCCACAGTGAATGACTAGAATATGATATTGGAATTAAGAACAACGATCATTGGTTGAGAGTAAAAAGTGACAGTTGAATGAAATAATCTATATGATTCCTTACAACTCTAGGATTCTATGAGTAAGGGAATGTTTAGATGCAGAAATAATATATTTTCAGCCCCGAAAAAGATGAACTGTAAAGGTCCAGCCAAAGTGCAAGAAGACTGATAAAAGAGGTTATTAGAGTTGTTCCGGTATAAGGGACTTATCTAGGATAGTGTCAAGGAAATGAAAGTTTAAAATATGTTGTCTGTCCAGTTATGTTTTATTTTTGATCCCTTTTTCTTTTTTTATTTTTATTTATTTATTTATTTTTTTATTTTTTTTTAATTAATTTATTATTATTATACTTTAAGTTGTAGGGTACATGTGCATAACGTGCAGGTTTGTTACATATGTATACTTGTGCCATGTTGGTGTGCTGCACCCATCAACTCATCATTTACATCAGGTATAACTCCCAATGCAATCCCCCCACCGTCCCCCCTCCCCATGATAGGCCCCGGTGTGTGATGTTCCCCTTCCTGAGTCCAAGTGATCTCATTGTTCAGTTCCCACCTATGAGTGAGAACATGCGGTGTTTGGTTTTCTGTTCTTGTGATAGTTTGCTAAGAATGATGCTTTCCAGCTGCATCCATGTCCCTACAAAGGACACAAACTCATCCTTTTTGATGGCTGCATAGTATTCCATGGTGTATATGTGCCACATTTTCTTAATCCAGTCTGTCACTGATGGACATTTGGGTTGATTCCAAGTCTTTGCTATTGTGAAGAGTGCTGCAATAAACATACGTGTGCATGTGTCTTTATAGCAGCATAATTTATAATACTTTGGGTATATACCCAGTAATGGGATGGCTGGGTCATATGGTACATCTAGTTCTAGATCCTTGAGGAATCGCCATACTGTTTTCCATAATGGTTGAACTAGTTTACAATCCCACCAACAGTGTAAAAGCATTCCTATTTCTCCACATCCTCTCCAACACCTGTTGTTTCCTGACTTTTTAATGATCGCCATTCTAACTGGTGTGAGATGGTATCTCATTGTGGTTTTGATTTGCATTTCTCTGATGGCCAGTGATGATGAGCATTTTTTCATGTGTCTGTTGGCTGTATGAATGTCTTCTTTTGAGAAATGTCTGTTCATATCCTTTGGCCACTTTTTGATGGGGTTGTTTGTTTTTTTCTTGTAAATTTGTTTGAGTTCTTTGTAGGTTCTGGATATTAGCCCTTTGTCAGATGAGTAGATTGCAAAAATTTTATCCCCTTCTGTTGGTTGCCTGTTCACTCTGATGGTAGTTTCTTTTGCTGTGCAGAAGCTCTTTAGTTTAATGAGATCCCATTTGTCAATTTTGGCTTTTGCTGCCGTTGCTTTTGGTGTTTTAGACATGAAGTCTTTGCCCATGCCTATGTCCTGAATGGTACTACCTAGGTTTTCCTCTAGGATTTTTATGGTATTAGGTCTAACATTTAAGTCTCTAATCCATCTTGAATTAATTTTCGTATAAGGAGTAAGGAAAGGATCCAGTTTCAGCTTTCTACTTATGGCTAGCCAATTTTCCCAGCACCATTTATTAAATAGGGAATCCTTTCCCCATTTCTTGTTTCTCTCAGGTTTGTCAAAGATCAGATGTCTGTAGATGTGTGGTATTATTTCTGAGGACTCTGTTCTGTTCCATTGGTCTATATCTCTGTTTTGGTACCAGTACCATGCTGTTTTGGTTACTGTAGCCTTGTAGTATAGTTTGAAGTCAGGTAGCGTGATGCCTCCAGCTTTGTTCTTTTGACTTAGGATTGTCTTGGAGATGCGGGCTCTTTTTTGTTTCCATATGAACTTTAAAGCAGTTTTTTCCAATTCTGTGAAGAAACTCATTGGTAGCTTGATGGGGATGGCATTGAATCTATAAATTACCTTGGGCAGTATGGCCATTTTCACAATATTGATTCTTCCTATCCATGAGCATGCTATGTTCTTCCATTTGTTTGTGTCCTCTTTTATTTCACTGAGCAGTGGTTTGTAGTTCTCCTTGAAGAGGTCCTTTACATCCCTTGTAAGTTGGATTCCTAGGTATTTTATTCTCTTTGAAGCAATTGTGAATGGAAGTTCATTCCTGATTTGGCTCTCTGTTTGTCTGTTACTGGTGTATAAGAATGCTTGTGATTTTTGCACATTAATTTTGCATCCTGAGACTTTGCTGAAGTTGCTTATCAGCTTAAGGAGATTTTGGGCTGAGACAATGGGGTTTTCTAAATATACAATCATGTCATCTGCAAACAGGGACAATTTGACTTCTTCTTTTCCTAACTGAATACCCTTGATTTCTTTCTCTTGCCTAATTGCCCTAGCCAGAACTTCCAGCACTATGTTGAATAGGAGTGGTGAGAGAGGGCATCCCTGTCTTGTGCCAGTTTTCAAAGGGAATTTTTCCAGTTTTTGCCCATTCAGTATGATATTGGCTGTGGGTTTGTCATAAATAGCTCTTATTATTTTGAGGTACGTTCCATCAATACCGAATTTATTGAGCGTTTTTAGCATGAAGGGCTGTTGAATTTTGTCAAAAGCCTTTTCTGCATCAATTGAGATAATCATGTGGTTCTTGTCTTTGGTTCTGTTTATATGCTGGATTATGTTTATTGATTTGCGAATGTTGAACCAGCCTTGCATCCCAGGGATGAAGCCCACTTGATCATGGTGGATAAGCTTTTTGATGTGTTGCTGAATCCGGTTTGCCAGTATTTTATTGAGGATTTTTGCATCGATGTTCATCAGGGATATTGGTCTAAAATTCTCTTTTTTTGTTGTGTCTCTGCCAGGCTTTGGTATCAGGATGATGTTGGCCTCATAAAATGAGTTAGGGAGGATTCCCTCTTTTTCTATTGATTGGAATAGTTTCAGAAGGAATGGTACCAACTCCTCCTTGTACCTCTGGTAGAATTCAGCTGTGAATCCATCTGGTCCTGGACTTTTTTTGGTTGGTAGGCTATTAATTATTGCCTCAATTTCAGAGCCTGCTATTGGTCTATTCAGGGATTCAACTTCTTCCTGGTTTAGTCTTGGAAGAGTGTAAGTGTCCAGGAAATTATCCATTTCTTCTAGATTTTCCAGTTTATTTGCGTAGAGGTGTTTATAGTATTCTCTGATGGTAGTTTGTATTTCTGTGGGATCGGTGGTGATATCCCCTTTATCATTTTTAATTGCGTCGATTTGATTCTTCACTCTTTTCTTCTTTATTAGTCTTGCTAGTGGTCTGTCAATTTTGTTGATCTTTTCAAAAAACCAACTCCTGGATTCATTGATTTTTTGGAGGGTTTTTTGTGTCCCTATCTCCTTCAGTTCTGCTCTGATCTTAGTTATTTCTTGCCTTCTGCTAGCTTTCAAATGTGTTTGCTCTTGTTTCTCTAGTTCTTTTAATTGCGATGTTAGAGTGTCAATTTTAGATCTTTCCTGCTTTCTCTTGTGGGCATTTAGTGCTATAAATTTCCCTCTACACACTGCTTTAAATGTGTCCCAGAGATTCTGGTATGTTGTATCTTTGTTCTCATTGGTTTCAAAGAACATCTTTATTTCTGCCTTCATTTCGTTATGTACCCAGTAGTCATTCAGGAGCAGGTTGTTCAGTTTCCATGTAGTTGAGCAGTTTTGATTGAGTTTCTTAATCCTGAGTTCTAGTTTGATTGCACTGTGGTCTGAGAGACAGTTTGTTATAATTTCTGTTCTTGTACATTTGCTGAGGAGTGCTTTACTTCCAATTACGTGGTCGATTTTGGAGTAAGTACGATGTGGTGCTGAGAAGAATGTATATTCTGTTGATTTGGGGTGGAGAGTTCTATAGATGTCTATTAGGTCTGCTTGCTGCAGAGATGAGTTCAATTCCTGGATATCCTTGTTAACTTTCTGTCTCGTTGATCTGTCTAATGTTGACAGTGGAGTGTTGAAGTCTCCCATTATTATTGTATGGGAGTCTAAGTCTCTTTGTAAGTCTCTAAGGACTTGCTTTATGAATCTGGGTGCTCCTGTATTGGGTGCATATATATTTAGGATAGTTAGCTCTTCCTGTTGAATTGATCCCTTTACCATTATGTAATGGCCTTCTTTGTCTCTTTTGATCTTTGATGGTTTAAAGTCTGTTTTATCAGAGACTAGTATTGCAACCCCCGCTTTTTTTTGTTCTCCATTTGCTTGGTAAATCTTCCTCCATCCCTTTATTTTGAGCCTATGTATGTCTCTGCGTGTGAGATGGGTCTCCTGAATACAGCAGACTGATGGGTCTTGACTCTTTATCCAGTTTGCCAGTCTGTGTCTTTTAATTGGAGCATTTAGTCCATTTACATTTAAAGTTAAGATTGTTATGTGTGAACTTGAGCCTGCCATTATGATATTAACTGGTTATTTTGCTCGTTAGTTGATGCAGTTTCTTCCTAGCCTCGATGGTCTTTACATTTTGGCATGTTTTCGCAATGGCTGGTACCGGTTGTTCCTTTCCATGTTTAGTGCTTCCTTCAGGGTCTCTTGTAAGGCAGGCCTAGTGGTGACAAAATCTCTAAGCATTTGCTTATCTGTAAAGGATTTTATTTCTCCTTCACTTATGAAACTTAGTTTGGCTGGATATGAAATTCTGGGTTTAAAATTCTTTTCTTTAAGAATGTTGAATATTGGTCCCCACTCTCTTCTGGCTTGTAGAGTTTCTGCCGAGAGATCTGCTGTTAGTCTGATGGGCTTCCCTTTGTGGGTAACCCGACCTTTCTCTCTGGCTGCCCTTAAGATTTTTCCCTTCATTTCAACTTTGGTGAATCTGGCAATTATGTGTCTTGGAGTTGCTCTTCTCGAGGAGTATCTTTGTGGCGTTCTCTGTATTTCCTGGATTTGAATGTTGGCCTGCCCTACTAGGTTGGGGAAGTTCTCCTGGATGATATCCTGAAGAGTGTTTTCCAACTTGGTTCCATTTTCCCCCTCACTTTCAGGCACCCCAATCAGACGTAGATTTGGTCTTTTTACATAATCCCATACTTCTTGCAGGCTTTGTTCATTTCTTTTTCTTCTTTTTTCTTTTGGTTTCTCTTCTCGCTTCATTTCATTCATTTGATCCTCAATCGCAGATACTCTTTCTTCCAGTTGATCGAGTCGGTTACTGAAGCTTGTGCATTTGTCACGTATTTCTCGTGTCATGGTTTTCATCTCTTTCATTTCGTTTATGACCTTCTCTGCATTAATTACTCTAGCCATCAATTCTTCCACTTTTTTTTCAAGATTTTTAGTTTCTTTGCGCTGGGTAAGTAATTTCTCCTTTAGCTCTGAGAAATTTGATGGACTGAAGCCTTCTTCTCTCATCTCGTCAAAGTCATTCTCTGTCCAGCTTTGATCCATTGCTGGTGATGAGCTGCGCTCCTTTGCGGGGGGAGATGCGCTCTTATTTTTTGAATTTCCAGCTTTTCTGCCCTGCTTTTTCCCCATCTTTGTGGTTTTATCTGCCTCTGGTCTTGATGATGGTGATGTACTGATGGGGTTTTGGTGTAGGTGTCCTTCCTGTTTGATAGTTTTCCTTCTAACAGTCAGGACCCTCAGCTGTAGGTCTGTTGGAGATTGCTTGAGGTCCACTCCGGACCCTGTTTGCCTGGGTATCAGCAGCAGAGGCTGCAGAAGATAGAATTATTTCTGAACAGCGAGTGTACCTGTCTGATTCTTGCTTTGGAAGCTTCCTCTCAGGGGTGTACTCCACCCTGTGAGGTGTGGGGTGTCAGACTGCCCCTAGTGGGGGATGTCTCCCAGTTAGGCTACTCAGGGGTCAGGGACCCACTTGAGCAGGGATTCTGTCCCTTCTCAGATCTCAACCTCCGTGTTGGGAGATCCACTGCTCTCTTCAAAGCTGTCAGACAGAGTCCTTTGCGTCTGCAGAGGTTTTGGCTGTGTTTGTTATTGCCCTGTCCCCAGAGGTGGAGTCTACAGAGACAGGCAGGTTTCCTTGAGCTGCTGTGAGCTCCACCCAGTTCGAGCTTCCCAGCAGCTTTGTTTACCTACTTAAGCCTCAGCAATGGCGGGCGCCCCTCCCCCAGCCTCGCTGCTGCCTTGCCGGTAGATCACAGGCTGCTGTGCTAGCAATGAGGGAGGCTCCGTGGGTGTGGGACCCTCTCAGCCAGGTGTGGGATATGATCTCCTGGTGTGCCTGTTTGCTTAAAGCGCAGTATTGGGGTGGGAGTTACCCGATTTTCCAGGTGTTGTGTGTCTCAGTTCCCCTGGCTAGGAAAAGGGATTCCCTTCCCCCTTGTGCTTCCCAGGTGAGGCAATGCCTCGCCCTGCTTCAGCTCTCGCTGGTCGGGCTGCAGCAGCTGACCAGCACCCATCGTCCGGCACTCCCCAGTGAGATGAACCCAGTACCTCAGTTGAAAATGCAGAAATCACCGGTCTTCTGTGTCGCTTGCGCTGGGAGTTGGAGACTGGAGCTGTTCCTATTCAGCCATCTTGCTCCCGATCTCTTTTTCAATAACTTTTAATAGCATTGTTCTTATAATCCAAGGCAAAATTAATTAATGTTATTTATCCCAAATTCTAATACCCTCCCTTATTTTATTTTGTCCTGACTGGATTTGATTCTACAATAGATAAATGCAACCACATTTTTTAACACTAATACCTGATTGATTGTATTCTTGTACATTTTAATCTCCTGTCGTATTTCCACACCAAGTTTTGGCCCATTTTTCCAAATCTTTTCTTCTCTGAATATATCCCAAATTACAGAGCACAGTTAGAAAATATCATAAACCAGGAGTTTAAGAACCAACCTGGGCAACATAGTGAGATTTCATCTCTACAAAAAAAAAAAAATTCATATACATATACATATATATATAAACACATATACATATACATATACATAGTCAGGTGGTATGACATGCACCTGCAGTCGCAGCTACTCTAGAGTCTGCGGCAGAAGAGTCGCTGGAGCCCAAGAGATTGAGGTGGCAGTGAGCTGTGATTGCACCCCTGCACTCCAGCCTGGGCAACAGAGAGACCCTGTCAAAAAAAAAAAACAAAAAAACAAAAACAACAACAAAAAAAACAGGCCAGAGTCGGTGACTCACGCCTGTAATCTCAAACCTTTGGGAGGCCGAGACGGGTGGATTACGAGGACAAAGGTTTGAGACCCGCCTGGCCAACACAGTGAAATCCCAACTCTATTAAAAATACAAAAACGTAGCTGAACATGGTGGCGGGCACCTGTAATCTCAGCCACTTGGGAGGCTGAGGCAGTAGAATCACTTGAACCCAGGAGGAGCTGGCGATGAGCCAAGATCATGCCACTGCACTCCAGCCGGGGCCACAGTGACAGACTCTGTCTCAAAAAAAAAAAAAAAAAATTATATACACACACACACACACACACACATATATATATGTGTGTATGTGTATATATATATATAGTACCCTTAAAAATTCAAGGATTCCAGTCATAATATGGCCATACAATTCTAGGTTTTCCTAGAAGTAGTAGGCAAATAATACTTCCTCCAAAGATGCCCAGGTCCTAATTCTCCTTACGAATAAAGAAAAGATAACTCTGAGGGTAGAGCCTCTACCCTGTAGGGAGGAGATGTGAACCACAGAGAGTTATGCAAAGACATTGGAACCTAATGTTTTCCTGACTGAATGTTGAAATTTGCCCCTTTCCCATCTGTTTTCTTCAGGAATATTTGTAATTGGTATCCTATGCTTGTCCCACTATCATATTTTGGTAACAGGTAACTGGTTCTCTAGTTTCATGGGTCCTCTGATAAGAGAAGATGTTTATCCTAGCATGCATTATGTAAGAGTCTCATTCATACAATATTTGATGATACAGACAATGAGATTTTGGTATTTTGAGCTGAGGCTGTAATGGGTTGAGCCTGTGGGAATGTTAAGATTGGGTGAATGAATTTTGTATTTGGGACGGACTTGAGTCTTTGGGGAGGAAGAGAATGAACTGTGGTTAGCAGGCTTCCCCTCCACAACATATCTTTGTTCTAATCCCCAGAACCTGTGAATACCTTAGCTTATATGACAAAAGGGATTTTGTCGATGTGATTAAATTGGAGATTTTGAGATGGGGAGATTATTCTATAGCCTCTGGGCAGGCACGATCTATCTATTAACAGGAGAGTCCTCATAAAGGAATGAGGAGAGTAGGAGAGTCGGAATGAAATGTGGTGATGGAAGCATCCATTAGATTAATGTGACCACAGAAAGGAAACCACAAATCTGTGAAAGAAGCAAGCTTCTTGATTCTTGGAAGGCAAATCTACCTAGAGACTCCAGAAGGAAGGTAGCTCTGTCAACATCTTGATTTTAGCCTAATGAGATACATTTTGAACTTCTGACTTCCAGAACCACAGCATAAGTGTATATTCTTTGGGCTACTAAGTTCATGGTAATTGGGTATGGCATCAATGGGAAACTGAGACTAGGCAAACTTCTCATCTATTCCTCAAAGGAGATATTTAAACCATCTGCTTTTTCTTCAAATGTTTACTTCCTTTCTTACCCTCAGCACAAAATTTGCATCCTACTTTGTAAAAAAATTAAAAATTAAAAATTAACCAGAAAAACCCTTCAACTTGCTGCAGGTAACCCTGTCTTCACACTCAATTTTCATAGGCAAGTCATACACAAGTATTGTACACATTTCCATTAATGAAAATGAAGAAAAGTAACCTCATTAAAAAGATAATATAGAATCAATGCAAGTAAGTGAAAATCTGTTCCTTCTAGCCTTGAGCCAACAGGAGATGTAGGATGTTAGTGCTACAAACACACACACACACACACACACACACACACAGGAATTTGGTAAGAAAAGCAGGTTTTAGAGCTAAAATGAGAGCTTTACTTTGGACACATTGAGTAACTGTCATCTGAGTATCATATTTACAATAAGATATTGGGGTTGAGTAAGTTAATGTTAAAAGTAATCTAGTCCAAGTAGCTCATGTTTTGTTTAATGTAAGAAGCATAACCTATAAAAATTAAATGACTTGGCCTCGGTAGATATACATATAAGTGGTAAAATCAGGACTGGATTTTAAGTCATTTGACAATAATTACCTTCATTTAGATGCTAATGACTCTATATAAAGTATTTTTTCTTGGAACACCTCTAAAAATCCCAAAAGCAATGTAGTAACTTTCTTAATCATTTTAATTCCTAGCCTGAAATGATAGTTTAAAACTTTGTTCTGTATTGTTAGAACCTGCCATTCAAAAAAAAAAGTGTTTTGAATTTAATTCATTGAAAAATTCCTTATTATTTACTCTTTAAATAAAAATTTTTGTCATTCCAATTTTAAAAAGCAGATAACTTATTATTATGCACTACACACTGCCAACAATGAGGCTCACAACCTTTGCTCTTTTTCAACAACTATAATTTTCTATAATGATATTATACATTTTCTATTGTTTGAGTCTTTCATTATCAATAGGCAACTGAATATGCATCTCAGACTACATAATAACAGCCACATGATCATTGTAATCTTTACTTGCACAATATTTATGTGTGACTTAAATGCCAACAATACTCTAGTCTTCCTAGACTCTATGTTATAAAGTTTATGCTTATACTTGTAAATAGCAACCAAACTGGTACTAAGAGACAACCACATTACAGCTAAAACTGTGTATCTGATTTCATCCTACCTCCTTGCAATAAGCACATACACATAATTATGTGAAAATTGAATTTACATCAGTAAAAATACTTCTGGAATAATTTTGGATGAAATATATAAAATATATAAAATATATAAAAAGTATATGGAATATAACTCATCTAATCATTTACTCTGAATGATTCCAACATCATATATACTACTCTGCATCTTCATAATCCATTTTGTTTTGACATTCTCATAGTGTCACAGCTACATACACTATTGCGACATTGATGTCAGAGATACTTTAGTTACTAAAGAACAATTTTTATTTGTATTTGTTTCATGCCCCAAAACTATGTGTAATTAAACAATTGACAACTGCCTTTCTTGAACCCTTAGTCATTGATTATAAATTGATAAATAAATTTGATACACTTGAATAGTAGGAATGTTAATACAAATGGACTTTTCAGGCATCATAAAACAGATTATGTGTATATTTAAATATTATTAATGCTATTGAATTAAAACTATCAATATTAATGTTTTTAAAATATTAACTTTTTTGTTATTCATGATATCATGGCTTACTGTAATTGTAACATTCATAGTCTCTAAGGCTTAGGTAAATTTGCTATATGTTATTTTTATGACTAACTTGGATTCTTCTTTGAAGCCTAGACATTGTGACATGGTCCACATTGACTCAAATCTTAGGCAGAGGCCTCTAACATTTAAAAAATTTACTTCTTATGAAATGCAAACCTTAGGTAGTTGACTTAAATAAAGATTTTAATTTTACACAAAGTAGAATTTTCCAGAATTTAGGTGCATTGTAACATTTGTATAGCATGTGATACCTAGCATATAATCCTATCATGATTATATATAGATGATCTATTAGCATTGTTAAAAATGTATATGTTTCTCATTAGTATTTTATAATAATTAGTCAGGGCTATTATAATTAGAAAAGGTTTGATTTCCTATGAGATGAGAAATTTGCATATGCATATTTAACTCTCATCTTTTGGGTTGTTTGTCTAATTTGTCATTTACATATGCTGTTATACCTTCTTTCTAATTTATTATTGTGTAATGTCCATCAACGTGAACCAGATGTTGGACTCTCCTCCCATCTTCTTATTTTATATGAGCAACTAATACTAATAATTCCTTTCTATTATTTGTGTTGTTTTTGATGTTTGGAGAACTGTTTTAAATAACATAAGTTTTTCTTCACTCTTTTATGATTTGTACAAAGTAAGTGATTTATACCAGTACTTCTAAGAAGATACACTTGAAAAACATAATAAAATACTAAACCCATAAACTACCATACTACTAATTAGAACTATAAAAATATAAATATTATATTACTATTTGTAACTAACTTTGTTCATCACAATTAATATTAATCTTTATGTTTCCATTAATTATCACTATATACTTATGTCATTATCAAGGTTGAGCTTATTGTGATAAATCCTTATTTTATTGTTGATGTAGTTGCTGTTTGTTTCAGATAAAATAATCATAGTTTCAACCATGGGTAAACCTTTGGCTAGCTTCTTTGTTGTTTTATGACTATTTTGCAATTAAAGCGTAGTGATTAACAGCACAAACTCTAAAGGCAGACAGACAGAATTTCTATCCTATCCCTGCTAGCTCTGTAATCTTAGACAAGTTACTTAACCTCTCCATGGGTATCTATAAAATAAAGGAAATAATGGTTCCAACCTCACAATGTTATGATGGGAATTGAAGAAGTTAATACCTGTAAAGCAATTGAAAGAGTTCTTACTAAACACTGTAATTAAACTTTTAATAATTAGTATTAAACTTTTAATAATTATTAGCTATCACTACTATAGTTTTGTTGTTGCTACTATTATATTGTTGTATTATTAGACATAAAAGAGTATTCTAGAAATATCTTTATTTTCTATTTTAATATGTGGAACCAATACTTCTCCAAGCATTTTAGATTATTTTTAGTGTTAGTTTCTTATTAGATACAGAAATCTAGCAGTAGCAGGGTGTAGGGCGGCACAGAGTTTTGGTGGGCAAGAGTGCTGCTGTTGATGTTGAGCCAGGCTTTGTAAAGAAAATGTCTCTTATTTGGAGTTACGAGATTTCATTGACCTTTTCAGTGTAATTTTATGGCAATGTCCTCCAACATTTTAAACAAGTTTATGGATATACAATTCATACCATATAATTAATTCATTTAAAGTATACAATTTAATGGATTTTAGTATGCTAATAAAGTAGAGAAACTATCACTAAAGTCTATTTTAGAACATTTTCATCTCATCACAAATAAATTCTGTAATCAATAACAGTCACTCCCAAGCTGACCCTTCAAATCTTTCCATCCCAAGACAACAACAAATCTACTTTTTGTTTCTACAAATTTTCCTATTTTGGACATTTTATATGATACAATCATATAACATATGACTTATTTCACTCTACATAATGTTTGCATGGTTTATCCATGTTGTAGCATGTATTATTGCTTTATTCCTATTTATTTCAGAAAAAAATTTACTCTATGGATATCCCAGTTTTTTACATCTTTTCATCACTTGATAGACATTTCGGTTGTCCACACTTGTTGACTTTTATGAATAGTTCTGCTATGAACATCCTGCATCCAGTTTGTAGTGTCTACATTCAGAGCAGCACTAACTTAATAACAAAAATTTCCAAAAATTATCTTAATGAGTAACTCAAAAATCAAATGTAGCATTTAGAAGAATAAGAACATTTACTGAAATAAAACAAATGAGCTATCATGGAAGGATATTACCAAAAGAAGTGACAACTATAATAGAGAATGTCATCAGCAGCTGAACAATTATGCAAAAAAAATAAATAAATAAAAAAGAAAAAGAAAAAAGAAATAACCACCACCACTAGAGTATTTGGATAAGACAATTTGAGCTAAAGATATATAGACAATTCACCATAGTTACCACTTGTAAAAATCAAGGCAATAATAAAGGAATTTTGGAGCTCAAATTAATTATGTATATGCATATAATTTATACTCATTGTTAGTATTTTTAGGAATATTTAATGGTTGTTTTTGTTATGATTTATAACATCAAAAAATATAACAGAAACATGTCTAAAATGTATACCTCTTGAAAAGGTATCTTACTACAGGGAGAATTCTTAAGCTCTGAATAATGGAAATAAATTCCAGTGGTTTATGTCATAACTGAGCATGTAGCAGCAATGGTGATATGGTTTGGCTGTGTCCTCACTGAAATCTCATTGTAATTCTCAGAATCCTAATGTGTCAAGGAAGAGACCTGGTGGGAGGTGATTAAATAATGGGGGCAGTTTCCTCCATGCTGTTCTTGTGATGGTGAGTGAGATCTGGTGGTTTTATAAGGCAGTTTTCCCTGCTCTTGCTCACACTCTCTCGTGCTGCTTTGTGAAGAAGGTGTCTGTTTCCTCTTCTGCTATGATTGTAAGTTTCCTGGGGCCTTTGTAGCCATGTGGAACTGTAAGTCAATTAAACTACTTTCCTTTATAAATTACCCAGTCTTGGGCACTTCTTTATAGCAGTGTGAGAATGAACTAATACAGGAAATTGGCACCATGGAGAGTGAGGTACTACTATAGAGATACCCAAAAATGTGGAAGTGATTTTAGAAGTCGGTAACAGGCAGCAGCTGGAACTGTTTGGAGGGCTCAAAAGAAGAAAAAAAGATGTGGGGAGGTTTGGGACTTTTAGAGACTTGTTGAGTGATTTTGACCAAAATGCTGATCATAATATAAATAATGAAGTCCAAGCTGAGGTGGTATCAGATGGCGATGAGGAAAGCCTAGGGAACTGGAGCAAAGGTCATTCTTGCTATGTTTTAGCAAAGGGACTGGCAGCATTTTGTCCTTGGCCTAGAGATTTGTGGAACTTTTAACTTGAGAGAGATGATATGAAATTGGAACTTATGTTTAAAAGGGAAGTAGAGCATAAAAGTTTGAAAAATTTACAGCCTGATGAGGTGATAGAAAAGAAAAAAAAAAAAAAAACATTTTCTGGTAAGAAATTCAAGCAAGATGCAGAAATTTGTGTAAGTGACAAGAAGCCAAATGTTAATCATGAATATGATGGGGAAAATATCTCCAGGGCATGCCAGAGATACTGGGGTCACACCTTCTCATCACAGGCCTGCAGGCTTAGGAGGGAAAAATGGTTTTATGGGCCAGTCCCAGGGACCCCATTTGGTACAGTCTGAGGACTTGGTGCCCTGTGTCCCAGCTACTTCAACTCCAGCCATGGCTAAAAGGAGTGAAGGTACAGTTCAAGCATTTCCTTCAGAGGGTACAAACCCCAAGCCTTGGAAGCTTTCACGTGGCATTAGGCCTGTTAGTACACAGGAAACATTAATTGAAGTTTGGGAACCTCTGCATGGATTTCAGAGGAAGTATAAAAATGCCTGCATGTCCAGGCAGAAATTTGTTGCAGGGGTGGAGACCTCATGGAGAACCTGCTCTAGGAAATGTGTGATTGGAAGCTCCACACAGAGTCCCCACTGGGGCACTGCCTAGTGGAGCTGTGAGAAGAGGGCCACTGTCCTCCAAACCCCAGAATGGTAGATGCACTGACAGCTTGAACTGTGCACCTGGAAAAGCCACATACACTCAACACCAGCCAGTGAAGGTAGTGAAGAGAGGGGCTATACCCTGCAAACCCACAGGCACACAACTGCCCAAGATCATGGAGCCCACCCTTTGCATCAACCTGACCTGGACATGAGACATGGAGTCAAAGAAGATAATTTTGGAGCTTTAAGATTTAATAACTGCCTTGATGGATTTCAGACTTGCATGGTTCTGTAATCCCTTTGTTTTGACCAATTTCTCCCATTTGGAATGGAAGCATTTATCCAAATCCTGTACCTCCATTGTATCTTGGAGGCAACTAACATGTTTTTTATTTTATAGGCTCCTGGCAGAAGGGACTTACCTTGTTTCAGATGGTACTTTGGACTTGGACTTTTGGGTTAATATTGGAATGTGTTCAGACTTTGGGGGACTGTTGGAAAAGCATGATTGTGTTTTGAAACGTGAGAATATGAGATTTGGGAGGGACAAGGCACAGAATGATATGGGTTGGCTGTGTCCCCACCCAAATTTCATCTTGAATTTTAATCTGCATAATTCCCACATGTCTAGGAAGAAACCTGGTGGAAGGTGATTGGATCATGAGACGATTCTCCTATGCTGTTCTTCTGATAGTAAGTGAATATAAAACCACAAGTTCTGATTGTTTTGTAAGGCACTTTTTCCTGTTCTTGCTCACAATCTCTCCTGCCACCTTGTGAAGGTGCCTGCTTCCCCTTCTGCTGTAATTGTAAGTTTCCTTAGGCTTCCCTAGCAATGCAGAACTGTGAGTCAATTAAACCTCTTTCCTTTGTAAATTACCTAGTCTCAGGTAGTTATTTATAGCGGTGTGAGAATGGACTAATACAAATGGCAAGATGAATAAAATGATGGTTATTTTATATTTGCAATTTCCATAGGAAGCAACTATCTACTTAGCATTTACCATCAAGTTTGAAGAGACTGCTTTGTGAGCTAAATATCAAAATGTCTCCTAAAAATATTTTAGTAATATTTTAAAAATAGTATCAAAGTATAGTAAGTTATGTAACATTATAATCTCACACTATTTTTTGTTAGTCTAAAGGAAGTGTATTCTCTTTAATGCATAGTTGAATAAAAATTATGTCAATACATGATTATAACTAAAGCAGAGATATATAGATGCTATTCACTTATTTTGTATTTCTGTTCAGTTTTTAACATATATTTATTATCATTTTTTAGGTTAATAACCATTCTGTTGAAATAATTCTCCATCCTACTTATTGTAGGAACTTTCTGTATTATTACATACTTATTTCACCTGGAGTTGAAATATGGATAGTGATCACATGTTCCTAAACAATTTACAAAATGAATTTTATACTTTACATTAAGGCATCATTTGTATCATTGTGTTTAGAATAACAATATTAAATATAGAATAACTTGGTCAACATTTTCGTGGTTTTAAGACACTTGGTTCTTTTTAAACTTTTCTACCTTTCTTAGGCATACTTATTAGTACACCACATTTTAATTTGAAAATGCCAAATAACCATGGTTCATTATTACAGTTGAGAAAAGTGGCTTTTAAACAGAGTTTCAAGCACATGACAAGAAGTTCATTCAAATTTTAAAATATTGTTGTTAACTTCTTTAACTGGTATGCTATCACCAATTTTTAATTGTATTTTATGCTTAAACAACTATAAAGAATACCTCATTTTCCGGCCGGGCGCGGTGGCTCAAGCCTGTAATCCCAGCACTTTGGGAGGCCGAGATGGGCGGATCACGAGGTCAGGAGATCGAGACCATCCTGGCGAACACGGTGAAACCCCGTGTCTACTAAAGAAATACAAAAAACTAGCCGGGCGAGGTGGCGGGCGCCTGTAGTCCCAGCTACTCTGGAGGCTGAGGCCGGAGAATGGCGTGAACCCGGGAGGCGGAGCTTGCAGTGAGCTGAGATCCGGCCACTGCACTCCAGCCTGGGCTACAGAACGAGACTCCGTCTCAAAAAAAAAAAAAAAAAAAGAATACCTCATTTTCCAAGTGAAGTTAGATTAGTACACTACAGCCAGTGTTTTAATTCTGATTTGTCAAAGATAGGAAGCACATTTTGTAATAATAAAAAAACCAACTTTGTACACATGCCTTACTAATATTCAAGTTTCATATCATGTTTTGTCAACCAATGTGATTTTAATACCATTATTCTGCAATTTGCCATTATTGAGGGCTGATCATTTGAGAATTTTTGTCATCTAGTTGATATTGTTTTAGTTTTAGTCAATAGCACCAGAAGCCTCTTTTTAGAGTGGCAATATATTACTATACAGTGGACATCTATAGTAGAATGAAGAATGACTGAGACCACTGGTAAAACAGCCTTATGTTGTTCATGAGGGAATGAGTTGAAATGGCAGTGTAAGCCTTGAGGGCAATATTGTAGATATCAATTTTAAAGTATGTTCTGCTTGTAGTAAATATTGACTGCATCATAGATTGGTCTTTTCATTCACAATTATTGAACTCTTGTCCTGGTAGTCATTATGTCATTTCTTGATTTACAAAAGATATTCATGAAAGAACATTAATTCTTTAAAACTTACTAGCATACCCATCCTTCCTACACAAATGCAGAATAAGTCAATCAATGACCAAAACATTATCCATTAATCTCTCATTTCATCCTTCCATCTTGCCTATATTCATCTAAGTGGGATCTTTAGTTACCATCAGGAAATATTACCATAAGAAAATAAGAAGCACTTATTTCCTACAGTATGTGTCAAATATAGATGCCAGGATTGATAAATAGATTTATAAGCCATTTCATTTCAAGAATGCCTTACCATACTGATTAAGAACTATCTTTCAGTTTATAAGGCCAGAAAGCTAAACGTAAACTCTATGCTAGTGACTGAAAATAATTATTGTGTTTACTAAAGGATGGGAATTTGAAAGATTAAAAGAAGAAGAAGATAGGAACAACAACTAAAGTTTGATTTAGTGTAAGATTTTCTGACTTTAATTAAAATGAAGCAAATAGGATTATTAGGGAATGTATTATATGAATTAAAAAATACTTGAGAATAAGTTGACTCATATCCTATAATAAAAATAATAAGCATACTGCTATATAAGGTGAGTATATTATGTTGTAACTATGTATAAAATTTTCAGTTTGTCCTTACTAATTAACTGATAGCGGGACTTACCAGTGTGAGATAGTTCCAACAATCTGGATCCTTGTCTTTGTGTTTCATCTGGTGCCTGTCACACATTTCAACATTTACCCTAGATTGCTTGTCTAATTTTTGCTTCAGGATTCTAAGAAATTTGATTTTCAGCTTTAATCTTTTAAATATATCAAATTGCTATGGAATTTTAGTTTAAAAAAAATTCAATGAGTTAGGCAGCAATTTTGTTTTTAAATTTAATCAAAATCTATTAAATACAACAGAAATTACATCATTTTCAACCACTTATACTCATGACAAACATTTTGGATGCAAGGTTAAAAATATGTGAGGTTTTATATATATATATATATATATATATATATAGGCTTTGAATAGACAGGTAGATAGATAAATAGATAGATAGATGGAGAATATTAAAGCAAAGGATTTTGAAAGGAAGACTTAAAAGTTATTACACATTTTTACATTTCTTAGCCAGGAGTTCTTAACTGGAAATGAAGGCGGGAGTGTACCTCAGGAATTTAGGTACAATATGTTAGTTTAGGTGAATTTCTTCAAATTATTCTGTTATGAATGCTTATTGTGAGGTTTATGAGTCAATGAGTGAGCCAAAAAAGTGTGAAATCAGGTCACTATATATCACGCAGCACTGAGCTCAACCAAATTTCACTGTCTCTCCAAAGTAACAATATTATAAAAATAAAATTTAACAATCTAAATTTGTGGGAATTTGTCTCTATAAAAAATATAAAATAATCATATAAGAAATATTTTTGATTTTTTAAAAAGTAGGGAAAACAGTCACTTCCCTTCATGTCATTTGATGTCTCACTAAAGTGTAATCCATAAATTGTGTTTTAAAAAACTATTTCTAGGCTGAGCAAGGTGGCTCACACTTATAATCCCAGTACTTTGGGAGGCCAAAGCGGGCAGATCACTTGAGGTCAGGAATTTGAGACCAGCCTGGCCAACATGGTGAAACCCTGTCTCTACTAAAAATAGAAAAAAAATGAGCTAGGTGTGGTGGTGTGCGCCTGTAATCCCAGCTACTCAGGAGGCTGAGGCATGAGAAATGCTTGAACCCTAGAGGTGGAGATTGTAGTGAGTGGAGATCATGCCACTGTACTCCAGCATAGGTGACAGAGCAAGACTCCATTTAAAAAAAAAAAAAAAGGAAAGAAGGAAACAAAACAATTTCTAAAGAAAAAGAAGTTATTTATTTTCACTTATTTAGTTAGATTTTTTAAATTTAATACATACTTCTTTTCCTTTTTTCTTTTAACATCATGAAACTTAAAACTAAATTTTAGGATCAATTAAGTTTAGTAGGCTTAGCTTTTTATCTTTCCTGGAGTTGTTTTTCCACAAATTCTTGTACTTTGTATCTGTTTCAAGCTTCTAGCATAGTATGATTTTTTATTTTTTTTATTATCCTTTAAACATTGTTTTAGAAATGAGAATGGCAACGATTAATTTGATAAGGTATTAACAGGTTATTAATTAAAACACAGGATCCATAGCTGAACTCTCAAGTGCTTTTTTAGGAAGGCTTCATACAATATTAAAATGCACCATGAGAGCTATATTTCCACACTTGTGCTACTTACACATGCCTTATTGTTGGCTCAAACATGGAGTGTGTACATGTGGCTTTTGTTTGTATATTTTTTGTTTGTATAATTTTTTTGCTAAGAGTAATTATGTGGAATACAAATATGAAGGAAAACCCATTATGTATACTCCATTTTTTCTTACAGTAGTTTTCAAAGATAAATATGTCATTGAATCTGCTTTGGATTTGGGCTTCCGTATAATATTTTATTTGAAAAAAGATTCTTGTGACAAATATTTAGTTTTTTAATGTTTAATTTTTATGGGTACCTAGTAGGTGAATATATTTAATATAAGAGGTTTGATACAGGCATAAGGTGTGCAATAATCACATCAGGGTAATTGAGGAATCCATTACCTTAAGCCTTTATCATTTGTTTGTGTTAAGAACATGCCAATTCCACTCTTTTAATCATTTTAAAATATGCAATACGTTACTGTTGACTGCATTCATCCTGCTGTACAATCAAATTCTAGGCCTTATTTATTCTAACTAACTATATTTTTGCACCTATTAACCATTCCCACTATTTTCCCTCCTCCCCACTACTCTTCCCAACCTCTGATCACCACTGTTTTACTCTCTATCTCCATGCATTCAATTATTTTAATTTTAGCTCCCACATATGAGAACATGTGAACTTTCTCTTTCCGAACTCAACTTATTTCACTTAACGTAATCATTTCTAGTTCCATCACTGTCGTTGCAGATAACAGGATCTCATTCTTTATGGTTCAGTCTAATGGAATCATGTTCCACTGTGTATATGTATTACATTTTATTTATCCACTCATCTGTTGATAGATACTTAGGTTGATTCCAAACATTGGCTATTGTGAATAGTGATGCAATATACACAGGAGTGAGGAGATCTCTCTAATATACTCTTTTCCTTTCTATTGAATATATACATGGCAGTAGGACTGCTGAAGCATATGGTAGTTCTATTTTTTTAATTTTTATTCTGTTCTGCATAGTGCTTTACTAATTTACACTTCCACCAACCACGTATGAGGATTCTACTTTCTCCATATCCTTGTAGCCTTTGTTATTGCCTGTCTTTTGGATAAAAGCCATTTTAACTGAGGTGAGATAATATCTCTATCTCATTGTGGTTTTGATTTACATTTCTCTGATGATTAATGATAATGAGCATTAGTTTGTATATCTGTTGACCATGTGTACGCTTGTGACTAAAATTTTGAAACATATCTGATTTACTACCTTTGGTATAAAATCTTAATTGTACCACTTATTATGTATGTTACTAATATATATCATAGGATTGACTTTTCTAAATTTTTGTTTCCTTACCTTAAAGGTAGGTATAGTAATGCCTGCCCCACTTCCTCTAGGATTTGATGGAAAGAAAAAGCTGGTGAACTTAAGATGATTATGTCAAATAGTAGTGAAAATAACAAATGAAAATGGAATATCCAGACTTATTACGATTACTAATAATATTAAATTTATATTTTTCAAACATTAAGGGATAGTTTTGTATTTCAAGGTTCTGAGATTTTTGAGCATTGCCTGTTCATCTTATCTAATATTTTTATGTTGCAATTTTTTGAGTTCAAACTTAACTGTTAATTTATCTGAACAGAATAGACTGTCTTTACACAGAAATACCCTCATGTCCTTGTAAAAATATTCTTTTTCTATGCCGTAAGATGACTTTTTAGCTATCATTTTTTAAGATATTGAGACTAAATTTTACATGAATTCCAATGGTAGCTGCAAAAAAGTTTAAAAAAATAAAAATATTTTTAGTTTTGTTTACTAAAATATTCTTAGAAATCATTAGGTATCCAAATAAAAACAGACATGCATGCATATATGGTCATGTGTATTCCTTTGTATTGGAATAAGAAAAAAAAAAGCTCATTATTAAGTATACAATAATTAAAATTCAGAATTTTTTTTAAAAAACTTCTTTTTGTGAAGTTATATGCTACTACAGGATAGACATCAGGTCTTTCTCTATGAAAAACTACGTAGTTCTGTTATTTATCCTGGTAGAGTATCAGTAATATGTATACTTAAATTCACTGAGGAAAGGTAATGTTTGTAAAGGGAGATTATATATGAATATTTGTGTAAATTTCTGTAATTTTGCCTACTAATAGACAAGCTGTGGAAAAACTAATGGTTTATTTCTGCCACTAAGAGATAATTTTTAAAAATATATATTATTTGGCAGGAATATGTGCTAGTCCCAAATAGCAGAAGAGGGTATGTATTAGAAATGAGTTTATTTACTATCCACAGAAAACGTTTCTACTATGTGATTTTGTCTATTGAAATGTTCCATAAGAAGTGCATGTTTGGATAATATGTGTGACTAAGAGTTAATCATATATTCTAATGCAAAATATAAACCATCATATATAATACAAAATACATTATAAAATAAAGGCTTAGTGACAATATGATTTATTTAAATGACACCTTGGAACCTAATATTCTCTTAAACATGGAAAGCACTGTCTGCCTCAGAATACATATATTTAGAAATTATATTGTTATAACCACTAAAATGTTATTCATGAAATTAGAGAGAAATTTAATTTCAAATTCAGATTTTCATAATTTTGTCCAGTAGACCTATGTAATCCTAAAGATACAAAAACAAGTTAAGACCACTACAGCTATTTAAAAACAATGACTACAACCACAGCCTATTAGGCAAAATGGTCATGTCAATTCTTTCTAGAGTATTCCATCCTCATACCGTGACTTAATAGATCTCTTAGGTCTAATTCAAAAAGAGAAAATTCAAATAAGCTGAAGTTTCTTGATTATTGAATTGCTTTCTGGATTTGTTTTCAGAATAAAGCACTCACAAAGCATTATGTTCAAATATTTTCAGTGATGTTAACTGGTAATTATTATTGCTGAGTAAATAGCTGAACAAATGTTAGTATTTTTAATTTTAAGTGGACAACTCCAGGAAGAAGAGACCAAGAATTTTTCAGGCCCCTGCATGGTGGCTAACGCCTGTAATCCCAGCACTTTGGGAGGCCGAGGCAGGCGGATCACCTGAGGTCAGGCATTAGAGACCAGCCTGGCCAACATGGCAAAACCCCCTCTCTATTCAAAATACAAAACTTAGCTGGGCGTGGTGGCACATGCCTGTAATCCCAGCTACCTGGGAGGCTGAGACAGGAGAATCGCTTGAACCTGGGAGGTGTAGGTTGCAGTGAGCCGAGATCATGCCACTGATCTCCAGCCTGTGTAGCAGAGTGAAATTCTGTCCTCTACCACCCCAAAATAATAATTTTTCAGTGTTTCTTGAGCTAGAAAGAACAGCTATAGTGTTGTACTTTCTTTCTATAAAAAAAGAATATATTGGAAAAATATAATTAAAAAAATAAAAGCACTAAAAGTATTTTTGTAACAGATAGCATAAATTTATTATAATATTCCAGATGAAAATAAATTGAATAAGGCAAAGAAAACACAAACTCATCTGCTGTATATTCTCCACATAGAGAAGACTCAATATACAATGATTAATACCAGAAGACTCAATATGAAATAATTAAAACTAGTAAATCATCAGGATGATTAATTGCATTAATCATGAACTAGCTTTAAATAGCGCAATAAATAAAAGAAATCTTTCCTAATTCCCAAATGAATTACACTGCAATTTCAAGAGTTTATCTTATACATTGATGGAGATTCACCTATACTAAGACTCTGAGACTTACAGGTCCAATGGGAAAATATATATTTATAGCAACAAAATAAACTCATCCAAAGTACTACATAAAGTAACATAAACAAAATGCATACATATTTAAGATTTTATTTTGTAGCATAGTCACTAGTCACTGAAAAAGTATGTAAAGTATTGCTTTTATGCTAAAATTATATTTCTAGTGGTTCTTGTTATTGGCATAGGCTTACAAATGGAAAAACAGATAGTAGCTCATTTATATGTGACCTATTATGTACCTTTTCCCTAATGTTTTCTCTATCAAACACAACATAGAACCATGGAATGGAAGAAAATGTTCCCAGTTTTCCTGCAGGATAGTCCACTTTGGTCTCACATGTATCTTCCCTAAATGATGTCTACTCAGAGCCTCATTTGTTTTCTCTAGTAGTCTGTGATATATTATTAGAAGTCATTTGGGTAGATTTAAATCTGTACATAAAAGAGTAAGCACCAGGAAAACAAATTAAAGGTCGATAAAAAAATACCACAAATATGACCTTCATTCATTCATTCCAAAAATCTTTAATTTTAACTTTCCTTGGAGAAAAAACAGCCAGATGAATAGCACAAAGGTCACAGTTGCAGCTTAGAACACAGTCTCAGGAGTGACAGTCATTAATCATATACGGAAAATTGGCATGTGACACTAAGTGTGGTAAATATATATTTTTAAAAGCCACGGTCTCTCATGCCTGTGATCCCAGCACATGGGGAGGCCGAGGTGGGCGGATCATTTGAGGTCAGGAGTTCGAGACCAGCCTGACCAACATGGTGAAACCCTGTCTCTATTAAAAACACAAAAAAATTAGCCAACCGTGGTGATGCATGCCTGGAGTCCCAGCTATGCCAGATGCTGAGGCAAGAGAATCGCTTGAACCCAGGAGGTGGAAGTTGCAGTGAGCCAAGATTTTGCCACTGTACTCCAACCTGAAAAAAAAAAAAAAGTCACAATCCACTTGGATCTCCACAAAGATCCAAGTCTTTGACTTGCGTTTGAATAGGAGTTGGAAAGAGGACAGAGGCAACAGCACATTCAAGATCCTGAGATAACAAGTAGCACAGAATGACTGAAACAGTGGAAACACCTCAGTTTGTCTAGAAAAAATATATATACATAAAGAGGAGTCCGCAGAGTTAGGCAGTGGGTGTGTCATGTAAGGCTCTTTGGGACTTTGGCCTTTGTTTTAAAAACCATGGAATGCTATTGACAGGAATTAAGCACATTGGGAGATCAAAGATGACATGGTCAGATTTGCACTTTGAAAATACTGGGTTAGATGTGGGTACAGGGACATTAGTTCATAGTTATTATTAGTTGTCTAGATGAGAGATGATATTAGTTTGACAAATGTTGTTCACTGAAAAAATAGTGCTGAACAGTGGATGGAACGTAGAGAAATTAAAGACTTAAAGAACTAAATCTTACAATAATTTTTTATAAGTTAAATGTAAAACATTGTTTAGCAAGATATATCAAGAAGGACATGATGTTTACCACAAGCAAATAAATTGGGTCACCTAAAGAGAAGACATGAAAGAAGTCGCAGTCAGGCAAGGAAAAATAATACATCTGTCTTTTATTTTTGTATTAAATATGAGATGCCTGTAGTCATCTAATAAAAATACAGATTGTCAACTAAATATACAGACTGTGAGGTAATCAAGTGTTGATTCTTGTTTATTTCTCTTTTGTGAACTGTAAAGAGAAGTATTGACTCACTGGTCCCCTCAAAAATCTATAAGCTACATCCCAATAATGTGAGGCATGTTCTTCTAATCACAGAGTGAAAAATCAGCCATTTCGATTTGTTAAGAGACAGCAACTTCCTGAGATGTTTATTTATTTTTGAGCACGTTACATGGTGGTTGGCATTTACTCTGGGTTTTCATAATTCATGTTGATTTTTAAAGTAGTGAGGAATCTGGTTAAAAAACCTACATGTTGTTTTTCAAGCTTGACCATAGGGGATTACAAAGGATTTACCTGGCAGTCCTCATGGGGAAAAGCTGCTCTCCTCACATCAGACTTGGGGCACAGTATTGAGTATACTCCAGGCTTTGAAGCGAGTTACAGTCAAGGACTGGGGCCCTTATGGCTAGTCATGAGCTTGTGCATATTTGCATTCATATTTGCATTCCTAGCCCAGAGGCCTTCACTCTGTTGGCAGAGGTCTTCTGCAGGCACCTCTGCCAAGGCCTACTTATGGAGATTGGAGGGGGAAAACACGAAGACACTTTTCCCCACTGTGACTCAGTACCCAGTACCTCTCCTATCCCAGCGCTAACCTTAGCCTTTTATTCCACCCCAGGGTCCATAAAACTGATGGAGACTTTTCTCTGGGGCTCCCCGAATATTATTGAGATGACCCCTGTATCTATACTGATCCATGTGACCCTCAACAAAAGTCAAGTTCCTTGGGGGAAAATAAAACTGGGAGGAATCAGCACTTTCTCCAGTTTTCTCCTTTTGCTTACACCTTCATAGCAACGTATCAAAGGCTTCACAGTTACTTTTATTTTGGTTCTTTATAGCTTTAGTGAACTTCTCTGGTATCTGGCAACTCAGACCTCTCTCTAGTTAAGCTGAGTTGCTTGCAAATAACTTACCTATACTTTTACCATAGTTTATGTCTTATAATCAGATTAAGTTAAACATGAATTTGTCACTCCATAGTACATGGAATCATAAATGGGAAGGAAAACACTCCAATATACAACCTATACTGAATTTTTAAAGCAACTGTTGTGTTTGGATGACAGCCACATTTGGGGGCAATATATATTATTGTACATCAAAATTAAGGTCCTATATGTACATTTAAATTGACACTTAAGGAAAAGTATTTATGAATTATTTTCTTGTAAAATTTATTTGGGCACCAAGTTTACTGTGCATTCTCAACTGAGCTTTATTCATTTTCAGGTAGTTGATTGTCTAGTCAGTGAAATTTATTTTACTTTTATGACTTAAGTCTTTTAAAGACATTTATTCTGAAAATTAGAGAATCACAGGAAAGCCTGTTGTTTAAAATGGATGATTGATCCTGGCTCATCATTTTCCTTGTCAACATTTGGCTTTTCCTCTCTGACTTCTTGAGAAATCTAATTTGTGTGCTGCATGGGATTGGTTCTATTACAATATTTTTACTGAGTTTCTCTTTTTCAGTATCATTTATCTTGTAGTTGTTATGATTGCAGTTTTCACTGATTTTTTTCCTCTTCTTTGTGTTCTGTTATGTATTTCCCCAAGGCAGTGAGTCATTCTGGAAGTGTTAGGTAATTTGTTTTGTTCAGCAGATTTCTTGCAATGCATGTACTGTGCATTTAGCCTCTTTCAACTCTCCTTCCAAATGTTGCTTTCTTCTAGTAATCACTTTCACCTGTTTCAGTTCATTGCATGATGTAGGAGGCCAAGATCTTTGTTCTGTTTTTTTATTGTTATGTTCCAAGTATACAGGAGAGTACTTGACACATACTATATGTTCAGTAAATACATTTTGAGGTAATGAATTAAAGTAGGACTCGCTTTCCAATTTTCAATGTTGTCTTGTGAGGGGTGGCTCGTCAAGATTCTTACAATTACTTTAGTCCAAACTTTTAAATGTTTCCATTTGTGCTACTGCCCATTGTAGTTTTCTAAATGCATTAAAGCTTTTTGTGCTTTTGTTATTAAATCATATGGAAGAAATTTCAATTATGATTTTAATTTTGAATTAAAGAGTTTAAATTAAAAACATAGTAGAATCAAATAGCTTTCTACGTAATATCATGAAATATACAGAATAATTTCTAACATGGTTCATTGCTCCATAATTTTGTTCCTTCTCTAAGGCCTGATTATTTCAATAGAATTGGAAATCTCACACAAAATACCACTGCAATAGCAAAAACACACATTCATTTACAAAGGATGAACCAAACAAAATAGATTTGCTTTTAAAACTTGGCTAAAATGTGTAAATGTGTGAATTCATATATACATATAAACAAAATATACTTTTAAAATACATTCTATAGTTTAGATAAATAGGATGTCTTTATATGCATATCCTATAAAAGAAAGAGTTGCCTCTTTTTAAAAAATATTTGTTGCTATAAACCAGGACAAACATGTTCTTTTCAGCTTTGTTTTTTGTTAAGTTGAAATGGTGGAACGAGATACACTCTATTTGACTTGCTATGTGTCAGTCTGGCCAGGCCTTAATCCTCTGTGCTCTATAGTTGGAACCAATTAATGGATAGCCGTAAAGTTGTTTGTTGGATAAATTGCCCTTGACAATTGGTAGTACTTTCACAGGTTAAACACAAGAGACCTCAACTGCAAAGATTTGCTATAAAAATAGGGTAATCAGATTCCACGAGCACGTGATTATTTTAAAACCAAGAGAAATGATCAAAATGTTAATTCACAGGACTGATACTGGGTAGAGAGACACAGATGAAGAAAAATAAATAAATAAATAAATAAACTACATGGCGTGCTATATAATGATAAATACTCTGGAGAGAAATTTAAGGAATAGTTTGAGTTCCTGAGGTTGAAAGTGTGTGTTTGGAGGAAAAGTTGATTCTTAAAAGAGTGGTCATTGAAAATTTTGATGTAAGGGTCCTTTCTGAGCAAAAAAAAAAATAAAGAAAGTGAATGAATTATTCATGTATATTTCTGTAAATACAATGTTATAAGCAGGGATGGCTACATAATTTGTTGAGTGAGTGAAAAATGAAAGTTGGGGAACTCTTGTTCAAAAGCAGGAAAGTAACTTCTTCCTTTATCACATATTTGTCTCAACTTGTCATGAATTTTTTTTTTTTTTTTTTTTTTTTTTTTTTTTTTTTTTTTTTTTTTTTTTTGAGACGGAGTCTCGCTCTGTCGCCCAGGCTGGAGTGCAGTGGCGCGATCTCGGCTCACTGCAAGCTCCGCCTCCCGGGTTCACGCCATTCTCCTGCCTCAGCCTCCCGAGTAGCTGGGACTACAGGCGCCCACAACCGCGCCCGGCTAATTTTTTGTATTTTTAGTAGAGACGGGGTTTCACCGTGGTCTCGATCTCCTGACCTTGTGATCCGCCCGCCTCGGCCTCCCAAAGTGCTGGGATTACAGGCGTGAGCCACCGCGCCCGGCCTTTTTTTTTTTTTTAATTAATTTATTATTATTATACTTTAAGTTGTAGGGTACATGTGCATAACGTGCAGGTTTGTTACATATGTATACTTGTGCCATGTTGGTGTGCTGCACCCATCAACTCGTCATTTACATCAGGTATAACTCCCAATGCAATCCCTCCCCCCTCCCCCCTCCCCATGATAGGCCCCGGTGTGTGATGTTCCCCTTCCTGAGTCCAAGTGATCTCATTGTTCAGTTCCCACCTATGAGTGAGAACATGCGGTGTTTGGTTTTCTGTTCTTGTGATAGTTTGCTAAGAATGATGGTTTCCAGCTGCATCCATGTCCCTACAAAGGACACAAACTCATCCTTTTTGATGGCTGCATAGTATTCCATGGTGTATATGTGCCACATTTTCTTAATCCAATCTGTCACTGATGGACATTTGGGTTGATTCCAAGTCTTTGCTATTGTGAATAGTGCCGCAATAAACATACGTGTGCATGTGTCTTTATAGCAGCATAATTTATAATCCTTTGGGTATATACCCAGTAATGGGATGGCTGGGTCATATGGTACATCTAGTTCTAGATCCTTGAGGAATCGCCATACTGTTTTCCATAATGGTTGAACTAGTTTACAATCCCACCAACAGTGTAAAAGCGTTCCTATTTCTCCACATCCTCTCCAGCACCTGTTGTTTCCTGACTTTTTAATGATCGCCATTCTAACTGGTGTGAGATGGTATCTCATTGTGGTTTTGATTTGCATTTCTCTGATGGCCAGTGATGAGGAGCATTTTTTCATGTGTCTGTTGGCTGTATGAATGTCTTCTTTTGAGAAATGTCTGTTCATATCCTTTGCCCACTTTTTGATGGGGTTGTTTGTTTTTTTCTTGTAAATTTGTTGGAGTTCTTTGTAGGTTCTGGATATTAGCCCTTTGTCAGATGAGTAGATTGCAAAAATTTTCTCCCATTCTGTAGGTTGCCTGTTCACTCTGATGGTAGTTTCTTTTGCTGTGCAGAAGCTCTTTAGTTTAATGAGATCCCATTTGTCAATTTTGGCTTTTGCTGCCGTTGCTTTTGGTGTTTTAGACATGAAGTCTTTGCCCATGCCTATGTCCTGAATGGTACTACCTAGGTTTTCCTCTAGGATTTTTATGGTATTAGGTCTAACATTTAAGTCTCTAATCCATCTTGAATTAATTTTCGTATAAGGAGTAAGGAAAGGATCCAGTTTCAGCTTTCTACTTATGGCTAGCCAATTTTCCCAGCACCATTTATTAAATAGGAAATCCTTTCCCCATTTCTTGTTTCTCTCAGGTTTGTCAAAGATCAGATGGTTGTAGATGTGTGGTATTATTTCTGAGGACTCTGTTCTGTTCCATTGGTCTATATCTCTGTTTTGGTACCAGTACCATGCTGTTTTGGTTACTGTAGCCTTGTAGTATAGTTTGAAGTCAGGTAGCGTGATGCCTCCAGCTTTGTTCTTTTGACTTAGGATTGTCTTGGAGATGCGGGCTCTTTTTTGGTTCCATATGAACTTTAAAGCAGTTTTTTCCAATTCTGTGAAGAAACTCATTGGTAGCTTGATGGGGATGGCATTGAATCTATAAATTACCTTGGGCAGTATGGCCATTTTCACGATATTGATTCTTCCTATCCATGAGCATGGTATGTTCTTCCATTTGTTTGTGTCCTCTTTTATTTCACTGAGCAGTGGTTTGTAGTTCTCCTTGAAGAGGTCCTTTACATCCCTTGTAAGTTGGATTCCTAGGTATTTTATTCTCTTTGAAGCAATTGTGAATGGAAGTTCATTCCTGATTTGGCTCTCTGTTTGTCTGTTACTGGTGTATAAGAATGCTTGTGATTTTTGCACATTAATTTTGCATCCTGAGACTTTGCTGAAGTTGCTTATCAGCTTAAGGAGATTTTGGGCTGAGACAATGGGGTTTTCTAAATATACAATCATGTCATCTGCAAACAGGGACAATTTGACTTCTTCTTTTCCTAACTGAATACCCTTGATTTCTTTCTCTTGCCTAATTGCCCTAGCCAGAACTTCCAGCACTATGTTGAATAGGAGTGGTGAGAGAGGGCATCCCTGTCTTGTGCCAGTTTTCAAAGGGAATTTTTCCAGTTTTTGCCTATTCAGTATGATATTGGCTGTGGGTTTGTCATAAATAGCTCTTATTATTTTGAGGTACGTTCCATCAATACCGAATTTATTGAGCGTTTTTAGCATGAAGGGCTGTTGAATTTTGTCAAAAGCCTTTTCTGCATCTATTGAGATAATCATGTGGTTCTTGTCTTTGGTTCTGTTTATATGCTGGATTATGTTTATTGATTTGCGAATGTTGAACCAGCCTTGCATCCCAGGGATGAAGCCCACTTGATCATGGTGGATAAGCTTTTTGATGTGTTGCTGAATCCGGTTTGCCAGTATTTTATTGAGGATTTTTGCATCGATGTTCATCAGGGATATTGGTCGAAAATTCTCTTTTTTTGTTGTGTCTCTGCCAGGCTTTGGTATCAGGATGATGTTGGCCTCATAAAATGAGTTAGGGAGGATTCCCTCTTTTTCTATTGATTGGAATAGTTTCAGAAGGAATGGTACCAACTCCTCCTTGTACCTCTGGTAGAATTCAGCTGTGAATCCATCTGGTCCTGGACTTTTTTTGGTTGGTAGGCTATTAATTATTGCCTCAATTTCAGAGCCTGCTATTGGTCTATTCAGGGATTCAACTTCTTCCTGGTTTAGTCTTGGAAGAGTGTAAGCGTCCAGGAAATTATCCATTTCTTCTAGATTTTCCAGTTTATTTGCGTAGAGGTGTTTATAGTATTCTCTGATGGTAGTTTGTATTTCTGTGGGATTGGTGGTGATATCCCCTTTATCATTTTTAATTGCGTCGATTTGATTCTTCTCTCTTTTCTTCTTTATTAGTCTTGCTAGCGGTCTGTCAATTTAAAATTCACTATTTAATTACAGAATTCTATGGGCATGAGATACTTATTGGGCAAGTATAGGCCCTCAGGGGTCACTGGGGCCCAGCTTCTTGGCTTTGTGCACTCACTCTCCCCATTTCTCCATCCAAGTCCCCAGTGGAAGCAAAGAGTTAACAGTGATTGCTGAGTGTGGGCAGAAAAGTGTATCATTGAGAATTTACTTGCAGGGGAAAGGGAGTAGGTAGGATCTCATGTAAGCCAAGACCCCCAGACCATAACATTGCTCCATTTTCCTACTGGACTTTTTATAAAACACAAATTCAAAAATACAATTATTGACAATTTCAATAGAGGGACCATAAAGCATTAAACTAAAATTCGGTAGTCCTCTTTTAAATGTGGGTTTGTGTGGGATTGCCCTGGATACCCACCCATTAATCCATCTTTGGTTAAAGAAAGAGAAAATATCAAGTACAAAAGCCATGAACTGGGACTGTGCTAGAGTTTTCAGACCCACACAAACAGAGTAAGCAAAATAGAGAGTAATAAGAAGAAACAAGTTAGAAATCTAAGACAGATTCAGATCGTTTAAGGCTTTATTGTAACTTTAAAGTTTTTGAATTTTATTTTCAGTGAAACAAACAGTGAGAAGTGATGACATTTTGAACCAGGGTTGTAGTGGTGAGAAATGACTTGCTTCTAGATATATTTTGAAAGTAGATACCACAGGTTTTCCTGACAATTGCATGTGGCATATAAAAGAAAGAGGGGAGCCATGGATAATTCCAAGGTTTTTTTCTTCAGGAATATTAAAGTTAACATTCACATAGTTTAAGAAGATTGTAGTAGCAGGTTTTAGGGAATGTGAATCATGTATTTGGTTTTAGACAGGTAAACATTTGAAACTTTTTAGGAATGGAAGTAGAGATAAATATTTGCTGAATTGATCATTCATCAGCTCTTGAACATGAGTCTGGAGATGAAGAGAAATGTCTGCATGGGAAATATAAAGTTGGGAGCCATCAGTATTATGCATAGATGATATTTAAAGCTGTGCTTGAATGATTTTATCAGGAAAATAAGTGAATTTAGAGTAGAGATGCAGGGATTGAACCCTGAGATACCCCAATAACAAATAGGAACCTGAGAAAACACAAGGAAGGATACTAAAAAGGCAAGTGAGATAGGTGGAATAAAATACAATATTGAAGCCAGCTGAAGAAAGTATTTCTAGAATAAAAGAGTAGTCAGCTGTGTCAAATACTTCAAGGACTTAGACTTGACCATCAGACATAGCAAAATGAATGATATTAATAAACTTAGCAAGAGCATTTTCTGTGGAACAGCTAGAGGAAAGCACTAATGAGAGGCTTAGGAAAAAAAAAAGAAAAATGGGAGAGAGTTGAGTTTAGACTACTTTATATAGAGAAGTTTTGTTGTGAACATAAACAGAATTGGGGAGTAGCTAGCAGAGAATGCTGGCCATATGATATGTTCCCATTTAGCAAATCTGAATGTTGAGTCATAACACCTGTGGGCAGAGGACACGCCTTACACTTCTTACGTATCATTTGGCTAATTATAAATAGCAACTTAAGTGAGATGTAGAGAATTGGGCCTATAGAGATGAAGATTGGCAAGTGAAGTTTCAGGTTCCCAACTGTTTAATTATATTGTCATAATTTTAATTGTATTTTATTCACTTATTAAAACTGTTTTCCAAATGGAGTTGGGTTTATGAGTATAATTTAATGCATCACAGAAATTATACTTGTATGTAGCAATGTGTAAACACCAATGATATTAGCCATGCTCTTATTAGCCTTTTGTAATGTGCTGTATTATAGAGATAATACATAAAATTATGTGGGTAACATCATTCAGGTGTGTAAATTAGCAAGGGGTAAGTGATGCTTTTATAAGCCACCCACCCTCCTCCTCCAGGAAAACATCAACAATGAAGACCAAAAAAAAAAAAAAAAAGGCCGGAACTTTGTAGAAATCAAGGATTTCCAGCAATAGTTGCCACCCAGATGCCAAGGCAATAGATCCGAACTGTTCCAGTATAACAAAATATATAAAATAAGAATAGTCATACTAGATACAGATCATAGATATGATTATATATGAATATAATCGTTAGTTTGTAGCGATTACTCTTTATTTCAGTATTATAATAATCCTTGCTCTACAATTATAACTTAGGAAAAACCAGGCCATACAGAGACAGGAGCTGAGGGGACATAGTGAGAAGTGACCAGAAGACAGGAGTGTGAGCCTTCTGTTATGCCCGGGCAGGGCCACCAGAGGACTCCTTGGTCTAGCGGTAATGCCAGCGTCTGGGTAGATGCCCATTACCAAGCAGACCGTGGTGGTCTAGTGGTAGTGTCAGTGTCAAGGAAAAGCACCCGCTACTTAGCGGACTGGGTAAGGGAGTCTCCCTCTCCCCAGAGGAGTTCAGAGAAGACTCTACTCCTCCACCTCTTGTGGAGGGCCTGACATCAGTTAGGCCCACCGGCAGTTACCCGGAGGCCTAACCCTCTCCGTCTCCCTGTGATGCTGTGCTTCACTGGTCACGCTCCTAGTCCACCTTTATGTTCCATCCTGTACACCTGGCTCTGCCTTTTAGATAACAGTAGCAAATTAGTGAAAGTACTAAAAGTCTCTGATACGCAGAAATAATGGAGTAAGCTGTCTCTCTCTCTCCTCTCTTTCTCTCCGCCTCTGCTGCCAAACAGGGAAGGGCCCCCTGTCCCGTGGACATGTGACTCACGTGACCTTGTCAATCATTGGAGATGACTCACACTCCCTACCCTGCCCCTTTGTCTTGTATCCAATAAATATCAGCACAGCCAGGCATTCGGGGCCACTACCGGTCTCCATGTCTTGGTGGTAGTGGTCCCCTGGGCCCAGCTGTTTTTTTCTTTTATCTCTTTGTCTTGTTTCTTTATTCCTACAATCTCTGGTCTCCGCACATGGGGAGAAAAACCCACCGACCCTGTGGGGTTGGACCCTACAAGTCCTGTGGTTCAAAGTCTCTAGTTTTAGGACACAAAGAATACTGCAAAGAAAATTCCACCTAGGTGCTCAGTTAACCTGTGCCAAAATGGCAGGATATCTGATATGGTGAGCATAGAGGACAGGTTTTAGAGCAATACAATTGGACCGCAATGACTGCAAGAACCAATGCATTTCATATTGTTTCAGTGTAGTTTTGGAGACTAAGAAACAATATTTTGCCATTGACATCAAAACTTATAATGTAGCAGACCAGAAAAAGGTTTGAACTGATATATAAATTGTAGAAAATTAATGGTTCATTTTAATATGTTTGTGAAGAGTTTCCTCAAGCTACATTGAAGGTGACGGTTGAATGGTTCCATTTTACTAAGTTGAGTGTTAGAATACATTTATAATTACAACAAATAGACAAGAATTAAGTCATACTAGCATATTCAAGTTACTTGTGTATCCTAGCAACACCAACTAATCTAGGTACTAATGATAAATAGCCAAACTATAAGGAACAAACCAGTTATTTTCTCTGTGCCTCAGTTTCCATATTTGAAAAATAATTGATAAGATTAGATAATTTCTAAAATGCTTTTTACCTCATATTTTATAATTTGCAAGATTACTCTCAAGATGGTGGACTTATGTAATGAAAGATATACTTTGAATAATAGAAGATGACTAGATTTGGTATATAACCTAATAAATTGGTAGGGCAAAGGAAATGTTACAGAAAAATTTTTGAAATTTAAAGATTTGTAAAATGAGAGCAGATATAAGTAAAGAGAGGCAGACAGGCAGACAGACAGACACTAGTTATTCCAGAGAGCACTGTGGGGTCTGAAACTGGAAAATAAACAATTGTCAAAAGAGCTAATACAAAAGAACTAAACCTAGAATCTACATTTGGTCTAATTGTTTTACAGAGAATAAAGGGGACAAAGAAATGTATCGGCAGTAGGCAGCTACTTCCACAAATAATTGTAATATTGAAGAAGAGTGAAGATTTCAAATGAAAATAAGTAGTTCCAACTCATCATGTTCCATTTTATTTATAATGTAAAGTGTTTATTACAAGTAAACATACAGAATGTTATTCAAACCTGCCTAACTTATCCTTAATTAATAGACCAAAAAAGAAACCAAGGTGAGAAAAAGGGTGTGATTTATTATGTATTCTGCTTATAGAGCTACCTGGCAAGGATATTTGGGAGGGATTTAAAACTCTTTTCCATCATGTTTCAATGAAGAGAGAAGCTTCTGGAGTAACACTTTATTTCCTCACTTAGTTTATTTCCTCACTTAGTTTTTACCTGAGAAGGAATTCTAACTGAAAAGTTTGGGAGAAAAACCAGGCATGTGTAACTCAGAGTAAGTCTTTCCCGCAAAAGCCTGCATTTCCATCAGTCCTTAGCCACTTTTACACTTAACAGTACAGGTACTGTCTTTGTGGCTAGACTTAAAAATTACATTTGCCTTTGCCTGAATAACTGAAGTTTGCAATATTTATGAAAACTAAGGCTTAATTATAAAAAATTATTAATAAAGAAAGCAATATTTTTACTTCCATTTGTCTAACTTCCATTATTATCTCTCCTTTGTTCTAATACTAGGCAGAGAAAATGTTGCAGCAGCCCTGCAAAAACAGCAGCCCTGGAAAAACCTCAAAAACCTCAAAATGTGCCTTCCTCTTTCTTGATTCACGATCTAGTGTGGAGTGAGCTCTTCTGGACTAATAACTTCAATGGGCCCAAAGGGTGTCAAGTTCCCATGAAGATCTCTGTAGGTTTCACTTCAAAGAAGAAAATGCATACTTAACCCTGTGTTTAACCAACTTTAATCCCACTCAGTAGGCTCCCTTGTACATTGCTTTCTCCCTCAGCTCACCAGCATGAAACAAAACAGAAGCAGTAGAGAAAGGACATCTAAAATATCATTGTTACTTGTCTGACCTTCTTGTTATCTCAGTCATCTATGATATCTTTCTTCACCTAGTATTAATAAACCTTAATTTCTGCTTCAGTCACAGTGGCCCAAGGGATTATAATAGACCCAGCCTGAAGATGTTTTTAAAGGGGCAGTTTGAGATAAAAATGTATTACAGAGGGGTGTATAACTTAGTTTGGGAGTGTCAAAGGAAGATTCTTTAATGATAATAATACATAAATGAAGGCCTAATTTATAAAGAAGAAATATAAGTGTTGTTTTTCCAGAAAGAAATGATGAGGCGGACTCAAGAGATGGTATGATCAAGGAACATAGAGAAGTCTACAATAGCGAAAGTCCCAAGAAATACAGGAAGTCTGGCACAATGTGAGGCTTGAGAGGTTATAAAGCAAATGCTGGCTCACAGTGTAGAAGACGAGAGGTGTAGTTGCTGGTGAAAGTTGCAAATGTGTTTGAAATCCCTCTTGATTTAGTGGGAATAAGGTTAATAGATAAAACATTATAAATACACTTTGAAGGACAGGTACAATTTCTAAAAATATCTATACCCTTTTCTTCTTGGTTTCCAGTGCTCTGTAATTTTAAATAAGCTTCTTTGTCTAGATTGATACCATATCCTCATCTATAAAACGCTGATCTACAACAGAGACTTCTAATCTTTAAATAATGAGTTTTAGTGGCCCATGAATCTAATTTGAAAGGTGTTATAGCATTGCAACACAGTACAGTATTATGATCTAGTTTAAAATATTCAGTATCATTATGCCTTTAAAACATTCTTAAGAATTAGGTTGATTATACATGAGCATTTTCTGAGTGAGTCTAAGAATATAAATGATTGCTTGGATGGTTAACTGTAGCTTGAATTATTTCAGGAAAGATGGACCAAAGGCGAGTGATGAAAAGTTTAAAATTTATCAGCCTCCAGAGGCAGCTGTCAGTTCAGTTTATATTCTTTGGATAATGGAGATTTGAAGCAAATTATGTTGCTTTAACATTCCAAGCTGATTTGGAATATTTCCACAACTTCTCCATTATTCTAAACATATAGTGCAACCCTCTCTAGAATTCAAGAGTTGTCACCTTTATATTTCCAATCAGAAAGGAACTCCAGAGTAGCATAGTCCTACATCATGGAAATACTTGAATTTCATTTCCCTAAAGGACAAACATTTCACCAATTGAATAAGACAAAGAATGCGATTCTGGTTTTTAATGTACATATGCATGTAATTTGTATTGCCTTATGAATGTCTTTCAAATTGACTCTGATCCTTATTGCTAACAAGGTTGCATACTTTCATTTAATAAATACAATGATAAATATATAGCCAACGACATCACCAGTCTTATTTCCTCATTTTTCAGTACTTTCTGTATATGAAGACAGAGTTTTGCATTATGCTCTGCATTAAAGTGAATTATAGTACATCTTTCAGCATTGGCATATAGTCTTCATTTTTGGGTCTTAGTATCAAAATATAAATGCCTCAGAGACTTTTCTTGAACCAGTACCTTCTATCTTCCATTGTTATTCCCTTGTACCCATAAATAAATCCTTGTGCTGAAATAACATTGGCACAGGCTAAGAAATAATTATTTTATTCCTATCTTCACCAGAAAAATACCATTTACAATTACTTATGTACTAAAATACATGTTATTATTTTTCAAAGTGGCAACTTTGGCAAGGATTTGTAACTTGCATATCCTAATCATTTGTAACTTGCATATCCTAATCATCTTAATTGAGTATTAATATGTATACTGATTGATGTCCTTGAATAACTGTTCCACGGCTTGTTGTTGTTGTTGTTGTTGTTTATTTGTTTTTTGTTTTTTGTTTAAGAGCAAGCCAGGGAACAGACTAACTTCACTCTGTGATACAATATCTCTCTAGATTAGTAACAGGGATTAGTCATCACTAATACGTGGGCTATAATAACACTTGTGATCATTATCCTTCATCTATTAGCCCCCACAGCTCACTTCTGGATGCCAGTAAATATAGCTCTAGCCATTAAAGTCAACACTCAACTTTCTCTTCCCACACATCTGTGATCCATGTCTCTCAGATTTTTCTCCTGATGCTGCTTAATGGGATGCATGTGCCTTTGCGGCACATACCTACAAAAGTGCTTTAGTGACAAAATGCTTTCAACCAGGATTACTATTTTGCTGAAAGGACACAAAGAGAAGATATTTTAAATATGAAAAATAGGTCATTTCTCTTTCCAGATCACCTCAGTGGTCCCATGAGAAACGCCACATGAGCACATTTGTTGTTCTGCTAAAATTAACTTTCTGCTATAATTAGGTAGTTCTCCTCAGTTTTCCTGAATACTCTACATGTACTCCCACCTACAGAATCTAGCTTTGACTGAATGCTCCATTCTTAACAAGTTTGAATGAACTACTTGTAATGTCTCCCAGCTCAACTCTTTATTTAAGACCTAATTTAGAAATCAGTATTTTATAGATTTTTAAAAAAATTCTCTCACACAATTTTGCTTTACTGACATTTACGAGTCATTTGAGTATATATCACAAATAATTATATGCTATTCATTTTGAAGTATTTACTCACTTGTTTGGAGTTTGCTAATTGGTTTGCATGATTAGTCCATGGGTGTTTTGAAAACGAAAGCAAGCCAAGTTTATAACTGTTCAGTACTTTAATATTTCAGTTAGTTACACTTGACTCATTTAAGTGTTCAGTATTTGATCAGGTCATAATGGTTTAAGGTTTCTAAACAATACTAACAGAGGAACCACATGGCTTGTGAGGGTTAGTGTTTTGAGAACCATTCATTTACATTTTCAGCCTCAGATATAATTTATCTAAGCAATGTTGAAATAAGCCATTGTGGTTTCTTTTTATATGTAGAGAAAGGTGCAAATAGTGATTAATGCTCTTTATGTGGTTCAGTCCACATTTACAAAGTAACTGGTCAGAAGCCTTTCCAGAGATAAATATTAATTTTGAAAACATGTTGAGCCTGCAAAAATTGTTATTTTCCTATGGTTGACTTATGTAAATTTTTTTCTTAGAAACGCATAAAACACACACAGGGGTATGTACTATATATAAAATGATTAATTATTACATGGTTTCTCTAACAGTAATAAAATTTAGAGAGTTTACACACAAAAAAAATCAGTACTATATTTAGAGAAAAACAGTGACTTTATTTAAATGTTATAAAACAGGAGGAACTATGAATTTGGCGTTTTCTGTCTTACTGGATTTAACCCATTTATGCCCGAGGTTGCAATTTTTTGAATTTTTGCAATCAGACCTTGGTGATGACCTTGAGCAATAGGATATAAATAACTCCCACATGCTTAGCATTCCAATAATGGAACACGACTAAATGGAAGACTCTTTCTTTTTAGTAATATCTGACAAAGTCAAGTCAGAAATTAAAATGTTAGCCTTAAAAGGAACCTTAGAAGTCACTTACATCATATCCAATGTTTAATTTGTGATGCATGTAGTATCAGAAAGTGACAGAATGCATAACAGAGTATTAGCCTTGTAGGGGCAAAAGGGAATGTTCCCCTTTGCCCTCTGAAGGATCCCTGAAATTCAGCTGGCAAAAGGTAGATTAATTGGAGAAAAGGCATTAAATTTATTTAAAATGTATCCACAGGAGCCTTCAAAATCAAGACCCAAAGATACAGGGGAAATTGGCCATTTTTGCTTAGCTTCAGCGAAGTATGGAAAACCATGTAGAAATATGACTGGACAAAATGAGTATGGTATAATGTTAATAGACCGAGTTGGGAAACCCAGCAAAGCCTATGTGTCTGCATTCTTCTTGGCCTCTCTAAGCACTTCCTTCTGGGTGTGAGGCAAGGGCCTCTCTGAAATAGGAATCTTATGAACTATGGTCAAACAAGATTGGTCAGATAATTTGTAGAAATTGGATGAAAAGTTGGAGTGAAATTTTTAGGTTTTATGGCTTGTTTTGGGATGAAAGGGCTCCAGTTTCAATGACCCACACTGGGGAAGAGGGACTCTAGATTCTATGGCTGGCCCTAGAAAGAATGGAACTGGAAGAGAGGAGGACACAGAGGTCAGAGAAAATTTTGCTTCTGAGGCTTTCATTTGGGGGTATTGTTTTCTGAGTCTCAACATCCTTCAAATAACTAGGGAGGCAGTGAGACAAAAAGTGTAGATAAAAAGTCTCGCGTGATACCCCGAATGAAGACAGAATAAAGGGTTAGCAATTAAGGAAAACATCAGCATAGCATAATGTAAGAAAAGAAAAACAACAGAAGTGTTTTTATGGAACTCTACACACAATAATAAATATTGTCAAAAATAGAATATGCTGAAATAAAAATCAACAAGAGGTTTGTGACAGAGTACGTAAAATACCTGCAACTCTATTGCATTTCATGAAAGTTTCCATTTGATTTTGCAATTCAAATATTTGTATGATCATGCACAAACACACACACACTACAGCAAACTTTGTAGAAAAAAATCAGAGACTGTTGTTGTTAATTTTGTATTGCAAATTGGCATAGAAGTAATGACAATTTAAAATTAAAATGGGAGATCTGAATGGATGTATCTTGAAATCATAACTTTACTTGGAAAAGATTTAGGACATATATACACATATATATATCCTAAGTCTTATATATATGTATGATTTATATAATATAATATAGAAATCATAACTTTGTAAATAATAACATAATATATAATCATAGCTTTTAAGAAAGCTTGATAGCACACCAGTAAGGAATTCGGTAAAGATTTATGACATACATACATACACATATGTCCTATTCCTTTATATATATATATATATATATAATATATATAATCTCCACACACACAAGTGGTTTTTTCTTAAGCTTAAATATAAACTAATAAGTATACATACCCTTCTCTGGAGAAAGAAAATAATTTAATTTTTCTGGAGAAAGATAATAGGGTAAAAGTGAACATAAACATACATTGCATAATCAGATTTAAGTCCTTTTCAGCTTTTATGAACAACAATCTGAGCTTGGGGCTTGGAGGAATATTCCAGCAGACAATGCTTGAAGGAAGCTGTTTCCTTAATTGACACCAGATGGCACTATGGAACTTTTCCATTTCTTTAAGAGGGCAAGCAGAAATAAAAGAGATGAAGTACAGTGAAAAACTATTCTTGAGTAAATGTGTCTCTCATTTCTCTTTCATAAGGTCAACTGGCATTATTGTTTAATACACAACACAGAAATATGCCAGTCTAACTTACTTCTTCACAACTCTATAAGGTAAAGGTATAAACAGGAATCAGTTTCCCTGAGAATTCCAGAAAGCACCAAGTTTAACTCATTTTCTGGAAAATAATTTACTATCTTATGCATTTTATGCCCACTTTATGGACCTTGTAGAAACTCTTCAGCATGCTACGATCACTAACAATTTATTAGTGCACACTTTCCTAGTCCGATGTTTATAAAACTCAACTGGATCTAACTTAGTTACTTACTAATTTTCAGGTTTAATCAGTATATTTCAGTTATCACTTCCTTCCTACATACAAAGGATATAGAGACAAATTGAGATCTCTTACAGTTTATTTTTACTACTAATTCCATTTTTTTCTCAAATATATGCATACCATATTTTTTAAGACATAGGGGTCATGTTTCCAAGACTGGCCTTGAACCCCTAAACTCATGCAGTCCTCCCACCTCAGTCTCTCGAGTAGCCAAGACCACAGACCTGCCACTACACATAGTTCATCTTATTTTTTGAAATAAATGTTTAGATTTTACGTTTTTAATTTTTTTCTATAGTGAAGGTGATATGAATATACAGTATTTGGCTTTCAATTGTTTTGGAGAAAGCCCTCCAATTTATGATATTTTACAAATAATAAAACAAGATTCTTATTTTTTTAAAGTACAGTTTTCTTCTGTTCTGATTCCCCTTTTTTGTTTTACAGCTTCTCTTTGGTGCCTTTTTTCAAAAAGAAATGACTCAGGGCATAGTGGTACAAAAATCCATTTAGAGTGCTATGCCATGCATTTAGATATTAATATTTAATTAGAAACATTCATTCTGTGCAAAAGCCAAATAATATACAACATTTTCATTTTGCTGGAATGCAATTTTGTCCTTATATTTATGCAAAAGTTTATCAACGTGAGGGTTTCAAGAAGCTAAAAACGACTATATTTTTAAGACATATTTTAGCAAAGTTTAAGGCTTAAATATAATCTTTAACATAAACTTTTAGAATTATTTTCCTATGTTTTACAAAGAAATAACGTTATGTATTGCTTCACAAAATGCAATGAATTTTATGTGACTATTCTAAGCCACTATTTAAATAGTTAAAACAATATTACCATTATCAAATATATAATTATACATTAACCAAACAAAAGATGTCAAATATGTTTCCATTCGCATGGAATAGAAATCTGAGCAACACAGAAATATATTTGATTTTTACTTGTGTTCCTTAAAAATTAAAAGTCATAAACATCTGTCAACCATTAGGAGACACTATAAAATGGTTTTCTTTCCTTTTGACATTGTATACATAGGGCCCTATAATGAGACCTTTTTAACATAAAGGAAAAAAGGCACGTGCTTATATGGATGTTTTGGTAGAACTGACTAAAGGTTACACAAGAAATAAGTTAATGGACTGAAGTTTATAGCTGTGTGTATAACTGTCAAATCTTTCTGTAAATTACCTTTCTCTTCTGCTGGCTGGAATGCAAAAATCCAATAAACTGTTAATAAAAATGGAAAGGTCATATGTAAATATCAAAGATCTTGAAAATGAACCAGAAAAGATGATAGTTTGCAGAAAAATATCATTTCATATTCTGTTTCATTGTATTCTAAATGTGATTTGGGTTGCAAAGTGTGTTTCCAAGAAAAAAAAAAAGTAGGAAAAGTTTCTATTAAAAAGAGATTAGTTTCCCATCTGAAAAGAGAACTTTGAGTACTAATTGGCTGTTGGTTTCTGCAACTTCAGAAGAATTGCAAACAATTAAACGCTTTGATATTTTCTCTGATTAAGCAAACTCTTAATAGGGCCTCATGGAATTATTCCAGAAACACTGAGAGAACACAATCTGTGTAGGGTGTGTGCATGTGATGGGAGGTTCATTGCTTAGGGCCTAGGAGGCTCATCTTTTGTCTGCAGCCAGACACCTCATAATCTAGCATTCTCTGGTCCGTTCTCAGCCTTGCAAAGAATTAGGGGCTAAAAGAATTGGAGCAACAGAAACTACTCTTTTCTACCCTATTCCATTTATCCAAAGACCGAATAGTTCTTTCAAAGCCAATGTGAAAGTTGTAGTCTCATAAAGGGAATGCATTTAGCCTAGGGAGAAGCTGAGTTTGAACGCATGATGCTTTTGATGAAGCCATGCATGGTGCCTCTTGATCTTCTATGTCTGTATTTTAAGGGCTATCTTGATGCCTGAAAGAATGGTTGGCGGAAGGGCAAAGTATGGGTTTGGTCTCCTGAATAGGTTCTTGAAAGAGCAATTTCCTTCCCCCTTTATTGCTACAGTTTCTTTTAGCAGTGTCTAAAGTCTTATATTATTGAACAGAATCAACACAGGAATCAAGTCTTACTACAAATATGAAGTGTAAGTAGCATCGATTGCAAGTAATATATTTTAGCTGAGGGGATAATGAATATTATTCATTGAGGTGGATACCCAGTTCTCCTTAAGTGTTCTCAATTATTCATCAAAAGCAATGAGTGAATGGATGAAATTATTTAGGTCAATGTTTCATGTTCCTTTTTTTAAATTATCTAAATTGTTCACCAAAAATAGTGAATGAATGGATGAGATTATTTCACTGGAAACACAGTGATTAAGAAAAGATTTCCAAATAAATTTGTAATGTTCATATATTATTTAAATATATATGCTTCTTTTATTAATTAAAAGCTTGGAAATGTGCTTAACAAGAGAGAAACCCAGAAAGAATCCAAATATATACACAAGGAAGATTTTGAATTTCTAGAAAACTTCTTTCTAGAATATGTTATTTACCATATCTAAATAACATAGTTTTATTGTCAGATTTAAATTAAAAGCTCTTTCAGTTTAAACCTTTATGATTCTTTGTAATCACTTTTCAATTACACAATTAAAACCAATTTAGTTGGATACTTAGCCTAATTGGTCTGCTTCTACTCTTTGACCACCAAGGCTCCACTTATGTATTCTGTACAATGTGCTTGTACAATTATCTACCGATTTTGAATGCACTTTTGCCATGATTTTATACAGGACTGTCTGGTTCAATCACTGTTAAGTGCACTTAACTCATTTTTCCTTTTAGCAAAGTAGGGTTCAAGACATTGTTTCTAAATTCTAGGATCCAAAAGAAAAAAAAAAAAAGAACTGTAACTTCTTGTTAATAGGAAAGAGCAAGACTGAGTCAATAAAAAAGTCATAAAGCAATTTATCTACATCATTATGCCTATAGATGTGATTAAAAAATTAGACCAAGTGATAGAACCAGAAGTTGACAAATAATTAGTTAATTGAATCTATTAATACAATATACCAAACTTGATGAATTAAATACTTTGTAATGATGGGGTAGATTTTTGTTTATGTCTGTGTTTATGCCTGAATGTGTATGTCTCTCTAGGCATTCAAGTTCTTTTGTCTCAAGTCCATACAATTTCTTCCAATATACTGCAATAAGTTTAAAGTTTATAAGTTACCAATTTTACACCATGTGTGTTTATACCTATGTATATGAAAAAAAAAATTTGTTATAGCTTTAAAAGCAAAATAGATTTCATAGGAATCCTAGTCTTAATTGTCCTAAAGCTTTCATGAAAGTAAATGAATTTATTGTTACTTAAGGAAGTCCTGAGAATCAAATTTTCTCACTAAAGTGCAGGATGATAAGTAACATCTCATTATGCTGAAAGATGTAATTTACAAAAACCTAATATTTGTTTTTATATTTTAAATTTTTAAAACGTTTTTGATAACATTTATTAGCAAAGAAAACAGAATAAATATCTTTTCAACAAAAAGAATAGTTCATCCCATTAAAAAAGTGTAATATATATTATACATAGTAATATGTGAGATACATATTTATCATAAGTATGTATTGGTTTATATATATATGTGTGTGTAACTTCTGTTGTTTCATTTCTGTTCAAAAGCATAAAACATCTTATATCTGGCGCAAAAAAAAAAAAAAAAAAAACCTATGAATGTAAGAAATGTGGTAAAGCCTTCTGTTTTTCTTTAGCCCTTGAAATATGGAAAGACCCAGTGGAGAGAAGCCTTATGAATGTAAACAAGAAGTAAGGCTTTTAGTTGTTTCAGTTTCCTATAAAGACATGAAATAACTAATTTTTGAGAAATCTATATATATGTGTGTGTACATATATATTCTTACTGTCTTTATATATATATTCTTAACTGGCTTATATATATTTTATGTATAATATATATATGTAAATCATATATCAAATTTTGATGATCTATCACCCATTTTATATATATTATATACATAATTACATTATTATTTTATATAATATGTAATATACATATTATATATATACAATGGGTAACAGAATCAAAATTTGATAAATATAATATATATTATATAATGTGTGACAGATATTCAAAATGTGATATTTATAATATATATTATATAATGTGTGACAGATATTCAACATTTGATATATATAATATATATTACATATAATGGGTGACAGATAATCATTATATAGATGTAATTTATGTAATGAGTTGCTATATATATGTAATATATATAATGAGTGAGATAGTCAAAATTTGACACATAAATAAAGCCAGTAAGAACATTCCAATGTAAAGCCCAAGGTTCTTGCCTAGCCACGCCAAAGAATTGATGTGGCGGCTGATCCCGGCAAGTGATAGAGACAAGGACCGAGAGAGAGAGAGAGAGAGAGAGAGAGAGAGAGAGAGAGAGAGAGCTGCAGGCTTTATTGAACAGAGTGAAAGTACAAAGCTTCCACAGCGTGGAAGGGGTCCTGAAAGGGGAGTCAGAGTTAGATTATGTGATTGCCTTTTAAACTCTTTAAGGCGGGAAATAACGTGTGGCGAGAAGATGTTACCAGAGAAAGAAACAAAGGCAATTAATCATTTGTGACATGTCTTAGATCCTGAGGAAAACCGGAATTGCAACTTAGGTTTTATCAACTTTATGACCTTGCAGTGGTATGGCAAAAGAGACAGGATCTTACAGGACTTTACAAAATATGTTTGCAAGGAATTGGAATTGAGAGGATAGGTAAGGTCCGCTGGTCACAGGAAAACGGGCAGTTAACATTCCTTTTAACTTTAGTTTTGGGGGAGAGGGAAGGGAGAGAGGGACAGAAGGATAGAGGGAAGCTTACAACAAAATTTTTGCTGTTAATAGCTTTCTGGGGAAGAAAACACATGCACAAATCCTAGTATTAGGAATATTTTAAGCATATATCTTCAATATTATTCATCTCTAGGATCGAAGTAAGTCCTGAGGCAGGAAATGAGTGAGTTTCACAGCTTTCTGAGCCCTACTTGACCCAGGAAGCCCAGCGGGCACCTCCTCTCACCAACAATTAACAAAATCTTATTTTTCAATTGCCCATCAATCACAGAACAATTAAATAACTACACAAAAATGAAAAGCACCTACATATTAGAAATACATTTCAATTCACCCAGAGATCCAATACACTTTTAAGTGAATAGAGAAGACTTTTGTTAACTGACTTAAGGAAAAAAAAAACCTCTACCTACTAAACTCTGTATACCGTGATTTACAGAGAATCTACCAAATTCTCACCTCATGATTTTGTGCAAAACAAATGAAAATCAAAATATAGAATCTCTCTTTAACAATGAACCACTCATAAATAGAATATATTTATAACTAGTATAACATTTCACTTATGTGCTTTTTTAGTATTATACAATAATTAATTTGCATCAGGCTTTCCCATTTACATATAGAAATCCATACCAGTGGATTGGCACAATGACTTTTGAATCCATTGCTATAATAGAAAAATTTCCTGTATTTTTCACTCTACTGGGGTTTTAACTGAATGTGTTTATATTTATAAGGTCTATCTCCAATGTGGGTTTTCATGTAGCTTTGAATGAATATCAAAGAGATGAAGGTATTTCCACACTCCAATATTCATAGGGTTTTTCTCAGAAATTAGTTATTTCACGTCTTCAAATGGAACTGAAACAACTAAAGGCCTTACCACATGTTTGCATTCATAAGGCTTTTCTCCACTGACTCTTTCCATGTTTTCAAGGGAAATAGAAAACCAAAGGCGTTACCACATTTCTTACATTCATAGGGTCTTCTACCAGATACAAGATCTTTCATGCTTTTGAAGGGAAATGGAACAACTGAAGTCTTTACCATATTTCTTAGATTCATAGGAAGAACCTGATATGTATTAAAGTTTTACTACTGAAAGTTATTTTACTTACTTTACATCAACTTCATTCATTCATTCACACATTTACCTAAAAAGGGGAAAAATAGAAGAAACATTTTCTCTCCTGTGCTACAAGAGAAATAACTTATCCTCGGTAAAAGAAACTACAATTTTACAGTGTAATAAGTGTATTCTAGAGGACACATAAATTGTTTTTAAAACATATGTTAAGGCTTGGCTTGAGACCTAAACAGGGTTAGCATTTCCCCACTGTTTTACAGATGTATGAACTGAGCCTAGTGGTTCTGTACATAATTATTGAAGATATTCAGGGAGATAGAGAAGTCATTTAACTTCCAGAGACCTTTTTTGTTTTTTCATCTGTAGAATGATATTCCTGGGTTCAACTCTAAGCTTTCCTGAAATTTACCCTTTTGTCATGTTTTGATTTGTCCTAAATTTTATTAACTGGTGAACCTCAGGAACCAGAACTTCTGCCTCATAAGATAATGTGCTGATCATTATGCTCTATTTTTCTTCCCAGATACATCTAATCTCTTTGTCAGGAACAACTTTGTTCCTGCAATATGTATTTCATGGTTTTACGTTTTTAACAGTTCTTTTGTGTTACATCTACATGGTATACTTATGATCCCTTTACTTGTTTATGCTTCAATTTTATTTATTTTGAGACTATTTAAGATAGAACGATATTATAATTGAGATTGTCTAGGTTCTAGAATCAAAGTAAATCTGGCTTCAAACTTCAAGATAGTCCCTTACAAGCAGTGTGAGCTTAGGGAAAATTGTTTCACTGTTGTAGGGCTGTAGAATGGGGCTACTGTAGTACCTCAAAGGGTATCATTGAGTTTAAAAATTAGTGACATTAATATTCCAGTAGAGTTTGAAATGATATTCTTTATTGATAATATAAATTACTTACCAAGTAGTAAACTAGCTGAAGAGATTTAGCTACTAACCCCATTTAGAAGTCTTTTTACATAAAATCAGAATTATATAAATGAATATTTCAACATATATATCAAAAGAAAAAAGTGAACCTTGTTGATTGACAAATATTTTTTCTATGATCCTGCAACTGAGGCTCTCCAACCTCTGGACCACAGGCCAGTACAAGTCCATGGCCTGCTAGGAACTGGGCAGCACAGCAGGAGGTGAGTGACAGGCAAGGGAGCCTTACCACCTGAGCTCCACCTCCCATCAAATCAGTGGTGTCTTTTGATTTTCATAGGAGCGCAAACTCTATTGTGAACTGCACATGCAAGGGATCTAGGTTGTGTGCTCCTTATGAGAATCTAATGCCTGATGATCTGAGGTGGAACACTCCCCATGGTTGGGGACCACTGCTATGATTATATTTCTCAGTCTCTTAGAGTTGTGTTTCTACCACAAAGTTCCAAATTGTTTTTGGTAATTGCATGTATTTGTGGAATACAGAGTGATATATTGATACATATATACAATGTGTTTTGATCAAATCAGGGTAATTACCATATTCATTACCCCAAATAGTCATCATTTCTTTGTGTTGGGAACAATCAAAATTTTCTTTTCTAGCTATTGGAAATTAGGAAATAAAATTTTTAAGGTATATTCACCCTACAGTGCTATAGAATAGAATACTCCTATCTAGCTGTCATTTTGTATTCTTTAATGCCCCCCTCCTATGCTTCCCTCCCTCCGACCTTTTCTAGCCTCTAATAATGACAATTGTATTCTCTGCTTCTAAGAACTCAACTTTTTTAACTCCTTCATATGAGTGAAAACATGTGTTTCTTCTATTTTTCCATCTTTAATTCCATATGTGTGAATGAATGAATGAAGTTGATATAAACTATGTAAAATGACCTTCAGTATTAAAGCTTTAATAAATATCAGGTTCTTCCTGATTATATATATACATATATATAAAATATATTCTGGTTATTTATCCTTTGTCAGATGGGTAATTTGCAGATTTTTTCTCTCATTCTATTCTATATGTTGTCTCTTCAATCTGTTGATTGCTTCCTTTTCTGCGCAGAAGCTTTTTAACTTTATGTGATACCATTTGTCTATTTTGGCTTTGGTTGCTGTGCTTATGGGGTATTTTTTTCCAGACCAACGTCCTGGACATTTTCTTCAAAGTTTTCTTGTAGGATTTTCATGGTTTTGGGCCTTAGATATAAATATTTAATACATTTTAATTCTATGTTTGTATATGGCCAGAGATAGGGGTCTACTTTCATTCTTCTTTATATGGATATGCAGTTTTCCCAGCACCATTTATTGAAGAGACTATCTTTTCCCCAGTGTACATTATTGGCACTTTTATATAAAAACGAGTTCACTGTAGGTGTGTGGATTTGTTTCTGGGTTCTCTGTTCTGTTCCATCAGTCTGTATGTCTGTTTCTAAGCCAGTCCTATGCTCTGAGAGTTGTCTTATGGTTTTCTTCTTACCCTTTCCTTTTTCCTTTCCCTTTACCTTTCTTCTTTCTTTTCCTTTCTTTCTTCTTTCTTTTTTCCCACCCTCCCTTCCTTTCTTCCTTTTCTTTCCTTTTTTTTTTTTTTTTTTTTTGGTTATTTCTTTCCTTTTCTTTCTTTTTTGCTGCAAATTTTTGCCCAGTCTCATGGATTTCTAGCTTAAGCATGTGCAGGTTGGCATATAGCTAAAGACTCACACAGAACCCTATGCAAATTATGAAATTCCTTGTCTACCTGGCTCTCCCCTCTTTGGAATTGTACCCTATAAATTCTAGTCAGTTCAGCTTCCCTGGACTCAAATTTCTGTCTCTTTAATTCAGTGAGCATACCAGGTTCTATTTCCCTATATCTTATACTGAAAATTGGCTCCAGGCAGAAAGTCTTGGCAATGGTAGAGCTGAGTTCAGTATGCTCCCTATTTTAGAAAATACTATTCTAGTGCTGCTTATTAGTTGATATCTGCAAATTTTTTTTTTTTACTTTTTTTCAAATTGACACACAACATTTTCCCTTTTCCAAAAATTTTATATATTTATGGTGTACAATATGAAGATGTAGTATGTGTGTATATTGAAGAATGACTAAATTAAACAAATATCATACATATTACCTCAAATACTAGTAACATTTTAGTATGTGAGAAAACTTAAAATTTTCTCTCTCTCTCTCTCTCTCTCTATATATATATATATATATATATATATATATATAAAAGGCTGAGTCTCGCTCTATATTGCCCAAGTGGGAGTGCAATGGTGTAATCTCAGCTCACTGCAACCTCTGCCTCCCTGGTTCAAGAAATTCTCCTGCCTCAACCTCCCAAGTAGCTGAGATTACAGGCACCCTCCACCATGCCCAGCTAATTTTTGTATTTTTAGTAGAGATGATGTTTCACCATGTTGGCCAGGCTGGTCTTGAGCTCTTGACCTTAAGTGATCCACTCATCTAGCTTCCCAAAATGCTGGGATTACAGGTGTGAGCCACTGCACCTAGCTGGCCGGCGTGTATATATATATATATATATATATATATATACACACACACATACACACATACACACACACACACACACACACATATATATTCCCACATACTTTATCATGTTTTCCAGGTTTTTATATCAGAAAAGTAATTCCTGACTCTGATACTTTCTTATGAACACAAGTGGAAGGGCTATATATCAATTTAATACTGTTACTCTTACAAAATAATTTTTTCCTCAGGCTCAAATATGACAACTACCTACTTGAAACATGAAAATGGCTAATTCCTGTATAAAAAGATCTGCATGTATTAGTTGAGTTTACAATGTCTTTCAAAATCTACTTCATTCTTACTTCTCATTTTTTCATTCTTACCGCTTTCCTCTTAAATTGACCCTATGTGGAACCACTTGGAGGTTACCAAGTACATCTGTGGCCTTTTCTCTTTGTAAAGCCAATTTTAATTGTATTTAATTTTGTAGCATTTATCATTTTTCAAAAATCACTTCAGATTTTCGTCTCTCAACATCTGCACTCCTTACAAGATACAAATTTAATGCATGCATAAAACATCCTGTGTTTACAATAATGAACTTTCCATAACACTACAAAGATATTGAGAGAAATATTGTCATGTATCACTGTTTGCCAAGTTCCCTGCTCAGTGGCTTTCAAATAGCATCCTATTTCTTTTATTTAACTACGCAAATGTCTTCAGTTAGATTGTGGGAATACTAAAGAAGGTCAATCAAATTTTAAGATTGACGATTCTCAGAGTTGAAACTCATGAATTCTGATAGGAATCAAATTTTAAAGTCAATCAAATTTTAAGATTGACGATTCTCAGAGTTGAAACTCATGAATTCTGATAGGAGGTGGGTCTAGAAGATTTTCTCGGTTAACTATTGGTGTATATATTTTACAAACACATAAGTTAGTGGATTAAAGAATAGCAATTTTATTATTTTTCATGATTCTGTGAGGATTCTGTGTGCTGTAGTAAACTAAGTGACTTGGCTGGAATGCCCATAATGGCTCATTCGCACAGCTGGTTGTTGGTGCAGAGAATTAGATGGAGTCTCAACTGGGGATGTGAAATGAAACACCTCTGTCCTTAACTGCTTGGCCTCTATATGTTTGAGCTTCTCCCAGAGTGATGACTAAGTTCTAAGAGGCATGAAGTGAAAACTGGCAGTCCTTTTAAGGCTGGAATGGAAAGTCCCATACTGTGACACATTTCATTATCAAGGCCAATCATAAGGCCTGCACAGGTTCAAGAGCAGATGAAATAACGTCCACCTGTTGCTGTGAGAAACGTATACATGGACACAGAGGGAGGAAATTGTTGGAGGTCATGGCGAGAGAGTAGGTACGAAAGTGAACTGTAAGAAATTCTGTTCTCTTTGATGTTTCTTTGTACTCTTCCTTCAATGTGGATTTTTGGTTTGTTTGTTTGTTGGCAGGTATGGGGCTAGAGTGTGGAAAGACCCTCTAGATCAGGAATGTTTATAGCTTACATGAGTCTTTATTCCTGTCATGGCAGCCACACCATTACTTCTTAACTATTTGAAATATTTGTATCTCTTTTTTGGGTACAAAATTTGTATAAGCTTCATATTCTCAGAGGTTATTGCAGATCTTTATCGGTAATATTATTTTCCTGATTTATTTTTATTAACCATCCTTTTCTCTAATCTCGTGAGTTTTAAGCGTGATATTTGCCATTGTTCATCAGAAGGGAGACCTTTACCAAAAGACATCAAAATGAACGTACACGAAAATAAACACGGTTTCAAAAGTATATTTGACATTGTGAAAAAACTAAAAATGTTATGATTTTTAAAGCTTGTGATTTAGTTCTTTCCAACATCTCCAGTATGCAACTTTAATAGGAAAGTACTATTTATTTTTTGTTTTTAAAAATAAAATTAATAAAATTGGAAATATTGAATAGCTACAAATATTTTTACTGCAGTTTAATTTAAAAATATGATAACATATTTTCAAAAAATTGTTTTTCTAACCAAAGCTATCAAAAATACCATATTCATGTTATCTTTCTCTGTTTGACCTACTTCACTTAATCTAATGTCCTCCAGGGTCATCCATGTTTCCATAAATGACAGGATTTCATTATTTTTCATGCCTGAATAATATTCCACATTTTCTTTATCCATTTATCTTTTGATGGACACTTATACTGATTCCACACCTTGACCATTGGGAATAATGCTACAATAAATATGGGAATACAGGTATCTCTTCAATATACCGATTTCCTTTCCTTTGGATATATACCGGGAAGTAAAATTGTTGGATCATATGATAGTTCTAGTTTTAGGTTTTGAGGAATCTTCACATTATTTCCATAAGAGCTCTACTAATTTACATTCACACCAACAGTGTATAAGATTTCCCTTTTCTCTGCATCCTTGACAGCATTCGTTATTTTTGATAACAACTATCCTAACTAGAGTGATATTATATATCATTGTGGTTTTGATTTACATTTCTCTGATGATTAGTGATGTTAAGCATGTTTTCATACATTTGTTTGCTGTTTGTATGTCTATTTTTGAGAAATGTCTACTCCAATCCTTTGCCTGTTTTTTAAATGGGTTTTTTGTTGTTGTTGTTGTTGTTGCTTTTTGACTCTTAGATTGTTTGGGTTTCTTGTCCATTCTGAATGTTAGTCCCGTGTTGGACAAATGCTTTGCAATTATTTTTTTCCATTCTGTGGATTGCTCTTTATTCTGTGGATGGTTCCCTTGCTGGGCAGAAACTTTTTATTTTGATATAGTCCAATTTGTCTACTTTTGCTTTTGTTGTACATGTTTTTAGTCTAACACATAAAATCTTTTCCTAGACCAATGTCCTGAAATATTTCCCCTAGGTTTTATTCTAGTAATTTTATAGTTTTGGGTTTTACCTTTAAGCCTATAGTCCATTTGGGTTTTTATTTTTATAAGGTGAGAGAGAGAAGTCTAGTTTTATTCTTCTACATATAGATATCCAGTTTTCACAAAACCATTTATTTAAGAGGCTGTCCTCTCCACAATGTATGCTTTTGATGCCTTTATCAAAAATCAGTTGGCTATAAATAAGTGGATTTATTTCTATGTTGTCTATTCCACTCCATTGTTCTATGGGTCTGTTTTTATAATAATATGCTGTTTTGGTTACTGAAGCTTTTTATTAGGTTGGTGCAAAAGTAATTGTGGTTTTTATTATTACTTTTAATGGCAAAAAACGCAATTATTTTTCCACCAACCTAATAGTATATTTTGAAGTGAGATAGTTTGATGTCTGCAGTTATATTCTTTTTTCTTAGTATTACTTTGAATATTTGAATTCTTTTGTGGTTTTCTACAAATAGTAGAAATTTTCCTATTTCTATGAATAATTTCATTAGTACTTAGTATCGCATTGTGGTTTTGATTTGCATTTCCCTCATGATTAGTGATGTTAAGCATTTTTTCATGTTTGTTGGCCATTTGTATTTCTTTTAAGAACTGCCCACTCGTGTTCTTATCCCACTTTTTGATGGGATTGTTTGTTTATTTTCCTTGCTAATTTGTTTGAGTTTGTTGTAGATTCCGGATTAGTCCTTTGTCAGATGTACAGATTGTGAAGATTTTCTCCCACTCTGTGGGTTGCCTATTTACTCTACTGACTGCTCCTTTTGCTGTGCAAAAGCACTTTAGTTTAATTAAGTCTCAGCTATTTATCTTTGCTTTTATCTCATTTGCTTTTGGGTTCTTGGTCATGAATCCTTGCCTAAACCAATATCTAGAAGGGGTTTTCCAATGTTATCTTCTAGAATTCGTATAGTTTCAGGTCTCAGATTCAAGTATGTGTCCCATTTGGAGTTGATTTTGTATAAAGTGAGAGATGAGGATCCAGTTTCATTCTCCTACATGTGGCTTGTCAATTTTCCCACCACCATTTGTTGAATGGGTTGTCCTTTCCCCACTTTTTGTTTTTGTTTGCTTTGTTGAAGATCAGTTGACTATAAGTATTTAGGCTTATTTCTGGCTTCTTTATTCTGTTCCATTGGTCTATGTGCCTGTTTTTATGCCTATGCCATGCTGTTTTGGTGACTATGGCCTTATAGTACAGTTTGAAATCAGGTAATGTGATGCCTACAGATTTGTCCCTTTTACTTAGTCTTGCTTTGGCTATGTGGGCTTTTCTTTTTGTTGTTGTTGTTCTATATAAACTTTAGAATTTTTTTTTTTTCTAATTCTCTCTAAAATGATGGTGGTATATTGATGGTAATTACATTGAATTTGTAGGTTGTTTTTGGCAGTATGGTCATTCTTACAATATTGATTCTACCTGTCCATGAGCATGGGATGTGTTTCCATTAGTCCATGTCATCTACGATTTCTTTCAGCAATGTTTTGTAGACCTCCTTATAGAGGTCTTCCACCTCTTTGGTTAGGTATACACCTAAATAGTTTTTTTGTTTTGTTTTATTTTGTTTTCAGCTATTGTAAGAGGAGTTGAGTTCTCCACTTGATTCTCAGCCTGGTCGCTGTTGTTGTATAGAAGAGCTACTGATTTGTGTACATTAATTTTGTGCCTGGAAACTTTGCTGAAATTCTTTTATCAGTTCTAGAGCTTTCTGGAGGAGTCTTTAGGGTTTTCTAGGTAAACAATCATATCTTCAGCAAACAGTGACAGTTTGACTTTCTCCTTACCAATTTGGAGGAGAGGTAAGAATGGGCATCTTTGTCTTGTTCCAGTTTTTAGAGGGAATGCTTTCAACTTTTCACCACTCAGTATTATGTTGGCTGTGGGCTTGTCATAGATGGCTTATACTACATTGATTTATGTCCCTGATATGCCAATTTTGCTGAGAGTTTTAATCATAAGAGGATGCTGGATTTTGTCAAGTGCTTTTTCTGCATCTATTGAGATGATCATGTGATTTTTGGTTTTGATTATGTGTATGAGATGTATCACATTAATTGACTTGTGTATGTTAAACTGTCCCTGCATCCCTGGTATGAAACCCACTTGATCATGGTGGCTTACCTTTGGATATGTTGTTGGATTTGGTTAGCTAGAATTTTGTTAAGAATTTTAGCATCTATATTCATCAGAGATATTGGTCTACAGTTTTCTTTTTTAGTTATGTCCTTTCCTGGTTTTTGTATTAGGGTAATACTGGCTTCACAGAGTGATTTAAGGAGGGTTCCCTCTTTCTCTATCTTGTGGAATTGTGTCAATAGAGTTGGTACCAACTCTTCTTTGAATTTCTGGTAGAATTCTGCTGTGAATTCATCTAGTCCTTGACTTTTATTTGTTGGCATTTTTTTTTATTACCATTTCAATGTCACTACTTGTTATTGGTCTATTCAGAGTGTCTAATTCCTCCTGATTTAAGCTAAGGAAGGTTGTATCCTTCCAGGAATTTGTCCATCTCCTCTAGATTTTCCAGTTTATGTGCATAAAGCTGTTCATAGTAGCCTTGAATGATCTTTTGTATTTCTGTGGTGTCAGTTGTAATATCTACCATTAAGTTTCTAATTGAGCTTATTTATATTTTCTCTTTTTTTTTCTTGGTTAATCTTGCTAATGGTCTATCAATTTTATTTATCTTTTCAAAGAACCAGGATTTTTTATATATCTTTTATATTTTTTTTGTTTCCAATTTCATTTAGTTTTGCTTGGATCATGGCTATTTCCTTCCTTCTGTTGAGTTTGGGTTTTGTTTGTTCCTGTTTCTTTAGTTCCTTGAAGTTTGACCTTAGATTGTCCATTTGTGCTCTTTCAGTCTTTTTGATATAGGTGTTTAGGTCTATGAACTTTCCTCTTAGCACTGCCTTTGCTGTATGCCAGAAATTTTGATGGGTTGTGTCACTATTGTCTTTCAGTTTGAAGAATTTTTAAATTTCCATCTTGATTTCATTTTTGATGCAATGATTATTCAAGAGCAGGTTATTTAATTTCCATGTATTTGCATTGTTCTGAAGGTTCCTTCTGGAGTTGATTTACAGTTTTATCCCATTATGGTTTGACAGAATGCTTGATAAAATTTCAATTTTTTTGAATTTATTGAGGCTTGATTTGTGAACTACCATATGGACTATCTTGAAGACAGTTACATGTGCTGTTGAATGGAATACATAATCTGTGGTTTTTGGGTAGAATGTTCTGTAAATATCTGTCAAGTCCCTTTGTTCCAGGGCATAATTTAAATGCATTTTTTTCTGTTTTGATTTTCTGTCTTGATGACCTGCTTAGTGATGTCCATGAAGTATTGAAGTTCCCCACTATTTTCGTGTTGCTGTCTATCTCATTTCTTAGGTCCATTAGTAATTGTTTTATACATTTTGGACCTCCAGTGTTAGGGGCATATATATTTAGAATTGTGATATTTTTCCTGTTGGATAAGGCCTTTAACCATTATATAATGGCCCTCTTTGTCTTTTTTAACTGCTGTTGCTTTAAAGTTTGTTTTGTCTGATATAAGAATAGCTACTCCTCCTCACTTTTGGTGTCCATTTGCATGATCTGTCTTTTTTACATCACTTTGCCTTTTAAGTGTATTTGAGTCATTATGTGTTAGGTGTGTCTCTTGAAAGCAGCAGATAATTGGTTGGTAAATTCTTATCTTATTCTTCAATTCTGTATCTTTTAAGTGAACCATTTAGGCCATTTACATTCAACATTAGTATTGAGATGTAAGGTAGCAATTTATTCATCATGCTATTTTTGCCTGTATACCTTGTTTTTTTGTTTGCTTTTTAAATTGCATTTTTCTTTTATATGTCCTGTGAGATTTATGCTTGAAAGAGGTTGTCTTTTAATGCGTTTCCAGGACTTGTTTCAAGATGTAGAGTTTCTTTTAGGAGTTCTTGTAGTGCTGGCTTGGTAGTGGCAAATTCTCTCAGCATTTTTTTTTTTCTGAAAAAGAGTGTATGTGTCCTCATATATGATACTTATTTTACTGGATACAAAATTCTTGACTGATAATTGTTTTGTTTGAGGAGGCTGAAGATTGATCCCCAGCCTCTTCTAGCTTGTAGGGTTTCTGCTGAGAAATCTATTGTTAATCAGGTAGGTTTTCCTTTACAGGTTACTTGGTGCTTTGCCTCACAACTGTTAAGGTTCCTTCATCTTAACTTTAGAAGACCTGACAACAATGTGCCTAGGTGATAATCTTTTTGTGATGAATTTTCCAGGTGTTCTTTGACTTCTTATATTTGGATGTCTAATTCTCTAGCAAAGCTGGAAAAGGTTTCCTCAATTATTCCCTCAAATATATTTTCCACACTTTTAGATTTCTCTTATTCCTCAGAATGCAGATTATTCTTAGGTTTGGTCATTTAACATAATCCCAGACTTCTTGGAGGCTTTGTTCCCATTTTCTTATTCATTTTTCTTTGTCTTTGTTGGATTGGGTTAATTCAAAAACCTTGTCTTCAGGTTCTGAAGTTCTTTCTTCTGCTTGTTTGATTCTATTACTGAGACTTTCCAGAGCATTTTGCATTTCTGTAAGTGTGTCTACTGTTTCCTGAAGTTTTTTTTTTTTAATGCTATTATTTCATTGAATATTTATCCTTTCACTTCTTGTTTCATTTTGTTTTTTATTTCCTTACATTGAGCTTTGCCTTTGTCTTGCACCTCCCTGATTAGCTTAATAACTAACTTTCAGAATTCTCTTTCAGGTAGAGCAGGGATTTCTTCTTGCTTTGGATCAATTGCTGCTGAGCTAGTGTGATTTTTTGGAGGTGTTAAAGAACCTTGTTTTGTCATATTACCAGAGTTGGTTTTCTGGTTCCTTCTCATTTGGGTAGTTTCTGTCAGAGGTATGGTCTAGGGCTCAAGGCTGTAGTTCAGTTCCTTTTGTCCCATGGGGTGTTTCCTTGATGTAGTACTCTCCCCCTTTTCCTGAGGATGCGGCTTTCTGAGAGTTGAGCTGTAGTGATTGTTATCTCTCTTCTGGGTCTAGCCACCCAGCGAGTCTACCAGACTCCAGGCTGGTACTGGGGACTGTCTGCATAGAGTCCTTTGATATGAACCCTCTGTAGGTCTCTCAATTGTGGATACCAGCACCTGCTCTGGTGGTGGCAGGGGGTTGAAATGGACTCTGTGAGGGTCCTTAGCTTTGGTTACTTAGTGTACTATTTTTGTGCTGGTTGGCCTCCTGCTAGGAGATGGCACCTTCATGACAGCATCAGCTGTGATAGTATGGGGAGGAACAGGTGGTGGGCAGGGCCCCAAAACTTCCAAGAATATATGCCCTTTGTCTTCAGTTACCAGAGTGGGTGGGGAATGACCATTAGGTGAGGGCAGGGCTAGGCAGAATGAGCTAGACTCCACTTGAGTGGGTCTTGCTGTGGCTGCTGTGGGAAATGGGAGTGAGGTTCCCAGGTCAATGGAGTTATGTTCCTAGGAGGTTTATGGCTGTCTCTGCTGTGTAATGCAGGTTGTCATGGAAATGGGGGAAAGCTGGCAGTCATAGGCCTCACCCAGATCCCATGCAACCCAAAGGGCCAGCCCTACTCCCAACCATGCCTCCATCAAAAGCACCCAGTCTGTTTCCAGGCAGTGGGTGAGCAAGGCTGAGAACTTGTCCCAGGCCTCCCATCTGGGGCTTTCCTTCTTCCCCCACCTGTGAAGTCTGCGCACTGGATTCACTTTCTCTCCCAAGTTCTGGCCAGGAGACTTCTTGAGTGGTTCAAATTGTTACAAAGTTTAGCTGGATGTTTCCTTCTCCCTGTGGTCTTTTCCCAGTGCCTCTGGCAACCCTCTTCAAGGACCGCTGTGAGGTGAGGCAGGAATGGTTTGCTAGGAGACCCAGTGAGCCCACGGGGATTTTCCTGTTGTGTCCACTACCTCAGTATTTTGCTCAGCTCTCTAAGTTGACTAGGTAAATTCAAAATCTTCTCCTTATCTAATCTAGACCTTCAGGTTCCCCTTTGGGGGTGTGTGTTCAGGAGTGGAGGATCTCCCTTTCCCACTTCTGAAGTTTGGGCACTTACAATATTTCAGTCATTTCCCGGGTCCTGTAGGAGCAATCCTCTTCCTTTAGAGGATCTGTGGGTTCTCTTGGCTTTCCTAATGTGTTCCTGCAGTCACTCTGGAGCAAAAGTTCACAATGCGAGTCTCCACACACTGTTCTGCCCGTCCAAGTGGGAGCTGCAATTTAGTCCTGCCTCCTGTCAACCATGATCTCCGGGCTCTCTTCTGGTAGAATGTTTTAATTTCTTGCTTTTTATTTTTATTTTTATTTATTTTTTTTTTTGAGACGGAGTCTCGCTGTGTCTCCCAGGCTGGAGTGCAGTGGCGTGACCTCGGCTCACTGCAAGCTCCGCCTCCCGGGTTCACACCATTCTCCCGCCTCAGCCTCCCAAGTAGCTGAGACTACAGGCGCCCGCCACCACGCCCGGCTAGTTTTTTGTATTTTTAGTAGAGACGGGGTTTCACCATGTTAGCCAGGATAGTCTCGATCTCCTGTCCTCGTGATCCACCCGCCTCGGCCTCCCAAAGTGCTGGGATTACAGACTTGAGCCACCGCGCCCGGCCTTATTATTTTTTATGTATATGTTATCATTGCTTTATGGCTACAATGAAGCTTGCAAAAACGTATTTTAACTAGTTATTCTAAACTAATAAAGAACTAGAGAAAAAAAAAAAAAGCCAAGAGAAAACTAAAAACTCTACAATTCCTTCCCACTTTTGGACTTTCTTTTTTTTTTTTTTTTTTTTAATCAGATGGAATCTCACTCTGTGGCCCAGGCTTGAGTGCAGTGGCGCCATCTCGGCTCACTGCAAGCTTCGCCCCCCGGATTCACGCCATTCTCCTGCCTCAGCCTCCCCTGTAGCTGGGAATACAGCTGCCCGCCACCACGCCCGGCTAATTTTTTTTTTTTTATTTTTTTATTTTTTTTATTTTTTTTTATTTTTAGTAGAGACGGGGTTTCACCATGTTAGCCAGGATGGTCTCCATCTCCTGACCTCATGATCGGCCCGTCTCAGCCTCCCAAAGTGCTGGGGTTACAGGTATGAGCCACTGCGCCCGGCCTGGACCTTTTGTAGTCTCTATATTTTAGTTTATTGTCTACCTCTCAACAAATTGTTATAGTTATTGTTTTTGTTAAGTTGGTCTTTTAGTCTTCAAACTACATATATATTTGGTTTATCCATTTAAATTACAGTGTTAGAGCATTCTGTATTTGTCTCTCTACTGGCTTTTAGCAGTGCATTTTATACCATCAAATGATTCTTTGTTGCATATTAATATATTTTTATTCTGACTGAAGAATTCCCTTTAGCATTTATTTTAAAACCGGTCTAGTGTTGATGAATTTTCACAGCTTTTGTTTGTCTGGAGGTAGTCTTTATTTCTCCTTCATGCTTGAAAGATAAGCAAGCTTTGCTGGACACAGTATTTTACTTAAAAGTTTTTGTTTGTTTGTTTTTCCTTCACACTTTGATTATGTCTTTCCATTCTCTTCTAGCCTATAAAGTTTCTGCTGAGAAGTCTGCTGCAAAATGTATCATAGCTCCTTTATATGTTAGTTGCTTCTTTTTAATTGATGCTTTTAGAATCTTTCCTTTGTTCTTGACTTTTGATAGTTAGATTATAATACATCTTGAGGTCGTTTTATTTGGGTGGGATCTTCTCGGTCTTCTTTGACCTTCTTGTACCTGGATATTCATAACTTTATGTTTGGAAAGTTCTCTGTTATCTCTTTGAATAAACCTTCTACCCCAATTTCTTCCTCTATGTCTTCTTCAAGGACAGAAGGACAATATCTCTTAAATTTGCCCTTTTGTGGTTATATTCTATATCTCATGGGTGCTTTTCATTGTTCTTTTCTATTTTTTCTCTTCTGACTGTGTATTTTCAAAAAGCCTGCATTTACACTCAGATTATTTTCTTCTTCTTGATCAATTTTGCTGTTGAAACCCATTTTTTAGTTTGTCAATTAAATTTATTAGCTCTAGAATTTTTACCTGATTTTGAAAAAATTATTTCCATCTTTCTATTAAAGTTATCTGATAGATTTCTGAATTTTTCCTGTGTTTTCTTGAAGCTCATTGAACTTCCTCAAGACAGTTATTTTGAATTCCCTAGCTGATAAGTCATAAATCTCTATCACTCCAGGATTGGTCACTGATGCCTTATTTTGTCTGTTTGGTGAGGTCATGTTTTACTGGATATTCTTAAAATTTATGGACCTTAATCAAAGTCTGGGCATTTAAGTGTTAGATATTTATTCCAGTCTTCGCAGTCTGGCCTTGTTTGTATCCATCTTTCTTGAGAGATCTGATATTTTGGCTCTCATGGAGGTGCTTTCTTACATGGATAGTTGTTCATTTTGTGTTCTTCGGGTGGTTGGAACTATTACTGGATAGTTTTATTTAGCCAGCTTGCTCCATCTTCCTCATTTCATTTGCTGTTGCTTTTTGAGTTCCTTGAGTTGCAGTGTTAGGTTATTTATTTGAAATATTTCTGCTTTTCTGATGGAGGTATTTATTGCTATAAACTTACCCCTTAGTACTGCTTTTGCTGTATCCCGTCGGTTGTAGTATGTTGTGTTTTTATTTTCATTTGTTTCAAAAATTTTTTAATTACTTTCTGAACTTCTTTATTAATCCATTGGTCATTCAAGGGCATGTTGTTTAACTTCCCCGTATTTGTATAATTTGAAAATTTTTTATCTGTATTGATTTCTAATTTTATTCCATTTTGGTCTTAATCTTAATCTTGTTGCTCGAGAGATGTCTTTCCTGTCATTCTGTCATTATATTTCTTAGACTTTTGAAGTTATGTTTCTAGCACCAACGTTCCAATTTATTTTTTTTCTGTAGCTATTCTTTTAATTGCGTATGCTCAACGCATATAAGGCAATGCATAAAATTTGAACTATAGGAAACAATCCTTTAGTCTAATATATTTTGGGGAAAGACACTATTCTAAAATATGCAATACCCTCAATATATCTAGAATGGTTTTAGATTCATTTTAAATGACTTTATCTTGATTCCTAAGGCCATACCACCACTCCTAATCTGTAGCTGCTATGCCATTGGAAGAATTATGAGCATTAATTGTAGTTGAGAAATAAACTAGCAATGCAAGGCCCATGAGGTTTTATCTTATCTCTTTTTTGATTTTTTTTTTCGATTAGACAAAATACTTATCTCTCAGTACTTTAGAAAATGTATCTGTGCAATGAAGCTGGTGGAATCATTCTTTTTAAAGCACTTAGATCAGATGATGATAGAAAATTGATGCTGAATATTCTGGATGTTTGATTTAAATATGCCTGGAGAATTTAAAATTAATTGCTGACAATATAAAAGGAAGTAGGGTAGGGTGATATGACTGTGAACGTTTTTTCTTGTTATTATTTCATTATAGCACAGCAGCATAGGTGCCATTTTATGAGGAAGTAGAAATGTTAGAATAATAACACAAATAGCAGAAACATACTCTTCCATTTAGATTTCGATCCCTGGCATTACATGCTTTGAAAACTAGAGGTGAGACAAAAATCAACCTGTTGATCTCCTTTGTTTTTTTAACCACATAATCTAGCAACAATAAAACCAAAAGCTAAGTTGCCCCAACTTCGTACTACACACTCGTGTCTGTGCCATGTCTCAACTATATTTAGCAGTAATCTTGAGGCAGAGCAATTGTTATGGCAAGACAAAAAGACAGGAGGAAAAAAATGTAATCTATTTTTATTTTGTTCCCTAGATATTAGAGAAATCATCAGGTAAATTTATATAGAACTTCTTTTGACATTCTAGAAACAGAATCTCCTAAGGCCTGAAATTATCTCAGATTTTGTTTTATAGATAAAGTTCATGATTACATAGCTAATTATGATGGTAATAACAATATTCATATTTTTCTATTGTCTATCTATCCTTATACCAACTACTGAAGTTTAAATGACTTGTTCTTTTGGCTCAGCTGCAAGCTGGGATTTCTAACCATAAAGGCCACAAGAAAGAATCCATAAGGAAATCTTTCTTTCATCCTCATCTCATCTCTACCAGCACCAAGCTGGTAGAATGTGGACCAGTTATTATTATTATTACTTGCATGAACAACAGGCTTGAGGTTGCAAAGAAAACTGTCCTCATTAGCTGATAGAAAATAAAGCAACCACTATTTCTAAGATTAAATAAATTCAATAAGATGAGTACAAATATTTGTCTATTTTTTCAAGTTATTGAGAGCTTGAGTTTATATTAAAATTGTCAGGAGCAAACTAAAACTTTCGTTACTCAAGCTTATTTACACTATGTGCATAAGGGTAGAGATGAGAACACAGAGACAAAAGAAGGCTGATGTGGAGTTGGATTTAGAGATAATAAAGCAAAACAGCAATTATTACAATTTAGCTATTAATATTTGGTTTGGTTTTATTTGCTGTTTTGCTACAAGGTACTATTTGGAAAGTTTGTCCTGTATTGGAAAATATTGGCATACATAGCAACATGGAAGAGTGCCTTAAGAGTATCCCCAAATTCCTTGGGAGTACTCTAGACAAAGGACAATAACATTCTGGTAAAAATTACCATATCATTATGAAATTTATCTCTACCATTTCTATCCTCTAATATATCTCCATGGGAGCTCTCTAGACTATTATTTGTGTTAATAATATACTTTTTAAACATTAAATATTCTTTTTATCTTTTAATAGACAGCAAACTGAGTTAGGGCATAATAATATGCTCTGTGTATTATTCAAGATTTTCCAGAGAAACAGTATTAATAGGATATTAATATTGCAGGATATACATGTATATCCTATTAATATTATTATTATTGTTATATATGTCCTATTAATATTATTAATATGAATACAGAAAGAGTTAATAGGAATACAGAAAGACATTCGTTGAGGGATTGACTTACATCATTATGGAGGTTGAGAAGTTCCACCATCTTCCTTCTCCAAACTGTAGGTTGAGGAAAGTCAGTAGTGTTGTTCAAGTCCAAACCTGAAGACCTGAGAACCAGGGAAGCCAATAGTGTAAGCAACAGTCCAAGTACAAAGGCCCAAGAAACAGGAGGGCTGATACCTGATGCTATGAGAAGATGGGTTCCTCAGCCCAAGCAAAGAGCACATTCACCTTTCCTTTACTGAGGGTTAATTTTATATGTCAACTTAACTGGGCTAAGAAGTGCCCAGATAGCTGGTGAAAAATTATTTATTAGTGTGTCTTTGAGGGTGTTTCCAGAAGAGATGAACATTCTAATGAGTAGACTAGGTAAACAAGATCATCCTCACCAATGTGGGTGGGCATCATCTAATCCCTTGATGGCTCAAATATAACAAAAAGCAGAGAAAACTGTGCTCTTGGTTTAACTGAACTAGATCACTAGCTTGTAGATGGCAAATGGCAAATTTCTCAGCCATCATAATTGTGTAAGTCAATCTAACAGTAATTCTTTTTTATCTATCTATCCATCCATCCATCTATCTATAATCTATCTATATTCTATTGGTTCTGTTTTTTTCGAAGAACCCTAATACAGATTTTGATACTCAGAGTAGTTCTAGGGCAAAAAAAACTAAGAATAAGTTTTCTGAATTGTTTCTGGGGGTTTCTGGAACTGGCTCTCTAATCTCATTTGGTCTAAAGACAATCAAAAGTCTCTATTTTTAGTAGAAAAAAGGTACAGTTAGTTCGTGGCATGAACTTTTTTATCGAGTTATGCCATACCTGCATTGAATACTCCTAATCAACCACTTGTAAGAAGCAAAAAGCTAAGTGACATTTATATACTACTTTCAAGTATTTTTTAAAAGCTAAGAAATACAATGGCATTGTTTGGTTACTCTTAATGTTGCTGGACAAAGTGATAAAAGATCGATGAGCTCAGGAATTCAAATTCTCAGTTCAAGCATGGCATAAATGACCTAAGTCACAAGGGTGTCCAATCTCTTGCCTTCTCTGGGCCATTTTGCAAACAGAATTATCTTGGGCCACACACAAAATACACTAATGATTGCTGATGAGATTTTTTAAATCACAGAACAAATCTCATAAAGTTTTAGAAAATTTATAAATTTGTGTTGGGCTGCATTCAAAGTCATCCTGGGCCACATGCAGCCTGCAGTATGTGGGTTAGACAAGCATGACCTAAGAGCTCCCAGGTGTGCCTTGAAAGATATCCTTCCCTCTTGCAGTCTGTCACAGGGTTAAAATTACTGACAGTCAACCACAGGACATCATCTCATGATTGGCTGAATTACAGTGCAAGTTGAACACCCAGACTTGCAGGGTGCCTAATGTTAGAGTGAGGACATTTATTGGAAAACAGTGGGTTCCTGTAAGCTGGTGTATTAGTTTGTTTTTGCACCACTATTAAAGAGTACCTGGGTCTGGGTAATTTATAAAGAAAAGAGATTTAATGGTCTCCTGGTTCTATAGGCTATACAGGAAGCATGGCATTGGCATCTGCTTCTGGTGAGGAGCTCAGAGAGATTACCATCATAGCAGAAGTAAAGCAAGAGAAGGCACATCACATGGCAAGGGCGGGAGCAATGGGGTGATGGTCAGGAGGTCCTGGACTTTTAAACAAACAATTTTGTGTAAACTAACAGTGCGAGAACTCACTTATCACCAAGGGAATGGTGTCAAACCGTTCTTGAGGTATTTACCACCTTGATCCAACCACTTCTCATCAGGCCCCACCTCTAACATTGGTAATTACTTTTCTACATGAATTTTGGAATGGACAAACATCCAAACCATATAGTTGGGAAAGGAATATATGGGAAGACCCTGATGAGGCTGGTGACATTGATTTTGTAAATTGTGATGAGATTTTATTAGAGTGTTTTTTTTCTTTTTTTTTTTTCTTTTTTTTTGCCAATGGAAGTGATATCTCCACCCCGAGAAGAAGCAGACTCTTATTGTCATCAGAAGTGACCTCCCCATCACTAGTTGTAGTAGCCTCCCCACAACACTGATATCTGCCCTTCCATCTCAAGGGAATAACGCTGAATTGCCTGAGAAATGATATTGACCTCTTCTAAAGCAATTGTCATACAAGACAATGTTAATTCTCCTCAGGATTTAGCCCAACTATCCCTCTTTGCTTACAGACCTACAACTACACTTCATTCCTAGTAGGATACTAATGGTAAAGTACAAAGTGTGTCCTATGGGGAGGTGTGCTACACTCCAAAAGAAGTACTTACATTTCCTAAATTAGACAAGGAGAAATCCAGGGAACATGTATGAAAGTGAATATGAAGGGCACAGGATAATGGTGGGACAAATTATAAATTTGGATCAGGTGGTATTTATTCATATAAAGCTCACTAGGCAGAGATTCTGCATTCACTGTTATAGCTCTAGAAATTAGGACAATAACAGTTGGTTGTTTGGCTAAAACATAGATCAAAACATGGTCTACCATTAGTGAATTGGAAATGCCTAATATCCTCTGCCTTAACATAAAAGAAAGGAGTTTGAGCCTTAGGGAATTTGGAATTTTAAAGTGGATTTATCATTTAACACCTACTTTCCCACACTGAAAAGGTACAGAAAGAATAACTGTCACCACTACCTTGAGAAATAAATATCTGAGGGGAGCTCTGACATCCTTGAAAAGCTCTATGATTACTCTTCTCCATAGGCCAGAACTTGTAGTGGGAACCACAGTCACTCAATAGAAAAAAACCTAAATGAGATGAGAATAATTGGATCCTGGGATGGCAAGGACAACATGATGACAACTGCCAACTAAAAAGTGGGTGTAGTTACCATAATGGACATCAGAGTCAAAGAAGCAGTCAGAACAGATTGTGCAGATCTATGGCTTTGGCTAATTAATCATGGTGTTCTTCAAAGAGAAATAGATATAAAGGCTACTAAATTCTTACTTGATCTGTATAAACAGGAAACTTCTAGGTTATGTGAACAAAATTCTAGCTCAAACCATAAAAACAAAGACACAACCCCTCAATTAATTCTCAGAATTTAGTTAGTTTCCAGAACTGGAACCGGAGTCTACTGAATAAAAGGGAGGCCGGGTTCCTTTGAGATGGGGCCCAGTACACTATCAAAAATTTGTACTCTGAATTTTTCTTCCAACCTTCCCCAAAAGGAATTATAGCCTTTTACCAGCGGAACTGTGCATTAGGAAATAAAATATTCAGACCTTTGGAAACTACTGGACACTGACTGAACTGACATGATCCCAGGAGACCCAAAACATCACTGTGGCTTCCAGTTAGAGGAGGGGCTTATGGAGGTCAAATGATCCATGGAGTTTTAACTCTGGTCCATTTCAGAATGGGTCCTGTGAATCTGTGAACCCATCTTGCGATTACTTCCCCAGTTCCATAATGAAAAATTGTAATAGGTATACTTTGCAGCTCTAAGAATTCCCACATAGGTTCCCTTTCCTGTGGAGTGAGGGCTATTAAGGTGAGACAGGCCAAATGGAAGCCATTAGGACTGCCTCTACCTAGCAAAATCATAAATCAAAAGCAATATATAATTACTGAAGGGATTGTACATGAAGGACTTGAAAGATGCAAAAGTAATGATTCCCACCACATCTTCATTCAAGTCTCCTATTTGGCCTGTGTGGAAGAAATAGACCTTGGAGAATAACAGTGGATTGCCATAAGCTTATCTAAGTGGTGATTTCAATTGTAGCTGGTATACCACATGTGATGTCATTGCTTGAACAAATTAACACAATCTTTGGGATCTGAGATGCAGCTATTGATCTGGCAAATATCTTTTTCTCCATCTCTGTCCTTAGGACGAACCAGAGTTTGCTTTTAGCTGACAAGGCCAGCAACATAATTCCACTGTCATACCTCAGAGCTATATGAACTCTCCAGCCCTGTGTCATAATTTAGTTCACAGGGATCTTTTCTGCTTTTTGCCTTCTGCAAGATATTACACTGGTCAATTACATTGATAAGATTATGTTGATTAGGTCTAGTGGCTGAGAAGTAGCAACTATTCCAGATATATTGTGAGGGCATTTGTTTGTCAGAGGGTGGGAAATTAACCCAACTTAAAATTAAAAGTCTTCTACCTCACTGAAAGTTCTAAATTTCTAGGGGTTCAAAGGTATGGGGAATATTGAGACAGTTTTTCTAAAGTGAAGGGGAAGTTGTGGAATCTGTTCCTCTTACAACCAAGAAAGAATCACAAAGCCTAGTAGGTCTATGTGGATTTTGGATGCAAGATATTCCTAATTTGAGTTACTCCAACTCATTGACTAAATAACCTGATAAGCTACTATATTTGAGTGAGGCCCCAAACAAGTGTTGGTTCACCAACTAGTCCGGGCTACTATCAAGCCTTTCTGCCACTTGTGCCATTTGAACCAGCTGTTCCAATAGTGCTTAAGTTGGCAGTGGCAGATAGGGGTTTGAAGCCTGTGACAGGCTCTCATAGGTGAATGGTGATACAGGTCTTCAGCATTTGGAGCAAGGTCCTGATATCACCTACAGATAACTACTGTTTATTTGACATAGAGCTTTCGTTAGGTAAAAATATCATCTTGTTATTGTCTTTATTTAGAAATTAAGTATAATTTAAAAAGAAGTGTATGGGTGCCAAACTGACAAGGTGTATACCAGTAATGGTTAATGTGTCAACTTAAGTGGGATAAGCAATGCCAAGGTAGCTGATAAAATGTTACTTCTAGATGTGTCTGTGAGGATGTTTTAGAAAGAGGTTAGCTTTTAACTTGGTAGGCTGAGTAAAGAAGATTGTCCTTATCAATGTAGGTGAGCATCATACAATCTATTAAGGGCTCAAATAGAGCAAAAAGGCAGAGGAGGGAAACAGTTCTCTTTCTGTTTGAGCTGGGACATGTATCCTCTCCTGCCTTTGGAATTCAGTTCTCCTGGTTCATGGGCCTTCAAACTCACACTAAGACTTGCACTATTGGCCATCTATTTCTCAGGTCATCAGACTGGACTGAATGATTCCTGGTTCTGCAGCTTGCAGATTACAGATTGTGGGACTTCTCAACTTCTATAATCATGTAAGCTGATTCCTACAGTAAATCTCTGTTTATGTGTCTGTGTGTGTGTGTGTGTGTGTGCGCGCACCCACATATGTTTTTGGTTATGTAAAAGTGGTATTGCGTCATTAATAGAAACTTTTCTTAAAAAAAGAAGAATCAGAAACATAAGTTTATTTTACTTTAATGGATACTTTTATCTGATCACACATACATTTTATTGGTTCTGACAAAGACTCCTTTTTTAGCCAAACTTTAGTCAGGCTCCTGAACATTTTCCTAAGCCCAACTGTGTTCTTCCTTGTAAAATATAGTTTTAGCAAACAATCCTAGTATGTTAGTTTAGCAAGAACCCCCAACCTCTGATACCTGATCATTTTTACATCTAATCAGTTTTCTCATCCTCTACCATCCCCCAGATGATGTCTGATTATTCTGAACTATCTTCAACAAGAATCTCGTTAGGTTGGCTTAGCCAGAATTCTGATTACCCCTGATGTCTCATTGTAGTAATTTCTCATACAGTGACAGTACACTACTTTTTGGTTATAAATTCCTGCATGCTCATGCTGTATTTTAAGTTGAGCTCAATCTCTCTTCCTGAGTGCAAAATCATATTGCAGTGGTCTATACATTGATTGCCGTGATCCTGAATAGAGTCTTCCTGACGATGCTTTACGAAGTATCATTGAATAATGCTTTTGTTAACAGTCTCTTTCTCTAGAGAATTATGAATAATACATTAACTTTTTTTGTTGTTGTTCTCTTTTGGCTTTAGATAATGCTCATTAGTACCAGTAAGGGTGATCTTCTTGACATACGATCTATCAATTCAAATGCTAATCCATCTTGAAATACCTCACAGACACATTTAGAAATAGTGTTTTACCAGCTATCTGGGCATCACTTAGCCCAGTCAAGTTGACATAAAATTAACCATCACACTATGAAATGTACTTTTGTACCCTCATTATTTGTTTAATTCTTAATACACAGAAGGCACTCAAAGAATGATGGTAAATGAAGAGTACTATTATTTTGACCCTGACATTTTCTATCTAATGAGTGTTTTCACTACATGCCTATAAAACCAAATATTTTAATGCAAATAATATTAACATTGATGAGTTTTCTTTCAGAAATATTTTTGCAGTTAACTTTATTAAACATTTTTAAATTCTTAATTTATTTTCCTTAAAATGTAGATCATTTTACTTTGCTCCTTTAGTTTTTTCTGAGAACAATGGTTTTATTTTCACATTTAAAAAACATTTTGAGCATTAATATTTCTCTTTAGTTATTTACCAATTATACTTTCAACCATTTTTAAGTTTTCTTTCAGGGCCATTATTTTGTGCCATTTTTCCAAGCTCAACAATGTCAAAAATGTTTTATTATTTTTTCAATAATATCAGTTTTTATAATTGAAAAATACCAATGCCTATTGATGTTTTATAAAGGTTCATTTTATTTGGGATCAGGTAAAAAACGATCCACTACAGTAAAGCAAAGTTATGTTTCCTGTACTTTTTTTTTAAAGTTTGTATTAATAATGTGATATAACTTGTATTTAACTAAAAACATTCTTTATCTCTTTTTCAATGAATGGTACTGCCCATGCATCCAGTTATATAGACAAGAAGCAGCAGGCATCATCCTTCCTACTTTCTTTCAGTTAAAATTCCCATATCTTGTCCATCACTGAATCTTTTAGAATTTACCTCCAAAATACATTGTAGGTAAGCCCACTCGTTAAAGCTGTACTTTGACAACAGGCTACTTTAAGTCTCCTCCTCCAATCCAGTCACTTTATGCTGAACCCCAAATCTTTTTTCTTCTCCTAAATTCAAGTTGATTTTCCCGCAACTTAAAATATTCTGAGATATCATTTGGTATCAATCATAACTACACATTGTGGAATATGAAAAGAAAAAGCTAAATAAAATGCATTGTTGAGATTCACGTCACATTGCTGTTAAGAATCATTTTCACTTTTTTTCTGATGAATAAAATAATTTTGTTTCAAACCTCAATATCAATAATAGTTGTGTGTATTGCTTGTTTGCATGTTGGTCTTTCTAACTATGAGCTCAAACACAAAAACTATTATTTTTAACACCAGGATAAAATACAAGTGATACTATGTATCTATTGTCAGGCATTTCTTTTGTCAGTTACAGCAATATTAAAAAAAAAAAAAAGGTTTTAGTTATTTCCTCTCTGACCACAGACATCTTTCTGTGTGTACTATTATTACCTTAATATTCTTTTGATATTTTTCAGAATATGTAGTAATGTCATTTATCCTTGATATTGGTAATTTATATCTTACTCTTTTTCAAGATAAATCTGGCTATAGATTTATTAAACTTATAGATCTTCACAAAAACAACTTTTAGTTTTATTTATTTTTTTCTATTGGTTTTCTGTTTTCAATATCATTGAGGTTAAATTGACATTTGTATTGGTTTAAGTGTAGATGCAGATGAAATTCTAACAAATAATATGAAGAGGTCCTGTGTATAATCTGCTCATTTTTTCCCAATGATAAAAGTTTATAAAACCGTAGTACAATATCAAATCCAGGATACCGACTTTCATACCACCGATTTATCTTATCCAGGTTTCCTTTTTTTTTTTTTTTTTAACGTGTGTGTGTGTGTGTGTGTGTGTGTGTGAGAGAGAGAGAGAGAGAGAGAGAGATGTGGTGTATGTTTGTGTGTGTGTAGGTATTCAACTCTATACAACCTTATTATATGTATAGGTTCATGCATGCAGCACCATAATCATGATACTGAAGAATTCCAGCGCCATAAGGATTAAGGATTCCTCCTGTTGTCCTTTTATAATCCTCTCTCTCTCTCTCTCTCTCTCTCTCCAAACTTACCCCCTTCCTAACTCCTTAGCACCACTAATCAGTTCCCTTCTAAAACTATCATTTTCAAAATGTTATATGACTGGAATCATTGAAATTGGCTCTTTTTACTCAGTATAATTCTCTTTTTATTCACAAAAGTTGCTGTATTTCAATATTTCATTGCTGAATAGTATTCTATGGTATATACAGTATTTACCAAATTTTGTTTAGCCATTCACCTGTTGAAGAATAGCTGAACTGTTCTGAGTTTGGAGCTATTATGAGGAAAGCTGCTCTGAATAGATTTTTAATGTGAAAATCAGAGTTCATTTATCTGAGATGAATGTCCAAGTGCATTTTATTCCTGATATTGGTGATTGTATCTTCTCTGTCTTTTTTTCCTTAAATTTTTGGTCAGACTTGCTAGCATGTTATTGATTTTTTAAAAAAAATAACTAACTTTTTGTTTCATTGAATTTCTCTACTATTTTTCCATTTTCAATTTCTGCTTTTGATTGCTGCTTTTATTATCTACTTCCATATGGCTGTTTTTGAGTTTATTTTTCTGTTCTTTTACTGATTTCTTGATGTAAGAACTTAGATTTTTAGAGTCTAAGATTATATGCGTTTATAATGTAAACATTTAATGCTATAAATTTCTCTCTTGGCACTGCTTTAGCTGCATCCCACATATTTTAATATGCTGTATGTTCATTTTCATTAAGTTCTATGTGCATTTTCAATTTAAGAATTACTCTTAGACATAATTTTTTTAGAAATGACTTTTCTAATTTAGACATTTCAATACATTTTTCTATTGTTTTTCTGTTACTGATGTTTAGTTGCATTCCATATGGTCAGAGAACAGACTCTGTATAGCATTAGTAATTTTGCTTTCGTTGACAGTCGTATGACTCAGAATACAGACTATTTTGGTGAATATTCCATAGGCACCTAAAAATGTGTATTTTTCTTTTGTTATGTGAAGTGTTTTATTCATATCAGTTAGGTACTGGTGATTATGTTTTTCAGAACTTGTATGCCCTTAGAAGTGCATTGCTTGGGGTGACTAATGTAGTCTCCAACTCTAATTATGGATTTGTCCAGTTCCTTTTAAGCTCTATCAGTTTTGCTTCAAATATCGAACACTTGTCTTTGCCCGAAAATGTCTTTCTTTCCTGTTCATTCTAAAATGATAGTTTCACCAGACATAGAATTTATAGTTGACAGGATTTTTTTTTTTTTTTTTTTAGATCTTAAAAGACATTTTGCCACTTTCTTCTGGCTTTCATGGTTTACAATGAGAAATGTGCTATCATCAGAATTGGTTTTGCCCCGCAGATGAAGTGTTATTTCTCTCTGGCTGTCTACAAAATATTTTTTCTTTGTTTTTAAATTTTATAAGATTAAGTTGTTGTTCATTGGGATGGATCTCTGTGTTTATTGGGTTTGAGTTTTGCTCAGGCTCTTGGTTCTGTAGGTTTGTTTTTGTTAAAAATTTGAGAAATTTTCAGTGACTCTTTGAATATTTTTTCAAACAAATTCTCTTTCTTCTTTTATTATGGAACCTATGTAATATAAATTTTGGATTTTTGTTATTACCCCACAGGCCACTGAGGCTATATTCTTTTTTTTTTTTCTTTGTCTTTTTTAGTTACCATTTTCTCTATAATTCAGATTAGGTGAATTCTATTGATTCATTCTCAAGTTCACTGATGCTATCCTATTCAATCTCCAGTTTACTCTGTTACTGTCCAGAGAGTTGTTTCTTATTAAACTTATGTCTTTTATTGCATTTTTCAGTCCTCCTATTTCCATCAAATTGCTGAAATGTTCTATATTTTCATTTGTTTTAAGTGGGTGTATGATTAATTGAGGCATTTATATAATGGCTAGTTTAAAATGCCTGTAACATAATTTCAATATCTGTTTTGTCTTTGTATTCATGTCTACCTTTTTTTTCTTTTTCAAGTTATGATTTTCATAATTCTTGGTATGATGGATGGTTTTCAATTACATTACAGACTATTGGCATATTAAGTTAAAAGACTCTGGGTCCTAATTAAATCTCGTATTTTAACAGATATCCATCCTGTTTATGTTTAGAATTAAAGTCCTAGACTACTTTGTGGGATGTCATTCTAAATAGTTTAAATTTTAGAGATTTTTATGGTATTATTTTTGTCTCTTTGACTTACCTCTTGATGCTAGTGTTGCCACTGGTCTCTACTAGTGCTGCCTGAAGAAGCAGAAGTGTTTTTCTAGGCCAAGTTACTGAGTGTCTCTTGATAGCAAAGGGTAGTTGCAGGCCCATGGAGATAAAGAGGATTCTCTAGCTTAATATTTGTTGTGGTAGAAGCACCTTTGCCTATAGAGACCCAAGAACATTTCCTCATGGGTGCTTACTGTTGCAGAATCACCTCATACTGGTACTTCCTACCTACGTTCTAGTCTCTGCTCTAGGAGGAGTGTATTTGGCCTGTAGAGGCAAAGAGATTTCCAGAACCAGACTCTTTGTTGTAGGATCCTTTCCCTGCCTTTGGGTAATGAAGAACACTTCCTGAGTCAGCAGTTACTATGTGGAAGAACTCTCAGGCTCTCCTTGCTACAGCACTGTTTATGAATAGGGGAGAAATAAGCTTACTTGAGCTGCCTTCTGTTGACTGGTTGCTGGTTGGGAAAGATCAGGTCAAGATCCCCTACTTCTACGTGGTGGGAAGATATAAGATTGTGTGGTGCTACATTCTTCTTCCATTCACGGAGTGTCAACTCAGTTCACTTTATTCCTAGTACCTTTCAGAGTTCAACTTTGTTTGCCTCTTTCTTTATTTGCAGTATTTATAATGTTACTCAGTGGAGAGGAGAATTGAGTAATGTATCTATGCTATCATGTCTGATCTGTAAGTTTTGATTTATTGATTTTTACTCTGAAATTTATTATTTCTTTTCTTTGACTTATTTTCAGAATAATCTGATTGTCTGCTTTCTTAAGGCGGAAGCTGAGGTTATTAATACGATACTTTTCTCATCTTCTAATATAGGTACTCAATGCTGCTATGGTTTTAATTGTTGTGTTCCCTTCGAAATTTATGTTGAAATTTAATCCCTAGTGCAATAGTAGTAAGTACTGGGACATTTAGGCCATGACTGTTCTGGTTTTACATGTGCAATCAGTGCATCATTTAAAAAAATGCCTGGGGGAGCTATCCAGACCTCCTTTTTTACCCTTCCATACTGTCTACCACATAAGGACACAGTATTCACCTCCTTTCAAAGACATAACAACAAGGAGCCATGTTGGAAATAGAAAGCAGTCCTCTCCAGATATTAAATCAACTGATTCCTTGAGATTTTTCATAGTTCTAGACTTCCCAGTTTTCAGAACTGTGAAAAAATACTGTTGTTTATAAATTACACATTTTATGATATTTTGTTATTGCAGCACAAATGGACAAAGACAATGTTAAAAAGTCTCTCCTATTTGCAGCTTTAGTGTTGTCCCATAAATATTGATATGTGTTTTTGTTTTCATTTATCTCATCTTTACATTGTAAATTCCTTTTTGGTACACCCTTTGGTAAGGATTATTTACAATTGTGTTAGTTTCCAAAGATCTGTGTATTTTATAAATATTGTTGAGTTATTTATTTCTAGTTTAATTACATGGGTGTCAGATAACATGTTTTGTATGACTTGAATACTTTTCAATTTATTGAGACTTGTTTTACTACTCAAAGTGTTGTCTATCTTGATAAATGTTTTTTGTGCTCTTGAAAATATGGATTCTGATATTATTGAGTAAAGTGTTACATAAATGTCAGTGGGTCTAGTTGGTTGATGATGTTAAAATCTTGATTCTTGTTGATTTTGTTAACTTGTTCTACAAATAATTGAAAGAAGGGTATTAAAATTTTTAACTACACTTGGGGATTTGTCTATTTTCCTTGCAATTCTATTGTTGCTTCAGTCTATTTTGCATCTCTGATATTAGATACACTAAATTTCAGGATTATGTGTCCTTTTGATAAATTAACTACTTTGTCATAGTAAAAGAAGATTCTTATTTTCTGGTAATACCCTTTGCTAGAAATCTACTGTAGTCACCTGACATCTGAGTCAGCCAAAAAAGAAAGAAAGAAAAAAGTTACTTTGTCAGATAGACAAGTGTTAGTATCATGTTTCCTTTTAACTAATTTATGTCTTTACATTTAAATTACGGTTCTTGTAAGAAACATAGGGCTTCATTACATATGGTAATCTATGACTTTCAATTGATTCTTTAGACCATCTGTATTTAATGCGATTATTGATAAAAGTAGGTTTAGGTATGTCATCTTGCTATTTATTTTCTTTTGAATTATTTATATTTTGCCTTCATTTTAAAAGAATACACCATTATATATATATAGTTCTAAATTGATATTTCTTAGTTTTTAATACTCAACAAATCGTCTTAATGTCATTCATCATTATTTTTTCTGGTGAGGTCAACTGTGCCTTACTATTTTCATTTACCGTATGTAAGATATATTTTCCTTATGAACAATGTTATGAATTTATCTTTATCTTTAGTTTTCACAGTTTGACATGATGTATCTCTATATGTTGTTTTCCATATTTATCCTTTTTGAGGGCTCATGAGCTTCTTCGATTTAGACTGATGTATTTTTTTAATTCTTAGAAAAATTTCAGCAATTTAGTTAATCTTTTGTATAGCTCTTTCTTTTTTATCTCTGGTCACAGGCATTTTAGATTGCTTAACATTTTCTCACTAATACTGGATTCTCTGTATTCTTTTATTTCATTCATCTTTTTTTGTATTTGTTTTATGTTTCAATTTTAGTACATGTATTGACTTTTCTAAAAGTCCATTCATTTTTTCCACTGCAAAATTTATTCTACTGTTAAGGCTACCGTAGAATTCTAGTTTTTTACTAATTCTATTTTTAACATACTCTTTTTTTATGTTAAAATACGGAATTATAAAGTAATAGCATTTTTACATCTCTGCTGCAAATCCCTATAACTTGATAAATATTGAACACCAATTCCACTAGATATTTCTATATTTATATAATTGTTATTTTAAAGCTCCTCCCTGATAATGTCACAAGTTAAGCCATTTCTGGATCTACTTTTGTTGTCTCTGTTTTTTCTTTAGAATGGGTTACATATTTCTGTTCCTTTGTATGTCTTATTGATTCAAAGTGCATGCTGGGTATTTTGCATCAAAGAACAATCGAGATTGAGGCAAGCAATGTTCACTTTCAGAAAAAGGTATGCTCCTTCATGTGTCTGGATTTTTATTGTAATATTAGTGGTGACAGGATAGAATATGTTAGTCTATAAAGGGCTGGATTCAATCATTGTTGCATCTTTGTGTGACTTATTTCACCACTGGCTCCACAAAGTTTAAGAACAAGATCAAAATTTTATCTTCTTGGACTATATGCTATAATCACTAGTGTAATTCCAGTGCCATTTTGTGATTTACAGCTAAGTCACCAGCTTTATGAATTATAGTATATCTGTGTATGCTCTACACTGCATCTGATAACTTTCTGGACCACTGGAAGTTCTCATTGCTCCCAGTCATGTCCAGGAATTCTTTACATGTTGAGAGCTTTCTTGGCTCTGGAAAAGCCTTAGAAGGTACATCTCAGGTTTATTGTTCACATGTAACACTTGGGAACATGTTGATTTCTCTCAGGTCTCTTGTTTTGTCACCTCAGTTTCAGTACCAGGTAAGCCAGTAGACCTCTTATGTGCCAGACATCACTCTTTCCTCTCTCAATCTCTGGAATACTGCTTGTAGGACTAAAGGTATATTAATAGAAGATAGTTGGTGGATGGGTAAAAATGAACTACTTGATCAAGGCTCTTCTAACATCTCGTATGTTGTAACCACAAACGCATTTAAGAATTTTTGAAATGGTAATCCCAGCAATTTGGGCAGCTGAGGCGGGAGGATCACTTGAGACCAGGAGTTGGAAACTAGCCAACACAGTGGGACACTCTCTACATGTATAAAAAAATTTAATTAACCAGGTGTGATGGAATATGCCTGTAGTCCCAGCCACTGGAGAGGTTGGGAGGTAGAGGGGGCTGAGGTGGGAGGAAGGTTTGAGCCTGGGAGGTTGAGGCTGCAATGAGTCTTGAGTGTACACCACTACACTCCAGCCTGGGTAACAGAGTAAGATGTTGTGGAAAAAGAAAAAAGAAAGGGAAGGGAAAGGAAAGAAAAGGAAGGAAAAGAAGAAAAGTAAAAAGAAAGAAGAAGAAAGGAAGAAAAGGAAGGAAGGAAGGAAGAGAGAGAGAGAAAGGAAAGAAAGAAAGAAAGAAAGAAAGAAAGAAAGAAAGAAAGAAAGAAAGAAAGAAAGAAAGAAAGAAAGAAAGAAAGATGAAATATTAGTTATTTTGTTACTTAACTCTACCTTTGTGTCTGTGGTAGATTATTTCTTCTCCTTTGTGTCTGTGGTAGATTATTTCTTCTCCTTTGGGTCTGTGGTAGATTATTTCTTCTCTTGCTGTTCGGCCAGGCACGAAAACAGCCATGAATCTCTTATTTTTTTATGGAGAGTCCATTCTATTCTCGAATTCTATTTGAGAGTCCATTCAGGGAGAGTCCGTTCTAGAGAGAGTCCACTCACGAGTTCATTCTATGGAGAGTCCCTTCTATTCCCAAGTTTACTGAGGAGTCTGTAAACTCAGTTTGCTCAGTTTGCTCGTGGGTTTGCTCAGTGTGCTCATGGGTTCAGGAAAACTATGACTCATTCACTTACTTGTCTTGCTTTGGTTGTAAGGATGAGAGTTGTTATCTCTTTTGACTTTTTTCATCCTGTGTGAAAGAACAAGCCAAAATGCCAGGATACATTTAAATGCATTTAGGGTTCTGAAATTGAAGATTCAAAATCTACTTTTCAGAAGTGAATTTTGAACATATGCTTGATATTCAGGAAGATATAAACAACTATTACTTCGAATTCATGGTGGTATCTTTAAAAAATAACCCAGAACATTTTATTCTCACTATAGGAGCCAAAATGATACGTTTAAAACATGAGTTAGATCACATTACACCTCTGTACAAAATACTCCAGTAGTATCTTACCTCACTTGGAGGAAAAGTTAAAGCCCTTACAATGGCTTAAAACTTAAAAATGTGAACTCTGTTTCTCGCCCATTTCTTTAAACTCACTTAAAATCACTCTTCTATAGGTTTGTGCTGATGAAACCCATATCCTTGATATTCCTCAAATATACTCAAAATGCAGCCCCCCCCCCCCGCCCCACTACAGAGGGCCTTTGCATTTCAGTTTTCTCTACCTGGAATGTTCTTCTCTCAGATAACTGCACATCTCTCACTTTTGTCTCCTTCAGGTTTCTATTCAAAAAAAAGTTTTAAACAAGGTGTCTTGCTTTGTCCACTCTATTTAAAATAGTAATGATCCAACCTTGTACTTTTATCCCTTTTATTTACTTTATTTTTCCCCCAGAGAACTTAGCAGAATTTAAAATACTATCTATGTGACTTGTTTGTGTGATTATTGTCTGTTTCTCCATAACAGAATGCAAGTTCATTTAAGGTAGGATTCCTATTTATTTACTTTTATGTTTTGTTTGTTTGTATGAGACAGAGTCTCGATCTGTCACCCAGACTGGAGTACAGTGGTGCGATCTCAACTCACTACAACCTCCACCTCCTGGGTCCAAGCAATTCTCCTAAGGGAAGATTCCTTTTTTTTTTTTTTTTTTTTTTTGGATAACTGTTCTTTCTACTTTTCAAAAACTTTAACAAAAGGAAGGAAGGAAACAATGCAGCAAAGAAGAAATTAAGAAAAGAAAAACAGAACAAGGCTAGAAAGATGGAATAAACATGAAGAAAGAATAAGGAAGAAAGAAAAAAAAACAGGAAAACACTGGGATCACAATGACGGAGACAAAAAAATAAATACGATACAAGGCTTAATATCCTTGTACCTAAGTTTTTCAACATAAGAGATGCTATTTGTAAATATATTTAAAACTTTTACAGGTTTATATTTTATCTTTTTATCCTTTTGTTTAGAAGAGAGTGCAGTCAAGTGAGTACTGTTGTTGATGTTGAGTTTATTTGATCAGTTCTCTGGAAACAGAATCTGAAATGAAGACCTTCACAAAGTACAGAAGACAAATGTAGGAGACATAGTTGTAAGAAATTAGGGAAGAGGCCAGGTGTTGTGGCTCCCGCCTGTAATCCCAGAACTTTGGGAGTCTGAGGCTGGCAGATCACGAGGTCAGGAGTTTGAGACCAGCCTGGTCAACATAGTGAAATCCCGTCTCTATTAAAAATACAAAAATTATTCTGGTGTGGTGGTATGTGCCTGTAATCCCAGTTACTCAGGAGGCTGAGGCAGAATTACTTGAAACCGGGAGGCAGAGGTTGTGCTGAGCCGAGATAATGCCACAGCACTCCAGCCTTGGTAACAGGGCAAGACTCTGTCTCAAAAAAAGAGAGAAATTACAGACGAAAACATTGGGCAGAAGCTACTCAACAATGCAGTTACAACTGAGGCATAGTTAATCTCAACAGAAGGCATAGGAGCTGTGATACTTCTTTAATGCACTCTGGGATGAATCTTTGCATTCCTCATCTAGACATTATCCAAGGGCGACCCTGGGAGGAGTAATAACATTGTTTAAGCAGATCCATTGTTTTAAGCAGATCCCTGAGGATAAGGGCAATTCTAAATGGATGAAGTTATAACTGACCAGCAGTTGATATCTACTTTAACTAGGAGATACGTGTGTCTACCTTCCAGAGGGTATGTGAGTAGAGCAACCCAGTATCTACCACATTGTGTTTTATTTTTTGTACCTTTCTGTAGTCTTATGCTCTGGGACAATAATAATACTCAAATACACAAATCATCTGGAATGCTTATAAAAAATACATATTTTGGGTACCCACAGAATTATCAGAATGTCCTAATTTTAAGATAAAGAATCTCATTCTTAATCTGCATCCCAAATTATACTGATATCGTGACAAGTGGTTCACATGGAAGGAAGACTCATCTCTATGGTGATCTTGTTGTGTATCCTTTTGTTCTTGTTTTTCCATTTTTGGTTACCTAACTACTTATTTAGAAGCATTTATTTTGATGACTAGTTCGTGTATCAGTAGTAACACATCACCCAATGTTAATTAACAAAAGCATTTCATTATTGGTGTATAAATCATTTTAGAGTCAAACTCATTTTGTTTTCATTCAGAGGTAAAAATGCAGCCTGTTTTATCTTTATAAGTAGAATACATTTAGTAATAGAATATTAGACAAGTTAAATCATGTTATTTTTCTGTCTTAAATGGTAAAACATCAGCCTGACCAATATGCCCTCTTACCCCAGGTCTTCTGCAAATGCAATAAAATCTCATTGATTATAAGAAGCAATAACTATTTTTAGCAGTACATTTGTGAATGTCATTTCTTCTAACTGCTCACTCAGTATCTTATCCGAAGATGTTTGTGAAATGCGAATAGCTAAAATGTAAGACTTACTTTTGAAGAAGAGATGTAATTTCATATGGTGTGTATGTGTGTTTTTTCTCACTGAAGCAGTTAGCAGCTGCAGCAGGTAGCATTGCAGAGATGGGTAGATTCTTAGAAAAGCTTAGAGGCCCTTAGGGCACATTTTTATTCTAGGTCTCAGGTTGCAAAAGCAACTAATAGACAACATCAGGAGATAAATGCAAAAGCTGCATTCCCAACCTGAGTTGAAAACAGAGTGTATTTATTTTTTATCTTGAAAAACATTTTAGAAAGCCTGAAATCTCAGCCTGGCTTCAGAGGCTAACTGACCCCATTTGAACTTATTTTATCTTCTATTCTATTCTCTCTTTGCATGGCACTTAGAAAAGATTGGTGCTAAGCATCATCCCCTAATTTATAACAGGCCACTTGAAGTATATGGGGACCATGCTAAGACCATAAAAATGATGGGTATATTCAAATCTACCCCCAAAGGCTGAGGGAGCTGAGATGCTGAAGAAAGATACTAAAAAAAAGTCAGTTTCTCAGAAATACATATTTAATAGGGACTTATGAACAGAAATGATATCTTGGGTGGTTGTGATATGGTGGATTTCTGCAATCGCCCTCTAGAGAATGTCCTTTAGATAGCAAGCATTTAGGGTAAAGACAAGTGCAGCTAGTTACATCTCAGACTTCCATGCTGAGACTTGTTACTTCTGGGGAAAAAGACCTTGCTTAAGAACACCGTGGGATGCAGGAGTCAAACACTGGGCATTGTGGTGGTTTTGCCTCAAGATGGTGACATAGTCACTCATGCCATGCAGCAGGCTGTTTTCCTGCCCTATTCAATAAGTGATTATTTGTTCTTAAATATTGCCTCAACAGGACAAAAGTAAAATAAAATAACAACAATAATAAAGCTTGTGACTTTTTGTAACAAGAACACACTCATCATTCTTATAATTAAATCTTCAAATTGTTTGTTCTCAGTTTGTACCACTGCAAAATCTTTCACTATATTTTTCTCCTCCCAAATATATTGTCTTGGCAACATCATATGTCTATTATAACATCAACCTTCATCTGTAGCTTTAATCTACAATTTTGGACTCAAACATTACTTTAATGTCTCATTAAATTGTTCACTCTTTCAGCAGACATTTATTTGGCACCAAATAAATATATATATTGAACAAACATGTTGTTTGCTCTCATGTAACTTACAATGTAAAGGAAAGGATAAAAATATGGGTACATTTATTTTTATGTTTAATATGTTGATATGGACTGAACATATTTTTGTCCTCCAGAAATTGAAATATTGAAGCCCTAATCCCCAATGTGAGGGCATTTGGATAAAAGATGTTTGGGAGGTAATTAGGATTAGATGAAGTCACGAGGATTGAGGTTCCCATGATAGGATTAGGTGATAGAATTTGTTGGATAAACTCCAGATATTTTGTGGAGTTAAAGACAAAATGAAGTGCTCATGGATTTATAAGGATAAAAGAAAGAGTTCTCCAAAACAATACATGAACTTGTGACTAGATAAACTATATGAATTATAACAGAGTTTTCTAAAGGGGCAGTATTCTCAGACTAAAAGAGGAGCATATTTTGAAAATTTCACAACAAGGCTTTTGGGCCCATGTTAAGTTGGAGGTGTCTTTCAACCTCTAATATGAGATATCAAGTGGGCAATTCAATATGCAAACTGAACATTTATAGAAAAGTCTATATGCAAGATCCAGAATAAAATTATAGATTATAAGCATAGACTTATAGGTTGAAATTAATTATAGATCAGAGCTGTTTTTAAATCCAAGAGCCAAAATGAGTGCTCCCTGAACAGCATATAGATACAATAATAAAATCCAGCCTCAAATGGACCTCATTTTATAGATCATGAATGAAGAAAGAGCTAACATAGAGAAAGAACAGTTGGTGAGGTACAAAAATCAAGGTAGTGTAAGGTAATTGAAGACAAAATAAAATAAAATTATCAATTTTTCCAAATATATCTGAGGGTTCAAAAATATGAAAAAGAACTCATTATTGAATTTTGAAAGGTAGAAATCAAGGAGAATCTAAAAGAAGAACCTCAATGGAGTTACAGGAACAAAACTGAGGGAAAATTTGTTTAAGGATTTGTGAAGTAAGAAGCAGGGACAACCAAATGTGGATAACTTTTTCAACCCATTTTGCTATGAAACAAATCAGAGATATAGAATGGTAAACTTAGGAAAATACAGAGTTAAGGAGGGAATTTCTAAAGTTAAAAATACTAAAGTATATATCTACAATAATATAAATGATCTAAAAGAGAAATAAATTGAAGATAAAAGAGAGTGTAGAAAAATGACAAGAAAAGAAATTCAGAAACCACAAAGAGGCAAATGAAAAGAACATATCCAAAACCAAGTCACTGGACTACAAGAGTGTCAGGGGTAAAAGTATAGCCTTCACATACAAGGTCTTTAGGGAAATGGGTTGTGAGAAAAAGCAACAGTCAAGTTATAATAAGGGGTAAAGATGGAGGGAACACAAAAAATATTGAGCATATGGACAAATTTGTTACAGGGAATCATTGAATTGAATGTACAGGATAGTTAACCAGTGTGAATCTGGTGTGAGTCTCTGGATGTGACTAAGGTAAACAGATAAATGAATTATTGTAGGGTTCCATGGAAATATACAAATATGTTGAAAGTGTATTCTAGGTAATTCACAAGTACAGATATTTAGGTTATATATATTGATTATAGCATTATATATTCTTAAGTGATACTTAACTCTTTTATGAGGCCTTTATAAGCCTTTTCTGGCTGTGTTTTATGTATTACATGTTCCTATATTACATCTGCAAATCTCCATTCTGTTCATTATCCTGTTTTTTGTTTGTTTGTTTCTTTCTTTCTTTTAGTTTTGTTTTTTGATTTTCTGTTCATGTGTGTTTTTCTCCCACCACGTGTTTTTAGGGCAGAAACTGTGTCTCCTATATCTTTAGATTCTACATGCATATGTTGGTGCTTACAGAGGACACAAAAGGCCCTAGAAATATATTAGTTAAAGACATTACTTGATGTTAAAATATTAAGTTTTAAACACACAGAGAATAAAATAGTAGTGTCATTCAGGAGCATAGTAATGAGATTTTCTTTGTAGGTTTCTTAATATGTAATACAAAGCATAAACATTTTTAATTCCCATGAACTTGGGACCCTTTTGGAGGGTTGAGTTGGAAATACTGCTTTATCAAAGGGATTTGTTCTCATGAGCGGAATCATGTTAGAATTTATCTAATCTTTTTTTTATGCCCGAAAAAGAAACAACAACCTATTTGTATGCAGAGAAACTTGAAACCCACTAGGTGTCTCAATCAGAGAAAATTTAACACAGAATTGGTTACATGGGTGACTGAAGACCAGAGGAACTCAGTGTATGAGAAAGTAAGTAAGAGATTAGAAACAGCAGGAAGCACTACCACTCCTAGGACTGGAGGGACACATGAAAGAAGTGATGTTATGTGAGCCCTGAAGCTTCTCTATAGCAGAGGCAAAACCTCAGCAGGATCTGGGACCACAGAGAAAAGGACTATTTTGCAGGAGCTAGAATCATAAGGAAGAAACAGCTGATACCAGTGAGGGCACTGGAAACATATTCTGAGAACACAGAAATAATCTTACCTCTTCTCTACACTTGACCTCTATTCTTCCAGTTTCTCCCATTGCTAGAGGGCAAAGGAACTTAGATAAGGTTGTTCCTAAAATACTAAGCAAAGAAAGAAGGGAAAGTATGAAAATGTATTTAAGACAAAATAGGCAAATTGCAGATAGATGTTCTAAGATCATGGGTATGCAAAGATAAATCTCTCAAATATATTTTGCTAAATAATATAAGGTGATCACAAAATATTTACAACTGTGTTCTTACAATGGAATGATTTGGCTGAAACTGCTATAGGCAATGGACTCATTTGGAAGTGTTGCCCATTTATTCATGTATTTATTTGTATTGACAAAGGAAAATCTATGACTACATTTTTAGTTCTTTATTTGGTTCATACATTATAAGAAAAATCCATTCTTCTTATCTGATTTAGAAAGAATAGTGTTAAGACGGTAGAGTTTACTGATTTTGAAAGCCTAGGAAGAAATTGATTGAGCACTATTTCCAGTCTCAGATCAGTGTTGAATGCCATTTTTAGTCTGAAATTACCCATTTGATTCTGCTACAGGAAAATGATGTTAGACAATTTAAGTAATAGCAACCAAAATTAATGAACATGTTTTCATTAAATTCAAACGTACTGAAAGTATTGTCATTGAAATCACTTTTCCCCACGCAAAAAAGAATATTGTATTTTCAGTGTTTTCTTTCTAATAATTTTCACATAAAATACCGTAGCATATGCCAAGATAACTCCAGTATATTTTACCAATAATTTCCTAATTGGGGATTGGGTTTGAGTCCATTTTTCTTTCATAAGAGGATATATATGTTTCAAAACAGAAGGGGAAAGTATCTTCAATGAAAACTCATCACAGATAACTTACATTTGATTAATATTGTTGATATTAGTGGATCTTTTTCCTCTAAACCTAGCAGTTTTTTTGGCAAGTAAAACATTGTTTTTCTGTCTCTGAATAAAAAATAAATCAGGTTAGTAAAGAACAGTCACAGAAATCATATAAACTACTAAATCAAAATGCACCTAAGCTTTCAGCTCCTTCTTGGGTTACTTAATCAGAACTTTTTAGGCAAAGTCAGAGTAGGCCTGCAGGGAGTGACAGGGACCTCGTTCAAATAGAAGAAATACCCTAAATCTAAGCCTAGAAGGAAGAGAAAGCACATCTTACAGAGCAGCCCATAAATCTATGTATATAAAATATTGAGTTTGAATGGTAACAAAATAAAATATAAAACCAGAGTGTTCATAAGGATGACTTAGATCATGAGAGCTCTGGGATTTGGCACATTATTCTAAGAGTGATGGAATTTCATTGAATTTTTGTAATAAAGAGACATGATCAAATTTTAATTTTAAAATATCATTCCTGCTTTAGTGTTGAGAAAACATTGATAGGAATATTGCAATAGATTGAAGGCAGAGAAAGCAATTCAAATACCACTGCAATTATCCTTGAAAGATGATAGTAGTTCTTCAGCTACTTATAGGTTGAGGGATTAGAGAGAACTGGGCTGATTTAAAAGCCACAAGAAAGAAAGCAGTGAAAAGCCATTGGTTAGATGGAACATTTGAATTAGAAAAAAAGGGTTAAATGTGACAATAATTTCTGACTTCCTGACTTATTTTTAACTTAATTTTGTGCCTCAGTATGTTCAATAAGGTTAATGGCGTTTTGTAAGCCTACATATTGGGGGGTCAATTAAACAGCCTTTCTAAACATAATCGCCAGGTATTTTTTTTTTCTCCAATAAGTAGGATGTAGAATCACAAAATTAGAAGTGATCTTAAATGTCATTTAGTTCAGTGTTCCAAATGATATGGCTAATCTTATGTGCCAACTAAGCTAGATAAGGGTGTTTGGTTGTCCGGGTAATACTAACCTAGATGTTGAGGTGAAGGTATTTTGCTTCAGAAGTGATGAAAATTAAAATTAGTAGACATCGAATAAAGCACATTACCCTTCATGATGTGGGTGGGCCTCAATTCAATCAGAGGAAATGCTTGAGAAAAGACTGAGGTTTCCAGAAACCAAACCAAAACAAAACAAAACTGCTTCCAAGCTGCAACATAGAGTTTATACCTGAGTTTCCAGCCCTTTGAATAAAGACTGCAACATCAATTATTACCTGAATCTTCAAACTGCTAGCTTCACAACTGCATGAGACTATTTTTAAAAATAAATATTTCTTTCTGTCTCAGATCTCTTCTGTTGGTTGTTTCTCTGGAGAATTCTGACTAATACATCAACTAATACGAAAATCTTTGCTACAACATTTCTGTTAGAAAGCCTAGCTATTTCTACTTGAAATATTACTGTGAAGGAAATTTAGTTTCATCAGAAATATTTTTTCCTTTGTACGGGGAGACACTTTGGTTGTTTGAAATTTCTTTTCTTTCTTTCTTTCTTTTTTTTTTTCTGATGGAATGGGAAGAAAGATTGTGCATTGTGTGGTTACTTTTTGGTATGTAAAATGAGAAAATTGACAGCATCTCTTTTTACCATATAATATTAATGAGAGGGTCAAATAGGAAGAAACATGTTTGAATTACTTAGCATTTTTACACAACTTTACAATATTAGGTTTAGTTATTATTACCACATTCTCTTCTGAACCATTATAAACTTCATAAAAACTGATTATTATTGAACATCTATGATGTACATACACTGGTGCTTTACACTATTAGTGATTAATATGAGTTTCGTTCTACAAGTTATTTGAGAATTTTTAGTTGTTTTCTATAAGTAAACATTAATTCTCTTCCAAATGCTGATGTTTTTAATTGACAGTTAATCTTCCCTTGTACTACATCTGGGTTCATGAAAGCTTACATAATATCACAAAACTGGATATTTAGAGCAATGGGTAACAAAACCTGGTATTTTGTCAATACAGAGAATGCTCATCAGACCCTACTTTTCTGTGTCAATTGTCAATTCATTTTTTAAGGCTCCTTCAATGCCCATGACTTTCATGGCAATTATAAAGCTTCTCTCAGGTGCCCTGAAATTCACTTTGCTACCTTCTTCCACCACGACTAAGAGAAAACGTGGTGAACTGCCTAAGACCCGTACACCTAGATGTATTGAGTGTTTCTCACTGTAAAACATGATAGTTTTCCACCTATCTGTAGGAGAGGGAACATTTGTTCTTTTTTGAATGCCTCAAATCTATAAGGGAGAGTTCTCATTCCCCACCCCTGCTGTGCCCTGCCTCTCACAATCATTTGGCTCAACTACTGGGAAAAAAGCAGGGTGTGCAATTGACCTAATATAGGGTGCCCTACATTCTTTTTGTCCCTTCATGTTGTCTAATCCCATGGAGTACACATAGATGGTATAGAAATAGAAATGGAGATATAAAATGAAAAAAAAGATAGGAAATGAAATATATTTTTAAAAAGAAAAATAGATATAGATATAGGTGATGTGTAGGTGGAATTTCTTCCACTCACTAACTGTTGCTCCTTGATGTCCTCTTCTACTCTTTACCCACTGTAAATTCCATTGTCAATCATTACAGATCCTCTCTTGCTTAAGCCTATACCAAGATTCTTTCGCCCCATGGGTTTTACACACTTGGTTAAATCCTAAATTCTGTCTACTCTGTGTTTTCTTTTGGTCAGTTCCACAAGGCTAGAGGGAAAATACAAAACCATATGTGTGTGTGTATTGGTTCTTAATGCTTCCTAGCTCTCAAGCAATACTTTGCTAATTCTCTCTCCCACTGTGAAGAGTCACTATTTCACTCCTTTTCTTCTCTAAGCAGTCTGTATGTTCTTTCACATTTTTATCCTCAACTTTGTATTTTACCAGGAGAATTAAAAGCAATGCCATAGACTCCTGTTATAATTTCTATGCATCTATACGTACAAATATCTACAAGCACTTTCTTTGTGTTTAGTTACCCATAATTCTATCTAAAACCTATCTCTTTACTTGGGCATTAGATCCTGTATGTTGAAATCATATATAATCCATCATATTCCTCTCCAACAAGTTAATATCAGACAAGGAATTGTATCTTTGGTGATATAATCAAGCTTGATGGCTTTAAATACAACCTATATATTATTAACTCCCCAGTTTTTTTTTCTCCAGTAGCAATCCTGTATCCTGTATTTCACCATTCTCAACATTTCCACTTGGATATCTAATGTATACCTCAAACTCAACATAGCCAAGAGGTAATTTTTGCTCTTTATGCCGAAACCTGCTCTACCAATAACCTTTCTCCAATTGGTTGATACCAATTTCCTCTTTCTACTTGTTTGAAATAAACTATTAACATTTTGAAGTCATTTCTGTTTTCTCTATTTTATATTCTGTGTCAAATATATCAGAAAATATTTGCTCAACATTCGAAATACATGCTAAATACAATCAGTTCTCATTACTCAATCACTGCCATGCTGACCCAAATCCTCTTAGTTCTCCTTTGGATCAGTGCAAATTGCATTTTAATAGTTTCCCCTGCCCCCATGCTTGGCCCCTTATAGTCTGCTCTGAATTATTCAACCAGAGTAAGTGGATAATTCACTGCCCTGTAGAATATCTTACAATGGCTCCTCATTCCACAAATACTGAAGTCACTGAAATGGTCTATAAGATTCTTCTACAGTTTACCCATTACCTCTGAATTCATCATCAACTTCTCATCCATTGCATACTCATCTCCAACTACACTAGCTTCCTTCCTGTAACCACAGTATACTAAGAATACTTTCATCTTAATGCATTTTCTCCAACTATTTCCTCTGACTGGCCCACTCTTCCCCTAGGTATTCATTTGACTAACTCCATCATTTTCTTTAACTCTTGGTTTAAATTGTATCTTCTCAATTAGGTCTAATCCTGCCTGACCTACTTAATACTACATATTTCCTTCCCCCACACACACCATGTTAAATCTCCTTTAGACTGCTCCTATCTCCATTTTTAACAATGTATAATTTACCTATCTACTATGGTTACTTGTGACTTTCATCCCTTACTTCTATATTAAAAGATAGAAACAGATAGGACAGATATCTGTGCTACTTTGTTCAGTAATATATTCTAAATAATGGGAATAGAATCTGGAGTGTAATAGGTGGTAATAAATGAATATTAATTAAATAATATAGGGGTGAAGCCTATTGTTTTTTCATTGGTGTTCCTAGAGATGTATCTGTTTAAACTTTTTTTTCTTTTTGTTTCTGGCATTCTACCCCAAAATCATAGAGATCACTAAGTCTAAACTGATTGAGATAAAGTCAGGTATATAAGGAAAACTATCTTAAAATTGTCAGCTCCTACATAAAATGGTAATCAGCAACTGTTTGCCTGCTTTTTAACTTAGTTCTCAGAACACTTTGAAGATTGTGTTAGCAACAGCATTTTATATAAGAAGAAAAAGCCATTTAGAAAATTAAGTAATATACCCAAGGTCATACAACGAGATAGTGACATAATTACTTTTTGAGCTGATGTATTTTTAACTTTATTCCCTCCATGTCACACAGAGAATCATGATCATGTTCCACTTTTATTTCTTATCTCTATTTAAATGCCCTGCTTCTTCATATATTTTCTACTTTCTTATCACTCTAATCACATTCTTTAGGCTATAAATTAAGCCAATGATTACAGGCTGCCCACCCCCAACCCCAATCAAAGTGAACTTGTATATCAAGTCTTAGGTTCACTTTGAATATATAAATATGGAAATATGTGTCACAGGTTTATATCTTAAAAAAAAAAGTTGTTAATTTACAATACCATAATAACATACTGGTATTAGTGTTTGCCATGACACAATTAGCATACTTAACTCTCTATATGGTGAATGGGAGAAAATATTAAAACATGTATTTGTTCCTAGGTTGCTTCCTTGCATTTCTCCTTTACGCTCCTCCTCCATTCCATTTTATTCCATGACTCTCTTCTTTTAACATTTGTGAAACCCCCACTAACTATGAGATATATTACTAGGTAGTAGAAAGCACAAATATAAAGACAGGTGTAATCAAAGCATTCAGAGTCCAAATTGGAGTGATATCTGTGTACAACAGATTGTGATATATTTTTCTTTAAATGCTGTAACGAAAATACATACAAGTAGGGAAAATAGGTTTTATTAGCATCTCATTATTTTTTCTAAGTATGTTTCTGTGTGTGCTTACCTAAAGCTATTACTTTGAGATAAAAATCACTTTTTTGACTGTGCATCATGGCTCACTCCTGTAATCCCAGTACATTGGGAGGCTGAGGCAGGTGCATCACTTGAGCCCAGGAGTTTGAGACCAGTCCGGGCAACAAGGTGAAACCCTATCTCTAACAGATATACAAAAAATTAGCCAGGCATAGTGGCACATGCCTGTAGTCCCAACTACTCAGGAGACTGAGATTTCAGGATCGCTTGAGTTTAACAGGCAGAAGTTGCAGTGAACCGAGATGGTGTCACTCCAGCCTGGGCAAGAGAGTAAGACCCTATCTCAAAAAAAAAAAAAAAAGAAAAGAAAAGTCACATCATTAAAATTTCTACTTCTGTTTAAGTGTTATTATGTAATGAAGAGATATAGGAATTACTCACACACATTCCATGAGGTTCTAAAGATTTTATTTAAATAATATTGAAGATACTTTCATAGTAATTTAGTTTCAACCCTCAAGAAAAATGATCTCCAGAAAATGAGCGTTTTGTATAGCTTTTTGCAGACTTAAACTGGAACAATTTTAAGGACTATTTAGCACTAAGCTAAACGATGCTTTAAATAGTAGTAGCATACCTTTTCAATTTAATGGTTCTACAGCTTCAATCACCAAAACTTAGCCAAATTCTGTTTCAAATTGAAAACCAAAAAAGGTGTTAAACCTAAAAGAGCTTGAAGCCAGATAAAACCTAGATGAAATTTTATTCCACATATTGTTGTACTTGTTTGGTTGAGTCAAATTCAATATTATTGTGAATGTCAGGAGGAACTTGGCATCAGTGCTGCAAATATTTTGTTTGGCAATATGTATTTAAACAACTGAGTCAACATAGCCTCATCTGTGCATCTTTCTACTAACAAGGGACTCAAAGTTTGCATTCCAGGCACTGGTGCTAGCAAAGACCAGTGTGGCAAGTCCTACGAAGGGTGAAAATATTAATTCATTATTCTGAAGGCAATGCTTCCTATCAATATATGGAAAGAAATAAAAGTAAATTCACAAAATTACATAGAAATCAATGTAGAATAGAAATTATCATATAGTAGTCATTAAGCATCTTTTGAACTCCTTTTCTGGCTTGAGAATTTTATCCTGTTATGATTCACATTTATCAATGTAGAAGTCAAAACTTACCTTTCTAATTAGCAGATATATGTAATTCTATGATTCAGAAATGAAAAAGCAGAGGTACACAAAATTCATTCTTTCTTTAGGCATTGGAGATATCAAGCTTTAGGGGAACAACAATGTCAGGGCTTCTACTATCCAGTCCCTTGGCTCATCTATAATACACATGATGTGTTTGATGAGATTCCCAATGCAGAATGCCAGCAGCAGTAGCTTCTTCCTTAAGCCAATCTCTATGCTGTTCTATGTGCTTTTCCTTGTTGAGTAACTTACTCATGAGTTACTTCTGGTACTTTAAGAGAGTCCATGAGGTATGATGTATCATTTAATAAATGTAATGCCTAATTCCATTCTGATGTTTGAAACCAAGAACTCTGTGTAATGGCACAAATTATCGTATTATGGCTCAACTTTTCCATGACTCTTGACAATCTTCACAATTTTTCGACCTACTGTTTCTGTCATAAAATTCTAGACAAACACACCAGCCCACACCCACATACATTCTCACACACAACTTTCATTTAGGTTTTGGTTTTCTCTTCTATCATGAAGACTTCTGAGACCAGCTGGAGGAAAGCATACAGAGAAACTTGCAATACCATAATAAATTCATAGTAATCAACATTTAAATGTTGAAATTTATAGATTTCCAATGCATTTTATCTACATTTAACTTTACATATCTCCATCTCCCTCTTCTAGAATCTTAATTCTCATGAAAGCCTTTGTCACTGTGAGCAACTCTACTTTTTACAAAACACTTTAATCCTTTTACTTTCCTGACACGTAAACTGAATTTTCATACTGTATGTCCATTGTTTTTTCTTGTTCATTTCACCTCTAATTCCCAATAGTCAAACTATCTAAAGAAAATGTTGATAAGTTTCAATGCTTCTTAGACTCAAAATACTCAGATCTGGATTGTCTATCACCTCAAAAGCATTTGCTTTCCTTCTCTTCTCCTGTCCACCCTTTCTTTCGATGTTTTCTCCTATATTAGGGAGTAGCAGCACCATCTATTCAATCTAAAACCCAGAAATTCAGAGTCTATGTCTCTGCCTTCCCCCTCAATTCTAATATTCCATCAATCACCAGTTTTACCAATTCTACCACCGCTTACATGTCTCCATAATTCCTCTGCTTTGTTCTTCTTTGATATACACAATAATGATTAGTTCAAGACACCACATTTCTTACCTATATTACTGCAAAATGTCTGGCAAACTAGATATTATCCCCATTCTCTTACACTTTCCTATCTATTCTCTATAGTGCAGCCATAAAAATAAGCCTAAAGCATCAATATCTTGCCCAATATGAGTTCTTTCTAAAGATTCTAGTTTGGATAATATCTAATCTTCTTTTTTCATGGCCTATCCGATCCCAGACAACCTCTCTAGGCACATAGTCCCCTAAAGCTCTCTTGCATGCTAAAATGTAAGCAGGAGGAGATTGATAAATTTCTAAAAAGCACCTTGCTTCTCTTATACTTAGAGGCTTAGCATATTACTAACTACTACTAATATGCTTTTTTAGAGAAGTGATTTATAATGTACTAAAAACAGTAGATGTCTTTTCTAAGTCTTCTCATAAATACTGGCATGTTATTCATATAATTATTATAATAAATCTTAATGATTATTTAATTATATATAGTTTTAAAGAATATTGAAAACCTTGTGAAAGTAGATAATTTTTAAAGAATTTCTCCACATTTTCCCTCAAAGTCTAGCAGTATAAAACTAATTGAACAACAGATAATTGATACAAATCTGTGAAATAAATGGTAATAGTTAATTTTAAATGTCAGCTTGACTGGGTTCAGGGATGCCCAAATGGCTGGTAAAATATTATTTCTGGGTGGGTCTGTGAGGGTGTTTCTGAATAAAACTGGAATTTAAATCAGTGGACTAAGAAGATCTACCACCACCAATGTGGGCAGGCATCATCCAATCCCTTGTGAGCCTAAATAGAACAAAATGATAGAGGAAAGGTGAATTCTCTCTCTCTCTCTCCTTGAGTTGGAACATCCATCTTTTCCTGTGCTTGGACATGGGTGCTCCTGGTTCTCAGGACTTCAAACTCTGGGATTTGGTCCAGTGCCTTTCCCTCCAATACCCTCTCATCACTTCTTAGCATTTCAGCTTTGGACTAGGAGTTACAACAGCAATAATCCTGGTTCTCGGTCTTTCAGACTTGGATGAGTCCCTCCATGGCCTCCATAATCAAGTGGGCAAATTTCTATAATAAGCTTTTCCTGATATATATCTATGTATTAGTCCATTTTCATGCACTGAAAAAGATACTGAAAACTAGGTAATTTTTAAAGAAAAAGAGGGTAAATAGGCTCACAAGTGGCTGGCAGGCCTCACAATCATGGAAGAAGGTGAAAGGCACACCTTACCTTGGCGTTAGGCAAAAGAGAGAATGAGAACCAAGTGAAAGGGGCTTCCCCTTATAACACCATCAGATCTCGTGAGACTTATTTACTACCAGCAGTGAATGATCGGAGAACAGTATGGGGGTAACAGTTCCCACGATTCAATTGTCTCCCACCAGGACCCTCCCACAGTACATGGGGGCTATAATTTAAGATGAGATTTGGGTGGGGACACAGCAAAACCATATCAATCTATATGAGTGTGTGTGTGTGTGTATGTGTGTATACATACACATGTCAATCTATGTGTGTATATGTATATACATACATATATACAAATAGGATATCTGTGTGTGTGCACATATACTTGCGTATATATACATGTGTATATATGTATGTATATATACACACACACAGATATCCTATTTGTTCTGTTTCTCTGGAGAACCCTAACACATAAATAATATTCATTCTAACACATAAATATTATTCATTCTATATGTAGATTCATTATTATAGATTCATTTTTTGCAATAAATATACAAACACACACATACATACACAACAACTTTGGGGAGTATATTTGAAGTTCAATAAATTATACTTACTCGAATACACAATTTGAGAAATTTCATATTTTTTTTTCTGAGAATGTATCATCATAAGTAAAATAACAAAAAATGTCATCAACTTCAAAAGTTACCTCTTGTCCCTGTGAAATTTATCTGTTCCTTAACCTCTGTCCCAAGAAACCACTGTCTGCTTTTTGTTACCATATATTGATTTGCATTTTCTAGAATTTATATCAACAGAATCACACATTATGTAGTTTCTAGTCTGATTTATTTAACTTAGCATAATACTTTTGAGATTCATTCAAGTTATTGTGTGTGTAAGCAATCTGTTTTCTTTTATGTTGAATAATATTCCATTGTGAGGATATAACACAGGTTGTTTATTTATATTCTGGTCATAGACACTGGGTTTATTTCCAGTCTTTGACTATTATAAATAGAGTTGCTATAAACAATCACTAGGCAACTTTTTATATTTCTCCTGAGGAAATACTTAATTGTGTTGTTCTGATTAATAAAGTAGTTTTACCATTTCACATATCTACCTTTCTCTCAGCAATGTTTTGAAATGGCTATTGTAGAAGTCTTGAACATCCCCATTCAATTCATTTGTATTTTATTTTATTACTATTTGTATATTTTGATATTACTATAAAACGGTTTTTAGAAGTTAATTTCATTGAAACAATGACTGGAAATAATAGCTGTCTTGAGGTGGAAGCCATGAGTTGAGAAAAGCAAAATAATCACATACAAGGGCCCGCATCACAGATGCTTGAAAGCAGCCTTAAGAGCATGAACTGCCAACCCAACTTTTTATAATAAAAAGTAACCTCTATCCACTATTTATAAATGAAAAATAGTTCATTGAAGTAGTGTTTTGAACATCTATACTATGCATTAAATTTGAATAAGTATCCATATTATTTACTCTTTTAAATATTATCTGCTCACTGGATGTCAGCATGAAGGTGGAATAGGACTTTCCAGTGCTCATTCCTGCAACAGGAACATCAATTTGAACAACTATTCGTGCACAAAAACACAGTCATCATCACTAAGGAAACCAGATGATAGATGACAGTACCTAGCTGTACCACAGAAATCAGAGAAGAGTCTTTGAAGAGGGTAGGAAGGGCAGTTTTACTTTACTCATGTTCCCTCCTTCAAACTCAGACATAGTGTGGAGAGATGTACTGTCTGATTGGGGGAAGGAGAGGAAAGTGAGCACCAGACTTTGGCTTGGACTCCAATACTAGGCCTGCCCCAGTAAAGCCCAGCACCAAGCAGGTCCCCAAGGCCCCAGACCCCAAACTCCTACCCTCAGACTGAGCCATCAGACCTGCCCTGTTGTCAGGCTGGATTCTGCAATCTCAGACTCCAGGCCTGCCTGGCAAACTCAGTCTCCAGGACCATCCACCTCAGGCCAACCCCAGCAGCCTCAGGCTCCCAACTGGCCCAGCACCAGCTTGGCCCCTGTAGCTTCTGGCTACAGGCCCACTCCAGGGTCTGACCAGCCCCACAGATTCTGGCTCCAGGTCTGCCCTGTATACTCTATCTCTAGGTGCACTCTAGAATCAGGCCCACCCTGCCAGCCTAAAATCCTGCACCATACCTAGCACTAGGCTTGTCTCTACTTCCCTAATTATAAGGCTGACACACATAGACCCAGACTGGCCATCTCCTGCAAATATAGGTTATAGGATGCCCAGTACCAGGTCATCCTCTGGGGCCCCTGGCTCTAGGCCCACCTCAGGCTCCAGATCAATCCAAAGTCAGGATGATGCACACAACCCCAGGCTTTAGGCCTATGCCAGCATCAGGTCAGCACTCTGGTCTCAAGCACCATGCTAGCACCCCAGACATAAGCTTCAGGCCTGTCCCTGTGGATCCAGCTTCCACAGCAGCATACCAGCGCCCATGAACCCCAGACCCAGATCAATGCACACAATCCCAGGGTCCAGATGGCCAGATATAGGCTCTATACCTGTCCCAGCATAAGACCAGTAAACCCAGAACTGACCTAACATCTGGGTCCACTGGGACATGCCTGGAGGCTGAGTCAACTGGGGCTGGGCTGGTGCTCAAGTGGATTTGAAACCTGAGTCTATAGGACAGGACTGTATCCTGCTATAGTTCATGTGTCCTGGATAGGGTCTAGCCCAATAAACCCCAAAGCCAATCTGGCCTCTCCGGACCAAGGCTCCAGTACCACCCTAGAAGGCTCAGGCTCTAGGCCAATTCCTATGGACTCTTGACCCAGCTATGCCCTGCAGACTCAGGCTTCAGGCCGACACTAGCACTAAGTCAGCCCCAGTGAACTTAGCCTCCAGGCATGTCCCAGTGAACCCAGATGTCAGGTTCATTCTGATGCCTGGCCAACTGATGTACAATCAGGGTCAAGGTCCACCCCAGAGCCCCATCAGCCCTTGTGGACCCAGGCTTCAGGCTCACCCCTACGAATACAGCATCTACTGATACAGATATAGACACAGAGCCTAGAGATAAACAGACATAAACACAGATAAAGATAGATTACAGACACACATACAGATACAGTCCCCACCAATACACTAGGCCCACCCTCACTTTCCTTTTAAGCACACACATGGGCTGATAGTAAGAGGTTGGATAAAGATATTTTATGCGAATGGAAACCACAAGACAGAGGAGGTAGCTACACTTATATCAGATAAAATAGATTTCAAATCAAAAGCTGTAAAAAGAGACAAGTGCCAATTCATTAAAAGGATATAACAATTATAAAAGTACATGAATCCAAAATTGGAGAACCTAAATATATAAAGTAAATATTAACACATAAAAGGAAGACATAGATTATAATAACATAATAATGGGACTTACATCCTTCACCACTGGCAATAGGTAAATTATCCCGACAGAGTATCAACAAGAAAACATTGGACTTAAACTATACTTTAGACTAAATAAATCTAACAAGCATATACCAAACATTCCATGCAACTTCAGTAGAATACTTACTTATTCTTTGCAAATACACACAGAACACTCTCCAGGATATATTATATGTTAGTCCACAAAACAAGTTTTAACATATTTAAAAAGAATTAAATCATATCAAATAAATGGTATGAAACCAGAAATCAATAACAGGAGAAATATTGGAAAATTCACTTATATATGAAAGTTAAACACTATGCTCCTGAAGAATTAATGAATGAAAGAAATTAAAAGAAAAATTTAAAAATATTTTTGGGAAAAAAAATTAAACATATAACATAGCAAAGTGTATGGGATGCTTATAGCTATACACGCTTTCATCAAAACAAGAAAAATCAAACAACTTCATGCATGCATCAAGGAACTGGAAAAGAGCAAGCTAAGCCCAAACGTAGTAGAAGAAAGAAAATAATAAAGATAACAGTAGAAAGAAATGCTAGATAAACAACAGAAAAGAACAATGTGCTAGTCTGTTTTGTGCTACCATAACAGAATACAACAGACTGGATAATTTAAAAAAAGAAAAAGAAAAACAACAACAACAACAAAACAAACAGATACTATGAGCTCACAGTCCTGGGGGCAGGAAGGTCCAAAATCAAGGTGCTGGAATTTGGTGAAGGCCTTCTTACTACGTCATAAGATGGCTGAAGGCATCACATGGTGAAGGACAGATGAACAAGGAAGGGCAACAGAGAGCAAGAGATAGAGAGCAAGACAAGATGAACTCACTCCCAAGATTACAGCACTAATCCATTCATGAAGGCTCTGCCCTCATGACATAAACACCTCCCATACTATAACAATGGCAAATCTTTCTTTCTTTTTTTTTTTTTATACTTTAAGTTCTAGGGTACATGTGCAAAACGTGCAGGTTTGTTACATATGTATACATGTGCCATGTTGGTGTGCTGCACCCATTAACTCCTCATTTATATTAGGTATATCCCCTAATGCTATCCCTCCCCACTCCCCCCACTTATATTAGGTATATCCCCTAATGCTATCCCTCCCCACTCCCCCCACCCCACAACAGGCCCCGGCGTGTAATGTTCCCCTTCCTGTGTCCAAGTGTTCTCATTGTTCAATTCCCACCTATGAGTGAGAACACGCGATGTTTGGTTTTTTGTCCTTGCGATAGTTTGCTGAGAATGATGGTTTCCAGCTTCTTTATGGCTGCATAGTATTCCATGGTGTATATGTGCCACATTTTCTTAATCTAGTCAGTCATTGTTGGTCATTTGGGTTGGTTCCAAGTCTTTGCTATTGTGAATAGTGACAATGGCAAATTTCAACATGATTATGAAGGAGACAAACTTTCAGAGCATAGTAATCAACAAAACTATGAGTTTGCATTTTGAAAAGATGAACAAAATCAATAAATCTTTAACTAGACTTAGAAAAAAAGAGAAGCTTAGAATAAATAAAACTAGGAATGAAAGAGGAGATGTTGCAATTCATATCACAGAAATACAAAGGATTATTAGAGACAACTATACACAATTATATGCCAACAAAATGGATAACCTAGAAGTAGATCAATTCCTAGACACATTTAAACTGCCACCATGAAATCATGAAGAAAAAGAAAGTCTTAACTGACAAATTAAAAAAAAAAGGAGTTTGAGTCAGTAAAAACAGTTGTTTTTTTTTTTTTTTTTTTTTTTTTTTTGAGACGGAGTCTAGCTCTGTTGCCCAGGCTGGAGTTCAGTGGCACAATCTCAGATCACTGCAAGCTCCACCTCCCGGGTTCATGCCATTCTCTTGCCTCAGCCTCCCGAGTAGCTGGGACTACAGGCGCCCACCACCACGCCCAGTTACTTTTTTGTATTTTCGGTAGAGACGCGGTTTCACCGTATTAGCCAGGATGGTCTCGATCTCCTGACCTCATGATCTGCATGATCCGCCGGCCTCGGCCTCCCAAAGTGCTGGGATTACAGGCGTGAGCCACCATGCCCGGCCAAAAAAAACAGTTTTATGTCAAGGAAAAGCCTAGGACCTGTGTTGGCTTCAATGTGAAATTCTACTGAACATTTAAATGACACCAATCCTTCTCAAACTCTTCCAAAAAATTGAAGAGGAGAGAATACTTTCAAACTCATTTTACAAGACTGACATTACTCTGATACCAAAGTCAGTCAAGGAAATTATAAGAAAAACAAAATTAAAGGTGAATATCACCAATGAACAATGATAAAAAATCCTCAACAAAATAATACAAAACCAAATTCAACATTACAATGAAAGGATCATTAACCGTGATCAAGTGGGATTTATGGAGGGATGCAAAGATGGTTTAACATATGCAAATCCATAAATGTGATATACCACCTTAACAGAATGAAAGTCAGAATCCACATTATCATCTTACTAGACACAGAAAAACTTTTGACAAAATTCAACATCTTTTTATAACAAAAACTCTTAACAAATTAAGTATAGAAGGTATGTACCTCAATTCAATAGAGGTCACACATGATGAATCCACAGCTAACACTGTGGATTTACTTAATACCAAATTAAGTAAAAGCTTTTCCTTAAATATCAGGAACAAGTCAAGGGTGTTCACTCTTGCCACTTCTTCTCAACGTAGTATTAGAAGTTCTAGCTGGAGCACTTAAGTAAAAGAAAGATAGAATATAATAGATATAAAAGACATCTAAACTGGAAAGCATGGAGTTAAATTGTTTCTATTTTTAGACAATATGCTCTTATATGGAAAACTCTAATGACTGCATCAAAACACTGTTAGAACTAATAAACAAATTCACTAAAGTTGTGGGGTACAAAATTAACATATAATAATCAGTAGCATTTTATACTAAACAATCTGAAAAAGAAATAAAAAAAAAATACAACTTATAACAGCTATAGATCACACTTAGGAATAACATTTAACCAGAAGGGTTAAAGAACTTGTACACTGAAAACTGTACAATGTTGATAAAAGAAGTTTAAGAATGCACACGTTATGAAATAATAATTCATGTTCATAGATTGGAAGAAATAAAATTGTTAAAATGTCTGTACCACTGATAATACTCTACAGATTCAATAAATTCCCTGTCAAATTCCAATGACCCTTTTCACAGAAATAGAAAAAAAAAATTCTAAAATTAGCATGAAACCACAAAATACCCCGAATAACCAAAGAAATCCTGAGTAATAAGAACTACGCTGGAGGTATCACATTACCTGACTGGAAAATGCATTACAAAGGTATAGTAATTAAACAGCCTGTCACAGACATAAAAATAGATGCATGGACCAGTGGAATAAATAGAGTCTTGAAAGAAATCCACAAATTAATGGTCAATTGAATTTTGACAAAGTGCTAACATGGTTTGGGAAATTGTCCTCTCCAGATCTCAAGTTGAAATTTCTAAAGCTGAAGGTAGAGTCTGATAGGAGGTGTTTGGGTCCTGGGAGCAGATCCCACATGAATGGCTTAGCACCATTCCCTTGGTGATGAGTTCCTACTCAGTTCACATAAGATTTGGTTGTTTAAAAAATATGGCACCTCCTCCTCACTTGCTCCCCTGCTTGCCATGTGAAGCGCTGGTTCTTCCTTTGCCTTCCACCATGTGTGTAAGCTTCCTGAGTCTCTCATGAAAAGCCCAACACTATGCTTCTTGTAGAGCCTCCTGAACCATAAGCTGAAATTAAACCTCTTTTCTTTCTAAATTATGCAGTCTCAGCTTTTTGTTTATAGCAACACAGGAACAGACTAACACAGGTGCCAAGAACACAGAGTAGGGAAAATACCGTGTCTTCCATAAATGATATTGGGAAAACTGAATATTCACATGCAGAAGAATGAAATTAGACTCTTAACTCACAGCATGTACAAAAACCTACTCACAGTGAATTAAAGTAAATGTAAAGCTTGAATTGTAAAATTAATACAAGAAAACAGGGGAAAACATTGAAGACATTGTTGTCAGCAAATGGTATTACCCAAACTGAAAACCATTTCATGGCAAAGGAAATAGTCAACAGAAAGAAAAGACATCTTAATAAATGAGAGAAAATATTACCAAATAATACATCTAATAAGGGGCTCATATTCAAAATATGTAAGGAGTTCAACCAGCTAAATAGCAAGAAAATGAATAACCAGATTTTAAAATGAGCAAAAGATTGAACAGATGTGTTTTAAAAAGGAAACAAATAAATGGTTACAAGGTATATTTTAAAAATGCTCAGCATCACTAATCATCAGGAAAATGTAAATTAAAATAAAAAAGAGATATCACTTTATAGCTGTTAAAATAAATATTATCAAGCATATGAAAAATAACAAGGAAGGGTGTGGAGAAAAACGGAATCTCGAGCAACATTAGTGGGAATGTAAATTAATACAGGCATTACAGAGAACAACATGAATGTTCTTCAAAAAAAATAATAATGTCTGGGCATGGTGGCAGCCTGGCCAACATGGTGAAACCTCAACTCTACTAAAAATACAAAAAAAGGAGCTAGGCATGGTGAGACTAGCCTGGCCAACATGGTGAAACCTTGACTCTACTAAAAATACAAAAAATTAGGTGTGCGTGGTGGCAGGTGCCTGTAATCACAGCTACTTGGGAGGCTGAGGCAGGAGAATTGCTTGAAACCAGGAGACAGAGTTTGTGGTGAGCCAAGATCATGCCACGGCACTACAGCCTGGGCAACAGAGCGAGACTCTGTCTTTAAAAAAAATAAATAAATAACAACAGAACTGCCATGTGATCCAGCAATCCTACTACTGTGTGTATACTTAAAATAAATGAAATCAATATTTGGAAAAGATATTAATGTTTTCATGTTTCTTGCAGCACTTTTCACAATGGCCAAGATATGGAAGCAATCTAAGAGTCCATTAAGGATGAATGAATAATGAAAATGTGGCATATGTACACAATGGAATTCTATTCAACCTTTGAAACGAAGGAAGTCTTATCATTTGCAATAACATGGATGAACCTGGGGAAGTTTATGTTAATTGAAATAAAACAGATGCAAAAAAAAAAAATTGCATGATCTCACTTCTATATTAAATCTGAAAAAGTTGAAGTCATAGAAGCAGAAAATAGAAACAGAAAATAGCAGCCCACCAAGGACTAGTAGGCACTGTGGGGAGAGAAGGTTTACAAAGCCGTGGATCAACAGATAGAAAATTTCGGTTAAATCAAAGGAAAACGTTCAAAAGATCTATTTCACAACATGGTTACTTACAGTTCGTAACAATATTCTTGAAACTGCTAAGACATTTTAGTGTTCTCATCACAAAAATAATAAGCATATGAGATAATGCATGTATTAATTAGCTCAATTTAGCCATTCCACAATGTGTATAAACGTTTCAAAACATCATGTCGTATATGATAAATATATAACAACTTTCATGCCAATTAAAAATATATGAATTCATTAAAAACATGTTTGTGCAGGCAATTTATGGACTTAGATTTTAGTGTTTTTCATATAAATCTAAATGAATTATTTAAATAATGCATTTGTCTTCTAATTTTAAACATAAAAATTTTTTCTGTTACCAGGACAGAGCTGTGATTCCTCTTTGAGATAATTTTAATTTTGGAATGTCATTCTCAGCCAGTCTCAGTAGCTCATGCCTGTAATCCTAGCACTTTGGGAGGCTGAGGCGGGCAGATCACCTGAGGTCAGGAGTTCGAGACCAGCCTGACCAACGTGGAGAAACTCTGTCTCTACTAAAAATACAAAAAATTAGCCAGGTGTGATGGTGCCCGCCTGTAATCTCAGCTACTCAGGAGGCTGAGGCAGGATAATCGCTTGAACCCGGGAGGCAGAGATTTCAGTAAGCTGAGAGCATGCCATTGTACTCCAGCCTGAACAACAAAAGCGAAACTTCATCTCAAAAAAAAAAAAAAAAAAAAAAAAAAAAAAAAAAAAAAGTCGTTCTCTCTCCAGCAAGAAGGTTAGTCAATAAACTATAATTACAATTAAAAAAAATATTTGCATGTTTCCTTATCTTGATATGATAAAATCTACAATTTAGTGACTTCCAAAATCTTTTTCGTTATTAGTTGCATACTAAAGAAAATTGTTTCTTCTAGTTTAGTTTTTTTCATAGTTTCCATTAACAAATTGAAATGTGTACCTTTTGAAGAAAAAAAAAGTCCTCTTTTGAAATACAAATTTTCTAGTATTTGTTTACCAAAAATTCCATTTCTTTCTCCTCAAACCACCTAGGTTTTTTCTCACAGCAGATCAAGATTAAATATATTTGTGACAGTATTTTCGATAGAAAATATCAGACGTATCTGTATTTTACATAGGATAAATACAAAATGTAACAAGCACTAGGTAAACTCAGGGTAAACCCAATTCACATAGAATACTGACTAGCACACAAAAATGATAGCAGAAAACAGACACTGTAGATATTTGCATTTACTTTTAAATCGCAATTCTAGTTATTTCGTATTTCTCCCACAATGCGGCTAGTTTGTTAAAAATCAATTTAATGGTGAACAGTCATGATTCATTGCATAAAGTAATAGAGTTTCCTTTCCTTGCTTATCTTTCTTCCTTCTCTTATTTCTTTTCTTCCTTCCTTTCTTTTCCTCTCAATCTTTCAAAATATTAATATTTAGGGGCTTGCACATGCTAGTCTACAATATTGATTAGAGAATTAAAATGCCTTTCAGTTCCTTCAAATATTAAAACACAGTCTCAGTTTAGGAATAACATGACCAACATAAAAACTGCAATCTTTAAGTTTAGGTGTTTTCCCATCTCACTTCTTGGGCCTGTGGAAGATTGACAATTATTGAGAGATAATTCTCCATAGGTCAGTTTCAAGCTGTACAGTCAAAATGTACAGAAAGACTGCCTTTGATATGTACTATCTTTTTTTTTCTTTTTTTTTTATTATACTTTAAGTTCTAGGGTACATGTACATAACGTGCAGGTTTGTTACATATGTATACTTGTGCCATGTTGGTGTGGTGCACCCATCAACTCGTCATTTACATCAGGTATAACTCCCAATGCAATCACTCCCCCCTCCCCCCTCCCCATGATAGGCCCCGGTGTCTGATGTCCCCCTTCCCGAGTCCAAGTGATCTCATTGTTCAGTTCCCACCTATGAGTGAGAACATGCGGTGTTTGGTTTTCTGTTCTTGTGATAGTTTGCTAAGAATGATGGTTTCCAGCTGCATCCATGTCCCTACAAAGGACACAAACTCATCATTTTTTATGGCTGCATAGTATTCCATGGTGTATATATGCCACATTTTCTTAATCCAGTCTGTCACTGATGGACATTTGGGTTGATTCCAAGTCTTTGCTATTGTGAATAGTGCCACAATAAACATATGTGTGCATATGTCTTTATAGCAGCATGATTTATAATCCTTTGGGTATATACCCAGTAATGGGATGGCTGGGTCATATGGTACATCTAGTTCTAGATCCTTGAGGAATCGCCATACTGTTCTCCATAATGGTTGAACTAGTTTACAATCCCACCAACAGTGTAAAAGTGTTCCTATTTCTCCACATCCTCTCCAGCACCTGTTGTTTCCTGACTTTTGAATGATCGCCATATCTTTTAAAAGACATGTTCAACAAACCAACTTGGAAAATACTAGATTTTTTTTTTTTTCCAGTATAGTACAAACACTGTTTTCCTCTGGGAAAAGAATAAATTTGTTTGCAAATATTTGCTTGGAGAGGGTTGTTTGCAGCCCTCTGTTAAAAAAAAAAAAAATGATTTTCTAGTTCAAAATTTCTCACCACACGTGTTACAAACTCCCTATGTTCTCAGCATCCATATAGGTCCATGGGACTGAGGGGACTGGTACAAACATAAAATCCATGGTGCCTTCTAGCCATAGATAATCAAGTTATCTTTTTCTGAGCCCAGGGTCTTGTGTCTTCTGACAGCAGTCATGAATCTCAGAGCTTTTGTAAGTTTCTTATCGGCTTGTACCTAACAATAGGCTTGGTTCACTTTCTCTGCCTTTTGCTATTCTCATGTACCCCCATCTTGCCAATCCTGATTGTTGATCACCCAAGGCCAGAGATATAGAGATATGTGGGTAGAAGAGGAAAGTCAAAGAAATTTCTTAGTTCATTGCTTTTGAAATTATATTATCTAGTGTTGTCAGGTGTTTGAAATTGATCCCTATACCTACATTGTTCATTTATGAGGTCTTCAGAGTTTTTATCCCCCAAACATTGAAATTTCTAATTTGCAATTTCCTTGACATGAAAAAACACAGGTCTAACTAGTCTTTAATAGCTACTTCTTCAGGCCATAGGAACTTGGAATCAGCTTGCCCATCCAGCTGATCCTGTTGAGTTAAATATCAATTCTCTTTTTCATTCATGGACATGGTATGCTGCACACACTAGTTGCCCAACAAAAGCTGAAAACACATACAGGCTTAGAAGTGACAACTTATATTCCACCTCAGAGAAACTATATAGCCTGATTTGTGCCACCTTGGTTTATCAAGAGTAGTAGTGGTACAAAACCCAGGGCACTGTGCTTCTAAACTTTCATAAGACACATATTGTTTGTTTCCTCTGCAAAAACCCTGATCTCCTGACTTGAAATTAATAGGATAATACATCTTTTCCTCCCATATTGAGTGAAAGTAATGGAAAGGACACAAAACTTATTTGATTTTATTTATAGATAAATACTTGTGTCAAATTCTGACTCCTGAGAATTTATAGTCTGAAATATAAGTTAAAGAGTACCCCCCAAAAATGAGACATTTTAAACCACCTGTACTGCCACGTTTTACAGTAAGTTCTGCATGCTGGATTTTGATTCTGACTCCTATTTTCTTGGGCTAGAAGTTGCAACTAAGTTGAGAATAGTTCTAATTATTAAATTGATATATTTGTTTTAGCTAATATATAGTACCACAATGTTCTGTATTATAACTACAAGGGCTATTATTTTAAGAAATTAAGTAATTTTTCCCTCTCTACTTTGCTTCCAGCCTTTTATAAATACAAAGTAAAAGTGAGATAAATGATCAAAAAGAGGGCAATAAGTGAAAAATAGAAAACGATAACAAATTTGAATATTTGAGAGTCCATGTTCTGATGATATTGTTACCAAAACACCAGGGATTTGGTCTAGATCCTCTTGCTCACTGCACAGTAAGCCAATCACTGCCATAACAAGTATTGCCAAGGAAGAGGACTTTAATTCGGTGCTGCAGCTGAGGAGATGGGGCTCAATCTTACATTCATCTCCCTGATGGATCAAAACTAAGGTTTAAATAGCAGGGAAGAAATGTAACGATGTATAAGAAAACAGAAACTAGGAAGGGGGCAAGGAAGCAATAACGATGAATGAGGTGTCCAGGGTCTCATGGACGTGGTGATCTGGTGAGTTTCAGTTTTTGGATAATTTATTTTCCTTCCTTCCTTCCTTCCTTCCTTCCTTCCTTCCTTCCTTCCTTCCTTCCTTCCTTCCTTCATTGCTGTCCAAATGTCCTTTCCTGAGGAAGGAACTCAGATAAAACAAATATAAGTTTCAATATTTAAGACCAGAAAGGTCAATTTCTATGTTTATCCAAAAGAAGCTATTGGGTTAACTTCAATATCACTGCTTCTGACTAAAGAGTAATTAAAAAAAAAAAATTATCCTGTAGTGTTTGTAAAGCTTTAGCATTAGCCACAGGAGCTAATTCAGAAATAAAACTAGATGAAGCTTTGATCAAATTTGAAAGTTATTGAAAATCAATAATCAACAGAACCGTACAAAAATACAGAGAACTTTATTCACTCTTATTAAGATTATAGTTATGTTTCTTCCAAGCCTCAGGGTATATGCTTAGTTTGATTTTAGATTAATTTTCTTTTAAAGCATTACACATGTATCTAGTGTGAGTTTTAATATTAAAATTAGTCAGTGAGGCAAACCATTATTAGCATTTTTCTAGGGAGCTGACACCAGGTTGAATGTGAAAGGAACTAGACGTTATTAAGCTTATTTCTCTATGATAACAATATATCATAGCAAAACTTGAGGATAAATGCACTGGAATCTGAGATAGATTACTTGAATGTGAACACTAGTAGTCTATAGTCTACATGCTACCTTCTTAAACTTCTCCATAAGGCTATGTTAGCTTAGGTTCAGTCAGGTTAACAGAATGGAAGACTTTAACATGTTGATTAGAGTTTACAGAAAAGAAAAGAAGAGGTAGGGAAACAAAGGTCAGCCAAGTAATTAACAAAGGCCAAGAAATGCACCAGAAGATCAAGGTAGTTTAAGACCTTAACCAAAACTACTGGAGCACATGATTGTCAAAGGAAACTGCTGAGATCTTCAGAAATCGCCTGCTTGTTTCTTTCAATAGCATCAAAGCAGGTGAGAGATAAGCAATGTCAAGCTTTGTGTATCTTACATTTGTCAACACATCTGGCCATAAACCCCTTCAGAAATTGCATAACTTATTCATATTCCCCTTGCCAAATTATAATATTAGTTTTTCTTACAGCATTCTAATTTAAAAAAAAATTCTAACTTTAATTTTCAGTTCAAGAGTACATGTGCAGGTTTGTAACATGGGTAAACTTGTGTCATGAGGGCTTGTTGTACAGGGTATTTCATCACCCAGGTATTAAGCCTAGTACTCATTAATCATTTTTCCTGATCCTTTCCCCATTCCCACCCTCCAGCTTCCGATAGGCCCCACTGTGTGTTGTTCACCTCTATGTGTTCATGTGTTCTCATCATTTAGCTCCCACTTATAAGCGAGAACATGTGGTATTTGGTTTTCTGTTCTTGTGTTAATTTGCTAAGGATAATGGCCTCCAGCTGCATTCATATCCACGCAAAGGACATAATTTCATTCTTTTTTATGGCTGAATAGTATTCCATAGTGTATTTGAACCACACTTTCTTTATATTTCTTTATACTATTTATTTATATTTCTTTATACTATTCGAATTAGTTATCATATAGGGAAATGGATTCTCATAAACATGGTTTAACATTTCTTCTCTGTGTTGTAAAGGACACCATTGGGAATAATGCCAACTTAACCACAATTCAGAACAACTTTTATGGGGTAGAAATTGTTATCATCCATTTAACAGAGGAGCACATTAAAGCTTATGGAGTTTAGGTAACTTGTCTAAAAATATAGGTCCAAAATGCAAGATAATATTCAAATTCAGGATAAACTGAAAAAAAGTGCAAGTGCCTACATGCCAGCTCCAGAGATGCTAATTTTATTGCTCTTGATTGGCATTCATGTAATTCAATTCCTATGAAAACTTTCCAGGGCATTTGAATGTACAAGCAGACATGAGAAACACTGAAATAAATCAGACTCATATTCACTCATGATTTTTAAATTGTGGATCATGGAATATTTGTGGGAATACGTTTTCTCTTTATAGGCCTGTAACATTTTTAAAAATCCAAATTCGGCCCGGCGCGGTGGTTCACGCCTACAATACCAGCACTTTGGGAGGGCGAGGCAGATGGATCACAAGGTCAGGAGTTCAAGAACAGCCCTGCAAAGATGGTGAAACCCCGTGTCTACTAAAAATACAAAAATGAGCCGAGCGTGGTGGCAGACACTTGTAATCCCAGCTACTCAGGAGGCTGAGCCAGAGAATTGCTTCAACCTGAGAGGTGGAGGTTGCAGTGAGCCGAGACCGTGCCACTGCACTCTATGCTGGGTGACAGAGTGAGACTCTGTCTCCAAAAAAAAAAAAAAAATCCAGATTCACTCTTCTTCCTATAAGTAAATTGTACATAATTCTATGAATTATGATTGTTAATATTAATATTATTTTACTTTCCATATCCTAATGTTACTTCATGAAACATATGTAAATATTATTAAAGATTTCTTACATTCGTTAATCATACACTATAGTTAGTGCACTGATAAGAAAATAAGACAAGTATTTTATCTTGAATTTAACATTGTGCGCAGTTGCAAAACTCACATTGCAACTTTATATAATGAAACTGTTGACGTGCTCAACATCTCCTCAGAGGGTGAAAAATTTCTAGGAAAATTCTTAATTAAATGGGAAATGTTACTTTTGTTTTTAATTGTTTTTTAAACAGTATTTTCTTGCTATTTATAAAAATACATGTGCAATTACTTAAAATCATTACTGACAAAAAGTAAATAGTCAATTAAGTTTTTATAAAGTATAACAAAAAGACAAGACGTGTTTCCTAAAAATATATTGCCTTGTTTTTGGCCTGGTTTTCATAATAACACAACTCTAATACACATATAATTTTAGGTAAACTATATCATTGATTTTTTTTCTATACATCTATCTGTACAACATTTCATCAAATCTGTGATGCCATTGGTTGTAAGATATATCATAGGTATGAATCACTAAGAAAGAAAAACCACTGCTAAGAAAACTATTGTACAAGATTTATTATCATTTAGAATGTGGACAAACCTTTTAATTTTCTTTAGATATAGATTCTTATGTTTTGAAAAAGAAAGAGATGACTGAAATAAATTAGTTTTAATGATAGATCTTACAACCATCTATCAATACAGGTTTCTCCTCCACTCTGGGTATGTGGAAGACGAGGATCCTCATCCCCATGCATTGGGTCATAGCCATGTTCATAGATCTAAAAATAATATAGAAACAGAACTAAAGTGTGTAATTTCTACATTGAAGCAATAACAAGCTCATATATGATTCCCTACTTTCTCCCTTTCTCTGCGATGGCAATGGGTAAAGCAGCTTTATATAGCAATGTTGGAAGCACAGATTTCAAACAACTTAGGCTATTGATTCACCACTGAGTAGACACTTGTCCTGAAAACTGAGTTTGACTTGCAAAAAAATTCACAAGTGAGAAATAAATTTTTATTGCACTAGAATGCTGACATTCTATTCCTGCAGTCAGATACAATCTATCCTGGCCAATGCAAAAATTACTATAAAAATGGGGCAAAGACATGGAAAACCTAAAATCTGTGGCTAGGCAGTGAGTGGTGAAGGGACCAAGATGAGAACTACAAAGATGACAATCATGTTACACAGTGGCAAAACGTTCATAAATTACTATGTATACATGAGAACTGGACATCATTTTGAATAAAATAGTAAAATGTACTTTGGTTGTTTTCCTTGATGTTTTTGCAAAGTGTTACCAGAATGAAATGAGCTTTGTAAAGAACTGGCTGTTTTGCCTACAAACTTGAGAAGAAGAAGAAGAAAAAACATGTCCATAAGTTCATGGGCTTGCAACTGCTCTTACATTCTCGACAGAAAACAATAAATTTGAGAAAACTCATGAGAAGGTAATGAAGACTTTCAACTGAACAAATCTTCCTATGACACAGAAAAGGTGAAAGGAGTTGTGCCCGGTAAGTTTTCAAAATATAATACAATTTAATTCAGGGCAATGAACGAACTAAGGAGATAGACTTCAATAAAACCACAATAACTCCAATGTTGTCTCTGTCATACAAATGAGCAAAAGACATTGAGGAAATAAAGCAAATAAGTACAAGAGATACGAGAGTCCTTGTATTACTTGCCAAAGAAATAAAAAATCTGGACTCAATGGATAATCATGAGATACCTAAAATAGCAGTAGTACCTTAAGTCATGTTTAAGCAGGTCATAGATTAATAAAGTTGGCCAGTCTGCCTAGGAGAGTATATTTCTCAATGTCTATTTCACATTGTTCAGGGAAGAAAACAGAAAATAAAGAAATCTCCTCCCCAGACAATGAAGCCAGCAGCCCCAGAGGAAAACAAGGAAGCTATTCAACAGATAACAAAAACAAGGCCCAACCATGGGTCAGTCTCTCCCCAGAATAGGAACTTTTGGTGCACATAGGACTTCAGAATGCTAAGAACCAGTAGCTGTCTTTTCATCATATGGTCTCTTCCTGAATAGGTAACTGAATTATGGAATATGGGGCATCGGGGGTAGATAATTTTTTCTTTTTAACTTGAATTTTAGTTTATTGGTTCTCAGGTTAAGAATGACTATGTTGGTCGGGCATGGTGGCTCATGCCTGTAATCCTAGCACTTTGGGAGGCTGAGGCAGGTGGATTGTCTGAGCTCAGGAGATCGAGACCAGCCTGGACAACATGGAGAAATCCGTCTCTACTAAATTTAGGAAAAAAAAAAAAAAAAAAACAAACAAACAAAAAAAAAAAAACTACCCGGGCATGGTATCATGTACCTGTAGTCCCAGCTACTTGGGAAGCTCAGGCAGGAGAATTGCTTGAACCTGGGAGGCGGAGGTTATAGTGAGCTGAGATCAAGCCACTGCACCACTCCAGCCTGGGTGACAGAAAAAGACTCTGTCTCCAAAAAAAAAAAAGAAAAAAAGGAAAAAAAAGAATGACTATGTCAAAAGTAAAGAAAGACAGTTACTTGGTATTTGAGATAAATCTTGATACTGAATGGGATTTGGAGCTTGCCTTCTTTGGGGAAAGTTGCGTTAATTCATTTAGCATGAATCAAATATTTGATGATCAGTGAGTAGCCTGGGATAACCATTATTAGTGTCAACCAATAGTGGGTCCACTTCCACCTCCTCACATTAAAGGCATCACATCCTAGACTGCCTGTACTTGAGTGGGCCCATGATTATCTCTAGCCAGTGTTAATGCACTGTAAATTCATGACTGAGATCCTCCATTTTCTTTCTTCTCCACTTTTCCAGTGACTACGGAGATAAACTCAGGTAAAATGAAATCACAAGATAAGAAAATTCCAAATTTCTGAGTTCCAGAAGAATATTTATGAATCATTATGATGAACAAACATTTATTTTCATAAACTATAACAATTTGGAGACTATTCTCTAGTGTAATCTGGACAATCCTAAAAATATTAAACTATTGGATTTTTTTTTAAATTTAGGGTGTGATTTTTGTGAATAATTTTTGTCTCAGAATAATCAATATCTTTGGTTTATTACACAATATTGTTCTGTGATACAAGATGATGATGATGCTGCAAAGCATCTATCACCTTTTTCATAAATTTTATGAGTGATTGCTTACTATCTTACAAAAACGTATCACCAGCTGGTTTTTGAGTAAGTTCAGTCCATACACTAACAATGATCACTATACCAATCCTGCTGCCTAGATGAGAGTGATTGTAAAGAACCATCAATTGAAAACAATACAGCTGAATTTCAGATATGTTGAAAACAGTTTACCCTTAAATTGAGGAGATAAAATGTGTCTCCTAAAATTTGTTTGTTTGTAGAGTGACACTCTCTTAAGAACTTATTGGATACTAATCTCTAATAAAACTAGAAAGATGAAAGTCAAAAGAAAATAAAATGAACTCAAGAAATTGGTTCTTCAAGTACATACTTTAAGGGAAACCCAGAAAATGATGTGGGATATGTTTAAAGAATAGCCCATGCTGGATAATAAAGCTTGTGGTAGATATAGACTATAAAATATAATAAATAAATCTCCCACACACAGGCTTGCAAACACACACACACACACAAAACTAAGAATTCACAGAATATTTGATTTTGCCCATATTTTCAATAAAAAGTAACAATTCTTATAAAAAGTTGAAAGTTCTGCAAGTGAAAAAGAAATAATAATAATAATGAATAAGAATGAAAATACAGAGGGTTTATCTTGACTCTGTAATTAACATTTGCTTAATTATAAAAATAAGAATTCTATATTTATTGAAAAATTAAAATAGTAATATTATTGTATAGAAAGAATAGACATGGACAGGTGGGATTTATGTAGGAGGGCCAAAATCTCACTTATAACAGGGAAGTGTAAATGGATAATGATTGAATTTGATTAAATCAAGAAAGAGTACATAGGCAAATAAGCCAGATACATGAAAAAATTATGGAATAATGTAATGTAAATAATATAAATGATTCCTTCTAGAAACAATAGTAAGATTGGAAGGAGTTTTAGGAAATTCAATTTTACAGTGACTTCATCATTAACAGCTGATATTTCAACTGTAAACATGTGTTATATTACTGATATTGAAGCTTTTATTGAAAATAATTTGTCATTAACATCTTTAGATATATATGTGCATGCTCATTAATGACAGACTAATGACCACCAAGTATCTGACATTCCACTGAATAGTCAGAAGTAGGTACCCTTTCCTAAATGAACTCTGCCTCTCAATCCACACCAAAAATTAAAAGTGAAACTTCTTGTGTTAAAGAATAACATTTGTTTATACTAGAAATAGTGAACATGTTTTAGGGAGTCTGGATATATTATCCTGCCTGTTGAATTATGTTTGTCTCCTCAGCAAAATATGGGATCAAAGCTATTCTAACACTTGTTTTTTTTGTAAATAATATTTTATTGTTGGAATATACCTACACTTTTATTCAGCTATTGTCTACGGTTACTTCGAGTCTGCAGTGGTAGAACTGACTAGTTGTGACATATCCTTGTGTCCCCAGGTCTAAAATATTTACCTTTTGTCACTCTAAAAAAAAAAAATTGGCCGATCCTGCTTTAAAGTGTGTTGAGAATTGTTCTGGCAGGCCATTAAGTTATCAACCAGTCAAGACTGATTTCTATTCTTTGTTCTAGGCTCCTTTCATCGTTAGTCCCATAATGTTGCCTTTGGGTCATGGTCCTTAAACTTCTAAGAAGTGGCTTTTACAGAGTCTTAACCAAACATTTGGAAATACCCAATGAGGTCTCAGGTCTCTCTACCCTGATTAGGCTGGCACTCCAACATGTCCCTGATATACTTAACCTACCGGAATCTTGCTTTTCGTGTGTGTGTAGCCCCATTCTTAACCAAGTACCTGCAGGAAAACCACATGTAGATTTCTGGGACTGCCTTTTGTGTTGCTCTATGCTTCTGCTAAATTTCTCACAAATTCCAGCCAACTCAGGAGCCAGAAAATGTATTTGCCTTTGGGGAACACAAAAAATCTAGCATGCCCTACTTGGCCTCTACTTCCCTTTACCATGGCTAAAACTGACCCCAGAAGAAAGTTGGTGTCGATATGGAAAGAAGCTGGTGCTTTTCTTTGAAGTCCTGCTTGGTCTGTGTCTAGTATCTGAAAACAGTTGTCTTACTGTGTCCAGTTTTGTCTATTTAGGCAAGAGTGTGTATCTAGTACCAGTTACTCTGCCATGGCTAAAATGAAAAAAAAAATTAGACCAGTAAAATTTTACTTGTAGTTATTGGCAATGGTACAATTTCAGGCTTTGGTATAAGTTAAAAATAACTTAGGAAAGTGTCAGTAATCATTAACCCATGTAGTCTTCTAAACCTGCATGATCTGAGGTACTGCCACCAGGTCACATGCTGGTCCTCAGCCCTATAGGAATAGGCTTTTTGAAACACAGCCAAGCTCAACTACAGCCCTAAGACACAGATTCAAAAGGAAGAAAGCCTTTGATATTTCTTTGATGTTTCTTGTCCTATCACTTGTAAGCTCACCAGCTCAGACTCGTGCTCCTTGACTTCTGGCTATGCAGATTTGTTACTGACTATGGTTTCTCTCTAATGTTTTTTATATTTTATTCGAGTTCTCTCTTTCTGTCTCTCTCTCTCTCCCTCTCTGACTCTTACTTCACTTTGATCTCACTCAGAACACTTTATCATTTAGTTTCCAAATATGCATCACTTTTAAGTGATACTAATATTAATTCAATAAAATGCTGAAGATAACAAAACTGAGAGAGAATTTTATGAAACTGTGGAAAGTGTATACTTGTTAAGACCTTTGTTTGCATATATATATATATATATGGTGTGTGTATATATATATATAAAGTTTATATATATATATATAGGGTGTGTGTGTGTAGATATATATATATTTTATATATATATAAAAGTATAAGGAAAATAGATAATTTCTCCAGAAATTTAGAGTGTATTATGGTATTATGAAGTGGCACTTAATGAGTGTGAAAATTCTTTGAAATTCTCTGATGTAACAAAAAATAAGTAAATGTTTCTTTCCACTCTATGACATCAACATTTAATGTAATATAAAATGATTTAAATTACAAGTTATGTCAATTAGCTTCCTCTGTGCACTACTCAGGAGTATTTCAATGACAAGTAAATAACAGTAACAGTAGTAAATAACAGTAATAGTGATATAACTGAACACAATTTACTAGATTTTTTTTCTCTTACAAGGAGAAATTGGAAGAAATTTAGGAATAGTGAGGGTTGTCAATGATTTCATAAAGGAAAAGACTCTACATTTCTGCTGTGTAATCCTTATTCGGTAGGTTTCTTAACTTACGGTTGCAGACAGCTTATTAAGCTCCAGTACGTGCATTTGTCCTAGGTAAGAAAAAAAGTAAACTATTGACACTGATCATATTGTTTTCCTATGAAGTCCCTGAAGACATAATCTCACATTTTTTCAACTTGAGGCTTTTCACATGGCTATCCCGAATATACATCAGCCTAGGGGAATGGAAGTGGAATCGGGTATTTTTACCACGAATGCTTCAAGAAAAATTTACGTTCTTGAAAGATGAACTGTGTTTTTTTGTGGCTTCCTAAACCCCCAGCTTAGTCATGATCCAGTATGAAAAAAAGGAAATTGCACATAAAAATGTATTTTGAAGTATCTTTTAGCACATCTTACGTGTATACTACATATTCTTAAGACATTTTCTTGGTACATATGCTGGCATGCTTAGCTTCTTTTTATCTATCAGCTCCTTCTTAACAGCTATGCACACACACACATACACACACACACAAGTGCACACACAAACACTGTACTGGCTCTTTTTATGGAAAAAGGTAACTAGAGACAATGTCCAATCATAACTGGTAAGCTGATTGTTGACAATACATTTCTTTTCTTGTATCTTCTGTAGAGATTCCCATAACTAATAATCTTCATATTACATATTCACAAGAGTTACTAGCCTCTTTTCTCAGGAAAAAAATAGGTAGCGTATAGGTGAAATGAATTGGCATATGCTTTCCAGTATAAAGATTTTTTTTTCCCATTCGAAAAAGCATATTCTTATTGAAGCAAGTAGGAATGTTTCTTTGTAGTTTACTACATATCTGTACATATTTTAAAGGAAGATATTTTACTTTACAAACTAAATCAATTAATTTCTGTTATCTAGAACTTTAAAAAAAACGAACTTTGCATTATTATTGGCAGTGAACAACTCATCTCACAATTATTATAACACAGCCGTGAAAATCTCTTTTTTATTCTATGTTATAGACAAACTTTATGGAAGACTTTTACTCTTCTTTTAGAAATTTGATTGAAATAAATTTTATATTCATTTTTAAAATTTGTTCATTAGTTTATAATGCAGAAAACACATTTTAGGAGTAATCATAGGTATAGCACAATCCATTTATGTCCTTAAAATTTTAAATGAGCAGTAAAGTCTTAGATAATTGTTTTTAATACTAATGATATGAGCAATATTATTACTCATAATAATATTGATATTCTTAAGGATTTTTACATTCTAAAATAACAATGATTTGAAGACTCTGGTGACTTAGTGTATTAATATTTATATATGGGAATTCATTATAAAAAGATTGTACAAAACATGTACCATACTAAAAGATTATTTTTAGTTAAATTACATTTCTGTGTATTCTCTTTTCAAGCTTGTTATTCTACTGCCTAGAGGAAGCTCTCAGTGACAATGACCACTGTGTTGCAGACATTCCTTGATGTTGGATAATAAAATCCCTGTGGACAAGCTATACATTTGCCTAGTGCCAACACATTCTTGGCAGCTAGAGTTCTCATATGATAAATGTCGCAATTAAAGCTATGGAGTTGTGCCTAAAATAACCTTCCTCAATCTTGCTTCAAATTAATCTGAAAACCATTTAAAAAATAGAAAAATATGAAATAGAATTTTCAACGAAGCAAAGTGTATAATTTTACATAACTGATAGGTTATTAATATTAATAAACTTTCTTTTACCAAAAAGGAAATGCTATTTTGTGAGATCCCAGAAAGAGAAATAATGAAAGATTAACTAGAATAGTTTAATCTGTTCATAAGATTATCTTATTTTAAAATACATGTTTTTAAAGAAAAACATTCATTTCTTTTTTACATTAGTGTTGATTGGGAGTTTTTTTGGAATCAGGAAATATAATATTAAGGGCAATATTTATTTAAAGTTTAAATTATATTATTTGAACTTTAATTCCAATATATGGACATATTTTTAATTTTACATATATATAAGCATAAACATATACATTATTTTAATTGCCATCCATCTTTTCCTTTTTTAAATTTGCTCTGCTCTCCTGCCTTCTCCCTTATCACCACCAATCAGCTCCACCTATTTCCAGTATTATTCATTACCTAGTGATCAATCTTTTCATCTTTTCCTGGTATTCATACAATACACAAATGTATATATGAATGCATGGGTGTATATGAACCCATAAATATATACACATGAATAAGGAGATTCATTTGTTAGTATTTCTTTACTTTTTTCCAAACTTTTATTTTAGATTCAGAGAGAACATGTGCAGGTTTGTTTCCTGGGTATGTTTCGTAATGCTGTGACTTGGGATATGAAGGATCCCATCACCCAGGTACTGAACATAATACCCAATAGTTAATTTTTTGATCCTTGCCTCTCTCCTTACTTCTCCACTGAAGTACCTCTCAATTTCTATTGTTGCTATCTTTATTTCCACGAGGGCTCAGTTTCACTCTGATCATAGTTATTTCTTTTCTGCTGCTAGATTTGGGGTTTAGTTTGTTCTTGATTTTCTAGTTCCTGTAGAAGTGACGTTGGATCATTAATTTGAAATCTTTCTAACCTTCCAATGTAGGTATTTAGTGCCACAAACTTTCCTTTTAAGGTTGCTTTAGCTGCATCACAGAGATTTTGGTATGTTGAGTCTCTCTGTTTCCATTTATTTCAAAGAAGTTTTTTTTATTTTTACCTTAATTTCATTGTTTATCCAAAAGTCATTCAGGAGCAAGTGGTTTAATTTCCATGTAATTATTTTGTTTAGAGACCTTCTTGATTTTGATTTCTATTTTTAGTCCACTGTGGTTCAAGAGGATGGTTGGTGTGATTTTAATTTTTTTTTTCATTTACTGAGACTTTTTTTATGGCTGTGCATATGGTCAATCTTGGAGTATGTACCATATGTAGAAGAGAAGATGTATATTCAGTGGTTGATGGGTGGAGTATTCTGTAGATCTAATATCAAATTGATCAAGTGTCAAGTTTAAGTCCATAATTTATTAGTTTTCTGACTTGATAATCTGTCTAACTTTCTAATGCTATTAGAGGAGTATTCAAGTCTCCCACTATTATTGTGTGGCTAAGTCTCTTCGTAGGTGTAGATCTACTTGTTTCATGAATCTGGGTGCTCCAATGTTGGGTGTGTATATATCTAGAATAGTTAAATCTTCTTGTTGAATTGAAACTTTTATCATTATATAATGCCCTTCTTTGTTCTTTTTCACTATTGTTGGTTTAAGGTCTATTTTATCTGATATAAAAATAGAAACCCATGCTCTTTTTTGTTTTCTGTTTGCATGATAGGACTTTCTCCAACTCTGTACTTTTATCCTATTGGTGTTATTACCTGTGAGATAAGTCTATTGAAGATAGCAGATAGATGGTACTTGTTTTAATTCAGCTTGTCACTCCATGCCTCTTAAGTGGGGGCATTTCAGCTATTTACATTTGAGGTTAATATTGATATGTGAGGTTTTAATCCTATCAAAAACAATTAGCTGTTTGTTCTGTAGTTTTCATTGTGTGGTTGCTTTATAGGCTCTGTGGGCTATATACTCACATAATTTTTTGTTGTAGCAGGTGTGATTTGTTCATGTCCTTGCTTAGGACTCCCTTAAGGATCTCTTGTAAGGCTAGTCTAGTGGTAACAAATTCCCTTAGTGCTTGCTTTTCTGGAAAATATTTTATTTCTCCTTTGCTTTTGAAGCTTAGTTTGGCAGAATATAAAATTCTCCATTGGAATTTGTTTGGTTCTTTTGTTAAAGTTTGCTGAAAATAGGCCCCTAATCTCTCCTGGCTTATAAGGCTCTGCTGAGAAGTCTGCTCTTAGCCTGATAGGAATCTATCTGTACATGATCTGACCATTTTTTTTTAGGTATTTTTAAGATTGTTTTCTTTAGCATCGATCACGGACAGTCTGATGACTACATGCCTTTGTGGTGTTCACTTTGTGTGGTATCTCGCAGGTGTTCTCTGGATTTCTAGGAAGATTAGAAACATTTTATTGAATCATTTCCTCAAGTATATTTTCCAGGTTGTTTACTTTTTCTCCTTCTCTCTCAGAAATATCAATAATTCATAGATTTGGTCATTACATAAAACCATATTTCTCATTCTTTTTATTTTTTAAATTATTTTTTTCTTTATATTTGACTGGGTTAATTCAAAAGACTCAGTTTTCAGGCTCTGAAATCCTTTCTTCTGCTTGTTCTAGTCTATTTATAAAAGTTTCAATTGTACTTTGAAATTCTTTAAGTGAGTTTTTAAATCCCATTAGCTCCAATTGATTTATTTTTAATGTATTTATCTCTTCCTTCATTCTGGGAACTGCTTTAGAAGTTTCCTTGTGTTGACTTTCAACCTTGTCTTGGATATAATTAAGCTTCCTTGTAATCTGTGCTTTGAATTCTTTATCTGTCATTTCTCAGTTTTCATTTTGATTAGAGACTATTGTTCGATAGCTAGTGCAACCCTTTAGTGGTGTCTGTACATTCAGATTTTTCATAGTGTCAGAATTCTTATATTCGTTTCTTCTCATCTAGAGATGTCGGCATTTCTAATTATTGTAATTACTTTTGTGTGGATAAAATACTTTTCTTTCTCTATAATACTATTGCGTATTTTTCTTTCCTTTTCCCTTTTACCCCATCACTATTGGGTGTGACTGCAAAGAATGCTGAGTATGGTCTTTTGGCTTTGCTTCTATAGCCCTATGCACTTATTTCAGCAGGTTTCATATTGGGCTGTGCAGGGTGACCTACAAGCAAACGGGGGCACTTCTGATGAAAGCTGGCTGTGGCCAATGCAGCTAGATATATAACTGATCCGCATTTATTGGAAGAAACTCTGTTGCTGCAGGCAATGGACTGTTTAGTGGCATGAACAGTCATCTGAGCTCCCTGCTCTGCCCCTGGGGGATAGGAGCCATGATGACTGAAGCCGGACCAGGCAGGTCTGCCTACAGGTTCCCCCATGACAGGTACAAAGACCAGCACCAAGGAAGAGTCCACTGGGTAGCCACCAAGTGCCCTGAGGTGTGCCTCGGAATGGAGTTGGGAAATCTCCTCAGCCTCAAGTTCTCTATCCTTAGGGGGATGAGCTAAGCTACTAAACCAGGAGAATTGGTGTTCCAGATGCCTGGAGATTTGCCTGGGCATGGAGTAGAGAAGGCCCCCTGCACCAATATCTCTGCACAGAAAGGGTGGGTTAACTCAGGATTCTGAACCAAGCAAGCAGGTGCTCCACATGCCCAGACATCTACCTGAACGCGAAAGAAAAGAGCCCCACTGCACCACCCTCCTATACGCCCAGGAAGGGTGGGATGGCTTAAGCTGCTGTAACAGATGAGTGGGTGCTCTGAATGTCCGGAGATTTGGATGGAAATGAAGCAGAGACAGCCTCTCTGCCCCAGGGTCTCTGCACAGGAAAGGTGGAGGGAATTAGGCTGCCAATACAACTTAATGGGTACTCCTTATGCCTGGAGATCTGCCTGGGTATGGAGCAGAGAGGGCACTGCTGGACCACAATTTTAGGGAAGCAGGCTTGGGCTCCCAAAAGTGGCACATACAGACCAGTTTTAGGTTGCCAAGCTGGCCTTCGCTGCAAGTCTTGCTGCCCAGGAGAAATTGAAGCTGTAGCAGCTGTCCTCCAGCTCCATACTTGTGACGGGGGAGAGCTCAATTCCAGCATCTACTGCTGAGGCACTTTGAACAATTCTGGCTGTGGAGGTCCCTACCCCACTCCAGGGTGAGTACTCCAATCTCTGGCCCGAAACTAAAATGCCTATGCCGTCATGCTGTCGAGATGCCGAAGAATGGCAGATTTTGTATGCACCTGGATTAAAAATGGCGTCCTGCTTTTTGTCCTGTGTCTACGGAAAATGTCTGCAGCTTTTCCCAGTGTCTTTTCCTCACAGCATGTCCAAGCCTTCCCGCATTAGTTCCAGGGCTTGGGAGAAACACAATGCTCTCCTTCGTCCAGGGTTTCTCGGATTACTATTGGAAAGGTTCAGCAGAGAGGGGGGCTCTCTTCCTCTCTCACTTGTGAGGGCTTCCCTCACTTTTATCAGTCAGATGCCATCATGGGTACTCTTTGCCAGTGTTCTCCCCGGGATCTGGGGTGTCCTTCATGATTCTGGTGGATTCTCATTTTCTTGTTGAATTAAAGCTCACAGAATTGATTTTTATGCATTCTCTTGTTATTTCCAAGTGGCTGAAGCGTGCTAAAAGACTCTAATCCATTATATGGAGGGGGAGTCGGGGGTCGGGTACCTAAAATTTTTTTTACAGAAAATGGAATCTTATTATACTCACTTTTCTGTAACTGTCTTATTCGATAGTAGTTTCTGAAAATCCAATTCAATATCATTTTTTATATTCTTTTAAAAGATGTGTATATTCCATAGTTCAAATTCACCATAATATATGGCATTATTTCATTATTTTAAAAGGGTTTATGATATGTAATATGGGAATATACCATACATATCCATTCCTATGTTGATCTGATTTATCTTACTGTACAGTTTTAACCATTACAAACAATATTGTAATCAATATCTTTTGGTATTTTGTAGGAACATCAAATCTTATATGCTGATGTTTAGGTTCGCTAAATAAATTTCTAGGTGTAGCATTGCTGGATTTAAGTATTTATGTATTTGTTGTTGTTGTTGTTGTTGTTGTTGAGATGGAGTCTCCCTCTGTCGCGCAGGCTGGAGTGCAGTGGAGCGATCTCAGCTCACTGTAAGCTCTGCCTCCCAGATTCACACCATTCTCCTGCCTCAGTCTCCAGAGTAGCTGGGACTACAGGCGCCCGCCACCACGCCCAGCTAATTTTGTTTTGTGTTTTTAGTAGAGACAAGGTTTCACCATGTTAGCCAGGATGGTCTGGATCTCCTGACCTCGTGATCCGCCCGCCTAAGCCTCCCAGTGCTGGGATTAGAGGCGTGAGCCATTTTTTTTTTTTGTTTGTTTTTTGTTTTTTGTTTTCAATTAAAAGGCAGTGTTGTGTTTCCAAAAGTACTGCAGAACTTTATCTTTCTAACGTGCAGTGACATTTATATGTTCCTATCAGTAATAGATGATAATATTTTCTGCCTCCTATCCTCTTGAAGATTTTGCTGAGTTGCTAGTGGGAAGTGATAATTTCATTATCTTAATTTTAATTTGTGAATAAAATGGTGAACTAGGGTCTACATTTGATATCCATTTTAACTTTTGATACGCTTTAAAATATATCCCTAGACTAAGATCTTTGAGCCTTGTTTCCTAATTTAAAAGATATTGGAAAAACGTAGGCTCCTCCCTTTATAACACTGTTCTGAGGAATCAAATAAGCTAATATGTACATAATAACTTAATACATTTTGAAGCATTATTTAGATTATACTAAATACATATACCCCTAAACTACAAATTACTCTCAAGACTCAGATCTGAAGTCTAGAAAATTAGAGGAAAATAATTCCCTCTTCTTATTCAGTTGCCTACCAGCTGTGAAATATATATAGAAACTTAAAATCTACATTTGTGCACAATTGTCCCCATTTTTCTCTTTGTTTCATCGAGATCTTCAGAGTTTCACATTTGTATTAATTGGCGATGTGGTGGCTAATTTTCTGTGTAAACGTAAGTGGGCCCCAGGGTGCCCAGACATTTGGTCAAACTTTATTCTAAATGTGTCTTTGAGAGTGTTCAAATTGGCATTTGAGTTCTTTTGATGTGATCCTGGCAGTCTTTGTTGGTGCCCTTAATGCTCAAGGATCATCTTACACATTTTCTGTCTCAGACATGAAGCAGAAACCCTCTTCCTTTCAGAGGAAATGCTTTTTTGGGAAAATCTGTAAAAGCAGGTGTTCATAGTTACATATGTGGTCCTTGTTTCTAGGTGGTTTTAACTAATAGAGCTTGGAAATATGTGTTTACAAAAAAAAAAAAAATCATACATGTTATACATGTTTGTGGGAAGGCGTGCCTTGACCTCTCTGTGACGCAACTAGCTGCATGTTTTTCCCTTCAGCCTTGAACCGAAGCAGGGACCTTGAATGTTTCCATGTACTGATGAACTTCTTTGGGCTGTTGTCTAAAACACTCAACGATCAAATATGTTGGTAAACAATAAAAAGTATCCTTGGCCCCCACCTAAATTCCTTAAACTTTCATATAAACTTTGTAGGGGACATATGTAGGTACATCTCTTTTCTGTCTGCCCATTGCAAGGGTCACTGTAGCACTCACTATGTAAGTTTCCCTTAAGAATCCTTTAGACTGATCTGCCTGGTATTCCGTGGTTCTTTCTTTGGAATTCCATCAATTCCAATCCCATTTTTGCGACAGTTTGGGGCAGACTCTTGTGAGAATTCCCTGCCAACACTTCTGGGATGATTCCAGACATGAGTTCAGACAGACAAAACAAATTTTAAACTTCTATTTCCAATTGACCTTCAGGATTATGTGACTCCTAATTTACCTCATCATTCTTATACTTCTATTTCTGTATTTCCACACAAAAAGAATTTAATTTATTTTTTCCTTCTTGCATTTTTTAAAAATTTAAATTTCTTTAAATTTTACTTTAAGTTCTGGGATACATGTACAAAACATGCAGGTTTGTAGGAATGCATAAATTCCTGGACAAGCACACCCTCCCAATACTAAACCAGGAAGAAGTAGAATCCCTGAATAGACCAATAACAAGTTCTGAAATTGAGGCAGTAATTAACAGCCTACCAGCCAAAAACAGCCCAGGATCAGACGGATTCACAGTTGAATTCTACCAGAGGTACAAAGAAGAGCTGGTACCATTCCTTCTGAAATTATTCCGAGCAATAGAAAAAGAGGGAATCCTTCCTAACTCATTTTATGAGGTCAGCGTCAACCTGATACCAAAACTTGGCAGAAACACAACCAAAAAAGAAAATTTCAGTCCAATATCCCTGATGAACATTGATGCAAAAATCCTCAATAAAATACTGGCAAACCGAATTCAGCAGCACATCAAAAAATTTAATTTCTTATTACACAAATCTACTTCTTTATTTGTTTTATGTCATACTACATGCTTAACCTTCTCAAAATGATGAGACCATAAATAATCGAATTCATCAAAAAAGAGAAATTGTATTAATGTAAACATTGTTTTTAATATGTTTTTATCCTAATGGTATGTTTCACTAGGATGCACAATCAAATTATTGTGCCTTATTATTACTTAGAATACTTCCACTATATACCTGCATACATAGTTTCATTTGTTTCGGTTTAAATGGTTCGGACTTGCTTCTCTTGCATTTAATTTTATAATCATATAAAATGTTTATGTGTTTCCAAAATTACATTTACAATATAATGTGCATTCATAGAAGGCTATGTTCTAACTATATCCTCTCCAATAGATTCCCTTCCTTACCCTATAGGAAATATTTTAAAAATCTTATGGTTATTCTTCTATGATTTTTTTAAAATAAGAAAGCAAGTATTTGTATACATGTGAGCTTCTTTGGCTAGCACTTGTTAATTGTTCTGAACTTCAAAAGAGCGTAAGTAAATAAGTGTATTTCACACTATTGTTATGTTTAAGTTAAAAATAAACTGATTATCTTTTCTTAATAAAATAAAGACATATTTCTCAGTACTGATTTCTTTTATCTGTACTTTATTGTATGCATTTTCTCAGGTCACTGAACCAGTTCCCTATTTATGAATATTGAGTTTTTATCAGCTTTCTGCTATTACAAGTAGGTCTACAACAAATACCCTCGTGTATATATCTTTTCATGCTTTTACCAGTGTACCTTTCAAATAGATCCTATAAGTAGACTTGGTAAATGAAAGATACATTTATGTATCCTTTAATATTTGAGAAAGCATCATTTATTTGACATGTTTATTTGAGATACACAGACCAAATATTTATAACAGCACTATTTATCCTTTGAACACATAATTGAAATAAATTTTATAAGCTTTAGCAAAGAGGTACTATATTAAAAATATCACCTATATGAAATTTAATAAATTCCCTTAGGATATATTTGATATTGCTGTTTTGAATTTTTTTGTCATCAAATAAATGACCGAATAAAAAAAATCAAATAAAATGGTTACAATGCCATTTTAACATATTTATTGAAAAGCAGAATATTGCTTGTACTTTTCAAATGAAGACATTATTTGACTGTGAAAAGTAGTTCTTCACCTTGATTTTATTATGATTATTATTATTGTTACTAAACTGAGGAAAAATTTAAACAACACTGTAATTTATAATGGAATTTAAACTAAAACTATAAAAAGATATTACTGCATATAAAATAAGATATAAACATAAGCACTGCAGATAGATTCAAATTTTTGAGACTTTTATTCCTAGTTTATAATGTTAGACATTGATATATTTTATTTTAATTTAATGCCTATTGTCTTTCTTTGAAGATATGCTCATTTTGCTGTGTAGTATCTATCCACAATGGTGCTAAACCATAAAAATAGCAATGTGCAAGCCTGAGTTTCTTTCATTTAATTAAAACCTTTTGCTTATATACAGAACTAATAACACTGCTTTTAGAAATGTTGATTTAACATTCCTATTGATTAATTTTATTTCTCAATCCTGAATTCAGGAGTAGAAACATTTCTTGATGGGAAAATAGAGTTAATTAGAAATCAGTATGAATGCTGGTAAAGAATAATTTATTGTGGGTATATTTGCAAAAAAAATTGACCTACATTTGTATAGTTGTAAAAACTGTCAAATTAAAAGCATCTGCAAGAGAATATGCAATGTATAAGTTGGTATATGTAACTATTATCTAAAAATTCCTTGAAGATTTAATTTTAAATAACTTAAATACATTTTGTTATTAAATGTACAACCTAGAAATTGAAGTAATATGCATCATTGAAGATTACCACATCCTAATTAAACACGATATTCCTTATTTCAATTGAATTCATGAAGTTCAGTTTCATGCATGGTTTTTGAGTCAGATTGCCTGCGTTCAAAGTCTCTGTAATTCTCTAGCTGTATAATCTTGGACACAATTAAACTTTTAAAACTTCAATTCCTATTTATTCAAACTGATATAATAATAAGATTCCTTTCATTTTAGTTTTATTAAGTGAAAGTGAATGATTTCTCTCTGGTAATTAGTGTAAGTTGTATAGCTATTATTGAACATTTAGTAGATATCAAGCACTACTTAGTGGGTATAGGTATATATAATGAATTATGCATCTGATAAACTCAAGTATTATTATTTAATTTGGTTACATTTCTTTGTAAGAAACAAAGACTCATGTACGTGGAGGGAATTTATCATATTATTATAAATTATAACATTATAATTGATTACAAGAAGAAATAAGGGGAATTTTTAAAATTCAAAATAAAAGGAAATGATGCAGAATAGGCCTTCCCTGAGGCGAGAGTTTGTTGTACGCAGTGCCACAGTTCTCCTGCAGGGGAACTATATTACTTTACCTCTTTGAGCTATGGTTGGTCCATACGGCTTACTTACCCAATGGGATTTGAGCACAAGTGATGCATGCATATTCTAAGTGGAAACTTCGAGTCATTTTATGTTTTGGATGGTACTCTTCTAAAAAGAACAGCATGTTTTAAAGCGGTTTCTGCTTTAGTCTGAATCTTTGAATAAAGAAAATTCATGGGGTAGTGCCAAGCATAATGAAACAAAACCATAGTTGACTTCAGTGGCTGGAACAGTTCCAGAGAACTGCTGCTGACATACATTGTGAGCAAAAAGAACACTGTTGTGGTTAAGCCACTGAGATCATAAACTGTTTATAATGATATCACAATCCTGCAAAGTTTATTTGAACTGGAAAATACTGGAATTGTGTTCTGGGTTGGGGCAGAAATTCAGAGGTGATATTGGAACATAGGAAACTTAGGAAACATCTTTCTTGAAATTCTTTTATAACATTATAGATACTCTGACAGGATTCTCTGAAGACAAAATCCATTATTTTAATAAATTTATTTATTTTCAATTTTTGTGGGTACATAGTGGGTGAATATATTTATGGGGTACATGAAGTTTTTTGATATAGGCCTGCAATGTGAAATAAGCCCATTATGAAGAATAGGATATACACCTCTCATGCATTTATCCACTGAGTTGCATTATTTTAAAATGTATAGTTAAGTAATTATTGACTACAGTCACCCTATTGTGCTATCAAATAATAGATATTATTCAGTTTTTCTAACTATTTTTTGTACATATTAGCCATCCCCACCTCACTGCTTTTTCCCCACTACCCTTCTCAGCCTCTGGTAACCATACTTCTACTATATCCATGAGTTCAAATGTTTTAATTTTTGGATTCCAAAAATAAACCAGAACATGTAATGTTTGTCTTTCTGTGCCTGACTTAATTTGCCTAACATAATCATCTCCAGTTCTATCCATGCTGTTGCAAATGACTGGATCTCATTCTTTTTTTATGGTGAAATAGTACTCTATTTAGTATATGTACCACATTTTCTTCATCCATTCATCTGTTTGTGGACACTTAGGTTGTTTCCAAATCTTAGCAATTGTAAACAGTGCTGCAACAAACATAGGGGTGCAGATATCTCTTTGATACGCTGATTTTTTTTTTCTTTTGGGTATGTACTCAGTACTTGGATTGCTAGATCACATGGTATCTCCAGTTTTAGTTTTTGGAGGAACCTCCAAATTGTTCTCTATAGTTGTACTAATTTGCATTCACATCAATGGTGTATGCGGGTGTCCTTTTCTCTATATTCTCACCAGCATTTGTTATCTCCTGGTTTTTTTGGACATAAGTCACTTTAACAGGGGTGAGATGATACCTCATTGTAGTTTAGATTTGCATTCTGTAATGGTCAGTGATGTTGAACACCTTTTCATATGCCTGTTTGCCATTTGTATGTCTTCTTTTGAAAAATCTTTTACCCATCTTTTGCTTGGATTATTAGATTTTTTTTCCTATACAGTTGTTTGAGCTCCTTATATATTCTAGTTATTAATCCCTTGTCAGATGGGTAGTTTGAAAATATTTTCTCTCATCCTGTGGGGTGTCTCTTCACTTTGTTGATTTATCCTTTGCTGTTCAGAAGTTTTTTAACTTGATATGATCCCATTTGTCCGTTTTTGCTTTAGTTACCTGTACTTGTGGGGTATTGCCCAAGAAACTTTTACCTAGACTAATGTCCTAGAGTCTTTCTTTAATTTGTTTAGTAGTTTTATAGCTTGAGGTCTTAGATTGAAGTCTTTAATCCTTTTTTATTTGATTTATGTATACGGCAAAAGACAGGGGTACATTCTTCTGCATATGGATGTCTGGTTTTCCTAGAGCCATTTATTGAAGAGACTATCATTTCCCTACTGGTACCTTTGTTGAGTTTACTGTCGGTGTATGGATTTGTTTCTGGTTTCTCTATTCTGTTACTTTGGTCTGTGTGTCTATTTTTTTGCCAGTGCCATGTTGTTTTCATTACTAAAGCTTTGTAGTATAATTTGAAGTCAAGAAATATAATGTAATTTCTCCAGTTGTATTATTTTTGCTTAGGATAGCTTTAGCTATTCTTGGTGCTTTGTGGTTCCACATAAATGTTAGGATTGTTTTCTCTATTTTTGTAAAGACTGTTATTGGTATTTTGATAGGGATTACATTGAATCTGTAGATTGCTTTGGGTAGTATGGATAATTTTTTTTTTTTTTTTTTTTTTTTTTTTGAGACGGAGTCTCGCTGTGTCGCCCAGGCTGGAGTGCAGTGGCTGGATCTCAGCTCACTGCAAGCTCTGCCTCCCGGGTTTTTACGCCATTCTCCTGCCTCAGCCTCCCGAGTAGCCGGGACTACAGGCGGCCGCCACCTCGCCCGGCTAGTTTTTTTTTTGTATTTTTTTAGTAGAGACGGGGTTTCACCATGTTAGCCAGGATGGTCTCGAACTCCTGACCTCGTGATCCGCCCGTCTCAGCCTCCCAAAGTGCTGGGATTACAGGCTTGAGCCACCGCACCCGGCCAGTATGGATATTTTAATATTGATTCTTCTAATCCATGAACATTGAATATTTTTTCTATTTGTTTGGTGTTCTCTTCAAAAGTGTTTTATGGTTTCTATTATAGACATCTTTCACTCCTTTGTTGTAATTTATTAATCACAATATTTTATTAATTATTAATATTAATAATTTTAATTAGCAATATTTTAATTATTAATTATTACTATTTTACTATTTTATAAATTTTATTAATAATAAAATTGTAAAATATTATTTTTATTTTAATAAATTTTAATTATTAATAGTTTTCGATTATTTGATTTATTATAGAGATCTTTCACATCTTTGGTTATTTAATTTTACATGTGGCTACTGTAAATAGGATGGCTTTTAAAATTTCTTTTTTTGTATTGTTCACTTTCAGCATATAGAAATGTCCTGATTGGGGTATGTTTATTTTGTATCCTGCCACTTTACTGAATTTTTATAGTTTGCTTGTGGAGTCATTAGATTTTTTTCCAAATATAAGATCATATTATCTGGAAACAGGAATGATTTGACTTCTTCCTTTTCAATTTGAATGCCTTTTATATCTTTGTCTTGTTTGATGCTCTAGCTAGGATTTCCAGTACTATGTTGAATAACAGTGATGACAGTGGGCATTCTTGTCATTCAGTTTTCCCCATTCAGTATGATACTAGCCATGGGTGTGTCATGTATGGCTTTTATTATGTTGAGGTAAAGATATCTATGTTCTAATCCCTAGAACCTGTGTATATGTTTCCTTACATAGCAGAAGGGACTTTGCAAATGTGATTAAGAGACTTGAAATAGGTAGACTACTCTATTTTTGTGGACCCAGTTTTATCACAATGCATTAGACTCACAATCAAAGAGAGATCTGAAGATGTTATAATGCTGTCTTTGAAGACAGAAGAATGTCATGAACCAAAGAATGCTGATGGACTCTAAAGGTTGAATAAAGCAAAAAAGCTAATTTTTCCCTAGAGTCTCCAGAAGGAATGCAACCCTGGCCACAATGATATGAGCTCAGTAAGACCCATTTTATACTTCTGACCTTCAGAACTGTAAGATAATAAATTTGGGCTGTTTTAGTCTGTTAAGTTTGTGATAATTTTTCAGAGTATCATAGGAAACAAATATGAAATCATAATTTTGTCTTCTTTTAGGAAATAGTTATTGTTGTAGAATACACAAAAAGAAAAATGTACATATTATCCCAAACAAAACAGAAAAAAAGACCAGGACACTGAACATTCCCAACATCACAGAAGATTGATCCATGCATGACTCATATCAATATTTCACCCAATAGATTCAGTTTGCCTTTTTTTAACTTTATATAAATGGAATGAGAGAGTATGTAATCTTTTGTCCTGTATTCTCATCTGACATTATGCCTGTAATTTTTATTCATATATATCTGTATAATTGTAGATTATTCAGTGTTCAATTCTGAATTTTATAGCTCTGTGTTATGATACAGAAATTTATCAGTTTTACTAATTTTACTGTTAATATTCATCTAAGTGTTTTTGTTTTTAGAAAGTTAAAAATATGAATGTCTTCTTTTGAGAACTGTCTGTTCATAGCCTTTGCCCACTTTTTGATGGGGTTGTTTGTTTTTTTCTTGTAAATTTGTTTGAGTTCTTTGTAGGTTCTGGATATTAGCCCTTTGTCAGATGAGTAGATTGCAAAAATTTTCTCCCATTCTGTAGGTTGCCTGTTCACTCTGATGGCAGTTTCTTTTGCTGTGCAGAAGCTCTTTAGTTTAATTAGATCCCATTTGTCAATTTTGGCTTTTGCTGCCATTGCTTTTGGTGTTTTAGACATGAAGTCTTTGCCCATGCCTATGTCCTGAATGGTACTACCTAGGTTTTCTTCTAGGGTTTTTATGGTATTAGGTCTAACGTTTAAGTCTCTAATCCATCTTGAATTAATTTTTGTATAAGGAGTAAGGAAAGGATCCAGTTTCAGCTTTCTACTTCTGGCTAGCCAATTTTCCCAGCACCATTTATTAAATAGGGAGTCCTTTCCCCATTTCTTGTTTCTCTCAGGTTTGTCAAAGATCAGATTGCTGTAGATGTACAGCCAACAGACACATGAAAAAATGCTCATCATCACTGGCCATCAGAGAAATGCAAATCAAAACCACAATGAGATACCATCTCACACCAGTTAGAATGGCAATCATTAAAAAGCCAGGAAACAACAGGTGCTGGAGAGGATGTGGAGAAATAGGAACACTTTTACACTGTTGGTGGGATTGTAAACTAGTTCAACCATTATGGAGAACAGTATGGTGATTCCTCAAGGATCTAGAACTAGATGTACCATATGACCCAGCCATCCCATTACTGGGTATATACCCAAAGGATTATAAATAATGCTGCTATAAAGACACATGCACATGTATGTTTATTGCAGCACTATTCACAATAGCAAAGACTTGGAATCAACCCAAATGTCCATCAGTGACAGACTGGATTAAGAAAATGTGGCACATATACACCATGGAATACTATGCAGCCATAAAAAAGGATGAGTTTGTGTCCTTTGTAGGGACATGGATGCAGCTGGAAACCATCATTCTCAGCAAACTATCACAAGAACAGAAAACCAAACACCGCAGGTTCTCACTCATAGGTGGGAACTGAACAATGAGATCACTTGGACTCGGGAAGGGGAACATCACACACCGGGGCCTATCATGGGGAGGGGAGAGGGGGGAGGTGATTGCATTGGGAGTTATGCCTGATGTAAATGACGAGTTGATGGGTGCTGACGAGTTGACGGGTGCAGCACACCAACATGGCACAAGTATACATATGTAACAAACCTGCACGTTATGCACATGTACCCTAGAACTTAAAGTATAATAATAATAAATAAATAAATAAATAAATAAATAAAAAATAAAAAATAAAAATGAGTCTCCTTTCACATTAAAAAAAAAGAAAGTTAAAAATAGTGCTATTGTGAGAATACTTTGGGGAACATATATACACATGTACATTGAATATATGCTTACTGAAATATACTGGAAGTAAAAACTTGTTGGGTTAAGAGATACACACATATTCAACTTCAATAAATTTTGCCAGTGATATATTAAAGATAAAAGATGGCTACAAATTCTTTGACATACCTTCTATTTAAAGGAGGGGTATATTATTTCCCATTCCCTTGAATCTAGGCAGGATCTGTGACTTTCTAAGAATAGAATATGGTAGAATCAATTTGTACCTATTTCTGGGCTGAGACCCTAAGGCACTGAGTGCTTCTACATCTTGTCTGAAAATATTTGCTTATAGTTGTATTCCCTTTGGGACCCAGCCACAGTACTTGGAGAAACCCAAGGCATATGGAGAAACCACATATAGGCACTGTGGTTAACAGGTCCCAGCATCAACTACTAACTGACAACTAGCATCCCTAACCTAGGTGCCAGAAATGTGAGTAAGAAAGTGACCCAGAAAGTAGATCCTTCAGCCCTAGCCAGCCCACTTTATACTAGAGTTTAGAGGAAAATATTCTAGCCAAAATTTCCCCAAATTTATGATCCACAAAATAAAATGGTAGGTTTAAGCCACTAAGTTATAAGGTAGTTTATTACCTAGTAATATAAAACTGAAACAGAAATTTGGTACATAGAAGTGAAGTACTACATACCAAAAACTTAAGATATATGACATTGGCTTTCAAGCTAGGCAGCAAGCAGAGGCTGGAAGGGTTTTGGGAAGACTGTGTGTGAAAGCTAGGAGGTCCTCAATAATGCATAATGACTGGAAAGACAGTAAGAAGATGTTGAACGCTAGAGGAAAGGTATAACTTTCACGTAGTAGGGACGAATTTGGCAATAATGTCACCTGTGGGAATATGGAAAATATAAAGACTGTCTAATTAAGCAGCCAATTTAGCAGGAGAGATTTTTTAGGAACAACATAGAAAGTGACATCTGACTTTTACTATCTCTCTATGATATAACACAGGGAAAGACAGATAAATTTTAAAAAGAACCGTTCCACTTTTGAGTAGCATTTAGGAGAAATAATAAAAAGCAGAAAATTCTGAATTTGAAAACGAAACTTTCTCATTTCTAGGCTCTTTCCATAAAAGATTCTTAAAGTATGAAATAACTTTCAGTAATATTACATCTATGACTAGACTCTTTTATCCTATATTAATTCTTCAGAATAATTCGAGGCAGATAACTTGTCTCTTTGGTTTATAGATATTTACAGGTAACAATAGGCAGATACCTTGTCTCTTTAGTTCATGGATCTTTACAGCTAACAATAACTGCACCTGAAATATAATTCATTCCTGAACCTGATTTATATGATGAAACCTTGGATCTTAAGCCTAATCCTGTTTGACTAATGGGTTAAACATTTTAGAGTATTAGAAATGGGGTATTCTGTATGTGTCAGGAATGTAAATAATTTGTGGCTCAGGAGCAGATTTTATTGGTCTACATACAGCTGCAAATATTTTCATACTCCTCTCATCTAGCAGTGGGCCCTCTTTCTCTCGATCTGCAATACGTATAGACTTTATGAGTCCTTTGACCAGTATAATGTGTCAGAATTGATGCTATATCAGTTTGCAGGGCTAAACCTACTTCCTGTCTCTTGAAATTGTTGACTCTGAGAAGCCAGCTTTCATGACATGAGACCCACGTGTAGGGGCTCCAGTAACAGCCACAGCTCTTCAAGGAGTGGTTCTTAGCTTTCTACAATTTTAGATAATTTCATTTTAAAAAAGTACTAATTTTTAATGCATTCAAAAACATGATTATGAAACTTCAAACTGAGTTCTACATCAGTTTGATCATAATGAGGTATAGCAGACATGCCAATTACTCAATTCCTCAATATTAATTTTATATTCCTTCTTTATAACTTAACACTGAAACTTTCAGGTCAGCAAGAGCTGAACTTAATCTCCAAGGTTTCCTGTTAGTTACAAGGATATGATATGGCAGTGGCCTATGTTAATGGCTGACAAAGTGTTATTAAAAATAATGTCTTATAGAAAAACATGCTGTGTTCATGTATTGGAAGACTTGATATTGATAAAATGGAAATACTACCCAAAGTGATCAGAAGACACAATGCAATCTCAACAAAAATATTGAAATGTTATTTTGTTGTTATTGCAGATTTTAAAAAGCTGATCTGTAAGCGATCCAAAATACACACAGCAATGTTGAAGGAAAATCAAAATTGGAGGACTAACACTTTCCAATTTCAAAGCTTACTGCAAAGCTACTGTAATATAACAGTAGGGTGTTGATGTAATAATAGACATATAGAACAATGTAATAGAATTGAGAGGCCATACATAATCCCATGCTCTGTGTTCAACTGATTTTTAACATGGATGCAAAGACCAGCCAATGGGGAAAGGAGAATCTCTTCAACAAATGCTGTTTGATCAACTGTATATCTACATGGAAAATATTGAAGGTGGATGCCTGTCCTACGGTAAACAGACAAATCAACTCAAAATAGATCAAAGAACTAATTGTAACAGCTAAAAATATACGACTTCATAAAAATTAAATTGGACTTCATAAAAATTTTTAAAAATTTGCATCAAAGATTATATCAAGGATGTAAGAAGTCAACCTTGAAATGAAAGAAATATTTGAAAAATATATACTTGATATGTGCCTAATATCCAGAATATGTAAAGAACTCTTACAACTCAACAACAAAAGAACTCTTACAGCTTAAAAACAAAAAAGCAGACAATTCAATTTAAAAATGAGTGAAAGATTTGAATAAACATTTCTCCAAAGAAATTATGCAAATACTAACAAACACATAAAAAGATGCTCAACATCATTGTTTAGTAGAATAATGGAAATCAAAACCACAATGGGATACCACTTCGCATTCATGGCTATAATTATTTAATGAAAAATAGCAGTAATTGGCAAAGATGTGAAAAAATAGTACCCATCATTATTGGTGATTGGCATGTAAATTGTCATAGTCTCTTTGGAAAAGAGTTTGGCAGTGGCTCTTTAAAAAGTTAAACATAGAATTATCTATGAGCCAGAAATTCTATTCCTACGTATATAGCCCCCCAAAATTGAAAACAGGTACTTAAACAAATACTTGTATGAGCGATTATAACAGCACTATTCTCAATAGCTGAAAGGTAGAAACACATCAAATGTCCATCAGCAGATGAATGGAAAGAAAATGGGTTATATCCATACAATTGAATTTTAGGTAGTCATAAAAAAGGAGTAAAGTAGACCAGGTGCGGTGGCTCATGACTGTAAATACCAGCACTTTGGGAGGCCGAGACAGGCGGATCACAAGGTCAGGAGATCGAGACCATCCTGGCTAACACGGTGAAACCCCATCTCTACTAAAACAATACAAAAACAAAACAAAACAAAACAAAAAACCCAAAAAACTAGCCGGGTGAGGTGGCGGGCACCTGTAGTCCCAGCTACTCGGGAGGCTGAGGCAGGAGAATGGCATGAACCCGGGAGGCGGAGCTTGCAGTGAGCCGAGATCGCACCACTGCACACTCCAGCCTGGGTGACAGAGCGACACTCTGTCCAAAAAAAGAAGAAAAAAAAAAAAAAAAAAGGAGTGAAGTACTAATACATACCACAATGTGAATCAACTTTAAAGATATTATGCTAAGTGAAAGAAGTTAGACAAAAAAGACAAAGTGTATGATTCTATATGTATGAAATATCCAGAATAGTTGATTGCATAGAGATAGAAAACAGATTAATACTTTCTATGAGCTGGGAAGAAACCACTTAATTGGTACAGGGCTTTCTTTTGTGGTGGCAAAAATGTTTTAGAACTAGATAGAGATTGATGATCACACAAAATTGTGAATGCACTATATGTTACTGAACTGTACACTTTAAAATAGCGAATTTTATGTAACAAGAATTTTACCTTAATGTAAAAAGTAATAAGACGCACATACACAAATATTAATATGCCTTAAAGAGACATGCTTGGAGTTTCTTTTTTTATTTTCTCCAGTAATGCATATGCAGTGACTGGAGTTGCAGTAGTCATTTTGAGACTTTGAAAGTCGCTGGGCTCAGGTGCTCATGCTTGTAATCCCAGCACTTTGGGAGGACCAGGCGGGTGCAAAATACAAAAATTCAAAATTAGCCAGGCATAGTGGTGCATGCCTGTAATCCCAGCTGCTTTGGAGGCTGAGGCAGGAGAATTGGTTGAACCTGTGAGGCGGAGGTTGCAGTGAGCCGAGATCATGCCATTGCACTCCAGCCTCAGTAACAAGAGAAAAACACTGTCTCAAAAAAAAAAAAAAAAAAAAAAATCAAAATTGAAACCTTGAGAATGAAAGGCAAACATTAAAAAAAGTAGAGCAGAAAGGGAATGTCTGCCTCATGCTTATGGGAGAGAGAGAGGGTGAAAAAAAATAAAGCTGAACAAATCTTACTATTTACAGTCATTAAAATGTTGTGTTGTGAATTACAACCAGATGATATCTTAACCAATAACACATCTAAAGAGACAGTGTACATTTATAGATAAAATTGAGATAAACCATTTAACAATTATTAAGGAAAATAACTGTTTATTAACCAAAAAGTTAGCTAATTATTCATGTTAAAATAAACATAGGCTCAAAGAGTTTTGAATGCTGGTTTCAACAAAGACAGTTAAACTATGCATTGTATTGGTAATATGCTTCTCATATTAAATTACCAAGTATTCATGAAATAACGATTTTTGTAGATTTGCTGAATGGATTATGTTTAAGATCTACTACCTCCACCAGGTGATGAAGGCAACCAGCATTTGCATGGATGGTCAGAAATAGATTTGACTTTAAAGGGTTAAATAAAGTTGAGGTAGTGAGTCAAACCACTTAATTTCCCTAAAAAAAGTTTTATTTCTCTCTATTAATATTTTAAGTGTACAAGTTTTGGCAATCAAAACATCTGTCTATTTTCATACAGGTCTATGCTTCTAAGTTGTATGACATCAAATACTATGTATTTTTTATCACTCTCTCTCCACATCTATTTAGGGTCACCAGATATAGCAAATGTAAAATACAGAACCTCCACTTAAAGGTGATTTTCAGATAAACAAAAAAAAGTAAGTTCTTAGTATAAGCATGTCCTAAATATTGCAAGGGTCACATATCCTCTGAAAACATACTTGTTGTTTATTTGAAATTCAAATTTAGCTGGGCATTTCATATCATATGTGATAATCCTAACTATTGAAGTGCCTGAAATATAACAGGCATTCTGCATTTTTGTTTAGTAAATGAATAAATGAATATGCCATTCCAACTCAGTCAAACTCATGTGCTTTCACTGTCCTTGGTACTGAAATGTTAATTTACATTTTTGTGTCTCTGCACCTTCCCCTCTTTTTTCTTCCTCTCTTTTGTGACTCTGTTGTCTCCAATGTCTCTCAAATGGTGGTTAATCACCTTACTATTACCTCTTTCAGGACATGGTTCATAACTATTTAATATATTCTACCTAATATTGTAACATATTATTGTTTATTTAATCCAGGATAATATCTATATACTATTTTACTACCTAATGGCTGTATTTCTTATTTTTACTTAATCTTATAAATATACTTTAATAATATAATTATATAAGAAATATAGAGGCTTTAATGAACTAGGCAAAATGAGAAGGACATGCATATTAGATTGCTGTGGGATATTTTCATTTTTAGACTCATTTCAGCTCATATAATATGAGGAAGACCAAGTTGAAATTCCAATACTTTTTTATGATTGCCAGTAGAGTTAACAAAATGCAACTTCCTCTGCTTCTACACCCCAATAGCACACAATCCAGTTGGTTTATACCAAATTAGAACAAACATCTGAAAGAACCCATAGAACCACCATACTATGTCAGGAAAAGATAAGCACTTTCAAGCTGATTATATGCTTATCATGTCAATTAATCCAGTATCCCATTAATAAGCTACTGATGTGGACTCAATTGCATCATGATTATCACAACCACCGTGTTTTCTGTTAATATCCTTCTAAAGTTTGTTTAAACTAGGATTTTGATTTCCCTGGAAGAGGTTTTTATTCGAAACTTTCTTGTGAAAGTTTGCTCAATATGGTACAGATTATAAAAATTCACAGAGCCAAGATGTTTTTATTCTTGTTTTATAGAAGAAGCATCATGGAAACTAGTGTTTGTGTGATACTTTTAATACATAGCTTCAGGAAAACTGGTGTTGGAAGTGGAGTATTTGTGTTAATTTTGGTCAAAAACACAACGTAAGACAAAATTTGCTATTCAAGATCTTAACTCTGAACAACCTTGGACAAATATACACAAAGTCAACTAAAGTATCCCGCATATATATTTCATCGTGACATATGCAGGTTCAGGTTATTTTAGAGAACTCTGTCAACAGTGAAAGGCACCAGAGCCTCACGCTGAAACCTGTTGAAAATCTTACCGTTGACTCAAGAGTTATAACAATTTCATCTCAGTAACGGAACCTGAACTATCACGTCTTTTAATGTTTACAAACTCTGGCTCTTCAACAAGTATGTCTTAATATATTTGGCAGTTAGCAGGTGTCTCTTGAAAATAGTCGTCTTCTCTCTTCCAGAATAACAAGAGAAAGAAGAAGAAAAATGTTCTAGAAAATGCCTGAATACATTAGGTTTAAAAGTCTTCAGTTTTAAAATTTCTTTTTAAAATTTCAGCTGATTTCAAAGTCACAAGGTCAGCAAATGTCACAATTAACCCAATCCCAAGGCTTTGATATAGTTCATCAAAATGTTTCTTACATATGGATAGACTCCAATGTATTATCTGCTCTAAATACAACTCCTAGAGAAATGTAAACTAGAGAAATTACTTACATGTTTCTCTCTTACTTAATAAAGGCTAGATTTATAGGATTACAACAGATAACAGAGCATAGAAGGCCATAGTAGTAGATGATCAGAAACTTTGCTTCTATTTGTGACATGGAGAAAGCATGAGGTCAATAGCATAAGATGACTTCTCAGATGAACCTCTCCCCTCCCTACTGCTTTACAAATGAGACATTTTCAAGTTGATTAAAAGGCCAATCACATCAGCAATATGCTTCAAACTAGACTGACTGACAAAAAGATGAGTCAGCTTAAAAAGACAGTTTTATATAGATGTCAAATTTATGCCATTACGGCTTTACTCACTAGATTTTAATTTACAGTACATTTACTACTAACCTTCACTTCCATTATTTGTGAAGATCTGTTGTCCTCTGACTGTTGCCCTGACAACCACAGTGTGCAAAATCTATTACAAAGTACAAACAAAATGCCTGAGTCAGCTTGTGTGTGCAACCATGTGGATGTGCTTCTATAGGTCTATGTCTCCCTGGTTTCCTCCTTTCTAATATAAATACTCAATTTGTTTCTGGCTTGCTGTCTCCTTGGGGTGTCAGTGCTCATGCTTGCAGGACAATTACTGTGGGATTGCAAGTAAAGCTTTAAGAGAGAGCAAAGCATTAAACCGAACAACTATAACCAAATTAACTCTTTAGTGATCTGTCCCTCTTTTGTGACAACATGTTTTTTGTTAACTGATCTATAAGAAAATGCCAAGTCACTTGAGAAGAATTCAAACTGTCTAGACACTAGGGAATGACACAATAAAGCTCCCCGTTTGTTTTTTGTTTGTTTGTTTGTTTTTAACGTCTGTGTAATGCATAGTCTCCGGATCCCTTGTAAAATACAAAGGTGCATATGCCAGGAAAAACTAATTCTGAAATGCTTAGCTCTCCATATGGTAGAGCCAAATGTAATTGATTTTCACCATTTTTAACTCCCTATCCACTATTGTTATGGAAGAAATTGAAAATGCTCTTCTCACTACAACAATAACTAGGAAATTTTAATTAAAAATACCAACAACTTGAATATACCGTTTGTTGGCATTTGGTTTTTAACGGGACTTCTCTGTTGTGTACCTTATTACAAAAGGAGAGGGAGTACACCAAAGAAACATGAAGATGTCTCTCCTTTTCCTCCTCATGATGTTTTTCTTTTAGATTTTTAGCCTCCAGGAATTTGAACTCCTAATTGTTAAGTACTGAACTATATATTTCTCCCTTTAGCTTCCTTCTGTCATGAATAGTTGAGTAATTTTATCTCCTACTCAGTATTCAAAGAAATATAAAAGAGAGCACCCTCCGCTTTACTGCCTTAGAATGTAATCCTACAGAAAATGTAGATAAAATGCTTTTAATCAACTGTTAATTGACTGAACTAAGTTTTGCCAGCACTAAAACTCAATCCTAATCTTAACATAGGTATGCATATTAGTCAGGAATCTTTCAGTTCCACGTGACATTAACTTATCTCAAATTAGCTTCAGCCTAAATGAGTATTAGTGTGTTTGCATAATCATGAAGAATAAGTGTACATTCTGGAAATATTTAAATCAAAGACCTTGATGTTTCCAGGCATTTTACTTTTCTTCTTTTCCTCACATTAATTTTTCTCTGCATGCAACATTTCTTTCCTTTCTCTTGCTGAATAGGATGTTCTATTGGTCAACATTCAGAAAAGAGAAGATGGGTAAAGCTCTTGATAAAACAAGAGAATGCAAATAACTTCTTCCACTCAAAGTGAGAGAGACAGAGAGAGATGATGATAATTAACCTTGGCTGGATTATGTGCCAACTCTGAATCAATCATGGTAGCCACTGGAATAAAGTACTATCATCAGGCCAGCCTAGGTCACTGTATAATAAATAGTATAACAAAGTGAGTGACAGGTTTGTAGAGGAAGTAAATCACAGCACCATGTAGTAATCATAACAAAGTTAGCACAGAGAATGAATTGATTAGGGAAAGTCTCTGCACAGAAAGACATTTTTGACTTAGTCTAAAATATAAACAGGAGTCTTGTCAGGTAAACAGAGAATGGGGAGTGTTCTGAGATAGGGTACCCTCTGCAAAGGCCTGGAGTTGAAAAATCATGGTATATATATTTTTAAGTATTTCTTATGATTTAGAACACTTCGAGAGTGTTATTTTTATTTTTTTAATGCTACCGTTTGTATAGGAGTGGAAAAAATTTACTTGAAACAATGAACATCAGTGGGACATCACTTATGGTAATGTTACTTAGCTTAGTATTTCAATACGCTTCACAATATAATGTCATACAAGTTCTAGCATTTTACTTAACCCAGTAAACCAGTTTTAGACTGATCACATGCAAATATGAGTGTATTATTTTATATGAGACATGATCTTTCCTTCAACTAGAATGTACAGAAAATGATATTAACATATTATACTGAAATGATTTTTTTGAAAGTAAACTATTCTTAAAATGTTACTAAATATAATGCTAGATATGACTTTAAAAGGAAAATCAAAGAGAAAGAGGCAGATAAGACATGAGAGATATAATCATTCTTGAGAGAGGAAAACATAGTTTGAGATGCAGATTTTTATATAGAGAATCTAAATCTAAAAGTAATTAGAAGGAAAAACTGAAAAGCTGAGAGATGGTTTGCATGTAAGCATGATAGAAAATTCAATTTACAGCAGTAAATATTACAAACAAGCCACGCAAAATGAGGCAAGGAGATTTTCTCCCTCAACAAATAAGAAACAAATCAAGTCATATTCCCAGAGGAAATTTCTACTAAATCTTCAGTAATTCTGTACACAAAATACCATTTGCTTTTAGATCCGCTATAAACCTGATAATTCTATTTGTTCTAGCTGTTATATTTTTCTTTAAATATTCTGATTGGTTATTATCAAACCTTCCATGAAGACTTTAAGATAAGCTACTAGTAGAATAAGAGAGACTTTAGGGAATATACATCCTTTTATTTATCTGGGTAATATATAGTATACCACCTCTAAAATTTCCATAGGAGGCTGCTAAAACATCAAAACCAAATTTGATTGTTACATATTTTACCTTCTGATTATTTTTGTTGTTGTTTATGTTGTAATTTTCCATTGATGCTTATTCTTTAGAATAGATTTTCTTGAGTGGCATGACTGAGTCAATTATGATATTTTTAAATTGCTTTCCAAAAGCATTGTAAAGAATAGTCATGCCATCTTTGGATATTAATACTAAAAAAATTACAAAAATAAAAAGTTACCATTGTGGACTGAATGCTTGTGTTTCCTCCAAATTCATATGGTGAAATCCTAGTATCTCATGTGATGGTTTTAAGAGGTGGCACCTTCGGGAAGTGATTAGGTAATAAGGCTGGAGCCCTTATGAATGGGATTATGTCTTTAAAAGAAGACACAAAGAAAGATGATCTCTGCTCTCTGCCATGTAAGGAAATGATGAAAAGATGACTATTTGCAAACCAGGGAGGTGACCCTCACCAGACATCAGATCTACCAGCATTGATCTTGGACTTCTCAGCCTCCAGAACTGTGAGAAATACATTTCTGTTGTTGCAACCACCCAGTCTATGATATTTTGTTATAGCAGCCAAAACTGGCTAAGACACTTACTAACCAAGATATTTATTGCCTGGTCAGATTTATTTTTTAGGTAGATTGCTTGTGGCAATGGGGAGTAGATAGGTGGATCAGTTATGGGACAAAGTGAAAACACCACAGGAGGCGGGCTGCAAGCCCAGCCCCATGGAGAAGTCTTCTTTCTGTAGATGTTTTATAAGGGTTTGCTGAGTGCTGCAGATGCTGAAGACAGTCATCACTGACTTGCAGGGCTTGGGAAGGCTCTCTGTAAGAGGCTTGGATGAGCCTTCATTATTCCAGAAATGTTGACTGAACACAAGCTATATAGCAGAAACTGTGCGAGATGATGGAGACACAAAAGCAAATAACCCTTAGGGGCTGTCTTCAAGTAGGTAAATTTAGTGGAGAACAGAGATGCAGCAAGTTATTCTTAAAACAACATGCCTTGGATTGGTACAAGCAGAGTTAATTTCCAAAGTTTTGAAAAGGTTGAATTGAACAGCTTTGCCAGTGCTCCTTCCTTCCTTCCTTCCTTCCTTCCTTCCTTCCTTCCTTCCTTCCTTCCTTCCTTCCTTCCTTCCTTCCTTCCTTTCCTTCTTTCCTTCTTTCCTTCTTTCTTTCTTTCTTTCTTTCTTTCTTTTTCGGAGGATCACATTTTCAGAGTTCTTTACTATGCCGGATGTGGAAAATCCAGTTCATTCTTGTATATTTCAAAAAGACTAACAACATACAATAATTGAAGTTACAAAACAATGTTGTCCTGTATCCTGATTCCATCTTTCTTTGAAGTTCCATAGATCATGACAACAATGAAATGGAAATGTAGATGTTCTAAAAGGTTATACTCAGCATATACATATTTTTCCCATAAAGTAAAGAACCTGTCAGAAAAAAACTCTGCATTTCCCAAAATAGTAAGTACCTAATGTGATGTGATATTATACAGTGTAAGGTAAGGAAAGGTTAGGTAAGGTAAAGTAATAAAATAATATAATATTTTATTGTTTATCTTGAAAAAGGTAGCATGTGGACATTCTTGTGCTCTGATCTGCTGCTTAAGAGTGACCTGGGGCCTGGATGGGTACATCTGTTTGTGAGGGAACATCTTTTCATGGTCTGGGCTTGAAGTACATGCCTTTGTTCTTCTTAGGTACCTGCATCAGTGGCTCTCAGGCATGCCTCCACGTTTCTATATTTCAGGCCCCACAAAGGATGGGTCCGTCCACTGCAGTATAAAGTGGAGAGAGCAGCTATAGGGGCCGTAAAGGTAGCTGAATGAACCTGCTGGCCAGGAGGGCACCCACAGATCACCAAGGACCAGATCCCGCATATACTTTCTCTCATCTTGCTGTAAGTAAACTCTCTACCACCGGAGGCTGGTGTGCATGTTGTCTTGTTTCAGTGACCTTGAATCATGCTGGATTTTTCCCTGGTGACACTTATCTGCCTTTTAACCTTGGCCATACAGCCTGGCCACCGAATGAACAGTGAAATTATATATATTTACTTCTTTAAAATAGCTTATAGTGTATTGGACCTAATGTAGTGGACATAAGTTCTTAGCAGAGGTTCCAGTGCATATTAAAAAAAAAAATCAGTAAGTGTTAACTATTTTTATTTACATTATTTCAGGCAGAAACATACCTGAGCAGATGCCACAAAATGTTTAGAATATGATATATTAATGCATTAGTATGGGCTTTTGAGACATTATTAAATTATCAACTTTAATAACACCTAGATGTGCAATCTTTGTAACGCTGTTTATTCTCCATTACTTACGCGTAAATGGGTATATTACTGGTGATGACCTCACTAGTTTATTAAGAAGAAAAATGCAATAATACCAATGAAATGCCTCATTTGTTTACTTAGTACTTAGTAAACACAAAATTAGTGTTAGCCATTATTATCTACTTTGTTCTAATTCCTTGAGCCTTCTGTATTCTCCCAGTGTTTTCTACTCCTATCGTGAAATCTTTTGCTTTGCTAAGAAACTAATCTGTGTCATATGGAATGTGAGAGGTACTGGATTATTTTTATAATTTTGGAGAGAGGGCTCAAATTCAATTTGGAGTTACAGAGTTGAAGTAGTGTATAAATATTCCTTTTCACAAGTGAAGCAAGCATACATAATATTTCGCAATGTGTGCAGGATAATAAAACACTAAATACTATATTTATAATTAAATTTTAGAATGTGATGGCACATAGTTTCATGATCATCTGATAGAATAATAAGACTACTAAAATGAGTAGGCAATTTCTCAGAGAAAATTGCATGAGACAAGATGAAGTAGGACAAAGAGAAAAGAATTAACAAAATTGGTATATCACAAGAGAAGTCCTAGAATGAAACTTTGGTAAAACCCAACCCAATTTTAATGATGTGTTATATTATCTCAGAAGCTATGTGGGCCAGGGAGTTCAGATTCAAATATAGAATGATGCTCAAAGCAGAATGTATATTGACTAGTTTTTCGGTCAGCATGAGTGGATGTGTCCTCACTCACAAAAATTAGGCTTAGTGAGGCCTATGTAAATAATACAAGGTGTATGTGTTTTAGATTAAAGGACATTTTAAGCCAACATAGAGAACATATTTGTTCTTACTAACTACCAAAAGTAGTTATACTCACATAGGGCTTTCTTCTGCATGTACAATCTCAGTAATCTTTTACTGCCCTAAAATTGGTTCTGATTTAATTTATCCACTTGGGCGCAGGACTAGTCACCCAAAGATAGTTAAATACGAGGATGAATAATTCACTCTAGTTTCTTCCTGGTTGTGGTAACAAGTCCATAATTATATCTAATTTAATGTAATGTTTATGACAGCTAAAGTTAAATTTTAGGTGCTAATTAGAGATGAATAATATCAACTTTTTAACCTTACAATAATGCTTTGTATACTCAGGGCCTGTCAGGGTTTGTTGAAGTCATTTTTGCTTTACCTTCTAATTACTTCATTTGAACTCATTTCCACCTTTTGCAGATGATTTATATTCTAGCTCTTTAATAAATTTTGGTTTTGCTTTTGAATTCTGAACTGTAGTTATGGGAAAAATAAAATAATTTGTTAAAGCAATTATATTTAATTCTAACAACTCATTCATGATCAAGCGGACCAAGGAAGATGTATCTTATGCTAAATGATGTGAAGAGCTATGTCATGAAAATATTCAAACCTGGAACAATTAGTCTCTTGTCTCATCAGCTTCTTATAAAGTGTGGTGAGGTTGTTACATTACATTCCCATGAAATCAGCTGGCTTTCAATAAGCAGCTTTCTCAAGTTTCAGGTAGCGATAAATTTTTGTTGTGGAGGGAAGTAAAACAATTTTTGAGCCTTAATAAATTGAAAGTAGAAGAATCTTCCAAATGATCTTTAAATAAGATAAGAAATTCAAAACCTGTTGGTGGGTTTATTGTGAAGCATGAATATTTAAGATCAAATAAATATAAAAAGCAAGTATTGACTTGTAGCAGTCACAGCACCAGTTTTCCTTCCTTCAGAGAGAGAAAAGGAATTTTAAGTATTTGATATGTCAAGCAAATTCTTTTAAAATTAATATTGCCACTGTTAGTTGTTATGATATTGAGTTTTCATTTTCAAGTTAAAGGAATTTTACTCACTTGGGCTCTTGCCTAGTACCTGTAAGATAAATACATCTATATCTAGCCATTTCTCTCTATGTATGCAAATAGATAGATATATATGATGATAATCCTTGCAACTATATCTGTCTATCATTTGCATACAGATATTAAGACAGAAAATCATATTTTTAATTCAATTGAAGTTGTCGGGGTATTCTTTTTTTAAGACAGTCTCACTGTGTCACCCAAGCTGGAGTGCAGTGGCATTATTTCAGCTCACTACAACCTCCACCTCCAGGTTCAAACAATTCTCATGCCTCAGCCTCCTGAGTAGCTGGGATTATAGGCATGTGCCATCACACTTAGCTACTTTTTTTTTCTTTTTGCATTTTTAGTAGAGACAAGGTTTCTCCATATTGGCCAGGCTGGTGCCGAACTCCTGGCCTCAAGTGTTCCACCTGTCTCAGCCTCCCAACGTGCTGAGATTATAGACATGAGCCACTGCACCTGGCCCAAAAGTTCAGTCCTAATTTTAATAATTTGTTTTTGTGTAAGTGAAACAAGTCTTTATTCCATGACAATTCTGCCATATGGTTACAGAAAGGGTTGAGTTTTCAGTTCTCCCCACAAAACTTGCTATATCCCTATGTTGATATATCTGCATGAATCACATTGTCTAGCCTAAATACTGAGGCTCATATGTGCTTCTGGAGAAGAGTAAAGCCTCCTCTTTGTATGGCATGGTCCTTCTTTACCTCATTCTATGAAATCAGAATATTGTTTAATTAATTACCAGAAATATTATCATTATAAATAATGTGAAGTAATTTACAAGCCTAGTAATACTGATTTTGATTAATTCAGTTCACAAAATCCCAACAATTCTAGAGCCTTGATATGGTTTGGTTTCATATTGAATTGTAATCCCCAGTGCTGGAGGTAGGAACTGGTGGGAGGTGACTGGCTAATGGGGGCGATTTCTCATGGTTTAACGCCATCCCCACTTAGTGTTGTTATAAGGATAGTGAGTTCTCATGAGAGCTGGTTGTTTGAAAGTGTGTGATGCCTCTGCCCTCTCTCTCTTCCTCCTGTTTGGGCTATGTGAAGTGCTCACTCCTCCTTTGCTTCTCTTGTCATTGTAAGTTTCCTGAGGTTTCCTCAGAAGCCAAGCAGATATCGCCATGCTTCCTGTACAGCCTGCAGAATCATGAGCCAATTAAACCTGTTTTCTTATAAATTACCCAGGCCCAGGCATGTCTTTATAGCAATGCATGAATGGATTAATACAAGCATTCAATAAACTTCTGCTTTGAAAATAAAATGAAGTTAAAGTGGAGCGTTGTTAATAGAAATGCTTTGGACTTCACAGAGGTGAACAGCTGTGCATGCCTAGAAGCAGATTGGTGTTCTTGTCTTTATAAGTTAAAACAACAACAACAACAACAACAAAAGACCAGAGGTACAAGCTGAATGCTTTTGTATATTGACTCTTAACTCTCACTTCACAGAATGAAGACCTTAAATTTGTGGATCTCTGCAGATCCACTGCATCAGTTCTTACTTGAATCAACCTTGATTCTCTAATAGTAGCTGCAAAAGCTACAACATGCATTTGTTAAGAAACTGATTTAGAATCTCGGTTGAATTTGTTTGCTTTATTCTTTTCTGTGAAAATAATAAATTATCATCACATCCTTTTATCTTGCATTCCTTTTCCTATAATTTCTTCTTATGTTTTTTTAAAAGGCAAGGAAGCACTAGGACAGTTATTAATTATGATTTTTCCCATGTTTCAAAAAAGGGTACCTCTTTATATTAATCACTTCAAAAGAGATCTATGCATGCTCTGTAGAGCTTTCAATCCATCTCCAGAATCACATTATTAAGTTGAAAATCCTACCATCTTAATCTTTGAAGACAGACAGAATGTATAGGTGTATTACTAAAATTCCATTTATAACTGACTTTCCTAGAAATAAATATGGCTGTGTATCCTAGACTTTCATTACATGTTAATAAATTTATTCTCTGACTTATCCATTTTAATTTTACAATATACAGTTGACTCTTAAATAATGTGGGGGTTAGGGGAACTGACACCCTCCACAACAAACATCCACAACAAATATATGACCTTAGACTTCTCAAAAACGTAACTACTAATAATCTACTGTTCACTGGAAGCTTTATCAGTAACATGGACAATCAATTAACACGTTTCATATGTTTCATGTATTATACACTGTATTCTTACAATAAAGTAAGCTAAAGAATAGAAAATGCTACTAAGAATATCAAAGGAAGAAAAAATATATTTATTGTTTGTTAAGTGGAAGTGGATCATCATAAAGGTTTCCATCATAATAGACTTACTGTTCACTAGGCTAAGGTGGATGAGGAAGAGGAGTGGTTGGTCTTATTGCTTCAGGGGTGAAAAAGGCAGAAGGAAATAGGAGTAATAAGTGGACCTGCATAGCTTATACTTCAAGGCTTAATTGTAGTTGCTTTTGTTGACTGATAATCTTCCTGTACTCACTGTAGATTTTATGAAGAAGTCATGGTGGACTTTTATTTGACACTCATTTCTGCCAGGCACAACAACTTCAGCCCTTGGTGAATAAATTATGGATCGGATAAATGATCAACTTTACAATTTGATCTAGCACAATCAATTTATCTGGTACAAATTTAAAATTTGATCTAGTACATTTACAATTCATCTATTATAAAGATGAAACTTCACAATTACATAACATACAGACCTTGCTATTTCATTTCCCTTTTATTAGAGTAATTGGGAATTTAGATTAGAATTTATTTCAAAGATCTGTATTCTCTAGATTGATCATTTTACTTCCCAATATTTCAAATAGGGCAGTCCTTTTGTTTTATTGTCATTTATACACGTAGACAATTGGGGGAATTTATGAAGGTTAATCAACATAACCGTTCATGGTAACATAATCCAAGATTCTTGGTTTCTTCAACTCTCACAGTATCACTATCTGGCTTTTTCATCAATTAGGTGCTCTCCTCAGACGTGTTACTGAAACAATAGAAAGAAGTTTGATTATGAAAAATATGCTCCAACTCATTCTCTTTGAACTGAGACTGTTCAACACTGGAAGGTAAGTATATTAAAGAATACAAATATTAGTTGACTAATAATTTTATATTAGTTATGAAAGTATGAACTTCCAAAGACATCCATTAATACTTTCCCTAATCTTAGAGCATTATAACACATGCTAATATCATAAATATTTTCTCTTTACTGTGACATGATGGGAGTAATTGCAAAAATGCTTAAACTATTCACTGTCCTTTTAAACTGTAACTTGACTGATTTTCTGAAAGACCCAGATAAAACAACTATATCAAGTTTAAAGATATGATACTTTACTGATTAAGTAATGTAACAACAAGATATTGAGAAACGTAAGTATGAATTGAGAATATATTATTTATTATGATTGATGCTAGAAAATGTATTCTATGCTTTCTGGCATATGACTCAAAACTTAAATTGTTTACCTCTTGATGTGGAGTACTATTTACATAAATTTAATATTGTGTGTTCATTTTGTTGATTTTGATAAAAACTGTTTTCAAATTCTGGCATTTAAAATGTTCTTATTTTACATCAATTACCTTAATTATTGGCTTAATTATTGAAAAATTAGTTTTTTAAAAAATTTTAAATTGAAATTTTGGACTAGAAATAACTTCTGTAAAATTCCATAGAAAGTTTTAATTTAGAAAATGACTTTGTGAGATGTGAATATTATTATTTTGATTTTATAACCCCAAATTAATTTTCTGCATGATTTTTTAAAATAATTAAGTACTTTTCATTCAAAATGTTTAAACTTAAAATATCTGTTTTCCAGAGTATTGAGAGATACATTGAAAATACATTGGAAAGACATAATTAAAAATAATTTTATATAACTATATATTTGAGGATACTTTAAAATATATATTATATATCACACATATAATATGGCATTTTGTATCTAAATCACATTCACTTAACTGTTAGCTAACAGGCCAAAAGGTTATAGTTAAATTCATTACTTATATGGTGTGGGGTAGTACTTGATCTCAGGTGAATAAACATGAATAAAGCATGAACCCTGGTCTCTAGGTTTTTCACAGGCTGTAATAGCAAGTGCATAGTTAAAATTTATATTATGTTTTTGGCTATTATCAAAGGCCTAATTAAGAAATGTTCAGATGAGGCTATTTACATTTTTTTCTAGAAATTTATCTTAAAAATTGTTACTAATTTTTTTTTAGTTTATATTATTTATAGTACAAAATTTTGTTAGAATTTATCATCAGGAAAATTGCAATTTTCTAATTATATTTTATATTATTCCTTGTTTTATGCTTAGACCTATGTTTTGTTTTCATATGTTCTGTGGCTTCAAGGGATTTTAAAAGTAATCCTGAGTTTCAATTTGCAAATGAATTAGCTTGTTTTTCTAAAGCAGTATATCATGTATTTATTTAATTTTCTTGTTCCAGTGAGCTTTTGCCAGAAATCCTTTGGGGAAGTAAATACATAAATATATAGCATGCGATAGTTCAGTTAGATACACACAGCTACCTTACTTTACTTTAGTGTCATACAATGGAAAAAATCTGGCTAGAATCAAAAGCACTAACAAATTAGAGATTCTCAGAAAGAACAGAAAAACAAACAAAAAAAACCTCATACATTCATATTTAGTAAGCACTTACAATGTTGCAGGTACAGATAAACATGGCATAATCTCTTATCTCTACGGGCTATTAGCCAAATAAGAGAGAAAGGAAAATGGTTTAAGAGCAAATATTACTGAGACAAGGTATCTACACAAGAATAGACAGGACAGGCCTCCCTGAGGAGTTTCTGCCTCTGCTGCACTGTGAATAATAATAGAAGTTAGCTTCATGAGAATCAATAGAAACAGTGTCTTAAGAAGTAAAAATAAGATTTCCAAGGTAAAGAATCCTGGGGGAAAAAAAAGTGGTAAATAAAGTGCTTCGGAATAATTAAACCAAAATTAGCATTTTTAGAAAGGACAGAGTCTGAAGAGATAAATAAATTTAAATAAAGAATTATGTACGTTTATAGAAGACCAAGCCAAATGTTACAGTACCAGAAAGTAAAGATAACATTTGAGAGGGGAAACCCTAACCCTCATACTGTACACCTGCATGCACTTCTTGACCCCAAAAACCTTTGTCTAAGTAGCATCTTGCAAAAATGTAAATTATGGCATTACATTTATGAGTTGCTCCTTAACCCAAAATTTTCCTGTTCGAAGAGCTTTTCAGTAACTCACCTGATGTTCACATAGTGGTAACAGGAGTGGTTATGAATAAAATCCCAAATATCTGGATCTCTTATACTCTGAGACATGCTGTTTCTATTTTACAATAATGATACTATATTAAAAGCAACGTTAAAATGTCAGTGTCTTTCAATAACAAACCTTTATTTCTTGCTCATGGTCTGTAGGTCAGTGGCAGTGTTTTTGGCAGACCATGTGGGACATGGGCTGTTCTCATGGTGAATCACAGCCTTTAAGAGTTCAAGGCGGCCCGGTGCGGTGGCTCACGCCTGTAATCTGAACACTTTTGGAGGACGAGACGGGCGGATCACGAGTCAGGAGATCCGGACCATCCTGGCTAACACGGTGAAACCCCATCTCTACTAAAAACACAAAAAGTTAGCCGGGAGTGGTGGCGGGCGCCTGTAGTCCCAGCTACTTGGGAGGCTGAGGCAGGAGAATGGCGTGAACTCTGAAGGCAGAGCTTGCAGTGAGCCGAGATTGTGCCACTGTACTCCAGCCTGGGCGACAGAATGAAACTCTGTCTCAAAAAAAAAAAAAAGAGAAAGGAAAAAAAGACTTCATGGCAACCCCCAAGCATATGTAAATTCTGTTTGAACATGAGATATGTCACCTTCATGACATTCTTTTAGTCAAAGCAAGCTGTGTATGCAACATTGACAGGGATAGGAATTACATCCTTCCACAAAGCAAAACAATGGCAGTATAAATATTTACTGAAAAATAATAGGTTGTATCATAATGACTTTGAATTTAAAAATCTGTAAATTCCAAGAAAACAATAACTGGCAGCTAGAGAATACTGGATTGCCTACAGGCTGTTCACATACAATGTAAGGTAAAAAGACAATTCAGAAGTATGTTGGAAAATGACAGCTCAACTAAAATTCCTAGGGGTGGAAATGAACACCTAGATTCCAATTTCTATTTCTTGGAAGAAGGTGCTTATAGATAAAACATAAAGAGAAAAATATTAAACGGGAGTGTATTAGGTTGTCCAGAAACCACTCCAAAATAAATATGGAGAAACAGAGCACTGAGAGGAAATGGATAGAAAATGGGGAACAAAAAGAAGCCACCGTATGTCTAAGCCAGGAAGACACCCTCACTGGCATTAGGGCTCCTTCATCTGCTTTGAAACTGATTTTGTACCTCATTGGGAGGCAAAGCCTTTCTAGTGAGTAGTAAAAGCAGATGTTGCTTGAACACTCCTCTGAATCTTTAGAGGAAAGTGCTGCCTGATTGCTGAATAATAGAGGAATATACATTTTTTCTATAAAAGTTTTCCAGAGAACCTGAATCAATAGAATGTATACAGATATATAAAAGGGAATTTATTATTGGAATTGGCTCATTCGATTATGGATGCTGTAAAGTCCTACGATGTGCTTTCTGCAAGCTGGAGAATCAAGAAAGCTGGTGGTGTAATTGTGTCTGAGTCTTAAGGCCTGAGAACCAGGGGAGACAATGGTGTAACTCTTAGTCCCAGGCTGAAGGTCTAAGAACCAGGAACTCCAGTGTTCAAGGGCAGGTGAAGATGAATGTGCCAGCTCAAGAAAAGGGCAAATGTACCCTTCCTCTGTCTTTTTGTTATGTCTGGGCCCTCAGTGAATTAGACAATGCACACTCTCATTAGTGGGAATGGATCTTTTTTCATAATCTCCTGATTTAAGTGCTGATCTCTTTTAGAAACATTATAAAACACACAGGCAGAAATAATGATTTAGCAGCTATCTGGGCATCCCTTAACCCTGTCAAGTTGACACATAAAATTAACCAGCACAATGTTAGTCAATTCTAATTTGACAATTACAAATTTGTCCCTTATATTGATTGAGTGCCTATCTCCACTTCACTAGTTAGAATAAACTAACATTTCTGCTGGAATTATATATATATGTGTGTGTGTGTGTGTGTATATACACATATATATACACATATATACACATATACACATATATACATATATACACACACATATATATACACACATATATAACTGTTTTCATTTTCCAGACATTATAAAACTATTTTGCTGAGGTACGAGTGACAAACAGAAAGCTGGACATATTCAATGTATATACCTAGATAAGTATACGGATAAGTATACACCTGAGAGATCATTACCACTATCACTCAAAGTCCAGATACATATTTTTTAGTGGATACTATTTGTAGCCAAATATATCCATGTACCTTTAACAGTAATAACATTTGTGAATAATTAAGAATATTTTCTAAAGTATTTCCTAAAGAATCCAAAAAGAAAATTTGTCATTAGTTTAAATCAGCAATTCGATATACAGCATTACAACGCCATAATATATATTGATTGATGATCAAGTGTGGAATTGTAAGTATCTTGCCAGCAATTATGTAGATGAAGTTATTTTCCCCATGCTGAAACGTGTGAACAGTTTGACTATAACTTTCATAATATATCTTTTGAATTACTAGTTAAGGGACCATAATAAGAGCTGTTATGTAGAATACTTGTTCTACCAAATTTCTAGGTGTTTATCCTTCCATAAGGCATTTTAAGCCCCGTAAACCTGTTTTTCTATCAGTGAAATAGCCAAAATGTTAGCAATTGGCTATGTAAGGTTCTTAGAAAAATTAACTGTGACAGCCTAAGGCAAGTGCTTACCAAAATGCTTAACAGATAATTACTTAAAAATAATGTTGATGGTAAAGGTAAATGATATAGTTTGGCTCTGTGTTCCCACCCAAATCTCATCTCCGCCATGGTAAGACGTGCTTGCTTCCCTTTCACCTTCCTCCATGATCATAAGTTGCCTGAGGCCTCGTACTCATGCTTCCTGTTAAGCCTGCAGAACTGTGAGTCAGTTAAACCTCTTTTCTTCATAAATGACCCAGTCTCAGGTAAAAAAAAAAAAAATGTATAGCAGTGTGAGAACAGACTAATACAGTAAACAAAAAATATTTTTTGAAAGAAGTTGATCTACAAAAGTGATATAGGCATTTTAAAAGGGGTATTTCCTAAATGTCCCACAACAAATCTTTATGCACAGCCGCTACTTCTACAACTTTGCAGCAGTCTATTGTTTCACCTGGATTTTTCTGTAACTTTCTATAATAAAATACTGTTTTATCAGTTTCTATACACTTATCTCTTAGTATCTTCAACTATATTTGTAACATCATTTTTTAAATATTTATGCTGGGTTTTTCTTTTTCTACCTGGCTTTATTGAAGTAGAATTGACCAGCAAAAAGTATATATTTAAGGTATACAACTCTATATTTTGATGTACATTGTGAAATAATTACCACAATTGAACTCTTTAAAATATCTATCATCTCACATCTTTATTATTTTTTCCTTTCTTTTCTTTTTTTTTTTGTTTGTTTTTTAGTTAGAACATTTGAGATGTATACTCTTAGCAAATTTCAAGTATATGATGGTGTTGTTAACTATAATCACTTGCTGTGCATTAGATCCCCAGAAATTATGCATCATGCATAATTGAAACTTTGCAGCCCTTGGCCAACATCTTCCCATTTCTCCCTCCTATAAAGACTCTGGCAACCACCATTCTACTCTCTGCTTATGTGAATTTGACTATTTTGGATTCCACACGTAAATGAAATCATGCAGTATTTGTCTTTCTGTGTCTGGCTTATTTCACTTATTGTCACAAATGCCAGGATTTTGTAAATTTTTAAGGCTAAAAACTATTTTATTATGATATATATATGGTCATTTGCCACTTAATGACATTTCTGCCAATGACAGTCCTCATATATGACAGCAGTCACGTAAGATTAAAATACCATATTTTTATTGTATCTTTTCCATGTTTAAATATGTTTAGGTATACAAATAGCATTGTGTTACAGTTGCTTACAATATTCAGTGTAGTAACATGTCGAACAGCTTTTTAGCCTAGAAATAATAGGTTCAACCATATAGCCTATGTATGTAGCAGGATATACCATCTAGATTATTTAAGTATGCTCTATGGTGTTTATACAACAAAATTTCCTAAAGACGCATTTCTCAGAATGTATCCTTGTTGTTAAGCAACATGTGACTGTCTTATTATTAGAATTAGTAGTTAGTGTAACCATTATCATCATCATCATTACTGGTTAATTTGGATTTAAATTTTTAAATTAATTTTGATCTTTTGTAGGAAATTGTAAATTTTGCAAAAATATTCCAGTGAATTAGTAAACAACTTTTTTTCTGAAAACATTTTTATTTTTATGTATGTTAATAATATATCATTTTCATCTTTATCTTATAATTTGGCCTACTCATCTTTTTAAATTTCTTTAAACATTTTGATTTTTTAGTTTCAGACATAAAACACTTAAAGTTACAGTGGCTGAGGGAGAGAGCAGTTACTTTCTTTTAAACATAGACTTTTAGTGGTGAGCACTCCACTACCGGCAATGGAGAGAGACTGTATCATCAAAAAGGGCTAACTCCCTTTATATAATGACACCATCATTCTCTACATTTGAGGCAAAAGGAATCCTTAAACCCTAAACATAATGTCCACTTTTCCAACAGCAAGGTGAACTTTTGAACCTTCTAATTAAAGCCATTTCCTGAAAGTTATACATACCCTGCCTTATCTTACCGTCCAACCGCAGCTGTTAGAGAGGTCAGGACATACAATCCCTGTTGAAGTGGCAAGGTAATGTACCCCGCTAAAGATAATTACTCTATTATTAAAGAAGAATGGAGAGTGTAAACAACCAGATGATATAGGAGTTAAGAAGGAATTACTTAAGCAGATAACAAAGTCATGGGAGTCCTTGGGGGCTTTTCTTTTTAATGAAAAATAGCCCCAAATCATTTTCTAGCAAGCAGCAGCCTGCAAACTGGAAGCTTGCACGTATGAATGCTGGCAGGAACTAAGACTAGACATTTTCAAAATGGCGGCTCCGTCTTCTCTTTGTCAGCCAAGTGTACAGTAAGAAGCAGACAAGATGGCACCAATCAACTGGAAAGTCTATTTACATAATAAGATTAGGGTGGGACAAGCAGCCTTCCTCAAGCACTATGTAGACTTCATGCCTGATGGAACCAATGTGTGAGTCCTATGTAAATCAGGTACTGTCTTATCTAGCCTGCCTATAAAATCTGCTGAGATTCACTGCCTCCCACTTTTTCAGAGGTTTCTCTCTCTTGCAAGGAGCTGCTCTCTTCTCTCCATTCTTCTGTCTATTAAACTTTCCACTCCTTAACCCACCCACATGTGTCCCTGTCCTGAATTCTTTCTCAGCCATGAGAAAGAACCAGGGTATGTACCCCAGACAATGTAGTCGCTTCATAGAGAGTAAACAACAACTAGTTAGTTGTTTCGCAACAACCAGCAGTTTTTTCCAAAGTCACTTGCAGGGTTTGTTTATTCATTTTTAAATTTTCTACTTTCTAGCTGATTAATTTATTAATCTTTATTATTCTATTTCTTCATTTTCTTTAAGAGATATTGGACCTCTCAGCTGAAATCCTACAAGCCAGAAGATACTGGGGGGCCTATATTCAATGTTTTTAAAGAAAACAATTTTCCAAGAATTTTATATCAAGCCAAACTAAGGTTCCGAAGCAAAGGAGAAATAAGATTGTTTTCAAATAAGCAAATGTTGGGGGAGTTCGTTACCACCAGGCCTTCTTTACAAGAGATCTTTAAAGCAGTAATAAACATAGAAAGAAAAACTATTATCAGCTAATACAAAAGCACACTTAAATACACAGACCAGTCACACTATAAAGTAACCACACACGCGAGTCAGCATAATAACCAGCTAACAACACAATGACAGTATCAAATCCATACACATCAATATGGACCTTGAATGTAAATGGAATGAAGTCCCCAGTAAAATGGCACAGAATAACAAGCTGGATAAAATAGCAAGACCCAAAAGTACTCTGCCTGCAATTCAAGCTCTTTCGGAGGCCAAGGTGAGAGGATTGCTTGAGGTCAGGAGCTCAAGACCAGCTAGGCAACATAGTGAGATCCTGTCTCTACAAAAATAAAAAATAAAATTAGCTGAGTATAGTGGCATGCACTGGTTGTAGCAGCTACCTGGAAGGCCAAAGCAGGAAGATTGCTTGGGTCCAGAAGCTTGAGCCTTCAGTGACCCATATTACACCATTGCACTCAAACCTGGGACACAGAGCAAGAGTCTGTCTCTTAAAAAAATAAAATAAAGAGAAAAACAACATAATATACATTCTTCTCATTACCTCATGGCACACACTGTAAAATTGACTACATAATTGGATATAAAACAATCTTTAGCAAATGCAAAAAAAAAAAAAAAAGATCATATCAGACACACTCTTGGACCACAGCTCAATAAAATAGAAGTCAAGACTAAGAAAATTGCTCAAAACCATGCGATTACATGGAAATTAAACATGCTCATGATTGACTTTTTGTTAAATAATATAATTAAAGCAGAAATCAAGAATTTCTTTGAACCTAATGAGAACAAAGATACAGCACACCAGAAACTCTCAGAGGCAGCTAATGCAGTGTTAAAGGGGAAACTCATAACACTAAATGCCCACATTAAAAAGCTAGAAAGATGTCAAATTAACAACCTAACATCACAACAGAAGGAATTAGAGAAGCAAGAACAAATCAACCTCAAAACTAGCAGAAGACAAAAAATAACCAAAATTAGAGCTGAACTGAAAGAATTGAGACACAAAAATCCATTCAAAAGATCAATGAATCCAGGAATTGTTTGTGTGTGTGTGTGTGTGTGTGTGTGTGTGAAAAAATTAACAAGCAAAATAGGCCACTAGCTAGAATAATAATGAAGAAAAGAGAGAATGTCCAAATAAATACAATTATAAATGAAGGGGATAATACAGTTGATCCCACAAAAGTTAAAATAACCACCAGAAACTATTACAAACACATCTACAAATACACCTCTATGCACACAAACTAGAAACCTTAAAAGAGATTAATACATTCCTGGATGCATACACTGTTCCAAAACTGACAGGAAAAAAAAATTCACTGAAGAGATTAATAATGGGTCCTCTTTTAAATTATAATGTTGGCTTTTAAGTTTTTTTCTTTTTAAAGTTTTTATAACAAATCAATTAGGACTAGGCTTTACTCTGGTATAGAGGTTTTCCTTTTATGTGTACTATTTTATTTTATTTGTATTTAAAATAGGTAAGTACCTGAAATCTTTCCATAAATGCAAGTATTTCTTAGGGTAATAGGCTAGTTCTAGTGAGTTACTAAGTATAATTTTAGTTGTAAGGAGGGAGACAAAGTAAGTAAAGGAGCATGGGGTTGCATATAAGCTCCCCACCACAACATGGTTCACATACACTCACTACTCAGCACACAGCTTATTCTTTGAATGCATGAAACATATTTATGATATGATCATAAGAAATAATGAGTCATAAAACTTTAGAATGACATCCTTATATTTCTGTCTGTGATCTATCTGTCTATCTATCTATCTATCTATCTATCTATCTATCTATCTATCTATCCATCTATCTATCTATCTTCTATCTATCTATCATCTGTCATCTGTTATGGGTTGAATTGTTTTGCCAAAAAGTTATGTTGAAGTCCTAACTCTCAACACTTGAAAATGTGATAGTATTTGGAAATAGAATTATTGCAAATGTAAATAGTTAGGATGAGGTCCTATTGGAGTCAAATAGGACCTTAATCCAATAAGGACATCAGTCATTATTCTTATAAAAAGAGAGATACATAGAGAGAGCACCGTGTGACAACAGTTGCAGAGATTGGAGTAACATATCTGCAAGCCAAGGAATACCAAAGATTGATGGCCACCAACAGAAGCTAGGAAGCAGCAAGAACGAATTCTACCTGGAGTCTCGGAGAAAGCATGACCCTACTGACACCTTGATTTCAGACCTCTAACTTCTAGGACTGAAACAGAATAAATTTTTGTTATTTTAAAGCTACCTATTCTGGAGTTCTTTCTATGGCAGCTTTAGGAAACTAATTACCTCCATCTGTATATCTACCTATTCACATATCAATTTATAATCATCATTATCTACATATCTGGACACAAAAATCCATTTGCCCAGGAGCAGATTGTGACAAGAAGTTTAATCTGAAGGTAACTTCTTAGGAAGTGTTCCTGTAAAACAACAAAACGCTGGGAAACTAGGACAGGAATAGAGGTAGTACAAATAAAGGACAATATCAAGCAGTGTCTTTCAGAAGGTAAAGTTGCCCCAATCCCAGAGAGGAAATTTAGTAGCTCACAGCCAGAATCAAGGGGAGTGTTTGTACCATTTCAATTGGTTAGTCATGTTTCAAGGCCTGTGGAGGGAGAATGAAGGGTGATCACAAATTCCCGGGAAATGTTATCTCTCTACAAATGTCCAAAGGATGTTCTATCAGACTCAGGCCAACCTCCAACAAAGAGAAACAGATGCTGGTTGTTGGGAGTGAAAACACGGAGTCAAGTGTGACTAAAATGATGAAAGTAGCCGAGAGACACTGCTAGAGCAGAGCACTGACAGTAAATACAATAGATATTTAGGTAATTTCTAAAAGTGATCCTAATGTTTCTTTCAGAATGATTATTTATACTTCTCCAAATGACTCATCATTTATATTTATCCAAATTTAATCCCATTGCTGATTTTCATGAATAAATGTGAATTGCTTTTGTTCTTAATTAAAGACTATTATCTAGGGAAAAGATTGTAAAGTATAGATGCTCTTGTATCCTGACTTACTATGAGTCTACTTTACCATGAAATTCAGCCTTTGAATTATTATGAGTGAACCAGTTTGGTGCCCACAACTTAACATTATGATCACAGAAAAAAGAATAAAAGACTCTCACAATAAAAAGTAATCTTTGTGGCATTACTCTTTTAACACACTTTAAAGGTATGTCCTCCAGTGTGATTTGCTAAAGCAGACTCTCTAGAAATATCTCTCCTAGAATCTCTAGAATCTCTAAAACATCTCTTCTTTAAAATCCACTTTCTCTAAATGGTGTGTTACTTGGTGATTCTATGCTAATTACTAGAAGAAAACTAGAACCAACATAAATACATCTAACAAAAGGGCCCTGCACTAATTTTCATATGATAATGTTAACAGTGTTCTTGAAGACATTACTATCTATGTGTCACGATTGCATATACATATATTTTTCTTTAGTTGTAAACAATAAAGTGACTGTCTTCCGAAAATTTTACTATTTCACCTTTTCTCCTGTTGCAGTGCAAAAGACATGTATGAGTGAAAGAAAAAGCAAGAAATAATAAATGCCAACCATATGTCTCACAACTCAGTGAGAATAAATCTTGTTTAGTCAGCAAACCTTTCTCAGGTAACATTCACAAATTTAAAATTTGATCTTTAGCCATTTTTAAAAAAAATCCTTGAAGCAACCATTAAAACCTTTTCTTTTGAAATCTTACCAAATTAAATATAATTTAACATCTACTTTAGGTCATCTGTTTCTTCATTTTTAAAAGATGAAGTAAGTAATTAAACATTTCAATTCAATTTTGTTTCTTCTAAGTTAAACTAAGATAGTATTCAACTAGATTTTAGCTGGGCAAATATTCTTCCACAAGGAATAGATTAATTCCATGAGTTCAAAAAATCTGATTAGGCTTATAAGAGAAGGGTGCAACAAAATATAGAAAAATTGTACCTTTCTTTCGTGTGGGAAAATTCAATTTGTAAATGTGAAGAACAGATGTAATTGCAAGGAGGCAGAGTAAGGACATGTTAGTAATTCATTTATAATTTATCATACATGAATTTAGTATATAAAAATTATATATAAAATTTAAGTTTGTACACATAAAAATGGAAATTCCTGAAGCAAATATTAGACTTGTGACAAAAAATTACATGATTTGAAATCATTTGAAATAATATTGATGCTTAGAAAAAAAAATGAGTCACAAGCACATGAAAATTCACATCTGGAGAAGATCAGAGAGTTTAGAATGACTAAAGTTTTGTTTTATCGGTATCTTTTGCTTCACCCTGAGTTATTTATAAACTTTATCTGTGGAAGTCTGTATGTATAACTGTGCTATATCAAGTGATTTTGAAGGGAAAGGATATTTCTGGTAATTTTCCAGTGACAATCACTTTTAAAAGCTGAATTTAATGTAATGGAACTGATTTTTGATATATACAAATTAATGCTTCATCCCAAAAGGAACCCGTTTCTTAAATAATGAGGTAATAATTAATTTTTCTTTGATAATTCAGAACTAAAAAATGAGCTATGGATAATATGAAAATGCCTAAAAGTGGGTTTCTATCCACACTTGTAAAATTGTGAAATTGATTCATTTTGCTTATATGCATAAATGATGTATCTCCTCCCTGGTGTGCACCCATGTTAATTGACATGGATTTATGATAATGTCCCTGGATATTAAAAAACAAACAAACAAACAAACAAAAAACAGAGATTTTCCAAAATGTAAATTGCCATTGAATCAATTTGATATTAATGAGTTTACAATTAATCTACTTTAATTTTGTTTCTTTTCTGCATAGTTTCTTATAACTATGGTGTCACTAATGTCTAATCTGTAATTTAGATTGTAATGCTCCTTCAGTTGCTACAAACTTTAAGTGGAAAGTAAAATTTACAAAGTAGAAAGGTAAACTTCAAGATAATAAAATTATGCAAAATCTCTCAACAGCCTGTGAAGCAAAGCATAAGTATTTATAGAAAAGATTATCTTGACCTGTGTGCTTTTTTTAAATCTCTCTTTGATTTCTTTCAATTATCTGGTTAAATAATATATACTATATAAGTCCATATTATATTGATTAGTTTTATTCTGAAATTTCTTTAATGAGAAGTTTTCTTTGACCACAGTTGAGGCAATATATTTTAATGTATCATTTTCTTTAAGGAACCCTTCAAATTCAAATAATTATAAAGTAATCATATACATCATATATCAAAAATTTTAAATATTTTTACTAATGTCAATTATCCTTTCACAGATAGACTCAGAGACACATTTTTTAAAAAAAATACTGAAGTCATAAAATAACAGGTAAAATACATGTCAAATTGTAGAATATTTTTCTCTATAGATAAAAAGACATCCTATTGAGGAAAACTGCGAGTCTAAGAATTAAATGTATTACTCAAATGCCTTAAATATAAATATTTTACTGTATATAACAATTTTCTATTTTCTCTCACAATTAAAATGGTTCTTTTTAATTTTAATATTCATATACTGTTTATAAACATAATTTTAATTTTGCTGACTCTATGTGCAGATCCCATAAATCAGAATCAGAGGCATTTGTATTCAAAACAAAATTTTATTTTGGGACACAAATAAAATTTCTTGCACAAGTAAATAGGCCAGTAGTCATATTATGTCAGAAATAATGAAGACTATGGATTATAGGTTTTTTCTTCCTCAGGATTAGAAAAATACTCACAAGAGTCTTATGAAACCCATACTCATTCTTAGAGTTGATGAAATTTCCAAAGCAAATTGTACTTCACTGTTGTATCTAAGATAAATGATATGCAGTCATTCCACAACAGTAGATCATTTGTTTAAATATAAGTTTCCTGATATTGGGTAAATAGAGAAGAATAAAAAGGTTTATTATTGATATTTAAATAAAAAATATTAAATAATTACTATCAGAAAATATTCTAGAATGTATTGAAGGATAGTAACAATTGGATTTCTATTATTGGTAAGGGTTGCAATCCCTTCTGCTAGATCAGCACATTCAATATTAGGCTGTAGAATGTTTATGTATTTTTTTATTATTATTTAAAATAATTCTACAGGAAGTCCAAGCCAGAACAATCAGACACGAGATGAAAACAAAGAGCATCCAAATTAGACAAGAGCAAGTCAAACTATCGCTATTTGCCAATGATACAATCATATACCTAGAAAACCCTAAAGATTCCTCCAAAAGACTCCTAGATTTGGTAAATGAATTCAGTAGAGTTTCAGTTTCAGTCTACAAAATTAATTCACACAGATCTATAGCATTGCTCTACATGAACAATGATCAAGCGAGAATCAAATCAAGAACTCAATCCCTAGGGCCAGGCCCCATGGCTCAAGCCTGTAATCCCAGCACTTTGGGAGGGTGAGATGGGTGGATCACTTGAGGTCAGCGATTCGAGACCAGCCTGGCCAACAAGGTGAAACTCCCGCTCTATCAAAAAATACAAAAAATAGCCAGATGTGGTGATGTGTGTCTGTAGTCCCAACTACTCGGGACGTTGAGACATGAAAATGCCTGGAACCCGGGAAGCAGAGGTTGCAGTGAGTGGAGTTCACAAGATCACACTACTGTACTCCAGCCTGGGTGACAAAGTGAGACCCTGTCCCCCTCCCAACCCACCTCCCAAAAAGAAAAACAACTCAATCCCTTTTACATTTACAACATTTTACAACAGCTAAAAAAAAAGTAAAATGAAACAAACAAACAAAAAACCTAGGAATATACTTAACCAAGGAGGTGAAAAATTTCTACAAGGAAAACCACAAAGCACTACTGAAAAAAAAAGACATAGATGACAAAAACAAATGGAAATACATCCCATACTCACGGATTGGAAGAATCAATGACCATACTGCCCAAAACAATCTATAGATTTAATGCAATTCGTATCGAAACACCAACATGATTTTTCACAAACTTTGAGAAAAAAAAATGCTAAATTTTTTTTAGAACCAAACAGGGCCCAACTAGTCAAAGCAATCCTAAGCAAAAAGAACAAATCTGGAGGCTTCACAATACTGAACTTCAAATTATACTACAAGGCTATAGTTACCCAAACAGCATGGTACTATTATAAAAGAAGACACATAGATCAATGGAACAGAATAAAGAACTCAGAAATAAAATCAAATACTTAGGGCCAACTAATCTTTGACAAAGCATCCAAAACATAAATTAGGGAACAGACATACTATTTAATAAATGATGATGGGAAAACTGGCAAGCCACATATAGAGTAATGAAGCTAGATTCCAATCTCTCACCTTATACAAAAATCAACTCAAGATGCATATAATACCTGAAACCATAAAAATTCCAGAAGATAACCTAGGAACACCTCTTCTGGACATTGGCATAAGCAAAGAGTTTGTAAGACCCCAAAAGCAAATGTGACTAAAACAAAAATAAATATATGAGACTTCATTACATTAAAATGTTTCAGCATAGCAAAAGAAATAATCATCAGATTAAACAGAAAACTACAGAATAGGAAAAAAAAAAAAAAACAAACAAACAAAGAAAAAACATTTGCAAGCTACGTATCTGACAAAGGACTAATGTCCAGAATCTACATGGAAATCCAACAAATTAGCAAGGAAAAAACAACTAATTCCACAAAATAGTGGACAAATGACATAAATAGATGGTTCTCAAAAGAAGCTATAATAATGACCAACAAACATAAAAAATGCTCAACATCTCTAATCATCAGGGAAATACAAATTAAAACTACAGTGAGATACCATCTACTCTTGGAATAGTAGCCATTATTAAAAAGTCAGAAAACAATAGATGTTGTCATGGTTGTGCTGAAAATGGTACACTTACACACTAGAGGTCAGAATGTAAATTAGCACAACCTCTATGGAATACAGTACAGAGATTTCTTAAAGAACTAAAAGTAGATTTACCTTTCAATCCAGCAATTCTACTACTGGGTATCACGGTTCAATATATCAAAAACATACCTGCACATGTATGATTATTGCAGCACAATTCACAATTGCAAAGATGTGGAACCAACCTAAGTGCCTGTTGACCAATGAATGTATAAAAAAATTTGGTGTATATACACTGTAAAACACTACTCAACCATAAAAAGAATGAAATAATGTCTCTTGGAGCAACTTGGATGAAGCTGAAGGTCATTATTCTAAGTGAAGTAATTCCGAAATAAAAAATAAATATATACTGTGTGTTCTCGCTTGTAAGTGGGAACTAAGATATAAGTATCCAAAGGCATACACAGTGATATAATGGAATCTGGAGATTCAGAAGGGGGAGAGTAAGAGGGGGGTAGGGTAAAAAAATGCATGTTGAATAGAATGCATACTACTCAGGTGACAGATGCACTAAAATTTCAGTCTTCACCACTATGCAATTCACCTGTGTAACCAAAAACCACTTGTACCCCAAAAGCTATTAAAATGGAAAAAATAAATAAAAACTAATAAATAGTAAAAATAAAATAAAATAAAATAATTCTCTAAATCAGAAAACTTGCCAGTATATCATTAATCTCAAACTATGCAACTGTTACTTCAACTAGATACTTTAGCTTTCACAAATGTCTAGAATAAAAAGACAATGAAATTTGGATATGTTACTAAACTTCCATTTAAATATAAGTCTTTTGAGTCTGTGTTAAAACAGAGTAGAGGTTTTTAATGGTTTCAATAATGAAGAGCCTGGAGCACCTACTGACATTTTGCACAAATCGGAGGAACCTAAACAGCCTGTGAAATATTGTGAAAAAAATTACTGCAGAATATAACAATTTATATTTCTGGATTAAAAAATAGTTTACTTACGCAAACAAAAAAGAGTTGCTTATTTATATCTGTAAATGTCTGATATTTGTGCTCAAAACCGGTACTGTCAAAAGTTGAAAGTGTTAAACTTTTAAATACTGTTTAAATACTGTTAAAGCCCATGCTTGAATTAAAGACTAATAATAATTGGAATCATAAATTAGGGAAAATATATAAATAAATTTCATACAATGAAGCAATGAAATTAGGAAATAAAGTTAGAAAATATTTTATTAATTAAATTTAATCAAACAGCAAAAAAAAATCAGAACTTTAAAAAATATGCCCTGTAGTTAGAAATAATTGAACATTTTCAAATTTGAATTTTTTAAGTAATTGTAAGAAAATAATAATATTTATATAACCACACCATTGTACTCTACTTTTTTTTTTTTTTTTTTTTTTTTTTTTTTGAGACAGAGTCTCGCTCTATTGTACTCTACTTTTATGGCTCTATTTGTTGCAAAACTTTGGTCAATTGAAATTAAGAAATATTTTCTGAAAATTTCTAAATCAAGACATAAAATTCCACACATTGACAACACTCTGTTCTTCCTTATAAATCATTGATAATGACAACAATGATAATTTCAAGACTTTAAAAATAGTGTATTTTTTCTTGATTTTGTGAAACTACACAGATTAGGTTCTAAAATTATAAACCTTTTCATTTTGGAATGTTTTCCTCAAGATATATTTATATGAAAACCTTATTGAACTGTGTATATATGGTGCCAGTGACTTGCTGGGAAAATGGTCTGAAGTATAAGGAAAAAAAAACAAACACAAATTTCTAGGTAATTTCCTCTTATCTATTCTATGGCAAGAAATCCAATTATTTATGAATAAAATAATCAATTAAATCAAATAAATAGATTTAAATTATTTGTCAATAAAAATTTTAATGTATTTAGATAAATCACAATCATTACAGATAATTAAGAATTTATCTGTGTAGGTGAGAGTTGAAACGAAACTTGGTAGATTATTTGGATATTGATGGGCAACTTTTTTTTGCTAGAGCTAAAAATAAAACTTGGAAATTCTAGAACTGCTGATAATTAAAAACATGTAATACTATATAGCAGAGAGATCAACATTTATCCTTCAAAGAAATGTAATTTGTGATGAAAATAGATTGATTATAACAAAAATGGTTGCACATGTTAAAAACTAACAAAAAGGAATAATTGAAAATAAATACACATATGATTGTAAAACAAAACAGAGTTGTACAGTATAATCTTTGAAACAAAACTAATGCCTATTTCAAATGGAAAGCTATTGAATTTTCTTATAAACCTTATAAATTACATAGATTATTTATTTGTTTGATGACAAAGTAATACAATAGATTTTCTTATAAATCTTATAAATTACAGGAACTTATTTATTGTTTGCTAACAAAATAATATAATTTTAAGTAACTAAATTTATGAAACCTTGATACTTTTCTAGATGGTGTTTAGAAATCTCTATGTATTAGCAGTAAGCATCAATAAAATTATCTAAAGATGATCTTTTGAAATAAATTTTATGACTGTTATAGATAAACTGAATACTCTATTGAAAAATCTCAATATTATATCTAATTTAGAAATATTTTAATGTCAGTAATGTTAATTCAGCAAGAAGGGAGAGTGAAATCATGAAGAATATTATGCATAACTAAAAGTATCTGTTAGGTTTGGAAGTCACATAGTGGCTGATCAATGAAGTCATTAGAAGAATTTGCTGTAGTTGTCTATATTAAATCATGACTGAGACAAGAGTATAGTTTAGCTAGGGTTTGTAAGAGAGAAAAAGTACAAACAAAACCCAAAAGAAGCAAAAAAAAGAAACGATAATGTTAACATTTCTAAAAATTTTCAAACTATTTGGAATATTATTAGAAGCTTTCTTAAAAGTTGTTGCTACCATTAATATCACATTCTGTGCAATTCCGTATTAAGAATACTGTGACTTATTTAGATTATTAAAGGTAATTTTATAAAATTCTTATATATAATTTGAGATATGTACTAATATTTATCTCTTTTGACAATCTCTGTCTTTTAACCACTATTTAGATCACTTACATTTAAAGAAATTGTTGATATTGTTTGGATAAAATGTACTATCTTTGTAACTTTTCTATTTGTTGTGTATGTTCTTTTGTTTGTTTTATATTTTTCTGCCTTCTCTGGTTTTAATTGAGAATTTTATATAATTAAATATTATCATCTCTTGATATATTACTATTTCTTTATTTGAAGTTTGGTTTCCCTGAGATTTGCAATATATATTTTATTTTATTTGATACTTAAAATTCAGGAGTACAAGTGCAGGTTTGTTACACAGGTGAACTTGTGTCATGGGGTTTGTTGTACAGATTATTTTATAACCTAGGTATTAAGCTAGTCCCCGTTATTTTTCTGCCACCCTCCACCCTCCAAAAGTCCCTATTGTGTGTTGTTCCCCTCTGTGTGTTTCTGTGTTCTCATCATTTCGCTTCCACTTATAAGTGAAACATGGTATTTGGTTTTCTGTTCCTGTGTTAGTTTGCTAAGGATAAATGGCCTCAAGCTCCATCCATGTCCCTGAAAAGGACATGAGCTCATTAGTTTTTATGGCTGCATAGTATTCCATGATGCATATGTGCCAAATTTTCTTTATCTAATCTATCATTGATGGTCATTTAGGTTTATTTCTTGTTTCTGTTATTGTGAGTAGTGCTCAATGAACATACATGTGCATGTATCTTCATAATGGAATAATTTGTATCCCTTTGAGTGGAATGGTATTTGTGTCTTTAGGTCTTTGAGGATTCACCATACTATCTTCCACAATGGCTGAACTAATTTACACTCCTACCAACAGTGTATAAGCATTCCTTTTGCTTCACAGCCTTGCCACAATGTGTTATTTTTTTGACTTTTTAAAAATAGTCTTTCAGACTAGTGTAAGACGGTATCTCATTGTGGTTTTGATTTTCATTTCTCTAATGATCAGTGATGTTGAGCTTTTTTTTTTTTTTTTTTTTGGTGTACTTTTTTTTTTTTTTTTTTTTTTTTTTTTGCCACATGTTCTTTTAGAAATCATCTGTGCATGTCCTTTGACCACTTTTTAATGGGGTCGTTTGGTTTTTTATTATAAATTTGCTTAGTATACTAGTAGGAACTGAATATTAGACCTGGGTTAGCTGCATAGTTCGGCAAATTTTTTGACTATTCTGTAAGTTGTCTGTTTGTTGACAGTTTCTTTTGATGTGCAGAAGCTCTTTAGTTTAATTAGATTCCGTTTGTCAACTTTTTTCTTTTGTTGCAATTGCTTTTGGCATTTTTGTCATGAAATCTGTGCCTGTGACTATGTCTTGATGGTATTTCCTAGATTGTCTTCTAGAGCTATACTTTTGGGTTTTACATTTAAGTCTTTAATCCATCTTGAGTTAATTTTTGTATATGGTTTAAGGATGGCATTTCAATCATCTGCATATGGTAGCCAGTTATCCCAGCACCATTTATTGAATAGGAAATCCTTTCCCCATTGCTTTTGTCAGTTTTTTCAAAGATCAGATAGTTGTAGGTGTTCTGTCTTACTTCTGGGTTCTCTATTCTGTTCCATTGGTGTATGTGTTTGTTTTTCTACCAGAACCATGCTGTTTTGGTTAATGTAACCCTTTAGTGTAATTTGAAGTACAGTAGTGTGATGATTCCAGCTTTGTTCTTTTTGCTTAGGATACCCTTGGAGAATCGGACTCTTTTTTGGCTCCATACGAATTTTAAAATAGTTTTCTGTAGCTCTTTGATGAATGTCGATAGTAGTTTAATAGGAATCACATGAAATCTAAAAATTGCTTTGAATAGTATGGCCATTTTAATGATGTTGATTATTCCTATTTATGAGCATGAAATACTTTTCTATTTGTTTGTGTGATCTCTGATTTATTTGAGGAGTATTTTGTGGTTCTCCTTGTAGAGATCTTTCCCTGGTTAACTGTATTCCTAAGTATTTTATTCTTTTTGTGGTATGACACATACATTTTAAAAGAATCTAAATCCACCATGAAGAGGCACTATCCTGCTTCACATGTAATGCAGTTGCCTGATAATACAGCATCTCAATTACTTTCTCTAATTCCACTTGACACTATTGTCATTCATTTTGTATATATGTAGGCTATAAACATCCATTGCATTATCATTCCTCTACTCAGTTATCTTTTAGATAAATTATGAAACAGTAAAATAATTTACATTATTTGTATTTGTTCATGTTCTGATACTCTTATTTTCTTTGTGTAGATCCAAGTTTTGGACCTAAACCATTTTATTTCTGCCCAAGGATCTTCTTTTAAAAGGTCTTTCAAGGAAGATCAGCTAGAAATTGATTTTTCTCAGTTTTCAGAAAAGAGAACTTTTAAATTTATCTTTCACAAGTTTTAAAAGTTCTCAGAAAAGAGAATTTTTAAGTTTCTCTTTCACTTTTTTAACAGTCTTATTAAGATACAATCTACATGCATTTCAGCCTTTTAAACTGTACAATTCACTAGTGTTTTTAAACAGAATTGTGCAACCATCCCCAGTATCTGCAACTGTCACCAGTATCTAATTCTAGAAAAAAAATTATCACCTTGATTAGAAACCCATACCCATTAACTTCTCCTTCACTTTTCAATGAAATTTTACTGGATATAGAATTTTAGTTGACAGATTTTTCCTTTTCTTTCAGTATTGTAAATATATCACTCTGTTCTCTTCTTGTTTGCATGCTTTCTACTGAGAAGTTTCCTGTAATCCTTATTTTTATTTCTCTATAGATAAGGTGTCTTCCCCAACCTCCCAAAACCTTTAAGACTTTCTCTTTCTACTTTATTTTCAGCAGACACAGCAGTGGCAGTGTCGCAGAGGAGAGGGTCACCTAATATTCTGATTTGTTCTTGGTGTTTTATTGGAACTGTGTCTTAGGTGTTTGGTCTTCAGAAGTGTTTCTGTTTCTTGCCCCCAAGAGAACATATCCCCTTCTGTTCTCCAGTCTCTTAAGCACTGCAATCTCTTTCCTTGAAGCTCTCTCCTCTGCTAGCAATGTCTTTTATTCTTTTATTTCCCATTAGCTGATGCAGGAAAGCTTGATTGGAATGCAGTTCCGTTTTTTCAGGTGTAAAAATTGCCTAACTGCTAATGTCATTACCTATGGAAACAAGGCCTTCGTTAGGGAGAAGAGTTATGATAGGAATGCTTTTCCTCCCCCATGAGGGGGATATATTCAGATTTCTAGGGTTTCTAGAATTCTCTCTGTCATAACCTGGTGGGGTTCCTAGAGGGAGAGTCTGCAGAGCAGGGTGTCCAACCACCAATACTTCAGCACTAGGATATTCTCATGTTCACTTTCATACATTCATCCTCCAGCAGTTCATCAAGATGATCATATATGATATCCTACCCACTTTAAGTGTCTAGTGGTTTCTGTCCTAGGTAATCAAATCTTGAGTACACTATCTCTCTCTAGATGCATTTGACACTCAATATTTTGTGGTAGTGGTTTTCCCCTTTTCCCTCAATTCTCTAATAGAACTAATAAAAATCTTGTGTTTGTCTAGCATTTCCTTGTTGTAAGGACAGAAGCAACGACTTCCAGGTTCTCTACATGTCAGGGATAAACCAGGAAATCTTCACCACCACCAGTTTTAAAACATTTGGAATGCTTCTTCTGAAGCACATGAAACTCAAGTACTTTAAATACAGAGTGCTTATGATTTTTTGATTGAATGATCTATGGGAGAGAGATAACACTTGTGTACCCACATCTGTATGTCTGTTTTTACTCATTGAATTTGTCATCTCCAATTTTGACTGAATTTTATACAACTCTGTGTGTATTTCAATTTTAGCCTTTGTTATACTTTCTTGACTCTGTATCTTAATTTTAAATTAAGAATATCTACACACATTAGTCTTCATGATACTCACAGGAAGAACTTTCATGTCAGAGAACTCACATACTATTGATTACTCAGCTTATAGATTGACTGAACATAGGTTACCTGTAGTTTCACGAATTGTGGCTGGAGTAGTGAAGTCATGTTACCTACATACTAGTTATGTTCAAGAAATTTCCAATGTATGAGGAAGACATTATGATATCTGGCTTGAAAAATAAAATACACCATTTATTGAAGAGACTATCTTTTGTACATTGTGTCTTCTTAGCAGCTTGTTAAAAATTAGTTGAACTTATATTACTGGGTTTACTTCTGGATCCTCTATTCTGTTCCATTGTCCTGTATATCTATTTTAAAGCCAGTAATTTGCTGTTTTGATTACTATAGCTTTGTAATATAATTTGGAATTAGGAATTGTCATGCTTCTAACTTTGTTTTTCATTACCAATATTGTTTGGGCTAGTCGGGATCTTCTGTGGTTCCATTTAATTTTTTTTTTCAATTTATTTGAAAAATTAAACTGTTGATAGGGATTGCATTAAATCTGTATGTTGTTTTGAGCAATAGGAACATTTTAACAACATTAATAATTTTAATTCACAAATATTGATGTATTTTTATTAATTTGTGTCTTTAAATTTCTTTTATCAATGCTTATAGTTTTCATGCTTTATAGTGTACATATGTTTCACTTCACTTCTTTGGTTTAATTTATCTGTTAGTATTTTATTCTTTCTAATGCTATTTTAAATAGGATTGTTTTCTTGATTTATTTTTCAAATAGATTTTTGTAGGTGTAAATAAAAGCAACTAATTTTGTATGTTGGTTTGGTATCCTGCTACTCTGATGAATTCATTTATTTGTGTAACAACTTTTTTGTGTGGAGTCTTTAGGGTTTTCTACACAGTTGTACACAGGGTTAATTTTACTTTTTCCTTTTTGATTTGTATCCCCTTTATTTCATCATCTTGTCTGATTTCTCTTGCTATTACTTCCCTATGTTAAGTAGAATAGAATGGGCATCTTAGCCACGGCCCAGACTTTAGAGAAAAAGCTTTCAGGTTTTCTCTATTGATTACTATGATAGCTGTGGAGTTTTCATAAACAGTCTTTATTAGGTTGAAGACAAATTTCTCCTACATTTATTTTTTTGAGAATGTTTATCATGAAAGGATGCTGAACTTTGTCAAATGCTTTCTCTGCATCGGTTATGATGATCATGTGGTTTAAAAAAATCTTTCGTTCTGTTAAAATGACACATCACATTGATTGTGTATTTTAAACCACCCTTGTATCTCAGGAATAAATCCTATTTGGTTATAGTGTATAATTTTTTGATATGTTGTTGAACTTGGTTTGCTAGTATTTTATTGAGAACTTTTGCATCTACATTAATCAGAGACATTGGCCCATAGTTTTCCTTACTTGTGATACCTTTGTCAGTCTTTGGTATCCAAATAGTGCTGGCTGAGTTTGGAAACACTCAGTCTATTTCTGTTTTTTGGAAGAGTTTAAGATGGTTTGATACTAATTTTTCTGTTAATGTTTGATAGAATTCAGCTATGAAGCCATCTGGTACTGGAATTTTCTTTGTTGAGAGGCTTTTGATTACTACTTCAATCTCTATTTGTTATTGGTCTGTTTAGGCTTTTTATTTCTTTTTGATTTATTCCTTGTAGATTGTATATTTCCAGTAATTCATCCATTTCCCGTAGGTTATCCAATTTGTTGTCATATAATTGTTCATAATAGACCTTTGTGATTTTTTATGTTTTTACATCTTTTAAATAGGAAAAATGACAATATATATTTTATAAGGTTGTTTTAAAAATTAAATAATTTCTATAAAAGAGCTTGAACCATAGCAAATATTACCTGTTAGTTTTATTGCTTATTAAAGTGCTTCTTTCATAATAGGTGCTCTTTTGCTACATGTTAGTCAATTAGCTGATGCCACAGATTAAGCTGTAATAATCAAAATGATTTAAAAAGACAGACTATACATAAAAGTGGGCAAGATAATATTTTAAAGTAATAAAATGATTGTTTTTGGCTTAGACACATGGAAAAATCTAATGTTCTACTTGATTGATAAAAGTAAATCAAGTGTACTGATGCTTTTTACATAGGTAAAGAACATTAAAAGGTTTTAAAATAATACTGACTTTGGGATTGCAATTATATATTTGTCTACGTAGATATATACGGTATATACCATGTATATATTCATCTCTGAGCATCATAATATATTTTAAATCAATATGAAGAGTAGAATGCCTACCACAAACTATGACCACAACTGTCAGAAAAATCATGTCAACCATTTATTGTCTGAAAGAATTAAGTCTATTTAGAATGATACATATAGTCATAAATGGTGTACATTCTGGAACTGATAAAGAGAAAATACGATAATTAAATTTAGACTCAAAGTGAAGCAACACTTTCACAGTTTGGGATACCAGTGTGGATTATGCTGGCCTGCAGTAAGCAGCTACTTACTCAGTTTTCAATCAAAGGAGAGAAGACTGTTGGTTATCTGATTCCATTTGTTTACTTTAAAAATTGATAATAAAAAGCAAAGTTAAACTTCCTCAAATGTGGAGCCATTGTTTCTTGTTGCTCCTGTACTAAAAGGAACAGGTAGTTAATAGTCAAATGACTTTCTGCCCTCAGTGTTAGAATTATATTTCCTGTTATCACTCTCATGCATATGAACTCCTCCTTTCTAGTTTTAATAGTGTGGGATATTTTTTCAACTTTTAGTCTACTACACCCATATCATTCCCAATAGACATTCTTATTCTGTATATAATAGGTAGCATTCTAATCAGTGAAGAGTTCATTTTTTTCTATTTATTGATATAGCAAATGTGTTCTGCATGTAACTCTCTTTAGTGAAATGTTGGTATTCAAAAATGAGAAAAAATTTAAATGACCTTTCAGCTCAGTAGACAGTCTCCCAAGCTGATGTGCTAGAGGCCAAAATTTGATAGCTAGCATAGTTCTTCCATTTTTGGGCTACCTAGGGTTCTCAGGCAATAGATAGGAAATTAGAACACAATTAAACGAATATGTGGAGACAAATTAAAGTTGAAAATGGAAAATCTCAATGGATAAGCCCTGGCTTAAAATTGGCTTGGTAAAGGTCAATACTAGTGAAAAAGCAATGAAATTTGAGGTAATGCATTAGGGAAACGGCATATAAGTAATATGCATAACATATAACATGTATATATTATATATATTACTTTTTTAATCTATGAAACATGTAGACTTATATTTGTTTTACTTCTCTCTCAGGTTATTAAAGACAATTAAGCATTTCAATAATAAGTAAAGTAATTTAGTTATTAGTGTATTAGTATGTATGTGTGTGAGACATAATAAACAGTAAATGTCATGTGAGTTATGAACTATTTTCATGGGACAGAATTCCATAAACACACTATTTTATGTGCAATTTTAGCAAGACTGTGGATCATTTGAAGCCTATTTCTGAAGTCTCAGTGGTCCCAAAAAGCCTAAGTTAAGAACTCTCACCAAAACTAGCGTGTGGCTAAGAACCTCCTTATCTATTATCCCTTCTTTGAACAACTGTGCTGTGTAGGCAGAGGAGAAGTGTTTTTTTTTTTTTTTTTTTTTTTTGGTTAGTAAGTATATTTTAGCATTTTGCTGGCTGAAAATACCCAACATTATCATGTCAAGTAGGATTGTTTAATCACTGGCTTTTCTTTCAAGGTATATACCTATGATTCAATGCCCTAGCTTTTCACTAAAAAAATAACTGAATGAGTCATAAGCTATTCAAAGGCAAAAGACTGTCTCTCATTTTCAACATACAGAGTATGTTGACAAAAAGTCACCTTCAAATGGAGGATAAATGAAGGGTCACCATATACAAGTAAAGTCATCCACCAATGCAATTATTTTTAGCAAAAAATGAATAATATTTTTACCAAAAAATGAAGAATATTTTCAGGCAGTTTGGGGTAGTAATGAGAAGGGGGAACATATCTATAGGATCAAGTTAATCCCTGTATAGATAAAAACTGAGAGACGTGTGTGACTGCATATCTGTGTAAAACTTCTACGTCCATTGAAACACATGGGACAGGGAAAAAAAAACAGTAATTTCAAGGCAGACATTCATTATGATCTCATCATCTCTATTCTGCACTATTTTCGAAAGTTTTTTAAATTGTCTACCTGCCTTTAGGGAGGAAATTTGAGGCTTAGAAAATGTGAGATATTCATCCAAAGTGACACATTTATTCTGAGCAAAGAGGGAGTCCTTAGATTTTTATCAGATATTTCAAAAAATACAGGACTTCTGTGGATGTATATCTATTACTGAATCTAGATTTAGAGTGAATTGTTATAAAACAATAGCAGTTTTTTAACAGATTCAAGAAATATCTTTGACAAACATTGATCCTCCCTCTTTTCCTCATCCCTCAGTAATGGCTATCCCAGTTCAGAACTGCTCCAATAGACCCATCATTATGTCAGAAGAAAAAAAAAAAAAAAAAGATGTTGCCTAATGGCAATGAAATATAACAAAATATGATAACCAATTAATAGGAAGTCGAAAATATCCTTATGAACAAATTTAAGATTTTAATTAAAAAGGCATGTTGTTGTTGGCATTACAATATTTTATATTTTTTCTATGAAGAAAATATTCCTTTTGATTTGTGACCCAAACAAAACATAAACTGAAGAGCAGTCTTGGAAACACACTTAGATATTTCAGACAGTTTCCTTTAACTTCTGTTATGTTGAAAACTTTTAGAAGCTATTTTTAGAGATCAAACGAGGACCACTTTGAAAAGCTCAGCTTGATTAAGAACAGACAACACACATTTAGAGAATAAAAGGAATCACTCACTACTTTTGTGAAATTCTTCAGGGACTTCACTCCAGGTAGACCAATGTGGGAAAGAAGTTAAAGAGGATTTTAAACTTAGATGTTTGGAAAGCCTTTGACAAAATTCTTTACAGTCATGTAAGATCAGTGGAAAGGATCAATGAAACTAATAGTAAATTGGCTCACCGTTCTGAACAATGATTTGTGGAAACGAAACAAAGATACTAGAAATAGGTTTTTGTGTCCAAACCAATTTTTAAAATCCTGCTTCTTCATAGGTCAGAAAAAAAAGTACAACTTTCTAAAAAAAGTAAAGTAGATTTTTGTTTGATATGTGTTTAAGCATGTATTTTACAATTAATGAAATAAGGTGAAAGTTTATATAACATTTAGCTGATGACAAATAGTGTGTGTAATCGCATTTGAGATTAGGTTTTTAAAATGGTAGCAGATTTTAGGTAAAATATTTTAAGAATATATTGATACATACACAGAAAATATTAAACTAGTACTAAGAATTTGTCACTCAAAACTTCATATTTAACATCATCACAAGAACTTCCATTGCTTATTTTACTATAATTGCAATAACATGAATACAATTCCCTTTGTTGTTTGCATCTGATTCAACAATAATAAGAAATAAGAGCCAAGTCACAGGAATTCTTTCTGTCTGATTTAATGGTTTTACTGCAACAAACACAACAGTGCCATACCTGACAGTAATTCCTTAATAAATCTCTGAATAAATAAATAAGTCACGAAACAAAGGATGAAATAGCACTACAATTGGAATGACTCATTGAAATATCAATCCCTTGCATTAGAGATTAATTGACTTTACCATTTGCTCTCTACCTATTTCATATTAATATTACATAATCATTTATATTAGGCTGATTCAGTTGTGGAAGACAAAGGAGCACAAACAAACAAACAAAAAATACTATTCTATTTCTAAGCACCCCTTTGCAAGAAGGAGGAAGAGTGCTCCCTAGCCAGGGACCAACTTCCAGCAATTCCTTATACAAGAAAATAACATTTTTTTTTTTTAATGAATAAACCTTTCAAGAGTTATTTTTGGATAAGCAGTGGAGTAAATGCCTCCAAATTCTCCGATAGCAACTCTGAGACATTGTGTCACTCAGCAGGGTATGGAAAAATAAACCTTCACATTATAAGTACAAAAAAATAAAATGGTTATTGGGAGGAGTACTAATAATATATGTCTGAAAAAAGTCTCAGCTATGTGTCAAGTCCATCACTGAGGATGTATAAAAAGATTTGAGTCTTTGTCCAGGATAGTAAACATTGAAATTCTATAAAGGAGTTTCAGTATTTAACCAGTAAGAAAATCATTAAAGACTCCTCTTTTGTGTGATGAGATTTTAGAATGTTATATATTTTGTAATGAGAATGTTATGATTGAAATTATGAGATAATAAAGATAAATCATACTAATTGCTTTTGTATCTTAGCACATCAGGTATTATACAAAGTATAATGAATGCCTTCCCTCATTATCCTCAAAAAACTGTGTAACTATTCCTTTTATTATTCACTTGCAACACCGAAAAATAAACTGAGCAAGTAAGGTTTGGAAATAATATTTATTTTCAACTCCTAACTTTGAGCCTATGTTTTTACCCTCTACACTATACTACATTGACATTTCCCATTAAATAGAGGAAATTAGCACAAAGATCATACCAGCTCTATGTGTATATGTGGACTGGTATAAGCTACACATTCTGATGAAGTCTTAAAAGATTCTAATGAAGGATAATATTGCCTTCAAATAGTTATAGCTTTTAAATGACTTCAAACTATAATGCACATCAGAGGGATTCAGATGAATGGCGAAATCATGATGAAACTTGTCGTGTTCCTACAAAGGTAAAAGTACTAGAACAATAATAATGAGCTGGTACATTACATTTCCTGGGAGTCTTAGGGGAAAAAAAACCCTCAAAATATAATGTCAAGTTTGTTTTGGACTGAGATTATGAACTTCTGTTTTCCATTCAATTTTTTATTTTTATTCACTATTATTTTTGACACTAATTACTACATATGCTGTCTCTCTTTTCCATTTATTTGTCCTTTTTTTATTTTCCACAAAGTTAAATACAATAAAAGTCACATTAATGTAGATGGATGATATTACTTTGTTTAAGATCCTTTCTCTTATTGTCCAGTACAATGATAGAACTGTTGTATCCTCACATAGATGGGTCTTATTTCCTCTACCCATTCCAAATACTAAACGGAACTAGGAAATAGGAGGTAAGATATCAGATCCAGCTTCAGAAAAAAAAAAAAAAGAAAGAAAACTGTAACTGAAAAGTTTATCTGCTAAGATATTCTTTTATTTCCAGATCTCTCTCACAGGCATTATTTCTATCCCCAGTAAAAAGAGGTAGGCATCTAGAATATTTGTTTACTCATTCATCGATTCATTCATTCATTTTACTCGAAACATATTTATTGAGTGGTGATTTATGCTTTGCACTATACTAGGTGCTAGATAGAAAAATGAAAGGCAAAAATACTTTCATTTCAGGCTCTTCGTATTTCTAGATGACTTTAGTTATCAGTAGGACTCAAGCAGGATGGTTGACTTGGCATTTGCTGATGTCCATAGTAGCATCCCTCAAAAGACATAGTATGTAGTGAAAAAATACAGTTAGTGAGTTCAAAAATATCTGTTTTTCTTTTTTTTCTTGTGATTATGCCGTCACTTACCACATGGCCTTAAGAAAAATTTTTAGCTATGCCAGGCTCCAATTTTCTTGCCTCTGAAATAGGTATAATTATTATACCATTTTGTGAATAGTCAGATAAATCATGTATATCAAACATTTTACTTTAATATTACACAGAAGGCAGTGGACAAATGCATTCACTTAATCCCTCACTCACCTATTTAACAACTATCTCCTAAGTGCCTACTAAGTGCAAGGCACTGCGATGGCTCTGAACATAAAAAAGTGGAGTGTAAAGATGTGGCATCTGCTCTCTCAGACTCACAGTCAAGTTAAGGAAACAGAGACTCATCATATAACTGCCTCATAAATCGTTTTATTCAGATTGTTCTCTATGCTAGTGATTATTTAAGGTGTTAGATAGATTAAGAGATAATGAGACTACAGGAGAGAAATATGGATTAAGGAAAGCTTTTTTTCAGGAAATGATAGTTAATTTGTGATTAAAATACAAGAAATGCGGGGTTATAGAAGATAAAATGTATATATGAAAAGAAATGATGCAGAGCTTGTTTGTCTCTTAGATAGCATAGTAATTTTCTATTGCTGCTGTGACAAATTGCCACAAATTCAGTGGCTTAAAAGAACACATATTTATTATCTTACCATTTTGTAGCTCAGAAGTCGGATGCATCTCTTACTGTGTTCAAATGTAGGTGTTGGCAGGAATGCATTCCCTTCTGGAGGCATTCAGAAAGAGAATTCATTTTTTGTCTTTTCTAGCTCTTGGAGGCTGTCCTTGGCTTTCCTTGACTTTCTTTAGCATTCATTTCCCTCTCACCTGCAAAGTCAGCAATGCCAGGTCTACTCTTTCTGACTCTGCCCTCTCTTTGATTCTCCCTTAGGATTCCTTTTTCCACTATTAACAAGCCCTGTGATTATACTGGGCCCATCAGCCTAATCTAGAATAATCTCATTTATTTTAAGGTCAACTAATTAGCAACTTTAATTTTATTTGCAACCTTAATTTCTCTTTGCCATGAAAGGTAACACAAACATGATAAACATGAGTTCTACTGATTTAGATGTGGACGTCTTTGGCAGGGGTTGAGGGGAGGATGAACTATTCTTAAAATTTTTAAAATCCCTTTAACTGTAGTCTAAATAGATTGAAGGAAAAGCACCCTGGACATGGAGTAGCTAATTATCAGGCTGTTGTAGTGGTACAAAAAAGATGATGGTGGCTTGCTCTATGGGAGGAAGTGAAGTAAAATATATATATACACAATGAGAGGTTTTAGAAGAGTCCGTTTTGATCATTGAGTTACAGGTGGTGGCTACTGACAGAAAAGAGAGTGTTGAGTGTAAATCCCAGGTTTCTTAACCTGCCAGTTGGCTGGGAGAGAGTTTCATCTTTAAGATACTGACCACCGAAATGTATCTTCTTTTTGGAAAGAATATAGTAAATTCAAATTTGCATGTGTTAAATTTGATGTACCAAATGGATTTTTAAAAAATGTGATTTGACAATGGAATATGCAGATGTGGAACTTTATTAGTCAGGTTTCTCTAGAGGGACAGAACTAATAGGATAGATGGATAGATAAAGGGGAGTTTATTAAGGAGCATTAATTCACACAATCACAAGGTCGCACAATAGGCCATCTGCAAGCTGAGGATCAAGGAAACCAGTTCGAGTCCCAAAGCTGGAGAACTTGGAGTCTGATGTTTGAGAACAAGAAGCATCCAGCAAAGGAGAAAGAGCCTGTCTCATCTCTCCACGTTCTTCTGCCTGCTTTTTATTCTGGCCATGCTGGCAGCTGATTAGCTGGTGCCCACCCAGACTGAGGGTGGGTCTGCCTCTCCCAGTCCACTGACTCAAATATTAATCCCTTTTGGCAACAACCTCATCGACACACCTCAGAACACTACTTTGCAACCTTCAATCCAATCAAGTTGACATCTCAGTATTAAACATCACAGAAACCAAGGATATTAATATGAAAGTTGTCAACATAATGATAATAAATTAAATCACAAAAATAAATCTGTTCACCTGCAAAGAAGGTAGAGAGTTGAAAGCCAAGAACACGTAGGTGCTCTAAATATCTACCAACACTTAAATCATTGGGAGAAGTGTAGGGACTTTGAAAAAAGACAGTAATAAGTTGCATATTCATAGGAGAAAGCCAGAAAATGAATATTTAAAAGAGAGAAGACTGCCAAGAGTATAAAATGTTTCAAAGTTCAAGGTAGATGAAGACAGGAAAATTTGCTGAAAAGGTTTTGTTTGGGTAAATTCTACTTATTCTTCCTGTGAGACAAATACAGTGCTAAATATTAGTTACAAAAAGATGAAAAGAGGCCGGGTGTGGTGGCTTATGCCTGTGATCCCAGCACTTTGGGAGGCCAGGGCGGGCGGATCACGAGGTCAGGAGATGGAGACCATCCTGGCTAACACGGTGAAACTCAGTGTCTACTAAAATACAAAATATTAACTGGGCATGGTGGTGGGCACCTGCAGTCCCAGCTACTCTGGAGGCTGAGGCAGGAGAATAGTGTGAACCTGGGAAGCGGAGTTTGCAGTGAGCGGAGATCCTACAACTGCGCTCCAGCCTGGGTGACACAGTGAGACTCTGTCTCAAAAAAAAAAAAAAAAAAAAAAGATGAAAAAAGCATTAAAAACCTGACTTAACAAACTCACATGCTAGTGAAAGCAAATCCACGTAAATGTTTATTTTGAACATAAGGTGACAACTGAGATGAAGTTGTACTTGTAGGATGCTATGAGAGTGCAGAGGAGAAGACATGTAGCAACTCTAAAGAGGAAATCCACCATGGTTTTTGAAATGTTATATAAGGTCAGATGAAGAAAATTATTTCCAGACAAAAGGACCATCATAGGTAAATACATGAAGAAATTGTAACTAAATTTAAATTGTCAGGAGTTACATTTTCAGATTGACAGAGGTAGGTCACAGTATGAAGGACTTTATTCTAAAAGCTACAAAACTTAAAACTTAACCTTACATGATGGAGAACAATTGACAGATTGCAAAAGTTGCTGTGAAATGAATTAGTGCAGCTATAAAGTGTGGATGGCTTTGAGAAAGTCTATCATAGTAAGGAGATGGAGGAGGCTCTTGGTATAATCCTAACACAATAATATGAGAGCCTTTAAAAGAAAGAAACTGAATTTAGAAATTTGCACGAGATAAAAACCAGCAGGATGTGATTAATTGCATTTGGAGAGAGGGAGAAAAGAGATTTAATGTGACTCTCAATTTTCTGGTTTGGGCAACAAGGTAGAAGATATTAACATTAAATGGAAAGGGAATAAAGGAGGAAGTCAAGGTTATTATGCAGTGAAAAATGAGGTCAATTATACAAATGTTGAGTTTAACGTTCCTTTGGAATCAGGAATGTTAAAGACAAGTTAGCAACGTCCGGCAAACATGTAGACATCTATTTCAAGGGAGAGAACAGGGTTTGTGACAGAAATAAAAGAGATCCCCGCTGCCAGAATATATATGGCAGGAGACGAATAATGGGCTGGGTATGGAAACTTTCACGAATACCGGTGTTCAGATAACTGTTGGAGGAAGAAGTAGAAAAAGAAGGCAAGCAGCAAATGGTCAGAGAAATTGGAAGAGGATCAGCAAGAAATGGTGTTTTAAAAAGCCCAAGTAGGAAAGCGTTTCAGAAGGAGAGAGAAAGTGATCAGCACTCCTTGAAGAGATATGAGGAGGAGAGACAGAAGAGGTACACAATTCTAAAGCATACTTCTTCTGTCAGCCCTATGAGAATCTGAATAGAGAAACGATTTAAATGCTTAATTTGACAGTAAAACTAAACAAAATAAAAAATACAACAATGACAACAACAAAAACTCTTGGTAAACTCATCATTTTTTAACTAGTAAGTGTTCCAATTATAATAAACAAGCGTCTAAGTTGTCAGAAGAGCATCAAATGTACCATTTGCCAACATTGTGTGAAAATAAAAGGATATGGCCCAGGAGACCTGATCAAGTGTTTTCAGAGAATGAGGAAGTAAATGAAGCAAAGGCAGTGGGAGTCTTTTACCTAGATCTCAGCAAGACATTTGATAAATTGTTGTATAAGATGCAACTAAGGGAAAAACAAGGATTTTGAATCAATGCTCTAACAAGCTAGGAAAAAAGATGAGTGGATGTGGAGATTTCCAGCAAATGGTAGTAAATTGTGTTTGAAGGAGGAAGCAGCAGGGTTCCTTTGAGCTCAATGCTATTATGCATTCCACTTAATACCCATAAAACAATTGTGAGAAAATAACCACAATCAATGTTGGCACTAATTTGAGCCCTTGTTGGCAGCATCAACAGTAGTGATTGACTATCTAAATTAATTCCAATTAGACTGTGTTTCTGTAGACCAGATCATCTTAAATTATAATATTGTGCTTTTTATTTTACATAGCATTATGGATCCATAATGTAACATAATCAATAACTGTTCTCATTTAATAAACAACTAGAGAACAATGATATGCTTATAAACATTATAACAGAAGCAAGTATTGAATACAGTTGTCATGTCCTGGGAGTTTGATTCTGGAGAAAGAACAGCAATCAACTTAAAACACTATTTCTCAAAAGTGAATAAGATAAAGGCTGGGGAAATAATTCAAGTAATCATTATCTAATGAAGTTAAGTTGGTAAGGGAAATATGTGTAAAAGCCAGAAGGATGGAAACCAGTAAAACCAGATAAGAGAGGCTAGAGAATTTCCATGAGGATTAGTGAAATTCTAAACTGAAATATTTGTGTTCTAAGATCAATGTCCTTTTCAATACTTTACATTTATTATCTAAATTTACATCTTAACACATTTTGTATAATTTTATTTTAACATTTTAAAATAAAAATTTTTGTCGTTGTCTGAATTAATCTGTGTAAATTAATCTGTGTAATTAATCTGTATAAATTCTCCCTCAAACCTGTTCCTGCCATCATCTTCCACAAAGTGGTATTACATACCCCCAGTAGATTAACACATTTTCAATGTCTTCATATTATTTTTTTCAAAGCTCAAATTCAATAACTCCACTCATACATTTATTTATTCATTATTTAATGAAAATCTAGTTTGCACGAGGCACTAGATTGTAAACACACAGACACAAACACATAAAACGTAGCTGGTGCTAATAAGCACTATGTTAAACAGATTTGAAAGGCTAATATAAAAACATTTTTGATTGGGATGAGATTTTGATAGTGGCAAGAACAGGCCTCTTGCTGAAGTTACACCTGAGCATGGACCTGTGTGCAGTGATGGAGTAAGTTATGTGGTATCTGAACTAAGAATTTCCAGACAGAAGTTAAACTTACAAAGGCACTGAGGCAGGAATGTACCTTGTCAGCCAGAAAAACAGCAAGGAGGCCATTGTGGCTGGAAGTGAACATGGTGGGAAATGGAATCAGAAAAATATTGATGAGCAAAGTGGAAAAGCAGATTAATGTACAATTTTGTGGGGTGTGATTAGAGCTAAAGACTTTGGATTTTATTGTAAAAAGGGAAGTCACTGAATGTTTTTTAGCAGAAAAGTGATATGATTCAAAATATTGCTTTGAAGAACGTTCTCCAGCTACTGTATGGCAAATTAACTCTAGATGGGTAAGTGTAGAGGTAGGGAGTCCAGTTTAGGCATACCAGTGTTAACAATTTGTGTAGCTTTCCATCAGCTTTCCACTCAATGTACATCTTTTACTGTTACTTCTTATCAAAATTTCCACACCTACTACTTTGGTCAAAGTAACTATTAAGCTCTCACCTGAAACAAAAATCAAATATCTCTCGGAAGTACAAAAGGATATGGTTCCTTGGTTATAACTCTTAAATCTTTATATTTGTTAGTGTAAACAGGAGGTTCCTGAATCAAAGAACAGATTGATATCTACTCACAGAGCACCTTAGCTCTGGTTGCCTCTACATCAACTACACAAATGTCTAATGTCACTTGTACATGCAGATGGGGTTTGCACCACAGGAGAGGAGTCCCATAATTATGATACTGAAATCTGTATGTAGAATGGCTGACAGGTTTGTTTCTCCTCCCCTCCAGAGAAAGGCAGGAATACTTTGTAATGTAAATGCACTCCTTCTGTGAAAAGCAGGGAAAGTCTGCACCTTACCGCTCTGAAAGGTAAATATGTGACCCAGGAGAGACAAGAGTTAATATCTCTTTGGAGGCCTCTGACGCTGCTGTTCAAACGTCCTTTAACTCAGATATCAGTACTCTTTGTTCAGAAAGCCCCGGCCACACAGAAATGTGAAAATATTCGTTGAGGTTTGTTTCCTGCCCACATCTTTGATTGCCTTTGCTGTATTTCCCCATCATTCACTATGCTGCAGCAACAACTGCTGTACAGTCTCTCCTATGTGAGTGCCTTTGCCATTGTTGCCCGTTGCTGAAATGTCGTCTCCCTCAGATCTTCCCGTGGCTTTCTCCCTGATTTCATTCAGATCTCAGCTCAAAGGCAACCCCACAGAGAAATCATCACTGCTTACGCTATGCAGCAAAGCCTCCCAGAGACCCACTTTCCAACGCTAGTATATGTTATTTCTACCTGAAATTTTATTGTGCATTTTGTTTATGTTTGCCTACTCAGACAATGTAAGTTCTAGTGTAAATGGATTCTACCATCTTAGTCATATCAATATTCCCATCACATAGAAATAGTAACATGTGGAATAGTCAGCTTCCATATGTGAGTGTCTATCTTGTGTTGCACAATAGAGCAGGAGCTGTATCTTATTTTTTAAACAAATTCTTACCACACGTTTATCCATCTGTGGTTGTGTAACTCAGCACAATTAAGAAAATGAATGCTTAAGTTAATGCTCCCAAGCAAAATGGCTAGCACGCAAAAAGTAGGCTATTACTTAGTTCTGTTAGGTAGTGGTCTTCTCCGTTAACATTAGTTTATATCTCTAAAAAATATACTCAGATATACAGCTAGACACCTATCTCTACCTATCTGTATTATATGTCTTTATTGTAGATAAATATTAAAATCTCTACTGCATTGGTATCAGTCTCTATATAGATAAGTGATCATATAATATATATGAGATCTTCATATAGATACTGTCTTGAAACTTCTTTTTACTTATCCGCATTTCCCGTATCATTATTAGTGAATATGTAAAATCAAACAACTATAGAGTAATTAGCTTTGTGAAATGTAACTTAAGAGATCATTTTCTTTGAAATTTGAGTTGTTTGTCTTCCACAAATATTTATCTATTATTTTGTTTCATCCAGTGACATGGAGGTCTGAAATAAATAAACTTGGCTATAAATTTATGCTCCCAAACAACTTTTGAATTTTGATTTTTTTTTTTCCATTTTGACTTGCCTTAGGGCAAAAGCATCAATCAACAACCATGAACATGCCAGTCTGGTTGATGGCTATATTTCTCATTTTAATTAATAGTTTGGCATTATAATTTCATACAGCCTTGATTGTATTATTCAGATTTCTGTCTGTCTTGGGCCTGGGTAGAGAGGAAAATTTTATTTATTGTGATAGAGGACAAACTCATGAGGGAGAAAAAGATACATTTGACAGAGGCCATGATGGTATTAGCCTGGGACATGTTAATTTTGAGATGCCAGCAGGGTAGTTAGTAAATACATAGAAAGTATAGTTAGCTATATAATTCTAGAGTTAACGAGAAATATGGACTAAAATACATAGTTGTTAATTGCACACATGTTAAAGACACGGTAATCAATAAAATTACCCAGGAGAATACATAGAATAAAAAGATAAATCCTGTTACTGAAGGTTTGGAACAGTAATATTTATAGCATGAATAGAGGAATAGATACCATCAAGGACGAATAAAAGTAGTGGCCTGAAAAATAGGGAGAGACACTGAACGTGTGATTTCACAACACCTGAGAGAATAGACAATTTCAGTATCAGTGGAGTATCTCATAGTGTAAAATATAGAGTCTAATAAGTTAAAGATACAAAGATGTGTAATGATCTCTACAGCAATAATATTCTTAACCATAACCTTAAACACAACGTTTTCAGTGGATTGGATGAGATGGATGCCAGCCTGCAACAAGTACTGGAGTGTATCGGAGGTGAAAAAATAGACACAGAAATTACAGGCAATTTTTTTTCAAAATGTTGTCTGTGAAGAAAGAGACTAATTGAGAGAAGAAGAACCTTGGAATAGTAGAAGAAATGGGATCCAAAGTAAAGTGAATTTTAAAAGGAACATTCTTTCTATTCTAACAGGAAAGGAGAATAAAAGAACAAATGAATACTGAGAAATAGAGATATTGGTCTGGAGTGTCTGAAAAGCAGAACTGCATATACTGTAAAGCCTGCGGGCTAGATTCTATTGCACTATAAACTTTGCATAAGATTACATAAACTTTTCCCTTAACCTTCAGTCAAGTAAAACTCCAAGATATTTGTGCACGAAGAGCTCATAAAAATCATATCCTTGTGTAGTTTATTTTCTGTATGTCTATGTTGTGTAATATAAGAAACATAATCACCTGCCGTCAGTCAAAATTGGATTTCCACTCTTACTTCAGAATTTACAGTTTGTGTCTTCCATCCTGATATTAAGCTTACTTGAAAATTGAAATCATATTACCTACATCAGTGGCTGTCAAACTTTTTTGGTAAAGGGCCAGATAATAAATATTTTAAGGTTTGCTGGTCATATGTTCAGTTGTACATATTCAATTTCACCATCATAGCATGACAGCAGTCAGAGACAATACAAATTAATGGGCAAGATGGCAGTCCAATACAACTGTATTTACAAGACAATGGCAAGCTGAATTTAGAACGGGGCAGCATTTTGTCAATCCCTGACCTACAAAATGATAATTAAAATGAGACTGAACATACATAATCTGTAGAATGGTGTTGGGCACATAATAGAACTTCTGGAAATATTAGCTATTTTAATGTGTTTCACAGTGTTTGGGCTTTTCATTTCCTTAAGAAAAGGAAATAAAAGATGGGAATTAATATTTTAGAGCTGATTATTTTCGGCAGCACATTTATATTTATGATGCAAATGTGTTTCAGGTGTGCTGTGAGTTGATTTGTTAATCTCCTCAAAATAATCAAATGTTATTTTTAACAACTAATATTCATCTAAAGCAGTTAGAATTAGATATGACAGTGAATAGGTTGTACACATCATGTAAACTATCTGAATTCATTCTTATTTCTGTGCATAAATGTTTATTCATGGTATCAACACCAGAACACTCTGTATTGAGTACAGTGCAGCAAGAACCTTCACTTCCTGGTAAATCATCTCGTTTGACCTGATGATGTCTTCAGTTGTGAGTTGTTTCCATTAGTGAATGTCTTTGTTTTGTCCAAAAATGTATAAAATAGATTTTTATTTTTATTTAACTACCTTCTATTTTCGTAGAATGTATTCAGTAATACAGATGGAATGTCTGCGTATTTTCTTAAATCTTTTTGTTGGCATCATTTTTTAACTAGTATTATGTTAAAAGTATGTATTATATATGTTTGTAGTGTATATGTATATAGTATTGTGTTAAAAATATGAAAGTAAATATGATTTTTCTTTTTTTTTTTTTTTTGAGAGGGAGTCTCTCTCTGTCACCCAGGCTGGAGTGCAATCGCACGATCTCGGCTCACTGCAACCTCCACCTCCCAGGTTCAAGTGATTCTTCCGCTTTAGCCACCAGAAGAGCTGGGATTACAGGCACATGCCACCACGCCTGTCTAATTTTTAAATTTTTGTAGAGATGGGGTTTCATCATCTTGGCCAGGCTGGTCTTGAACTCCTGTCCTCAGGTAATCCACCCACCTCGGCCTCCCAAAGTGCTGAGATTACCGACGTGAGCCACCGCGCCAGGTCAATTGATTTTTAAGATGTCATTATTTGCAGCTTTTTACTTGAAAGAATGATTATTGGATTTTCTTTAAAATAATTTACCAAAGTCTTATTCTGTATGAAGTTTTATAATGATAAGTATTTAACTTCACAAATTAAAATTGGTAATTTCTAAAAACAAAAAATATATTAATAAAGATAATTTAGGCATTTATAGATTATGGATACAGTAATAATCATATTACTATTACCATATCTATTTAATCATTAGTTAAGACATGGCATCTTTACACAGTGATGTAAGTTCATCTAAGGAAAGATTCATATGTCTAGTCTCAGTTCTCCATTTAATTTGGAGAATTTAGGCACATGATATAACAGAAATTGTTTCTGGTTTGCTCAACTTTAGAAGAAAGAATTGATAATATATATGTTACTGCTTAGGCTGAGCTCTGGAGCTACTTCAGAGATTTCTCACCACTCAAAGGGAGCTACCATTGGAAGGGAATGTTAATGAAGGAGGCTGAGCTCATTTCAACCCTCTACAGTGTCTCAAATTAAAACATGACCTCTTATCCCACTTTCCATGTTAGGCTTCACTTTTTCCAAAGAAATATTTCTATTGAAAACAATTGTTGGAAAACCATTTCCCTCAATGATTATACTAGACTCTTCTACCTCTCAAATGTTTGATTCCATCTTTTCTCTTTTCTTTTCTTTTTTTTTTTTTTTGAGATGGAATGTTGCTGTGTTGCTCAGGCTGGAGTGCAAGGGCACGATCACAGCTCTCTGCAGATTTCACCTCCCGGGTTCAAGCAATTCTCCTGTCTCAGCCTCCCAAGTAGCTGGGAGTACAGGCGCGTGCCACCACGCCCAACTAATTTTTGTATTTTGAGTAGAAGTGGGGCTTCGCCATGTTGGCCAATCTGGTCTCGTACTGCTGACCTCAGGTGATCTGCCTGCCTCGGCCTCCCAAAGTGCTGGGATTACAGGCGTGAGCCACAGCGCCGGGCCGTGATTCCATCTTAATTGTTCTGTCTTAATTTATGTGTGATTTTAGGAATTAAAAAAAAAGTACTCATGCAATCTATTATGCTGTGCTAGCTGAAACCTCTCGTGTCCCTGTCTACAAAATGTGGTTGTTTACCTTCGTACATCATGTTCTTAGGTAGGTCACCTGGAACCAGTGCACTGCTCCCAATCCTTCACTCCCAGTTTGTGAATCATCCTTCTCCATGACACCAATGTCTATGCAAGTTCATCACTCACTTTACAGTGTCCTCCGAAGCTGTCAAAATTATGTGATTACATATCCAAATTAGCATAACACTGTTTTCCTTCCTTAAAACACATATTAATTTATGTAAAAATGTTTACCTTAAATATGAACTGTTATAAAAAATATAGAGCAGAACTTTTAAAGAACTGAACTATTGATAAAATAATACTTTAAAGAACTCCATTCTAAAATTAGTGAATTTTTAGGAAAAATATATATACTTAGAACAAGTTATATTTTAATATTTTAAGTGAATCTGTGTTTCTAAGATACTGGTAATAACTTGAAAATTATGGGTCATATTTCCCATTGGATCAGACCAGATTATGATTTACTTTGTGAATTGGCAGATGATAGGCTAATATCAGACATATTAAAAAATATCAGTCCTGCTTTTTCCTATTGGTTCACTTGTGCATGTGTACCTTGAACTATCTTTGATCCAAAATATTTTTGAAATTTTTTCTCTTGTTCATAGTGCAAGGATATTTTTAGTTAAAATTAGAAATAGCCATGAATCTCAATATATTAAAAGTAAATAGAAAAGTAAGAGTATCCTTGTCTGCTCTCCTCTTATGTACTTGTCATGTTATTGAACAACATTCAGTGCATTTTTGAAGCATAATTTCTTTTTTTAACAAATACATAAACATTCTAGCACTTTGTCATGACATTTTGGTTTTTTGTACCCTCTAGAAGGTGAGGACCTTGCTTTTGCATTCTATACTTCATTGCTTCCTACCATTACTCACACCTCTTTAATGTTTTTATTTTAGATGTTCTTTTATATGTGTGAGAATCTGAAGAGTAGATATTTTGTCATGACCGTTTTTACAGTTTGTAGGTATTTGGTGAATGCATCAGAAAGAATCATATATCAATATACACATGAGATAAATTATAGAATTTTTATAGCATAAGTATTTGGTGTCCTAATTTCAATTTTTTCCAGGCATTTGTAATACGTCCATGTTTTCTGGAATAGAATATCATAGACTGGGTGTTCATTCATACATGTGATTACCAGATCCAAATCATTTTCACACTAGTTCCTCTCAAGAGGTGTTGCATTGGCTTGAAGTCTCTATTGGGTTGAAGACATTAGGTGGCTTTCTATTCAGGTTCATGGGCTAGTAGGTTTTTGAATTTTCGTAAGCAGATTCAAGCCCTATCAAAACTTAGTTGCCTACTGGATGAAGCCTATTTATTTTCATGTAGTGATCATACAGAATTGGTGTACTTAATGCATTCATTTCATGACAATATTCTTAAACATTGAACCAGACAAGACTTATTGAAAGAATCTTTCAAAGAAATAATATTTTTGGAAAATTTCCTACAAGAAGAATAATCTCTATTTCATATACTATGTAATAGTAATAACCAATATTTATTTGCTGTTTAGTATACCAGATTATGAGTTAAATTTATTATCTCAATTAATTCTCAGAACAATCCCAATATGTAAATCCTGTTATTATTTCTATTTTAACGATTAAAATCAACACCATTACCACCAAAACCTCAAAAATCTGTGCTTTCCAAACTCTATTCCCTGATCTTTGTCAAGGGAGCTACTGAAACTAAAGTATATGTTAGGATTTTCCCAATAAGTTTAAGAAATATCACTTCAGACCTTCATTTTGTAGTTGCCATGATTGCGTATTTACATAATGTTGATAACACTAAATAGTTGATCCAATGTGCATCAACCTGAGGGTTGATTATAATATATATATAATATAATAATAATTATATATAATATATACAATATATTTTGGTTTTTTGTACCCTTTGGTTTTGTGTACCCTCTAGAAGGTGAGGACCTTGCTTTTGTGTCCTATACTTCGTTGCTTCCTACCATTACACACACCTCCTTAATGTTTTTTAGATGTTCTTTTACATGTGTGAGAATCTGAACAGTAAATATTTTGTCATGATCATTTTTATAGTTATATATATAAAATAATTATATATTGATAGATAAATGACATAGTTCTCTGAAGATTTTCAAATAAAATCCTATTTGATATCTGCCTTATTGACATATGATTGCTATGGTTTTGCAATTTTCCCTTGAAAATTGTAATCTAAAATATGAGCTATTGCAGGAAATATTACATTTGTAAAATATATTGCAATAGGCTATAGATCATTTAAATTTTCTAAATAAATATTGGATTCTGGCTCTAATTTCCATATTTTTCAATACTACCTCAATAAATACCAATACACCTTTATTGCCTATTTTTCTGATTATAAAACTAGTGAATATTCTTTAGCAAAAATTAGTAAATAATGGAAAGTATAAAGAACAATGGAAAAATAGTTTATTGTACCACTATTTAATCTGATTTTTTTTTCTGAGTGTGTGCATATATGTGCACTGTTTTCTTTCTAAACTCTAATGTTTTTAAAAACTAGCACTTCACGAATCATCAATCCTAAAATTGTGAACTGACACCAGTTTTTCATTTCAAATAATGGTTTATCTTCCCATCACATTTCTACTTTGGAAACGTCCAACATCTCAACTCAAGTGGGAGGAAAGATGGGTGAGGGCAGGGAGGAGGTTATGCATTTTTAACAAAGGATCTTCCATGTAATTTTCTCTTACAAATACAACACTGTGTCTTCTGGAATTTTGCAAGAAAGGCATTTAGCCCAGTCAGCACTGCTGTAAATTTCTGAACATCAGCTAGACAGAAGTGAATTCAATCTTTTATGCGCCTTGGGATACATCCAACGCATTTCTGATTTTCCTCAGAAATCCTGCTGACTTGGAGCAGGTGTGTCTTAAAATAACACAAACTCATCAAGGCACGATTGTTATCGTTCTGACGGCTTCATCTTAACTCCTTCCTGTTGTGCACACCTGGCCACATGAGCACCATGCATTCTCTGGTGCATGCAACAGGCAATCCCACAGAAGTTTCTCTTTTTATTGTTGTTATTGGAGATAAAAAGGGATTGTTGTATTAACAACTGATGATGGACATTGACTGTAGAATTGAGCTAAAAGGAGAAGTTTTCATATTCAGGGGTCCACCTGTGAATGGTTTACCACTACTTTCCTCAGTTCAGTTTCTTTGCAGAATAACAGGTGTAGATTCCTCAGTAAACAGAGAGCTCATATGCCCTGTTCTTATCACTAATTGAATAATAATTTTCTTTTAATTGAAACACACAGATATCTATTCAGTATCAACACCAAAGTTGTTATTGACCACGGCTTACATTGCCATTCTTGTTTTGATTTATGTAAGTAGTTTTCTATAATTTTTAATCATGACAATATATGACTAAATACTAAGCAACTTTTAGAAGTAAATATTTTTGTGACTCTATATAATTTTGTAACTTGAATTTTTTCTTTGTGAAGAAAAAATATCTAAATTATGCCGAAAATATTATAAAAACAAAATATTTTATAATTGTGTTATTACATAAAAGAACTTAGCATAGTGCAGCCATGTGCTATATGTCACTAAGTATCATGGATTGATTAAAGCAGGGTATTAGTGTAGTTGGTTAAAAAATAATACAAAAGGAAAAAAATAAATTCAAATAATTTTATTTCTACATATTGTCCAGTATTAAATGGTTTTTTAACAATCTATTTTTCAATATTTCCCACTTCCCCGTTAAATCTAAATGAAGTTGAGCTTCTTTTTTTTTCCAAAATATTACACAAAAGTTATATATGAATACTTTCTAGACTGACTATTTCTTATATTCCAGTCATTTAATCTCAACTGGGATTCATTGATGTGTGTGTGTGTGCACATTTGTTGAGTACATTTACGTATTTACAGGCATGTGTATTGACAACATACAGTCACAAATCATTTTAATCCAATCAAACCACTTTGAGCATTAATTAATTAGTTTAACCAAATTATCATATCACGTGAAATATCAAATAAAATTTAAACATATATAATAAACACTAAAATAAACATGCTTTGGTGTCATGGGTCTTAAAAGATGAATCACTAGAATGATTGGAATAACCTCCTACTGGGAACTACTAGCTCTCAGTATCTATTGTTCCCATGTTTATTTCCATGTGTACTCAATGTTTACCTCCCACTTATAAGTGAGAACATGCAGTATTTGGCTTTCTGTTCCTCTGTTAATTCATTTAGAATGATAGCCTCCAGCTGCATCTTTGTTGCTGCAGAAGGGTATAATTTCATTCTTTTTTTATTTTAAAGTGGATGTATTACTTTACATTTCTACCAGCAATGGTTGAGAGTTTCAGTTCTTCACAAATTGTCAACACTTGTTATTGTCAGTCCTTGTAATTTTAGCCAACCTAATAAGTATATTGTAGCATTTCATTATGATTTTAATAATGTTGATTAATGATGTCTAATGGCATTTAACATCTTTTTTGCATGGCCATTAATATAGCTTATCATTTGGAGTATCCAGAAAAAACTTTTCTTTTACATTTGCAAATTTATTTATTGCTTCATCTTATTTTATTGAGCTATAAGACGTTTCATTTATTGGTCAATACAAGTCACTTGTCAGATTTATGTTTCACATTTTCAAAAATTTTATTTTTTACCTTTGTGTTTTCTTAAAAATAATTTTTGAGAAACAAAGTTTTTTTTTTTTTAAATGTTGACTATGACTATTTTATTAATTTTTATTTTATTGTTTCCACTTTGTATCTTATTTAAGAAATCTTTAACTCAAGTTGATTTCATCAATAGTTTATAGTTTTACCTCTTATATTTAGTTCTGTGATCCATTGTAACTTAATTTGCATACATTGTAAGTTAAAGGTCTAAATTGATAGGTTTTTTTTTTTAACAAAGATATTAAGCTATTTCAGCACCATAGGTTGAAATATCTTTTTCTTATTAAATGACCTTATCATTTTTGTCAAAATTTAATTGATCATATGTTTGTGTTTATTAAGTAGATTATTTTTCTGTTGCATTGATTGGTATATCTACTCTTAAGCCACTCTCTTGATTAATGTGCTTTATATAGTAAATCTTGAACTGAAGCATGTATGTAAGTTTTTTTCATAACTTAGAGAAAATTAGAAAACCTAACGTTAAACCCCCACCTGGGTGATGACAGATGCCTAGATGTTGTTTCATAGATAATCAGATATGTCATATTCCACCTCACATATAGACTAAACCTGAGTGTCCTCAGTAGAAATTTGTGTTTGTGATTCCTGTGGTAGAGTCTACCGATATTCTCTAATCCTAGAACATTTATAGAAATGTGATAAATCAATCATTTTTCTTGTTAAATGTCTTGTTGCTGCCTCACAAACAGTGGGATCAAATCCTATCCAAAATTTGATTTAGATATTAAGAATAAAAATGCCACTTATGCCTCAGAATATTAAAAATTTATTATTCAAATCACGGGGCTTTCTGTGAAGGGTGGGCAGACTCCCAAACTGATCTGAAAAACAGCTTGAGACCTGAAGGTGGTGTAAACTATTAGGGAATAGTTCTGTGGTGAGGTTTCCTCCTGCAGGTGAGGTCTCATATGATTTGAACTTCCCTGCAGCACCAAAGGAGAGAGCTACCAGACCATCTTACCATCTTGCCCATATGCGAAACAAACAGGGGCAGAGAGAGAAGTGTAGCTTGAAAGCTGTCAGCAGTTAAATATGTAAATGGAGACAGACTCTTTATCATAGTATCTTATAGTTTCTATTACAAACTAGACAACCCTATTCAATAGAAACTAATTCCAATCCGTTAACAACTTACAAATCAGTCTGGGTTTGTATAACGTGGAGTAGTATAATGAAAACTTTAAAAAGGAAGAAAAAAATGGAGCTGATTATCATTTTTTGTAATATGTGGTTTTCATAATTTAGAGGAGATCCTTAGAGCTATTGTTTTCAAATGTATGTTTTGTTGGACAACTGAATAGAAAGCACTTTTTTTTTTTTTTAATAGTAAGTACCTTGATCTTGAATCAGGGTATTTGTGTTGTTGCTTGAGATTTACTACAAATAGTCTATGTAACCTTGATCATAGGATGCATTCTTTATATGAGAGCATATTACTTGATGGACAACTCTACAAAGTCAGCAAAACTTATTAAAATTTTAATGATTATATGTCCAGTTCGTAGATCTAAAGCTTTGGGAAAAAAAGTGAAAAGAAAATTGAAACATTTTCTTTGGTTGTTTCAAGAAATACTCCAGTGAATAATTTCAAGCAAACATAGCATGATTATTTACAAAGTGGGGCATAGAATACAGTAGGTAATTATGGGCAGGTTAAATTTTCATTAATCATGGGGAAAAAACAGTAGAAATTATTTTCTGTTCTATTTTAAAGAAATACGTCAAGAAAGATGATCTAATTAGGAATAATCAAAATTGATTCATTAGAGGGGGAAAGATTGTGATTTAAACTTTGCTAAAGTTATTTATATTAGGAGATCCAGAAAGATGGCAATTTTCATTTGGGGGTATTTAAAATATTTTGAAAAAGCTAGAGTAAAAATTTACTCAAATAAAAATGAGAAAAGCGGCTAGGAATAAGATAATAAGGCTAGGTTTTTAGTTTTCTTCATTGCCACCCAGAACATTTGAATTATTTATTGCTAAAAAATATGCAAAATGCCAGCATTCTACCAAAGTTATTAGAATTAGTGTCATCACATTTACCAGCCTCAAATCCCTTAACTGATTTTCTAGTACACAAAATTTTAATGTAATAAGAAAAATATGTTTTAATAAACTTGGAGCAAGACACAAAATAGAAAATGTTACAGTGCAATGATGGAAATATCTTCAATTGGTGTTAATTTCTTTGCTTCTCTATAATTACTTCCACACTCATTACTATGCCCCAAGCATAACATATTATATAATATATATAATATATATAAAATACAATATTATATATAATATTTATAAAACATATATTCTCTTCTTGTGTTAATTCTTGTAGCATAGTTTTTTTTTTTTAATTTAACTGCTAGTATACAGTATAATGCATACCTTGGAGACAAAAGCAGTATAGATTTATGCGCTATCAAAGAAAAATATCAAGGTTAAAAATAAGCTACCATGTTGGGTTACTCTATTCTGTCAGTCCTGTCTACAGTAAACTGAATTGAAGGGGGAAGAAATAATTATAAAAAATGAGACTTGCAGTGAATTTTTAATAAAAATTGTGGTGCTACTTGTTTCTAAGAAAAGTGTAAGTGTAATAATGGAGGCATTCCAGAGAGAGCAACGTGTTTTCTTCAAGAACAATATAGATGCTAGTTGTGGTCAATGTAATGATTAAAGGGGCCTGTTTAATGTCAACATTTCATTTGAAATGCAGTGAATAATGAGCTAATTGCCCCAGTGAGTGGAATTGCTGTTTAATTCTCTCACAGGAGGGAGAAAAGCAGTGTATATAAATAAAGTAGGAAAACAATCATAACTCAGAAATGTTAAGTATAAGTTTCCTCCAGAGGCCCCTCTTTCTTACCTGAGAACCTAAGGCTATTGGTGTTGAGTTCACCATGGGAACACCTTCATAAAGTGTAATGAATACTCACTAATAGTTCTTATGGGGATACCCATCTGCTTAGAATTTAAGAAAACAATGGCGGTAATCACTAGGAATTCATAGGAGATTGTTTTCTCAATTCATTACCTGTCATTTTCTTCATAATTCATAATTTCTTCAAAATCATCTCTGCAATGTAGTTTAGTTACGCGGATTTCTGATGATCAGCTAAAACAATGAAAACTTGAAAGTAGAAGCCTGAAAACCCAGAGGAAATTCGATTTTTTTTTCCTTTTCTGTTTTTCTCTTTTAAATAGATACTTGCATCATAAGAAAAAAGCCTGAACTGGAGGCTATTTTGCTACTTCAAAATCAAAATAATTAAGAAAGCCTTAATATTAGAATACTTATTGTTTTTAATAACTATAATAGCTTAAATGTATTGATTACTTGCTACATGTCTACATTCTTCTGAGACTTTAAAGCCTCACAACAGTCTCATAGAATAGGTGATGTTTTTATTCTGTTACACAGGTAAGTAAACTAGGATACAAATAAATTATCTTCCAAACCAGTTTAAGAGTGGCAAATACTGAATTTAAATTCTTTAATGACTTTACTTGTTCTCTACTCTACTGAAAGATTATTAAATATTAATAATAAAATAATATTTTAATATGGAAATAGACTGCTTCAGTTTGTTGTGTTAAATAACATATCAAAACGTTTAAGATTAAGATTAGTGTCACATTAAAAATTACTTACTTTTCGTTTGGATAATAATAAGCTGTGTTTAGTTAAAATGTAGGGAAATCAACTATCTAAACTCACAATCAGTAGTGCCAATTCCTGTTTATATGTAAATACAGTTAAAAAACAAACAAAACAAAACAAAACAAAAATAAGGTGTGCTTTCTTAGTTCTATTCTTATAATTTAGTTAATATATTAATATTACAATGAGAATTACTTGAATTATGGGAGTACATCTACTTAAAACTATCTAGGGAGGCAAACATCACATAGAAACTACAATTATTTTTAAATCTGTTCCTCTTTAAATTTATCATGAATAAACTATATGCCAAGGACTTTGCTTCAATCAATTTTTTAAGTGATGATGAAATCATGGGTTACCTCTTGTGGTAGTTTCAAAGTATATCTAAAAATTCTTTGGCACCCTTCCTTTTAAAATGTGAACACAAAGTCCAGCTTGAATGTAGCCTGGACTTTGTGTCTCTAAGTAGATACAATATGGCAGAAATGATATCGTGTGATTGTCAAGAGTAGAATATAAATGACATTGATGCTGCTGTTTTTTTCTTCTCATTCATGATTGCTCACAGTAGGGCTGGCTACCTAGTAATGAAGACATTCAAACAACCCTGAGGAAGACCCATATGGCACTAAACTGTTGGTAGGTTGAGGGTCTTACCAACAGCCAGTGGAAACCCACCAGCCATGTCAGTGAGTCACCTTGAAAGCAGATCTTCAGCCTTCATCATATTTGTTATCCCAGCTAACAATTCAATTTAACTGCAACTTTAAGAGAGATACTGAGACAGAACTTCCCAGTTAAGCTGCTCCTGAATCTCTAAGCTACAGAAACTATGAGCTACTATGTGCTTACTGTGGTTTAAGCCTGTATGTCTATGAATATTTCTTTTATGCATCTATTAATTATTAGTACATTTCTGCCCTCAGCTATATAACAGTTTTCTAAAATTTTATCAGCAGGTATTCTGATACATATTATTTTAATTTTTTTTTAACTTTTAAGTTCAGGGTACAAGTGCAGGTTTATTACATAGGTAAACTGTCATGGGGGGTTGTTATACAGATTATTTAATCACGCAGGTATTAAGCCTCATACCCATTAGTTATCTTTCCTGATCCTCTTTTGCCTCCCACTCTTGACCCTCCCCACTCAAGTAGATCCCAGTGTCTGTTGTTCCCTTCTTTGTGTTCATAAGTTGTCATCATTTAACTCCCACTTAAAAGTGAGAACACGTAGTATTTGGCTTTCTGTTCCTGTGTTAGTTTACTAAGAAGAATGACCTCCAGCTCCATCCATGTACCTGTAAAGGACATGATCTTGTTATTTTGTTATGGCTTCATAGTATTCCATCATGTGTATATACCACATTTTCTTTATCCAGTCTATCATTGATGGGCATTTAGGTTGATTTCATATCTTTGCTATTGTGAACAGTGTTGCAGTGAACATTCGTGTGCATGTGTGTTTATATTAGAATGATTTATATTCCTTTGAGTATATATCCAGTAATGGAATTGCTGGATTAAATGGTATTTCTAAATAATTATTTATGTCAACTGATTTTAAGTATTGTTGTATAGTTAATGACTACTAGTCATATAATTTTGCATTGTTCAAGTACTTAGCATACAGGTTTTATAATTCCCATATTTGCAATATGTTTTGGTTTAATTTTATTCATTATTTATGCTTCATTTAAAAGTATTCCTTTGCTATACAGAAATTTTAAATTTGATGCTGCCCCACTTGTTTATTTTTCCTTTTGCTGTTTGTGCTTTTCATGTCATATCCAAAAAATCATAGCCAAGACCAATGTCAAAGATATTTTCTCCTGTGTTTTAGGAATTTTATAGTTTCAGGCCTTACTGTTTTGAATTTATTTTTGCATGTTGGGTAAGATAAGAGTTTAATTTCGCTGTTGTGTAAGATAAGAGTTTAATTTCATTGTGTAAGACAAGAGTTCAATTTAATTTTGTGTGTTGTGTAAGATAAGAGTTTAATTTCATTTTATTCTGTTTCATTGGTCTGTGTGGATATTTTATGTCAAAATCATACTGCTGTGATTACTATAGCTTTGTAATATAATTTGAAATTAAGAAGTGTAATGCCTCCAACTTTGTTCTTCTTTCTCAAGATTGTTTTATCTATTTAGGAACTTTTGTGATTCCATACAAATTTTAAGATTCTGTTTTCTTTACTTCTGTGAAAAATGCATTTGGAATTTTAACATGTATTGAATCTGTTTATTACTTTGGGTAATATGGACATTCTGACAATATTAACTCCCCAAATTCATGAACATAACACATCTTTCCATTTATTTGTATCTTCTTCAATCTCTTTCATCAAAGTTTCATATTTTTCAGTGTACAGATTTTTCACCTCCTTGGTTAAATTTATTCCTATGCATTTTATTATATGTGATGTTATTGTAAATGATTATCTTCTTATTTTGGGGGGGTAGCTTCTTATTGTATAGAAACACAACTGGTTTTTGTATGTTGCCTTTGTATCCTGCAATTTTACTGAATTCATTTATTAGTTTTAATAATTTTTATGGAGTATATAGGGTTTCCTATATACAATGTTATATTGTCTGCAAATGGAGTCAATTTACTTTATCATATCTAATTTGAATATTTATTTTTCTTGCCTAATTGCTTTGATTAGGACTTTCAGTACTACGTTGAAGAGAAGTGGTGAGAATGGACGCCCTGTCTTGTTTCTGATCTCAGAGGAAAAGCTTTTAGCTTCTCACTATTGATTATAATATTGGCTGTGGCCTTGTCAAACATGACCTTTCTCATACTGAGGTATATTGTTTCCATAGCTAATTTGTTGAGAATTTTTGTCTTGAAAAGTTGTCAAATTTTGTCAAGTACATCTTATGCATGTTTTGGGATGATTACATGATTTTTTTCTTTATTTTGTTAATGTGGTATATCACATTTATTGATTTGCATACATTGTAACATTCTTGCATCACAGGGATGGAAGAAAATATTTGTAAATCATGTATCTAATAAGATGTTAATCCAGGAGCTGTATTTTTGAAAAGATCAACAAAATTGATAGATCGCTAGCAAGACTATTAAAGAAGAAAAGAGAGAAGAATTAAATAGACACAATAAAAATTGATAAAGGGAATATCACCTCCAATCCCACAGAAATACAAACTACCATTAGATAATACTATAAACACCTCTACACAAATAAACTAGAAAATCTAGAAGAAATTGATAAATTCCTGGACACATATACCCTCCTAAGACTAAACCAGGAAGAAGTTGAATATCTGCATAGACCAATAACAGTCTCTGAAATTGAGATAATAGTTAATAGCTTACTAATCAAAAAAAAGTCCAGGATCAGACAGATTCACAGCCAAATTCTGTGAGAGGTACAAAGAGGAGCTGGTACTATTCCTTCTGAAACTATTCCAATCAATAGAAAAAAAAAAGGAATCCTCCCTAACTCATTTTCTGAGGCCAGCATCATCCTGATACCAAAGCCTGGCGGAGACACAATAAAAAAAGAGAATTTTAGACCAATATCCCTGATCAACATCGATGCAAAAATCCTCAATAAAATACTGGCAAACTGAATCCAGCAACACATCAAAAAGCTTATCCACCATGATCAAGTGAGCTTCATCCCTGGGATGCAAGGATGATTCAACATACTCAAATCAATAAATGTAATCCATCACATAAATAGAACCAAAGACAAAAAACACATTATTATCTCAATATATGCAGAAATGCCCTATGACAAAATTCAACAGCCCTTCATGCTAAAAACTCTCAATAAATTAGGTTTTGATGGGACGTATCTCAAAATAATAAGAACTATTTATGACAAACCCACAGCCAATAGTATACTAAATGGGCAAAAACTGGAAGGATTCCCTTTGAAAACTGGCAGAAGACAGGGATAGCCTCTCTTACCACTCCCATTCAACATACTCTTGAAAGTCTGGCCAGGGCAATCAGACAGAAGAAAGAAATAAAGAGTATTCAATCAGGAAAAGAGAACGTCAAATTGTCCCTGTTTGCAGATGACACTATTGTATATCTAGAAAACCCCATCATCTCAGTCCCAAATCTCCTTAAGCTGATAAGCAACTTTAGCAAAGTCTCAGGATACAAAATCAATGTGCACAAATCACAAGCATTCCTCTATACCCATAACAGACAAACAGAGAGCCAAATCATGAGTGAACTCAAATTCACAGTTGCTTTAAAGAGAATAGAATATCTAGGAATCCAACTTACAAAGGATGTGAAGGACCTCTTCAAGGAGAACTACAAACCACTGCTCAACAAAATAAAAGAAGACACAAACAAATGGAAGAATGTTCCATGCTTATGGATAGGAAGAATTAATATCGTGAAAATGGCCATACTGCCCAAGGTAATTTATAAACTCAATGCCATCCCCATCAAGCTACCAATGACTTTCTTCACAGAATTGGAAAAAACTACTTTAAAGTTCATATGGAACCAAAAACGAGCCCACATTGACAAGCCAATCCTAAGCCAAAAGAACAAAGCTGGAGGCGTCACACTACCTGACTTCAAACTATACTACAAGGCTACAGTAACCAAACCAGCATGGTACTGGTACGAAAACAGACATATAGACAAATGGAACCAAACAGAACCCTCAAAAATAATACCACACATCTGCAACCATCTGATCTTTGACAAACCTGAAAAAAACAAGACATGGGGAAAGGATTCCTTATTTAATAAGTGATACTGGCGAAAGTGGTTAGCCATATGTAGAAAGCTGAAACTGGATCCCTTTCTTGCACCTTATATAAAAATTAATTCAAGATAGATTAAAGACTTAAATGTGAGACTTAAAACCATAGAAACCCTAGAAGAAAACGTAGGCAATACCATTCAGGACATAAGCATGGGCAAGGACTTCATGTCTAAAACACCAAAAGCAATGGCAACAAAAGCCAAAATGGACAAATGGGATCTAATTAAACTAAAGAGCTTCTGCACAGCAAAAGAAACTACCATCAGAGTGACCAGGCAACCTACAGAATGGGAAAAAATTTTTGCAATCTACTCATCTGACAAAGGGCTAATATCCAGAACCTACAAAGAACTCAAACAAATTTACAAGAAAAAAAAAAAAAAAAAAAAAAACCCCATCAAAAAGTGGGCAAAGGATATGAACAGACACTTCTCAAAGGAAGACATTTATGCAGCCAACAGACACATGAAAAACTGCTCATCGTCACATGCCATCAGAGAAATGCAAATCAAAATGGCAATGAGATACCCTCTCACACCAGTTAGACTGGTGATCATTAAAAAGTCAGGAAACAACAGGTGCTGGAGAGGATGTGGAGAAATAGGAACACTTTTACACTGTTGGTGGGACAGTAAACTCGTTCAACCATTGTGGAAGACAGTGTGGCAATTCCTCAAGGATCTACAACTAGAAATACCATTTGACTCAGCCATCCCATTACTGGGTATATACCCAAAGGATTATAAATCATGCTGCTATAAAGACACGTGCACACACGTGTTTATTGCAGCATTATTCACAATAGCATAGGCTTGGAACTAACCCAAATGTTCATCAATGATAGACTGGATTAAGAAAATGTGGCACATATACATCATGGAATACTATGCAGCCATGAAAAACGATGAGTTCATGTCCTTTGTAGGGACATGGATGAAGCTGGAAACCATCATTCTCAGCAAACTATCATAAGGACAAAAAAACCAAACACCGTATGTTCTCACTCATAGGTGGGAATTGAATAATGAGAACATTTGGACACAGGAAGGGGAAAATCACACACCAGGGCCTGTTGTGGGGTAGGGGGAGAGGGGAGGCATAGCATTAGTAGATATACCTAATGTAAATGACGAATTAATGGGTGAAGCACACCAACATGGCACATGTATACATATGTATCAAACCTGCATGTTGTGCACATGTACTCTAGAACTTAAAGTATACTTTTTATATATATATAAATTATATATGTATATATCTCTCCAAAAAATATAAGGAACTCATGCAACTTAATAGCAAAAAAACAAATAACCCAATTAAAAACTGAGCAAAGGACCTGAAAGTTATTTTTCCACAGAAAATAATACAAATCACCTAAGGTATATGAAAAGATGCTCAACATCACTAGTCACCAGGAAATGAAAATCAAAATCACAATGAAATATCTTTTATGATGACTATTATAAAAAGTCAAAGATTACAATTGCAATCTTTTGAATGTGGAGAAGAGGGAGCCCTTGTACGCTGCTGGTGGAAATGTAAATTAGTACAATTAAAAAAAAATTGTTTTAAGTTAAAAATAGGCCAAGCGCGGTGGTTCACGCCTGTAATCCCAGCACTTTGGGAGGCCGAGGAGGGCGGATCACGAGATCAGGAGATTGAGACCATCCTGGCTATCACGGTGAAACCCCGTCTCTACTAAAAATACAAAAAATTAGCCGGGCATGGTGGTGGGCGCCTGTAGTCCCACCTACTGGGGAGGTTAAGGCAGGAGAATGGCGTGAACCCGGGAGGCGAAGCTTGCAGTGAGCTGAGATCGCGCCACTGCACTCCAGCCTGGGTGACAGAGCAAGACTCCATTTCAAAAAAAAAAAAAGAGTTGAAAATAGGACTATCATATGAACCATCAATCCTTCAACTGGATATGTATACCCAAAGGAAATGAAACAAGTATGTCAGAGAGATAGCTTCACCCCATATCCGTTGCAGGATTATTACACTCTAGTCAAGATATGGGAACAATCTAAATAACTATAGACAGATGAATGTCTAAAGAAATGTAAGACATAGACAAACACACACAGTGAAACATTATTTAACCTTAGAAAAGAAGAAAATTCTGTCATTTGGTGCAACATGGATGAACCTGGAGAACATTATGTTGAGTGTAATAAGCCAGGCCCAGAAAGACAAATACTGCATGATCTCATATGAAGCTCATACAGAAAGTAACAAGTATAGATAGAAAACGCTGTTGATGGGAGAAATGAAGAGATGTCCAAAGCACACAAAATTTTAAAAGGTAACTATGTAAGTGATAGGTATAATAATTAGCTAGAGTTTTTTTTTTGTTTTTTGTTTTTTGTTTTTTGTTTTTTGTTTTTTTTGAGACAGAGTCTCCCTCTGTCACCCAAGCTGGAGAGCAGTGGCATGATCTTGGCTCACTGCAATCTCTATCTCCTCGGTTCAAGTGGTTCTCATGCCTCAGCCTCCCAAGTAGCTGAAATTACAGGTGTGTACCACTACTCGTAAATAACTTTTTTTTTTTTTTTTTAGAGGTGGGGTTTTGTTATATTGGCCAACTTGGTATCTAACTTCTCACCTCAGGTGATCCTACCACCTTGGCCTCCCAAAGTGCTGAGATTAGAAGTGTGAGCCATCATGCACCACTGCTTAGCTTGATTGTGGTATTTATTTCACAATGCATATGTATATTAAATCACACTGTACAACTTCAATATATACAATGTTCATTTGTTCATCACTCCTTAATAAGGGAAAAAATTAACATCATTAAGTAAATAAGTTTAATTAAAAGATGGTAAATAATTACTGCTTTAAAATACAAATAAAATATACCTAAAAATCACGCTCATTTATTTTATATTTTGTTTTCTACAATGCTATGGATTTTTAAGATTATTCTTTAGAAAACTAGAAGGCTTCAGTTTCACACAAATCAGTTTGGTTCCCAGACTGGTGAATGGCTATAACCAGCACTGACACAAATTTCCATTATATTCTTTGGTCAAAGCAGTAAGTGGCCCGCTAAAATTAGAGAACATACAGATTCCACCCAACTGTGGGTAAATTGGAAGGTAACACTGCAAAAGAGCATGTGGCTTGGGAACTATTACATCTGTCTTTATTAAAACCATTTGTCAAATTATACTCATAAAACTTTGAATGATGTAGGAACCATGATGTGTAAATTAAGAAGAATAAGAGATGCCATCCCAATATTATCTACTTTTAAATGAAACAGAAATGTGTTTCATGTAAATTTTCCCTGAAATATTTAAGTTGTTGCATGAGCTTTGATAGTAAGGAGTTATTTGCATATTTTATTAAGTAATTTAATATGTATAATAAGAAATAAAATAATAGTAGGTACATATTAACATTTAATTTTGAAATAAATACTACACATATTAAATTGAATACCTAGAAATTTATAATTAATCTTAACAATTTAGAATTTTTCATAGAAATGATTGAGGATAGCCAGGGATCTGATATTGCAAATTATTCCCACATGAAATGATGCCATGCTTAAGTTACATAAGAAAGTAAGCAAAATTTTAATTTTCAGCTAGAGATAAAGTGTAACAGACAAAACCTCTCTGACTTTCTTATTAAAGCACAAAATAATTAATAACAGACCAGAAACAAAAAAAAAATGTAACTTATGTGCCTCATAAAATTATTAAAACTGTGTCACCAAATAAATAATTTATCTAGGTTAATTATTAACTTAGTAGTTTAAAAGGCATGGTTTCTGTGTTCCAGCTTCACTTTCCATCCATGCTAATTAACCTCTTAAATAATTTGAGGCTACTTCCATCACACTTTAAATGGTAAAAATAATTCTTAGAAAGTACATGTAAAGTTTTATGCACATGCATATATTTTCACAGACAACAATAAAATAGTATGATTATACTTTGAAGAAAGATTTCCATACCATGAGTTTTATTTTTTTAAATCTCTACTCAGCATTTTCTCTAAGAGTTGAGCATAAACCCTTCTGTAGGGATACACTATAAACTCATAAACCTTGGTTGTTTTGTAGAAGCATCATGTACTAACACACTGGTAGATCTGAGTGAATAATTTTTACTTAAAATAATTAGTAAAGTGCATGCATGTGCATATGTGTGTGTATGAGATGTCTGCATGCACATGTGTGTGTTTGTGTTTTGTGTGGGTTTTAATTCCATGCTTCCCCTTTCACTATATTCAGGCCAGTTTAATAAACTCATGGGCTAGGTACCAAATTTTCAGATTTGTTAGAAAAGGACAATCAAGAGTCAAGACTCATCATTATTATTACTCATTATTTTTATCATTAAAATTTGTATCTCTGTGGCTACTTTTTAAAATGAAAGTTTGATCAGCAGTTAGCCATGCTAATTTTTAAATAGCAGAGTACAGTTATCAATTACTGCTATGGCCTGAATGTTTGTATCCTCACTAAATTCATATTTTGAAGCGTAAATCTCCAACATAATGGTGTTTGGAGGTGGAGCTTTGAAAGGTCCATGAGGACACTGGATGGAGCCCTTCTGAATTATTATTTTCAGCAATCTGCACTGACTAAGACAAGTACTTAGTAATTTGGCATTTAGAATAAAAATCTTTGAAAAGAAAGAAGTTAAAATGACATATTACTAGCATGGACATTAATTCAGCATAAATATATGGAACTAGACAGTGAAACAACTGACTGAGGAAAAAGCCTAATTAAAAGCTCTTGGGATTAATTTCTTGAGAAATTACCATAATGTAGAAAACTACCAGATATTGATTTGAAAACTGATGAAAATATTCTAATTGAAATAAAGAAATATTGTTTGATGATTTTAAAATTTTAAATAGCTAAATTATATTCACGAAATTGGAAATAAAGATTGGTTAAATCTTTCAAAGTTTCTCCATCCCCCATAGAGCCTCTGAAAGTCAATTTATCAATTCACATATTTTTCTTCACCATTTCTTCTTTATAATGTCAATTTTTACATTTTCACATTTTCCGTTTGATTTGGTTCCTTACTTTTAACCTTCCATTTTCAAGTGCTCTTCACTTTGAGAAGCACACAGCATCAAACAACAACAGGGAGGAAGTTTTCCCAGGCAGCAATGAAAAGCATCATGGTAATGAAAGGGATAATTGTGGCTCCCTGCCTTTGCTATAATTGAAAATTGAGTATAGAGCCTTTTTCATTTAACTTTATTGCTTGAGTTCAAACCACTGTATAGAAAAGAAAGCAACAGTAGAGTAATTTTTCTATTGTTACTTTCCTGTCCATAAAACAATTTGAAACCTAGCATTAAAGTTAAATGGAAGAGGCAATTAAATTTATTCAATTACAGCTATGTGAAAGAAGTATAATTATCAGTTTCATTATTAGAAATGCTCTGCTTGCCAAATATTTGCTTACTAATCTGGCTATTGATTTTCTTTATCAGATTGAAAACAGGTAAGCATTGGAGAGAATGGTTCAGTCATTTAACTCATACCAATTTCCAGTGAAAACTCTGTTATACTATGGTAATTATACTAGCTGGAATAATGATTTTTGAGTGCCGAATGAGCATTGTTTCTTCTATGGATATTAGGTGAAATTTTTCAAATGGCATCTTTCTGTTAAAGTGTCATTAAAAACACTAATAATGCTATTTCAGAGGATAAACATGATATAAGCTAGTGAAACGAGCACCATGGTATATGTCAGTAATCTTTATTTTAATACTCTCTAAAACTTACCGCACTCTTTGAAAATAAAACATCAACAATTTGAATGTAAGTCAGATACCCTGGGTTTGAACCTCCTTTAACTTCTTTTTAGTCCTATAATCTTGTGTAAACTCTTTAATATGTTGGAGCATCATTACTAAAGTATGTACAAAATTATTTTTAAAATATATTTAAAATTATAGACTACTAAAAATACATCTCTATTAAAAATACAAAATTAGCCAGGCGTGGTGGCGCATGCCTGTAGTCCCAGCTACTCTGGAGGCCGAGTCAGGAGAATCACTTGAACCCGGGAGGTAGAGGTTGTGGTGAGCTGAGATTGCACCATTGCACTCCAGCCTGGGCAACAAGAGCAAAACTCCATCTCAAAAAAATAACCAAGAAGTGAAATAATCAAATTGAGTTTGAGTCACATAGCTGTATTCCAGACCAAAAAACTCAAGTATGGCTGGGTATAATGGCTTACGCCTGTAATTCCAGCACTTTGGGAGGCTAATGCGGGAGGACTGCTCAAGATCAGGAGTTCAAAACCATCCTGGGTAACATAGCAAAACCATTTCTATACAAAAAATACAAAAATTAGCTGGGTATGGTGGCATGTGCCTGTAATCCCAGGTACTCAGCAGGCTAAGGTGAGATGATCACTTGAGCCCAGGAGGTTGAGGCTGCAGTGAATCGAGATCATGCTACCGCACTTAAGCCTGGGTGACAAAGTGAGAGCCTGCCTCAAAAAACAAACAAACAAACAAAAAAACAAACAAATAAATAAATAAAACAAAAAAACCCTAAACACTCAAGTATATTTATAAGAATGCAAAATATTTAGCACCCAACAAGATAGATCACAATGTCTGTCATAAAGTAAAAAAATTACTACCCATACAAAGAAGAAAAAAATTATAACTTGCAATAAAGGTACAAAGTGACAACTCAAAATGGGTCCAGAAATAAAATAAATGATGAATTAGTTAATAAGGACATTAAAAAATTATAAAACTGTATTATATATGTTCAAAGAAGCTAAAAGAATTGATGATGTTAAGTAGTGACATGGAACATGTGAAATAAACCAAGTAATTTCTAGAAATGCAAAGTATGAGATGAAAAATACAAAGGATGAGATTAACAGTAGATTAGATATTACACAAGAAAAGAGTAGTGAATTTAAAGAAGTAACAATAAAAACAACCCAAAATTAAATACAGAAAGAAAACTACTTCAAAAAAGGAACAAAACTTGAGTTATTTGGACAATGCCAAGTGGCCTGATATATCTAATTGGAGTCCCTGAAGAAAGGGGGAGGAAAAAAACTTCTTATTAAAAAAAAAAAAAAAACTCTAAAAATAACCCAAATTTGTTGAAACTATAAACACACATATCAAAAAGTTATTAAACACAAACACAAGGAACATAGAAGAAATATACATGACCAGATTGCTTACACCAGTAAAAAGAGAGGAAAGTGTAAAAGCAACCAAAGGAAAAAACATGACATACAGAGAAAAAAAAAAAAAAAAAAAAAAAGATACAAACAGAAACAAATCTTCATGAGAAACAATGCAACCAGAAGACAGTTGTAAAACTTGAAAACATTTCAAATCACTGACTATCCGCACTTTCGACACCAATTTCAAGTGTGGGAGTCCCCAAGAGGACCGTCAATTTTGATAATTTACATCATGGACTCAAAACTCACAGATAGCTCTTGTACTTAACATAGTCATGGTTTATTACAGATTAAAATAAAAGAAGAGATGCATGAGGAAGAGTCCAGGAAAGTTCCACACATGGAATTGTTCTCTCCCAGAGAATTTGCGTACAATGCTACCTTTCCTGTCAACATTGTATTACAATAAACATGAAGAGTGTTGCTAACCAGGAAAGCTCCCCAGCTCCTTAGAGACTTTATTGGAACTTGATCATGGGGACATGGTTAACTGCTCACATAGATTACTTCAATCCACAGCCCCTCCAGAGATCAGACTGATACTGCATGAACTAGAGCTCCCACCATGAATTACATTGTCAGAATAAGGGGCATTACCCAAGGCTCCCAGTTAAACAAAGACACAGTTTTCAGCAGGATGTTCCAAAGGTTTAGATGTTACTTTTCTTTTTTTTTTTTTTTTTTTTTTTTTTTTTTGAGACGGAGTCTCGCTGTGTCTCCCAGGCTGGAGTGCAGTGGCGCGATCTCGGCTCACTGCAAGCTCCGCCTCCCGGGTTCACGCCATTCTCCCGCCTCAGCCTCCGAGTAGCTGGGACTACAGGCGCCCGCCACCACGCCCGGCTAATTTTTTGTATTTTTAGTAGAGACGGGGTTTCACCGTGTTAGCCAGGATGGTCTTGATCTCCTGACCTCGTGATCCGCCCGTCTCGGCCTCCCAAAGTGCTGGGATTACAGGCTTGAGCCACCGCGCCCGGCCAGATGTTACTTTTCATGAGTGGAGGTCAAAAACTAGATTTCTTCTTGGGCAAGAAAAAGTTCTTTGGTATACAACAATGATCGAGATTTCTAAAGTACATCAATCCAGAATTCTATATCAATTAAAATATCCTTCAAACACAAAAGCAGGAACTTTTTCAGACACACAAACAAAAGAAATTGATCAATTCTAGTCCCAAGAATAAGAAATGTTCAGTGCAATTCTACAGGCAGAGAGAAAATTATGCAAGATGAAAGTCTGTATCTACAAAAATAGTAAAGAGCACCAGCGCTGGTAGCTATAGGAGTGATACTTTTTTTTTTCTTATTATTTAAATCCCTATGAAAGATTGTTGACTTTTTAAAGTAAAATAATAACAATGTAATGTGGGGTTTATAAGATATGTATAAAAGTGCACAACAACCATAGCACAAAGGCTAACAGAAGAGAAATGAAAGTATACTATTGTTCCCCCAACAAAGCTTAAAAACACAAAGTCAAAGGATCAAACCTTACATGACATAAAATTCTCATGTTTTACATGAATTACTATAATATCACTTGATGGGAGACTTTAAAAAGTTTGAAATGTGGAGCATAAATCCTAATGCAGCTACTAAAACGACACCAGGAAGAGTTACAGCAGATAAGCTTAGAAAAATAAAATACCCAGTCTAAAATAAATAATATATTTATATAAAAATAATAACTTTCTCAAAAATTTTTTTAGGATTAAACAAGATGATGTATTTGAAGTACTCAGCCGGGTCCCTTCTTACTACATTGTAAATGCTCAATTTACTATTTTTAGTTACTCATTTTAAGTAAATTTTATTACTTCTAAGCTTCAGCTCACTCTTCTGAGAAAAGGAAGCAGTCCCAGTGTATATCTCCAAGGTCAATCACAATTGAAGTATGTTACTGTTGTTGTTATGTTGCATTGTTTCTGTGGAGGGGTTGTGGACAGAGTCTTGCTCTGTCACCCAGTCTGGAGTGTAGTGGTTTGATCTCAGCTCACTGCAACCTCCACCTCCTGGGTTCAAGCAGTTCTCCCACCTCAGCCTCCAAATAGCTGGGTTCAAGCAGTTCTCCCACCTCAGCCTCCAAATAGCTGGGACTACAGGTGCGTGTCACCACACCTGACTAATTTTTGTATTTTTAGTAAAGATGAGATTTCACCATGTTGGTCAGGCTGTTCTCAAACTCCTGGCCTCAGGTGATCCACCCCTCAGCCTCCCAAAGTGCTAAATGCCTTGTACCAACATCAGGATTCATTTCACCCTATATACATTTACATTTGTATCACATGGCAAACTTCTTAATTTTACTCCAGTTAATTTAGATGTATACATACTTTGTTAGAAGCTATTTAGTAGACCTCAGGATAACTGGGAAGATAAAATTCATGTTCAAAAAACTGGCCCAAATTTAGAAGTTGTAGGTGGCAGGGAACACAGACAAAGTCACATAAATAAAACACTCTGTGGAAGCCCCTGCCTTTGCAGATGCTAATGTCATTTTGACCATCCCTGACTCCCATTGCTGAATACAGCATATGCTGCTATTGTATTTCCACTAGAAGGACTAGTTCTCAAACCTGCTTCTTTAAATGTCTTGTTCCAGGTTAAAAATCCTGAGTAGGATCAGCAGATTGAGTCTGTCATTTTTCTGTAGGTCTCTGGAATTTGCGCTGGTGTGTGAATGTGGGTGTGTGGTTAGAACAAACAAGTAGACTTCCAGCTGTTGCATTAGATGATAGCTTTCATGTTTCGTTAGTCCTCATTTTGTGGTGAATTGTAGCAAAATTCAGAAAGTTTACAAATTTTGGAACCCACATTAAAATCAATTGCAAAATTCAGTTCATCTTAATCTGTTTCCACCCCTAAATCTAAATATATTCTTCTTTCTGTGACACTTCTGTAATAAAAACAAAATTTATTGTCTATAACATATTGCCACACTCAACCCAATGTGTGCTTACTCCCCATACCCAAAGGAAAAATACCCAAACTATCATCAAAGGACCCAATACTGTGTCCTAGTCCATACCCCAGATTTCTTGGTGACATCCTTTTTTATTTCTGTTTTAATCCCAGTTAAAGAAGAAAAGAAATTACCTCAAGTATGTAATATGTATGAATCTAAAGAGGAGATGATCTATGAATGTCAAAAAGTCCTGATTCCTGCAGTTGATCACAAAGCTGTAGCCTTTCTTAATGTTGCTGAACCTCTCACACCTTTCTACTTTCTCTTTGTTTTCAAGTAACACCCAGATGGCCTAAGTTTTCCACCTAGTGTAATGACTCAAATTTTCACTGCTGAGATAACTGATATCTTTTTGTTAGGGTTTTTATGTAGATGAGGATTATTTCCATGAAATTTTACACTAGTCATTGGTAGAATAAAGAAAGTCCTCAGACGCTTCCTTTACTTCTCTTCATACTTCTTACAGCTGGTGTTATAGTCCTACGCTATCGCTGATTTTAGCCAGACTTGATCCCGAGACAATGCTAACACCCTCTTCTCATTTTTTTCAGGCATATTTAAGAGATGAAAGTGCCAAAAGAACAACGTAGAATATTCTCTTCTAAATTAAAAGGAACCCTATTGTCTCCTATTTGAACCACGACTCTTCTAATTACTAAAACATTTAACTCAATAGCACCCCTAGATGCTGGAAGAGGAGACAATCATTTTGGAAAGAAATCATTGGAGAAAAATCATAAAATGTATTAGCTACATTTCTGCTCCATTATGTACCTATAGTATTTGGGATATGAAAAAAGCAGCACTAACTTGTCCAGAGAATGCAATACATTCTGCAAGATGCCATCCCAAACTCTGAGGGAATCTTAAATGTAACATCCCTCTTTTTTCATGATTTAGCATCATCTGAGTGAATTAGAGTATGAATTAAGCAGTGCATTCCAGGGGCATAAGCTATTTACTTACTTTGTTCACTGCAGAGTCACTGTCTTTTTAAGTAGTGCTGCTGTGTGCGATATCGTAATATATGTAAAATATCCTACACATAACAACATGATAGAATTAAAAAACCTCTGCATGATGGCATGGGTCCAAAGTGATCAACTATCTCTTCTTTGTAGAGGAATATGATATTCTATCACCTGCTCTGCTTTGGTCACTGCTGCTGGACTATTAAGTAACTTTACAACAATAACCAATTTCACCTTGGATAAGGCAGAGGATGCCTTCCACCTCATAAGGTCTCCAGCTCTGTCAATATATACATGTAATTAATGATTTCATTAAACAAAATTGAGCTAGCTGTGGAAAAAAAGGCTGACTTGAATCTGCAGGGAGGCCATTTCTCCCTCTTTGTTGGGGATTTTTTAGTAATCATTAAAATAGATAAATACTATCCTAATCTGTATTTATGCCATATGACAATTTTTATGTCTTTCCCAAAACTGTTTTACCAACCAATCTTCCTCTTAGTTTTTTACTTATAAGTACTAGTTATTGAAGGAATCAGAAAGCCAGTAGGTCAATCCCTCCATGTGATGGAGATACCTATGCCAAATACTCAGGAATTGTCAAAGCAAGATGCTTGGCATTCTGTTGGACCCAATTGCCATGCTCCATTATTTCCACCAGCGGAAATATCAGGTAGTGGTATTTGGTTCCCCAGAAATTAATGTCAATATCTGGGAAATATCAAGGTATTTTCTTTTCATAGTGCTAAGTGAAATTGATAAATAGCCATAAGTCACTATGCTGGATCTGAGAATTGACTGAGAAACCATGATTCTCTGCCACAGTGGCTCAAAGCCAGATCTAACCCTCTTACCTGATTTTTTTCTTGTTGTTTATTATAAATAAGTATGACCTTGTAAGACATCTATTTTATTCTAGTTGACTACATGATCAGTTAGCTCAAAACAAAATCAATGTAAATAGCAATTTAAATTTACTATTCTGTCTCTATTGCTTATTATGGTAATTGTTTCAATTGTACCTCTAGCAGTTAATTGCTATTACGTTCCTTCTAACACCTTAGGATTCCTTTTCATGCTTATTGAAATCCTTGGCCTAAAATATTTCTCAGTATGTTGTCATAACCTTCCCCAATATATTTCTTAAGGTCTTGATAAAGAGTTGTCTACTTTTTCTCTTGGGGCTCATCATCATTTTTATTATGTGCATTAGCATGATTATTACTAATAGTTAGAAATATTATAATTTATAATATATTTACACATATATTATTTATATAGACATATTTTATATATACTCTTTAATTCTCACAATAGACCCAGGAGAAAAGCAACATTAACTAATTTTATAAAGAAGAAGTGCAAAGACTTGCAAAAATTTATATATTTCAGAAAAAAATGTACATGTCACATATGTTAAAATCACTCCAGCATCCCCATCCTCCATATTCTCTGTATTTTTTCCTTTGCTAATATTAAAAATTGTTTGGCATCTCAGCTTACTTTGCTCAGCACCATAGGTGAATTGGGTTTCAGTCAACCAAGCAAGCAGGGAAGAAAGCAATTAAAACTGCTCCCAGCTATTCCAGTTTGCTCATTAGGAAAAACAAAAACAAACAAACAAACAAAAACCCTCTGAGTACATGAATCTCAACCATTGAGGCACATTATAGTTACTTATGAGGCTTGTGAAAATTATTGATGCCCAAGTCACACTCCAAATCAATTAAAGTCTCTTGGGTAGATACCCAAACATACATTTTGAAAGATTTTCTGGAAAGGCTGATACCTCCAATCAACCAGTTAATAAATGATTACTTATAAGGAATAAGAGGATGAGTTGAAGTGTATGGATATATCACATCTTTTGACATTCTCAAATACAGGATTCTAAGGATCCCATTCCTTCTCACTTTTTCCCTGAGCATGTCCTAACTGTTACAGTAAGCATCTGGCAAGACTGTGAGTGCAATCAATGCTATCTACCCAATCAGTGGGAACAAATTGTGCATTTGGGTTTTGGTTAATCAGTCCTGTGGCTGCGAGAGATAGAGGTCTATTTTAGCACAGATAGAGATTATCTTAAGGATTTATCCCACAATATTTTCAAGGCTGTGTTATCTTTTATAAATGGCCACTCTAATCCATGGTCTTTGAATTATTAGCACACTTTATGGCAACACACACGTGTTCCCGAGTCTCATCTTAATAGACACTTCATTCAAGTGTCCCATTGTTAGGTACCCATTAGCAATAATTTATTTTGCTATTTTGTGACTACATGCCATGGAATGACTATACCTTTTAATACTGAAGGGGATTTTACTGCCTTTAGCACCAACTAAGCTGAATAACCAAGCTTTTTCTCACCCAAATTCCTGAAGTTTTGTCATCTACAGACCCACTACATACATCTTTCTACTCTTGTTGCAAAAATTAGAAAGAGCTTTTCCTTAACTTACGTAGATTGTTTCTTAAGTATTATAGCTTCTTAAAGTTTTCTCTTTATCAGCGTTTCTAATGTAACTCTTTCATTTTAACCTTCTTAAATTTACCCCTTTATGTGTATTCAGTTCTTCTTATTATAAATTGTCTCTTCCACTGAATTACTAATTAGCTCATGAAAATAAGATAGATGTCTGATTTTTTGTATCTGTATCTCAGATACTTCTTGGTGTGTGATTATGCAGGTAAAAATATTTGGCAGTTGTTGCAGCATTTATTCAAAGCTGAGTCTGCTGAGAATGAATAAATATCAGGATGTAAATGGACTAAATAGAAGAATAGAAGTGTCCATGTAATAAAGGAAAACAAAATGGACACTTTATAGAATTAATAAACGCTAATAGAAAATGTGAAATAACAATGGTAAAACACCCAATTATTTATGTGAGTGTGTTTATGAGATGCCACTCAGAAGGAATTACAGGTGTTTAAGAACATAAAAATAACCACCTAGGCAAATAGTTGCCAGATGAAGCACTCAAAAACTTTTGCTCTTCTGAGACTAAAGTATTTTGTGGGGCAAATTAGACTTTTTCTGGATTTGGGTAACATCAGTAATAATTATTTATTTTTCTTTCCCCTTTTTTCCCTTTTCTTTCCCTTCCATTTTCTTTATCTCCTATTTGCATATACCCTTCTATTTTTTTTTTATTTTCATACTTACCCTGAGAGTTCATAGTTTCTCCGTGGTTTCTTAAAGGCTAGGTCTAAATTTAAATAGTAAGTATTTCTTAAAGAATCTAGAACTGCCATCAGGTTCTTTAGGGGACTGGGTATTTCCAGGAATGACATTTTTGGGATAAAATAAATAAATAAATAAACATATAAATAGTGCTTAATCACCTAGAAAGATCTATTTAATATATAAAGAGATTGTCTTTAATGCATGTTGTGCAATTGAAACTGACAATATTATTAAAGTCTCCTATTTTGGACTTTCTTTCAGTTTTTAAAGTAAATGACAATCACAAATATTATTATAAAACTCTGGAAAGCATACAAGAAAATTATCTTTACTGCTATTTTACAGATACATGTATTTAGTGTCAAGGAATTAAAAATTTGTACCTAAATCAAGCAAATGTTAAGTGGCTAGAGGAATATTTGGTAGAAGTTGTTCTCAAGCCAGATTCAGGTTCTGCCTCCATAGTACTAAACAGATTCATGGTCACATGGCCATTTGTTCAAGGGCTGGTGAAAACGACAGGAAGTTTAAGAATAGTTGTAGGAAAAGAGAGAAAAGCTCAGAGAAAATATTCCTGAAATTTTGCCTGTTGGCTTTTCTATGGAAGAGTAGATGTTTCTTTTTTTTCTCTCCAGTGGAATTCCCCCAGTAGAAAAAAATAAAAATCATTGTGTATTTAATATATAGTAAGCCAATGCTGTCTTTAATACTTTTCAGTAAGGGAAATATAAAACAAGACAAAATATTTGAATACTAAAACAATAATAGAAAAAAAGTAGAAAATGTGTTAAGCTTCTTTCATGTTGCTTTGGTCTATCTGTCTTCTTTAATGTATATATAGTCTACATCATTTTGGTTATTGTGGTTACAATTTCTCTTTCTGTATTTTTGTTCTAGCTAATTTTAGTTGTTATTTTTAGATAGCAATAAGCTTTAATAAGCCATTTTATCGTTCTCGCTCTTCATGTCTGTAGAAGATTTGTTTTATTTATTGTTACAATGTTTTGAATCAAGTTTTGCCTGGAAAACCTTTTAAGGCTAATGAGGCATAATATTTTTGTTGTGCTATTATATATAGATGAAACATTTCCTTGATCCTACATTCAGTACTCAAAGCTTTTTCCTTCAATTATTTATAAATGTTAATTCATCATTTTATTATATCTGGAGATGTTGTTAGGAAGTTTGCCGTAAGTCTGATTTTTGTTCTTTTAAAAGTGATTTCTTGGCCGGGCGCGGTGGCTCAAGCCTGTAATCCCAGCACTTTGGGAGGCCGAGACGGGCGGATCACGAGGTCAGGAGATCGAGACCATCCTGGCTAACACGGTGAAACCCCGTCTCTACTAAAAAATACAAAACAACTAACCGGGCGAGGTGGCGGGAGCCTGTAGTCCCAGCTACTCGGGAGGCTGAGGCAGGAGAACGGCGTAAACCTGGGAGGCGGAGCTTGCAGTGAGCTGAGATCCGGCCACTGCACTCCAGCCTGGGCGACAGAGCGAGACTCCGTCTCAAAAAAAAAAAAAAAAAAAGTGATTTCCTATTTCTTTTTCTTTGACGTAAATTTTATTCATGTTTTCTATATTCTGACTAATTTTAATTTGAAAACTGTTATCTTTCGTTAATTCTTGAAAGTGTGTATTCATTAATATGTCAAATGTTGTGTCTCCTTTTTAAAACTCATTTTCCCTATCTGGGCGTATGTATATCCCTCCTCAGTATTTTTATCCTATATTTAATATCACTTCATCATTTTCTGCTACTTTTTGGTGGAAACATTCTTCAGTCTGATTTTTCATCTACTCATTTATTTTTCAGTGCATTAATCCTGAAAATTTTTATTTATCTATATCTTTATCCATTTATACAGAAAGATAATTTCCAATACTATATAATTTAAACAGAACAGTTCTATTTAGATTTTTTTCTATTTCCCAATCTTATTTTATTTTGATAAAATCTTAATTTTTAACTTAAATGTATCAATTTTTTTGTTTTAAATTATCATCTATTAATTACATTATTTCAACTTCAGATGGACTTCATTGTACAGTTTGCTATTTTTCTTCAGGCATTATGTTTCGTGGTGTCTAGTATTTTGGTGTGAGCTCATATTGCCCTTGGGGAAATCGACTACTCTGTACACAGTGATATAGGACATATTTGAAGCCTAAATTCTGATCTGTGTCTGCCCTAGTGAATTTGAAGACATAGAAAGCAGAGAGGCATAGGCATCACTCCCACAAGACAGACATTTGGTTGCTACTCTACCAAGTAACTCTTTAGGTTAGATTTCACCTTCGGCACTTAGAAGCAGCAGTTTCATTTACAATCTACCAATCCTTAGAGATTAGAGTGAGAGTGATAGCAATAATTCCTGAAGGCAGCTAGGCATTCCACACATATTTTCATCAACTTTTTCCCCCAAAGGGATGCCTGACATGACATTGACTAGGCTTGCAATTCGGGCTTTAAGATCATGATTTATTTTTCTCTTTTTTTTCATAACATTACTTAAATGTTGCATCTCTACATAGAGAAGGGTTTACTGGAGTTACTACCATCCCTGCATCCCATAAACTTCCCTCCTGAAATTTTATATCTATTATTCAAAATGGTATAGCTCAGTGGCATATATTGGAACCCTTGATTTACTTTGCATAGCTAATGTTTGTGATGCTCTCTGCTTAATAGAACACTATCAAACTAGAGTTCTTCCATGAGCATTACAAAACTAGCAAAGTTTTTGAAATTGAAACTTCTCAATTATATTCCTATCTGCAAGTAATATGCTGTCCTTCTACAATCAGCAAGATAAGCCCGACATTTTGCAGAGTTAATGGCAGGAGTAAAAATGGAGGCACGGAGATATATCTAAAGATTTAACATTTATAAACAAAGCTAACAAAGGCTGTTAAATAAGACATCTATCCTCTTTCCTTGAGAATTTACACATAAATGTGTAAAGCTATTTTTGAATAGTTTTAATAGCTAAATAGCTATTTTAAATAGCTTTACAGTTAAAAATGCAAAATAAGGCTGAATTTAATAATTGTTGTGCACATATGAGTGTTTTGCTGTTTTGCTAGTGATGTTTGAATGGGTAATAAAATAAAAACATAATACATTCATAAAATTGTATGCTTTTATTCTGTGCATATTATTTTTTCTTGCTTTTATTTTTTATTTCAGAAATTGAGCACATTAAAGTTCAAATACTTTATAATCAATGGAAAGTGATGATGCAAAAGTATAAAAATAATTCTATTCAAAGAAGACAAATATGTAATTATTATAAAACAGAGGCAAATTAGAATGTTGAAATCAAAATATTACAAATGATTAGATGTTCTCAAAGTGATTTTACTCCAAAATTTTAAAAGATTATGTTAGATTTAAAGTCAAAATATAATTATAATAGTTCCAACTTTCAAGGAAACTACATAAACTAAATTGTTTTACATATTTTTGAAAGTTTAAAGAAATCTTATTGAATATTTTAAAAATAAAATTATTCACAATACTCATTCAATATCTCTCTGGCTGACAATGTAAAGAGATTTGGCATAATGTTTCACCAATATTTTGTCTAGAAAAAACTATGAATACACATTTAAGATCATGACTTATTGTTATTTCTCGGCATCATGTGAAATTGTAAATGTCAAGTTCACTTGTTATTACCCTCTGGAACCATGAATAAAACACAAAGAGAAGGAGGACAGGGGGAAAGGAAAAGGAAAAACAAAAGATGTTTACCACTACTGGAAGGTGATTTTAAAGTTATATAAGAATAAGTGCATTCAATAATTTCTCTTTTTATGATATAAGTTCTTTTTTTATTTTTATTTTTATTTTTTATTATTATTAAGTTCTAGGGTTCACTTAATCCTTCCTACACGCTGAAACAGTGTGTGTCATCTGAATTAAGAGTAACATAATTCAAAGAACTTCATAGGTTTTGGAGAGTCACCCTGTATTAGTCTGTTGTCACACTGCTAATAAAGACATATCTGAGACTTGGTCATTTATAAAGCAAAAAGGTTTAATTGACTCTCAGTTCCACATGTCTGGGAAGGCTTCACAATCATAGTGGAAGGTGAAGGAAGAGCAAAGTCATGTCTGACACGGCAGCAGGCAACGGAGTATGTGCAGGGGAACTCCCCTTTATAAAGCCATCAGATCTTGTGGGACTTATTCACTATCATGAAAACAGCATGGGAAAGACATGCCCCCATGATTCATTTACCTCCCACTGGATCCCTCCCATGACATGTGGGAATTATGGAAGCTACAATTGAAGACGATATTTGGGTGGAGACACAGTCAAACCATATCACACTGTTTCATTTGAGAATACAGAGATAGAGCTAGGAAGAATTATTTCACTGAGGCCTAATCATTGTTAGTGATGAGAGTAGTTGTTTAGAGTTGTAAGTGTTTTCTGTACCAGATGTAAGCTCCAGATTCCTACTTAAAAAAAAGTCAACCATTTGTTTTTTAATATATTTATTTGTATTTCTTTGTAATATGTGGAGACTCCTAAGAAACCCAATCCTCTTGTCTAAGTCTAAAGACAATATTGAAAAACAAAATTTTTCAAATATCTGTTGCAACCTGAAACATTTATAACAATGCTTAGCACATACTAGTTGACTAATAGATATTTTTAAATGAAAGTTATTATCATCATGTGATTTTAGGTATAATGCCTAATAGATATACTAATTATTTCTCATTCTGATTTGAAATTTTGCTAATTAGTATTCATACAATTTTATGATGAGAGATCATTCTTTCTGGATCTCTCACATGTTTGAATGTTTTACACACTGAAGCACTGACTGCCTTTTTTGTGACTATCTTTACAGAAATGTTTGTGCAGCAATCAGCCTTAAAAAATAGTATCTCCCTCTGAAGTGGAAGGCTAGTTTACTTATTTTCCAATTTTAATAAAGATAGTATCTTCCTCTGGAGCAAAGGTAGACATGCTAACTTACATTATAAAATATTCAATTACATAGTATCAGTTTCCGTTGCCTGTAATATAGCTATCATCTAGCCCTCTTCCTGTTTTTCTGTGAGTATTGGAGTTTAGGGAACCAGCACAAGAAAAATCTGATCCTGTGGTTACTACTGTTGCTGTGAGTAATACATTTCTTTGACTGACTCTAGAGTCTCATTTTTACTGCCAGCATCCATAAAACCGTGACCTAACCACATAGCTGGAAAGTAGTGTAAGATCTCAAACCAGGTACAGCTTTCCTGGTAAAGACAGGATCATGATACTGATAGAGGCATGACTTTAGCAAGAGGAAAGGTAAGGTTATCACATGCTGAATAATGGAACTTGAGGGAAACCCATGAGGATCATTATAGAAAAAGCTGACAAAATTTCGTAGTCAACTGGGTATAAAGGGTCCTTCACTTAATTGCTAGTTATGAGTTTTGTGACCATTGGGTAAACAAATACACTTTTTTTAAAAAAATACATACATATATTTTATGTTGTCAGTAATAAAATGACAACAAATTCAATGAAAAATAGGTCAAATATTTGAATACATACTTCCCAATGCAAGATAAATGAATGTCCAATAAGCAACTGAAAACATATTCAATAATTCATCATTAGTAAAATGCAAATTAAAACTACAATGAAATACTACTATTGGAACAACAATGAGATACTACTAAACACTCACTATAATGTTTAACATTAAAAGACTGAAAATACCTAGTATTGACATTTTCATTAGTTGTTTGTGGGAATATAAAAGATTACAATCACTTTAGAAAATAGCCTGGAAATTTCTTATAAACATACACAACATATAATCCACTAATTCTGTTCCTAGTTATTTGCCCCCAAAATTCAAAAATATATCAATACAAATACTTGTAGAAAATGTTTAAGACAGCTTTCTTTAAAAATATCCAGAAATTAGAAACATCCCAAATGTGCATCAATAGGTAAAAAGATAAACAGATTGTGTCATATCACAACTTGATTTACTGCCCAAAGATAATTAGGAATAAACTCCTGATTCACTAACACAAATGGATCTCAAAAATATTAAGCTGAGTGAAAAATTTCAATTGCCACCAAGTACTCCCTGGATGATTCCATTTATATGCAATTCTAAGAATGGCAAAATTAATCTATAGTGGCAAAATACAGACCAGTGGTTACCCGAAACTGACAGTGTGAGGGATTTACTACAGAGAAATATGAAAGAACATTTCAGGATGACAAAAACGTTGTAGATCTTGATTGTGGTGGCATACATTTGTCAATATCAATTGAACTTTTACGTTTAGATCATGTGTGTTTGATTGCATGTAGATTATACTTCAAAGCTTTTATTTTTAAAATTGAATGAGTTTATGTCAATAAAATGAATGGTCCAAGAAAAAAAATGATGATTTAGAAAGAGTGCATAATTTTTCAATAATTTTTGAAATATACTTTGCTTTTCATTCTAAATACTTAATACAAACACTTAGAAGAATCAAAGGGCTGTTGTTATTTAGCCAAAAAGAGCAGAATTGTGTTATACAAAGAATCTCTCGAAAGTACAGTGCATATAAGAAAAATAAACAAATAAAATAGTGAGAATACCAAGGTATACATTTTCATGTTTTGTATTTAATATCTGTGCCCTTCTATGAAACTAAAACTGTCTAAGGTCAGATAACTTTTTTCTTATTTGTTGCTAGTGCTGGGCACACTGCTTGACTTACAGTAGGAAATCAAATCATCATCTGTCACCTGAATGGCTATGTCAGTATCTAATTTTATTTCTTCTAGACCAAAAACTATTTCTTGGTGTTACAGGCAGAGGCTCTTTTTAGACCAATTTACAAAACGGTGTCAGTTACATTGTCCAAATTTACCTTCATTATGTATAGGCATCGGCTGCTGCTAAGACCATTTATGGGTCATCGTAGAAGTCCACAGGCACCACCACCTCTCACAGAGCTGCAACTTTGTATTTGACCATTACTCAATAGGGTTACAAAGCCATGGAAAAAAATTCAACAATTGGCTCTCAGGCAAGGCTTGCACTGGAGAGAGAAAGAAGATAGGAAGGTCAACAATTTAGGGTGAATATAATTACACTGCACATAACTAGAGTTGACGTTGTTATGGAAGAAATGACACAGCAGTAAGGTTTTTCCATCATTTTATATCTTGCCACCCTCTTAGTGCTCATTTCACTTTTCACTAGTTATAAAATTGACAGCATTTGCTGCAGTTTGTACAGCTTTTCAGGGTAGGCAATTTTGAGATAGTTTTCCGGAGTGCCTGGTTGAGTTAGTACGGAAGAAATATAGTATAAGTAGTATGTTCAGATTTGCCAAATTATCAAAAATACCAAATAGATTTGCCCCGTGATCAACAAGTAGCCCAAAATTGTGGGTTAAATGATGAAATACAGCAGAAATGAAAATAATATTTTTTTCAGCCAACCTAAGAAAATAGAACAAAAATTTAATTTTTTGCTAATATGTATCTATATGTGTGTACATATAAAAAGGATTAAATTTTCTTAGGTGGATTGAAAGAATTATTTTTTCCATTTCTTCTATTTCATCTTTTGTCCCACAGTTTGAGGCTACTTTTTGGTCACAGTGCAAATCGATTTGGAACTTTTGATAGCTTGCCAAATCTGAACACATTATAGTTATACATAATATATATGACTGTATTATTATATATGATTATACTCATATACATGTAATATATATGGCTACCAAATATATATTATATATATATGACTATATAATATAGGAGCTTTATATATATGCTGAATATATATAATATATAATATTGAATCAATGTATAATAATAAACACAACTGAAGGGGTTCATCTTGAAACTTAACTGAGTTATATCCGTATCATGTCATCTTCTTGCATTTGGAACTGAACTGGTAAACTAGGATTTAACCACCCTGATCCCAGGGCTCAATTTGAGAATGCAGCTTCCTAAGATGAAAGTAATCTCTTTCAGTGGCTCTGATAGGGGAATGATACCACTTTTAACAGTCAGTTTTTCATCCAGTGTCACATCTCACTTAAATCACTTAGCTTCTCTAAACAAGTGTTTGAGATTTATTTTAAAATGTTTCTAAAACACTTCAATTTCCATTAGACTTATCATCTCCTGGCGTGGATAACAAAGCAATGAGGGCAAAGCAGGCAGTCAGCAAAACCGGAAAGCAGGGAATGTGCACTGTTGCTGTCACCAGTCTCTAGGCTCACAGGCTGTATATCACACTAATGATATGTGTTCATCTCCTGCACAGCCTGACACCCCAAATTAGTCAGCTTATCACACCTTCAAAACCTGCTATGAGCAGAGTTGCTGAAGAAATTCTATAAGCATGCATGACTATTCAACTTCCACATGCTGTACTTCTTCGAATTTATTTGCACTTAAGGAATGTAGATTTCAGCTGAAGAAATAAGGTTAGAATGTATGATTTCAGACATCAGTGAATTTACAAATTTCTGACAAAATCATGAATATGGCTGCCTAAATCAATTCATTACTAAAAAGTGACTTTCCATGAAAATAAGACTTCTAAGAAATGACTCCAATTGGATAATCTTCATACTATGCATACATTCTGGGACAGATGACCCAGGTATTAACCTCATATTTAGTAGCTCCATTTCATTTACGTAAATCATTTGATACATTAAGCTGATTTAAACCAAAATGGGACAGATTTTTATCTTTCGAATATGTTTTTAGCATAAATCTCCATGTTTTAAAAGTATGGAACTTGAATGACTGAACAATATTTTGAAAGAAAAAAATAGCTTTTTTTTTTTTGCAGTATATAGAGATAATGTATAGTTTTGCAGACAAGGAAAAAACCTATGAAGTTGTACTGCTTCAGTGAAATTATAATGGCATAAATTCTTACCGATAGTGTAACCTTGGGCATGCCATTGTATAAACCAGTCGTGCCTCAGCTTCTCTTTTGTGAACTCCTTGTTTATCGTCTTTGGTAAACTAGAGGTAGCAATAGAATTCGGATCATTGAATTGTTGTGAGAATGAAATGTGTTAATTCATGTGGAATGTGTTACATGTGGATGGTACCAACAAAACATTGAGTTAATGTCAATCCTTATCTTTCCTGGCAGGATACATTTAATATTGAGTGGAATGGTCATAGTTGCTAGCTCAACTGAGATGATTAATGAAGTATACTTAAATTGAACAGTAAAGTACTTGCACCGTTATCACCTTTTCTAAATACTTACAAAATCATATGAGGTATAACTGCTTTTCACAGGTATGGGAACTTAGGCTCTTGGAAGTCAGGCAACTCAGACAAAGTCACATGCTAATAAGCAGTTAAGTTGTGACTTGAACTTGAAATGTTTAGGCTAGAATGCCTTCTCATAAACCACAGTTGCTGTCCCTGAAGTAACCTGTCCTGATGAGCTGGGAATGCAGGGGGAATTATTATGAATGAGAGGCTTCCTCACGGCCTATCAAAGATTTTAATGTACCAAACACACTAGACTTTATTTAGGCATACGTTTGTCCCCCGAGTCTGATGAGATTGCGGTGGCAATCGCTGGCTGAGTGTGACCTTAAACCTTCGAAGACCTGTGAGCCAGTTACACACCATCCGTGCTCTGTACTCATAAGAATCACATTTAGATTCTAGCTGCAGTCAGAGAAAACTAAGTTAATAAGACATTACTGACCTCAAAATGTATCGAGGAAATTGAGTTAAACTTTGATGTGAAAGTTAAATTGACCTTTAGCAGAACTGTTCTCTAATTTTTCTTCTTTCCCTTTTCTCTATGTGCCTTGTCTCTATCTACCTTTCCATTTATCATTGTCTAAGGGCATTATTTCATCTTTTTTCTAAGCCTTTCTCTCTTTCATCCTTTTTCTTTCAACCTAGGCTTCACATATCTTATTTCCTTTAAAAAATTGTATTCTGTGAACTATCTTTCCGTATTTATCTTACACTTTTATATTTCTATTATATCTCATATCCTTGAGAACTTAGTAGGTTTCTAGGAAGACTTGCTTAAGATTTTATAGTTTTAGGGCCTGACAGGTAGTTGGAGATCATTTTGTTTACTTTTTTAAAATTTTACCTATGAAGCCACAAAGTTTGAGTAACTTTTTTGTTAAGTATAAACAGTTTTCCAGGGGATTTATCACTTAATTCATTTATATTTCTATAGTTCCACTGCTATATATTATTTCACCAATTTCTTTACCATGTTTGGGTCACTTGAAATACCTTGCTTTCAGGATCTGCTTAGTATCTACTATTGTTTGCCTTTATTTTATATTTTTTTGCATTGGCGTTTTGCAGATTAGGGATCATCTTACTGATACTACTCAGTGCTGTTCTTTACTAAAGGAAGTACTTAAAAAGTACTTTTTTGTTGATCTTAAAAAGGACATTGTGGTAAAGTGAGGGTTTTTTTTTTTTAATTAGTAATCTTTATTTTTTATTTCACAGCAAAATTGGTTTCCATAAATCCATATCCCCATACACATGTACCACCTTTCTCACTATGGATCCTCCACCAGAGTGGCATATATGTTACAGTGAATGAACCCACATTGTTACAGGGTTATCACCCAAAGTCCGTAGTTCACACTGAGGTTCATTCTTGGTATTGCACATGCAAGGTTTTTAACATATGCATAAAGGCATGTATTTGCATAAAGACAGTATTGTAATATTTATTAAACAGAATAGGTTCTTGCATCTGTGGTTTTGTGCCTGGTATTACATTGAGAAAATTCCTACTGTTTCTTCAAATATTGCTTCTTTTATTTTTTCTCTTCCATTTTCCCATTAGGTGTATTTACTATTTTGTAGTTGTTACATAGTTCGTCAGTATTTTTTTTTTCTAACTTTCTCTTCTTTGCTTTTCAGTTTTGAAAGTTTCTATTTTCATATCCTCAAGCTCAGAGATACTTTCCTCTGCTATGTCTACTCTGCTAATGAGTTGATCAAAGGCCTTCTTCATTTCTGTTACAATGTTTTTGTCTTTAGCATTTCTTTTAAATTCTTTCTTAGACTTTCCATTTCTCCATTCACAATAGCTGTCATCATTGCATGTTCTCTTTATTTTTCCTACTAAAGCCTTTGCATATTAATGATAGTTTCAGAAAATTCTCTGTTTGATAATTCCAACATTTCTGCCATGTCTGACTCTGGTTACGATACTTGTTCAGTGTCTTTAAACTGTGTTTTATATCTTTTAATATGCCTTGTTATCTTTTGTTGAAAGATGAACATGATTCACTGTGTTAAAGTAATTACAGTAAACAGGTCTTTAATAATATAATGTTAATGTGCTGGGAGAGGAAAATTATTCACTATAGTCCTTAAGTCATATTCTCAAGTTTTTGTGTAGGCTTTTTTTCTTTCTTATCAATATTCTTTATTACATTTATGTGGTGTTAAATCTATTAAAAGTATAATACACACAGCAAAACTCTAAATTAATATAGAATTGCATATATCTCTATGCTTAATAAAGGAAAAATACACCATTCATTAATTTTTGTCTTACTACAGAGAAATTTAACAGTGCTGTGAAAGGATTTAACCAAAAAAAAATTTATTGATGATGGTAACTGTGGTGATTATGATGGCAGGGGTGTGAAGAAAGAAAGGAGACCTATGGATAAGTAGCAATGTAACAGATCAAGAATAGAAGGATATTGAGAAAAAATTTAATAATTTAAGTGGAAAAAATAAATAGTACATGCAGATCAGATGTTCCACAAAGCCTGACACGTTGTAAATATTAAAGACCAGTATGGATTTTATTCAAAAAGTTAAAGAAAATAGTGCTGAAAATAACTCCCAAAATATAGGCATGAAAAATACGATTTTAGGCCACAGAGTGTGTGCCAAAGATTTTGCATTGGATTATAAGCAGAATCAGAGGCCATTTTGAAAAGTTTTGATATGTGCAATGAACTAATCCAACTTACTTATTCTTTAAAAAAAAGACTGCTCCAGGTGCTGTATGAAAAATGGATGGTGATGGAGAAGAGTAAAATTACTACAGCATTTGAATCTATTTCCATATATGGGAGCAAAATAATTTCCAGCTGGAACCAAGTTTCCTGCAGAAATGTATTCAATGCTCTTCAGAGGGATTTCGGAAAATAACATTTTGTTATTAACAGAATTCTTTATTACTGCAAACAGCAAACAACTGTGTAAATCTGCAGAAATAAAATGTTCACAAATTGAATTCATTTGCAATTGAAAACCAGAATTGAATTAAGTATACATTCACTAAAATATAAAATATTTTATATGATAATATGAGTAAACAAATGCTTGATTGTAAAAATATAGAATCTACTTAAATTTCAGGAGTAATGTTTACGAAATTAATCATCTAAGCCACTAGACATTATCCTGGGGCTATGGATACAGTAATGTAATGATTATATTATGCTCTTACCACTGGAAGAATTGAGTTAAAAAATGATTAAAGGTATTTTTGATAATTGGGAAGGAGAGTCAAATTACAGTTTTAAAGATAGAAGTCATATGTGCCAATAATGTATATCAAAACCAGCCATCTTTGATATAGTGTCAGATGTTAAGAAAATTAACTTTTGATATCTGTAAATGTTCACTGACACAATTGTTCACTAACCTATTTACCCTGTTATCACAGTCAAGACTTAACCTTAGGTATGTTCTATTTATTTTTAGATCAATAACGATTATGCCTTAGACTAGGTAAAGAAATGAAGAATGTGCAGGAGAATGGCGTAAACCCGGGAGATGGAGCTTGCAGTGAGCTGAGATCCGGCCACTGCACTCCAGCCTGGGCGACAGAGCGAGACTCTGTCTCAAAAAAAAAAAAAAAAAAGAAAAAAAAGAAATGAAGAATGTGCCAAAAGTATTTCAGGGTTTATTTCACTAAGAAATCTGGTTTCAGTGACTAGTAATTCTGACAGGTATTTTTTAAAGTAATGAACCATCATTCCTTATATTTAGTGGTGAATTTACATTGTCAAAGATAGACTGTGGTTTGGCATGTGATAAAGTGATCTTAAACTACTTTTTCTGATATGCAGATAACTTCAAGTAATTATGCCGTGTTTTGTGAGTCCAATAAAAGGAAGATGAAAAGAATGGCCTGTTCAAGCATGAAAGACTGCCGTTTTTTCTTGACATTTAGATATCGTATTGTTTTTATCAATGTTACTTCTAAAATGACTAATTAAATCATGGGCTAAAGGCTATAGGAGTAGCTATTTTCTTACATGTCATATTTTTACTTTTTAATATACCATAGCTGATTTAAGTGTATTATAATATGAAAACAAACAAAACTTCAAAATAAGCCAACAATAAAATACTAAGCGAGAGTTAGTACTTATAAATAAAACTTTCTGCTGAATTTGTGTTTTTAACTTAAATTTCCTCAATTTTATTTTGCATTACATAACCTTTTAATTTAGTAACAGAAACCTCAGAAATGATTGGTTACACCAAAAAATTGCCATAATGGCATTGTTTTATAGTTGAATGCAAGTTCATTTCCAAGTATATTAATCTTGCTTTTAATTCAGTAGAATTTTTCCTCTGAGGCATTTGCAGTTTGTCAGTTCTTCACTAAAGCAGATATATGTTGTGCAGTATAATATACTTTTCTGATTGGATTTCAAATTAACCTTTTTTTTTTATCAATTCTAAAATGCAATACTTGACCATTAAGGTACTATTAACACCTCTGAGGTTCAGCGTGTTATTAAACTTAAAGCAAATCAACAAAGTTCATATTAAGATCAGATTAAAGATTTACACTTGGTAAAAGGTTAAGCAAATTTCCATGCTTTTTGATATTTTTAATTTGCATCTTTAATAAGCTGTAGCATCAACAGAGCTGCTGGCTTCATTTGCAGATGTTTCAACAGAAAAAACACTTGTTTCCCCCACTCCAATGTCAAAATATTTTAGGTCAGAAGTTGAAAGTCTCTGGAGCACCAACATGCATAAGTTACCAAATTTTAATAATTTAAAGAACTTCAGACTTGATGATGATACTGAAAGGGACTCAGCCCTTTTTGCTCTCATCCCTCTTTCTTTACCTAATACCTCCTTGACCACTGTTACTGACGTCCCTTGTGTATTTTGACCTAGAAGCAGAAGTCCTGTGAGTTTCTGAACATAAAGAAAAGGATTGGACCTTATCAGGAACTTGAGCATTAACTCCTTCAGACCCCTAGGGGATTTTTCTGTAAGATTTTCTACCGAGTTAGTGCAGCTTTCAAAATTGTCAAGTTTGCCCCTGAGGATCATTTAGACAATGAGGTGGTCTGTGCTTTAAATTTTCTTCAGTGGCTAAAAGTACTCCTTTTCTCACTAGGTGTTAAAAGATGCACTTGAATATGGACTTATTTAGGTCACCAGGGCATCCTAGAGCCAATTTGCAGCAGGAGGGTGTTAGGAGAGCATATTAACACTTCAGACTATTAAGATGCCATTTCATCTGCACAAGTCAATGCACTCTTCAAACTACCTATTTTCCTTCCACTAGGGAATTCTGCAATCAACTGGAATGAAGAGTTAAGTAAGTATTTTCTTTATAAAGAGTCTGCCCCAAGTGACGAAGATGTGACTTCAAATAGAAGATCTTAACAACAACAAAAAAAGAGTATTGTTTTAGTGATTATATTGGAGGAGATTAGTCAGAGGGCTTCAAGTATATCTATGATAAAGTGTCTTTGTGTAAACTGTTCTTCATATTCACCACTAAACTTTTAGTTTTCAGGCCTGTTTATATTTGACAGAACTTTCTTTATGTTAAATGAAATTTTCAAATGTAAATTTAAGACAAACAGAGAAATAATAATCCAAATGGTTTATTGGAAGCACTATGTTTTTCTAGTAATCTTGAAGCAAAAATGTAACTATAGCACTTGCTATGTTTTGAATGTGTCTCCCAGATTTAATGTGTTTTAAACTTAATCTCCAGTGCAGCAGTGTTGAGAAGTGGATCTTAATGGGAGGTGTGTAGGTCATGAGGACTCCATCCTCATATATGAATCAATCTCATTGTCATGGAAGTGAGTACATTATCCCAGGAGTGGGTTTATTTTAAAAGTTGAGTATGCCTTCTTCTTGTCCTCTCTCACTCTCACCCTCTCTTGACCTTCCATCTTCCACCATGGAATGACACAGTAAGAAGGTCCTCACAAGATGCCAGCTCTATGCTGTTGGACTTCTCAGTCTCCAGAACCATGAGCCAATAAATTAATATTCTTTGTAAATCACCCAGTTTCAGGAATTCTGTTATAGCAGCACAAAAAAACTAAAGCTAAAAGGCAAAATCCAATAAGCATGTCAAGATATACGGTCAAGGGAGTTTCTATTGAGTCCAAATATAACGTGTGTCAGTATCAAATAGTCAATAAACGCTGTCTCACTCTGTATCATTCATTTACATGATTAGGTATAATGTTGACTGTAATATCATTTTTTTTTGAGTATCATATATTAACTGGACACCAAGGGGTTAAATTGAGTTTGTATGACAAACTAAAAGCTAAATGATCATGGAAGCTATGGGTCTATAGTTTAAAAATAAGTAAGGAAAAGGTAAAGTATCTAAATTAACTACACACCCATACACACACACACACACATACATACACACGCACATCAATATACACTTGTAAACATACTTAGAGCCAAAAGCATACTTGTATGTATGGGAGAAAAGAAAGTGGTAAAGAAAGAAACATGTTCATGTCACTTTTGCCTTTCTCTTAATAATCTTACTGCTTTTGCTGTAAGAGTAAAAGTTTGAATTCAGTTTCAGTTGCTTTTTAATCTCTGAAGAACTTTTATGAGAGATTCTTTAAAAAAAAAAAACAATAAAAAGTGTGTGTCTTTCATTATTTAAAGTAATTCTATTCATTGAATGACAAAGACATTCTTAAATTGGAAATTATCATGAAGGAAACTCTATATTCTGGAGCTGGAATACCAAATTTGGTAGGTGGATGTGGGCATGTGCGATTTTGGGAAAGAGAACACATTGTGGTTAAGGCCTTGGTCTCTGAAACCAAACTACCAGTATTTAAAACTGTCTTCATTGACTTAGTAGCCCTATAACATAGTCAGTCAATCTATGATTGCCTCTGTGTTTAAGTTTTCTCATTTTCAAAGTGATGATAATATAAGACCTGACTAACTTCAGAACACTTTTGTGAGAATTAAATAAGTTAATGTACACAAAGTATTTAAAACAGTGCTTGGTGCATAAAAATTGCTGAAAGTTATTCAGATATAAAACTGATAGATTAATATTAGTATAAGTTCTAAATATTGTCTTGTTTCATTTCCTTCCTAATAATTCTGATTTCAGTAATAGTATATGTAATAGTATAGCAATAAGAGCGAAACTCCGTCTCAAAAAAAAAAAAAAGTAGAAAAGAATTATTTAAAATTCACAAGGAACTGTAAAAAATATAAATAGTCAATCCATCTGGAGAAAGAACAATGCTGAAACCATCACACTTCCTGATTTCACAGTATATTCAAAAGCTAAAGTACAGTGTTTCACACCTGTAATCCCAGCACTTTGGGAGGGAGAGGCAGGTGGATCATGACGTCAGGAGATTGAGACCTTCCTGGCTAACACGGTGAAACCCCGTCTCTACTAAAAATACAAAAACGAAATTAGGGCCAGGAGTGGTGGAGGGCGCCTGTAGTCCCAGCTACTCAGGAGGCTGAGGTGGGAGAATGAGAATGGCGTGAACCCAGAAGGCGGAGGTTGCAGTGAGCCGAGGTCGCACCACTGCACTCCAGCCTGGGCGACAGAGCAAGACTCCATTTCAAAAAAAAAAAAAGAAAAGAAAAAAAGAAAAAAGCTAAAGTAATCAAAACAGTAAGGTATTAGCATAAAATCAAACCCATAGACCAATGGAATAAAATAGAGAACACTGAAATAGATCTATACATATACAGTCAATTGATCTTCAAGAAGGAAGCAAGAATATACAATGAAAACAGGAGAACACCTTCAACAAAGGATATTTGAAAAGCTGAATATCCACTTTCAAAAGAATGAAATTAGACCCTTACACCATACACAAAAATCAGTTCAAAATAAATTAGAAAGTTAAACATAATAACCCATATTATAAAACTTGTATAATAAACATAAGGGGATAGCTTCATGACATTGCTCTGAGCAATAATTTTATAAATATGACCCTAAAAATGACCCTAAAATCACAGGCAATGAAAACAAAAATAAACAAATAAAATGTCATCAAACTAAAAAAAAAAAAAAAAAAAAACTTAAGAGTGGAAAGGATCCCTATGGAGAAATATTTGCAAACCATGTATCTAATAAAGGATTGATATCCAAAATTTATAACAAACGCATCTCAATAGCAAAACAAGCAAACAAACAAATACCCCTAAATAATCTGATTTAAAAATGGGCACAGAACTTGAATAGGCATTTCTCCAAAGAAGTATATAAAGCAAGAATATAAAAAGATGGTCAACATTACTAACCACAAAATAAGACAAATCAAAACCACAATGATATATCACCTCACACCTATCAGGATGGCTACTAATAGAAAAGAAACAAAAGACAAGTGTTGGTGAGATTGTGGAAATATTAGAATCCTTGCACACTGCTGGTGGAAATGCAAGATTTTTCACTACTATGAAAAAGAATATGATGTTTTCTGTTTATATTTTAAAATTAAATATAGATCTGTCATATGATCCAGGACTGTCACTTCTAGGTACTTACTCAAAAGAATTAATGTTTGGATTTTGAAGAGATATTAGCATTCCTATGTTTGCTGCAGCAATATTCAAAATAGCCAAAATGTTCAATAGCCTAAATATTCATTGATAGATGCTATATAAAAAGTAGTGTGCACATATAATGAATTCTGTAATATGCAACAACATGGATGAACTTTAAGGATATTATGCTAAGTGAAATAACCCAGTGACAGAAAGACAAACACTGAATGATTCAATTTATATGAGTATCTAAAATATTCAAATTCATAGAATCAGAGAGTGGTTTTCATGGGTTAGGGAGGAAGAATTTTAGAGTTAGTAATCAATGAGCATCTATTTTTAATCAAGTAAGATGAATAAGCTCTGGAGATCTGCTATATAACATTGTACCTGGAGTCCACAATAATGTATTATACACCAAAAATTGTAAGACAGTAGACTTCATTTTAAATGTATTCACCACAATAAAACAAAGCTAAACTAAATTTAAATTAAAAAAAATAGTCAAAGGATCAAAATAGAGATTTCTCCAAAGATAACATGTAAATTGTCAATAAACACGTGAAAGATGGTTAATATCACTCTCCAAGAGGCAGATACAAATCAAAGCAACAAGCAACCACTCCATACCCAATAGTATGGCTATAATCAAAACAACAATTTATTCCACATGTGACTGAGGATATGGAGGAATTGGAACCCTCATAGACTGCTTGTGGGAATGTAGAGTGGTACAAGCTTTACATTAAAAAATAGTCTGGTAGTTTCTCAAAAAATTAAACATAGAGTTACCATGTTATCCATCATTCCACTCCAAGGTATACAGCTGCATAGTGAAAACATATTTTCACACAAAAACTTATAATTCAATGTTTAAAAAAGTATTATATGTAATAACCAATAGGTTAAAATAGTCCAAATGCCCATCTACTGATTAATGAATAAATAAAACGTAGTATATCCATACAATGAAATATTATTCATCAAGGAAGAGAAATGAAGTACCATTATATACTACAACATGAATTAACCTTAAAAGCATTGTGCTAAGTGAAGGAAGCCAGTTGAGAAGGGCAACTTCTCGTATAATTCCACTTACACAATGTGTTCAGAATAGGCAATTCTATGAAGACAGATCATAGATTAGTGATTGCCTAGAGCAGAGAAGGATGGGGACTGCTGACTAAGCGGGACAAGATTTGTTTTGAGGATAATAAAATGTCCTCTATTTGATTGTGATGATAATGTACAACTTTGTGAAATACAAAAAAAAATTGAATTATACATTTTAAATGGGTAAATTGTAGTATATGTGAATTATATCTTAATAGAGCTGTTGAAAAAATAGACTATCACTATCTATTTCAGCATAGATTTATCAGAGTGCGTATCATGTTTGTTCAAAAGCTGGCTTTTTTTCACTATTCGGAAAAGAGCTTACTTGTGAAGGAAACCAAAATATGCCAACCCAAAATATACTTCTTTGGCATATTTCAAGATGGCTATTCAGAGTTGCTGCAAACACAGGAATAGCCCTGTAAAGCTATCTTTTATAGGGATTTGCATCTGCAGAGGAAATCTACATTAGGGAAACCAACAGTGGATACAAACAGGCTTTCTCTGAGGACCCCTTATCTTCCTTTTCTGGATCTAGGAAGGATTAACTCACAGGCAGAAAAACAAAACAAAACAAAAAAACAACTAAAAGTCTGACACTTTTAAAGGTCTGACAGAAACTTGGCTACCATTTCTTCTCTCTTAGGGAAGCTCAGAGATTACCTAGGAGATTTTCATATGCATAATAAGACGTTCTTTGCTTACCTTGTCTTTCTTCCTCCATCCCTCCCACAACCTGTTGCCATGCTTCAAGCTTGTATTCACTTCTGTAGGGTGTAAAAATTTCAGTCATCTGACTCTTCTTTGAGTCTCATATTTGCAGGACTCCCATGTCCATGTGCACATTAGTAAATTTGTCTTTTCCTCCTGTTAGTCTGCTCATTGTGAGTTCATTTTCAGGGGGTAGAGCAGAAGCGATCCCTCTTTGCCCCCGCACTAATATATGTGAAGCCTCTAGTGTGTGTATGTACACTGTTACCCTCTTCTTTGTTACTTAGATAGCTTTCTCAATGATTTAATTTAGGATTTTCATCAAATAGTCAATGTCACCCTAGCAAAGAAGCATCTTTAATCATCCTATGTAATACATCACTCTGTTCACTTATTCTGCTTTATTTTACATCATACTGTGTGTCCATACAATATACACTGTGATTAATTAAGTAAATTGAATAAAAAATAGGAGGTTAACTGGACCAGTAAAGGTAAAAGCAAGATAATATAAATGGTATTATACTATGATTTCTTACAAAATTTATTTATCTATGTAGATTGCTGTATCTAGAATGTACCCCTTTTAGAAAATTTGCCTTCCTGAATTTTATGGAATATTTTAAGATCCATGTCAAATATCACTTTTTTCAAATATTTTCTGTTCATTACAAATTGATGTTATATCTTTCTGCTATTAAATTTCAAAATGCAGTTATATAAACTTATTTTTGTTGAAGTATGTATGTTCAGTCTTATATTGGAGATTTTTTTTTCTTCAAGGATGCTATGAAATTATAGACACCTTGAAGTCAAATACTTTATTTTATTCCCCTGAAAACTGGTCATAGCAGCTGTGGCAGAAATTTAGCCATAGTTTTTGCATTGAATTGAAATGACCATCTGGAGAAAAAAACTTTTTTTTTTTTTTCCTCAGTCTTCCTGTAAAAAGCTCCACCTTTCTAATCCACAGAAACACACATGATCTAAAGATAGAGAAAGCTTACTTTCAATTCTCTTATTAACATTTTCCCTATCATTAGAATTATAGTGCAGCCATTTTTCTAATTAATTGCTCTGCTCCAAACAGGTTATCAAACTTATCTTCCCCAGAAAGTCAAATGGTTACATTCTGGACTTAGTCCCTCAGTTAATCACCAAGGTGCCTGGGACACTGGGGCGTTCTTTCTCTAGGAATTTAATTGTGAAAAGAAATGAAACTCCAGAACTGAAAATCATCTTCAGGTCAGAAAAGGAAAGACACATGGGGCTGTCTGGCTCCTGGAGAGGGCTGGAGTAAGGAGGAGACCATTTCAGGAGCAGAGGGAGAAAGTTGCATTTTTCTTTAAAAGCAGGGGAAAAATCATTTTTCCTTATCCCTTACCTCTGGAGTGTCTGGATACTCATATAGGAAAAATTCCCATTAGCTTTCACTGTGTGACAATAAAGATAAGTACTTGAACAAGGAGGAACTGGCACACTTATATACTCAAAGGAGTGAGAATTCTATCTCTGACATAGAAAACATCGTGTACACATTCAGAATAATATTAATGAGGTGAATATTAAAAAGTCAATACCATCTTAATAGTACTTTACAAATACGTTTTACTTGAAGTTCTTCTGAGCAGAATTAACATAGGGTCTTATAGTTCTTTCCCCAGTTTACTTGCATAACTTTTCCCTTGATTTTATTCAACTATTTGATTAAATGCTCCCTTTTTTCCTTTCCCTTACACATGAAATGTTTTGATATAATTCATTTATGTATTTATTGGTTTACCATGAACTTCTAACTTGGTTGGTGTGAGGTACAAACAGAGAGAATGAGCAGTCACAGGACAGACAATTTTGAAGACAAGACAGAGTATGCATGCCATACATTACAAATCATCATGTGGTTATATTTTAGAAAACTAAAATTGGAAGCAATTAAAATAAAATATTGAACCATGCATTTTTATTGTTCATGCGTGTCTTACAAACGATGCTTGTAAGACTTAGCAGTGCTGTGACAATGAATACAATCATGAAATGGTTCCATTAAATATTTTAATCACTTCCCATCTTGACTATTGCAATTAACTCCTTTATTGTCTTCTTAAATTCTTACTCTCTGAACATCAGGGGGTCCAAAATGTTGCAGAAAATAATAGTTCTCTTTCTAATTCTAGGGCACGAAATCTCAGCATTCTTTTACTTGTATCCTGTTACTAATTCAGTGACAGAGCTGGAAGTTAAATTTGTCTCATTATATGACTTAGAGAAGTAATGCATTTGCAGAAAAGTTTTAAAAGTATAGAAGAGTCATAGTATCAAGGAATGAAAAGAACAAATACTTTTTAAAAATAGGAAAAAGAAGGAAACAAATTAATACATACAGATTATAAGAAACATGCAGTCATGTTCAGAGTTCTATATAAGAAGTGAAAAAGGAAACTTTAACTTGGAAAGATAAAAGTGGAATATAGTCTTCATCAGTATGTTCTATTATACCAGACCTTAAGGTTTGAAAAATAATAATCTTATAAGAAAAACAAAAAAGATAGTATGATAAAGTATCTTTTAATAAATTATTATTTTCAAAAGGAGGTAAAGTATTTAGCATACATTTACAAAAGATCCCTCATTATTTGTGAGCCCCAGTTTAGCAAAGGCTTTGCAGAGTTACAAAAATATATTAAATATTCAGAGCACACTTTTTATTTTTCTTTTTTATGTTGAGGACATAGAGAACAACAGTGAATTTTTACTTACAATTACAGCAATGAAATTCTTTATTCATCTTTTGATTCCATATGTCATTTACTTTTCCTAATTTTTAATTTCTACATGTCTACACTAAATATGATGCTAATACAAATCTTTGTCATTTGTTCAATGTTATTCTTCACATAAATATTAAACTGATGTTATGATTATGTGATTTTAAAGTTGACTTTGCATTTTCTCATGTGTGTATTGTATTATTTAACATGATTTAATTTGTTTGATTTTCAAATTATACATAGCCTTCATTTCCACCAATATTTTCAGTAAGCTGTGTTTAATTGAATATGCACTTAAGTAAAAAAGAAATTTACTTTTTTATATCATCAAACAGTAAGATAATTGATATTAAAACTTACTATCTAAATTCAATGTAATAATTCTAAAAAGTTTTGTGTTTGCTTATTTAATTGCTTTGTTATTGGCACTTGCTATGTGCTTATTCCCACATCCTTGTCATTTGTTGCTTTTGCTTATTATTTTCTTAATTTGAGCTAATTTTAGAAATATAATTTGCTCTTATGTTTTCTTTTCCATGATATGATATTTAAATAGTTATTTGGAAGATGATTAATGGGTTTTTACTATGTCAGAATACATAATTGAGAACTTGTATTTATAAAAAGATTACTAGTTGATTTTTTTTTTCTATACAAGAAAAACAGAGCTCATAAAATATCTGGTTTTGAAAAGCAAACTTGAGGTTTCAGGGCCTTTTTGCCTATGATAATCTTGAAGAATATTAGTTGTTTGTTTTGAAAAGCAGAGTTGAGGTTTTGGGGGCTTTTTTCGCCTGTGATAATCTTGAAAAGTATTAGTTGCTTCCTTTATTCTTCCTTTATTCTTCCTTTATGTCTTGTAAAGTACTCAAATTTGTCTTATAACATCTGAAGTAAGGAAAGGGCTCAGTATGATGATCCCCAGCCTAGAGCTATTAATTTAATTATTGATACTTCATACGTAAAGTCTACTTAATCAAGGGGAGAAAAATGGGAAGAAAAATATTTTATGAGCCCATAATACATGTAACAGTGCTGCAGGTAATTAACTACATTACTATGGAGAAAAGAGGGGAAGTCAAGAAAAAAGTGTCTAAAATAATCATTTAAACATTTGTGACTGGGCAGGTTTTCATTTGGCCTTCCAGATAACAGCCCAATTCTTGTTCAAAATATATTCATTGTTCTCAGCTACATGTCAGTGACTGTCAGTAATAAAAGCTGCCACACAATATGATTTGTGTCATTTTGTGCAAACTAATTTGTGGTCAAAGGAGAGTCACAAAGCATCCAGCTGGAATATAATTACTTGGTGATGATTATATAAAGAGTCAGTTAAGGCTGTGTCTTTGCAACCCGTAGAGAAATGAAGATTTTATACTTATCAAGCTTATTAGATTGAAGTAAGAAAAAAAAATGGAATTGCTTCAGATAGAATTATCTTTCAAGCAATTATGTAGTCTATCTGATCCATGCTCTGTTATACATTGTATTCTAAGAACAAGCACTGTTTGTATAAGTATGAATTTATTTTGCACTTATACAAATTTTTGAGAGGCTATTAGTAGTCATAAAAATGTATAATATCATTTTCCTCCAATTCCAATGTTTTACTTTGAAAGGGGTTCTATTTTTGAAGAAGCTGAACCAAAGTAAGGAACAAAAGCTTTTTACTTAAAAAATTTGTAATATGAGACTTCTTATATTATTTAATACATGCTAAACAATGTGCATTCTGAATTGCTAAATGAATATATTATACCCGTAATTTCCTAAACTATTATTTAAGACATATTTTCATAAATGCTAAGCTAGAGAAATTCAGGATTTACTATTTGACCCCATATTTTTGTCTGCCTTGAGATTTAAGTTGATTTTTCAGAAGATCTAACCCTGTTAAAGAAGCTGAATCTGACCTACCCTAAATTTTTGTTAAGATTTTGAAACATAATTATCACTTGGCCCTTACTACCATTAATTACAGTTTGCATACACACAAGCAACAACATTTCTGCTAGAGCATAGCCTTCATTCTTGTGAAAAGATAGAGATGATAAAACCAATCAACCAAGAGAACAGACCAGCAAAATATTCCATAGAGAATAACTTACTAATAACTTCACTGTATGTGCTATTGTAGAGAGTGACTGGGTTGTTACTGTAGATTAGGTAATATTTTTATCAGAGGGGATGATAAAAAGAAGCCATCTATATGAGGCTTAGGGTGTGTCAGGATCCAAGCAGGCACACAGAAACAGCAATCTTTGTTTTAACAGAAATAATTGAATAAAAGGAATTGGTTAAACAGGCATGCATGGATAGTAATGTAATCACCTGATAGGTTCATCTTGCCTGTGGCCCAGATACAGCCGATTTATTAAGACAGGAGAATTGCAGTAGAGAAAGAGTTTAATACACATAGAACAGCTAAATGAGAGACCGAGTTTTATTATTACTCAAATTAGCCTCCCTGAAAATTCAGAGACCAGAGGTTTCAAAGATAGTCCAGCTGTCAGGGTGCTGGGAAATGGGGAGTGCTGACTGGGCAGATCAGGGAAGAATCAGAGGGAGGCAGAGCTTGTCTTCCTGTGCTTAGTTTCTGGGTGGGGGCCACAAGACAGGATGAGCAAGTTTACCAATCGGGGTGGTACCAGCTTGCCCGTCAGAATGCAGGGTCTAAAGAAAATACCTGCAGCACCAATCTTAAGTTTTACAACTGTTATGTTATCCATAGGAGGAATTAGGAAGGTTAGGAATCTCATAACCTCTGGCTGCATGACTCCTGAGCCATAATTTCCAATCTTGTAGCTAGTTTGTTGGTTTTACAAAGGCAGCCTGGTCCCTGTCTGTTTCCTAAGCATGAAGGGGTTTGTTTTAGAGAAAGGCTGTTATCATCTTTGTTTTAAAGTTAAATTATAAACTGGGCTGAGCATGAAGACTCACTACAGTAATCCCAGCACCCTGGGAGGCAGGGGCGGGCAGATTGCTTGAGCCCAGGAGTTTGAGACAGGCAACATGCTGTGTGCCTGTAGTCCCAACTACTCAGAAGGCTAAGATCGGGGGATCTCTTGAGCCCAAGATGTTGAGGCTACAGTGAGCCATTATCAGGCCACTGCACTCCAGCCTGGGCAATAGGGTGAGACTGTGTCTCAACAAACAAACAAACAAAAAACTATAAACTACAAATTCCTCCTATAGTTCAGCTTAACAGCAGGAATGAACAGGGCAGTTTAGAGGTTAGGAGCAAATGGAGTGGGTTAGGTCAGATTTTTTTCACTGTTGTAAAATTTGCCAAGATACTTTCAGTAAAATCATAAATAAAATATTGAGCTAACACAGAAAATATAATTTGAAAAACACAACTACCACTTTTCAGGATAGAGGAAACAAGGGAAAAATGGGGACACTCAGAAACTGGAAGTTGGAGGAAGCACCCACAGAGCTGACAGAGCACTGCATAGCTGGCGTTGGTACACAGGAGCTTACAGGAAGAAACTGTCAGAGCTCGTACTCAGACCCCTGAGGACAAGATGGATGTCCCTGGTACTTCGGAAGGGAATATATCAGTTTTGTCTTTCCTCATAACAAACTACCGCGAACTTGCAGCTTAAAACAACACTCATTTCTTTTTCCACAGTCCTGTAAATCAGAAATCTGGGCAAGCTCAGCTACATTTTCTCCTTAGGTTCTCACAAGGCTAAAATCAAAGTATACTTCAGCTAGATTCTTATCTGGAGGATCTGGGGAAGAGTCTCTTCGAGTTCATCAGTGTTGATAATAGAATGCAGTTCCTCTGGCTGTAGATCCGAAACCCCTGTTTCTTTGATGGTTGTGAACTAGGGACTGCTTTTAGCTTCGGAATATCCCCTGTGTTCCTTATCACTTGCCCCCCTCTATCTTTAAGCCGGCAATGGCGTACCAAATCCTTCTTATTCTTCGAATCCTTTTGATTTCTCCTTCTGCATTCCTCCCTCAGCCACCAGACAGAGGAATTTCCCTGTTTCTAAATATTTGTTTTTCGATTAGGAATGCCCAGACCATCTTTCCTTTTTAAGACTAACTATGCCATATATAACATAACACAATCACATGCGTAATACCACATTTACGAGTTTATGAAATATAGGGCAGACTCATAGGGACTGTATTTGTTTTAAAGGGCTGTAGCAAAAATACCAAAGTACCAAAACCTGAATAGTTTAAGCTAACAATTTTTTTTTTTCTCTCACAGTTGTGCACACAAGAAGTTCAAAATTTAGGTGTTGGACAACATTTCTGAAGGAAATCAAAATATTTGACCCCAGATGTATTTTTAATGTATTTTGAGATGGCTGCCACAGGTCCAGCAGACTAAAGTAGCCCTGCACAGCTGCCTTTTGTTGGGGAAATTTGCATCTGTAGAGAATCTGCATTAATACAGCAGGCCTTCTGTTGTCTGGATCTAGGAGAGATTAACTGAGTCTGACACCTTCAAAAATCTGAAAGAAACATTTACTATCAGTTCTTTCTGAGGACTTCTATCTGTGAGGTTTCATCTACATAACAAGATGAACTTGCTAGCCAAGCCTACTCTCTCCTCCTCTCATAACCTGTCTTCCCACTATAACCTGGTTTACCATCATAACCTGTTGTTTTTGCCATGCTCTGAGCCCGTGTATTTTCTATAACCTCAAGATGGCATGTACACTTCTGTACTTGATTGAGGCCTTGGGTCTACTTTCTGAAGATTACCTTGTATACCAGTTAAGTAAATTTTTGTACCTTTCCTCCTATTAAACTGCCCTTTGTGAGTTGATTTTTCAGCAAGCCATCAGAGCATTTTCAGGAACATTCAGGAACCTACCATTCTTACTGAAAGTGTCTGAGAATGTAAACAAGTACCCCCATTTTTCCAAGAAAAAGAGAATGAGATTTTAAAATTATTTTTTCTCTTTCCTCCATTTCCCCCACCCCCTCCTTCCTACTTAGCCCTTTAGAAATGCAATTATAACCTTTTATCTCCCTTTCATCAGACACTCCTTACAGAACAAGTTCATCTGATTCCGTGCTTAGAAGCTCCAGAGTAAAACCCTCACCCACCAGGAGTTTACCTTAAGAGACAACAGTCGATTTACACCCCAAAATATGCCTGCTATGAAACTCTCTCCTGGAGAATTTCAGCAACTTTTACAACCCAGTTCTGCCCTCAACTCGAAGATGCCAACTTGACTCCCTGATACATAAGGCACCAAAGTGAGCATGCAACCTGTACCTGCTCACGTCCTCCTCTTCATTCCACTTATGCCAAGAGTCTTTATAAAATTGCCTGCTCTCTGCTCCAAAAGTGAAGCAATACTCTTACGACAGAAAGCCTGTATTTCTTCCCCTAAACAGCTAACCAAGGAGGGGAATGATCTCTATAATGAGTATTAAAAAACACTGCTCAAAGAAATCCAAGAAAACACAAACAAATGGGAAAAAACATCCTATACTAATGGAGAGAGAGAATCAATATCATTCAAATGACTACATTTCCCAAAGCAATTTCCAGATTCAAAGCTATTCCTATCAAACTACCAATGACTTTCTTCACAGAACTAGAAAAAAATATTTTTAAGTTTATATGGAACCAAAATGAAGCCCAAATAGCCAAGGAAATCCTAAGAAAAAAGAACAAAGCTGGAGGCATCACGTTCCTGACTTCAAACTATACAACATGGCTATGGTAACCAAAACAGCCTGGTCCTCATACAAAACGGGCACACAGACCAATGGAACAGAATAGAGCATCCAGAAATAAGGCTGCACACCTACAACCACTTGATCTTTGACAAAGCTGACAAAAACAAGCAATGGAGAAAAGACTCCCTATTTAATAAATGGTGCTGGGATAACTGGTTAGCCATATGCAGAAGATGGAATCTGGACCACTTTCTTATGCCGTATAAAAAAATCAACTCAAGATGGATTAAATACTTAAATGTAAAACCCCAAACTATAAAAACCCTGGAAGACAATTGAGGCATTACCATCCTGGACCTTGGAACAGGCATGGATTTTATGACAAGGACCCCAAAAGCAATCAAAACAATAGCAAAAATTGGCAAGTGGGATCTAATTAAATGTAAGAGCTTCTGCACTGCAAAATAAACTATCAACAGAGTAAACAGCCTACAGAATGGGATAAAATTTTTGCAACTATGCATCTGACAAAGGTCTAATATCCAACATCTATAAAGAACTTAAACATATTTACAACAGAAAAACAAATGACCCCATTAAAAAGTGGGCAAAGGACATGAACAGACACTGTTGAAAGAAGACATACACAGCCAAGAAACATATGAAAAAAAAGTTCAGTATCACTGATCATTAGAAAAGTACAAATCAACACTACGATAAGATACCATTTCACACCGGTCAGAATGGCTATTATTAAAAAGTCAAAAAATAACAGATGCTAGCGAGGTTGTAGAGAATAGGGAACACTTATACACTCTTGCTGAGAGAGTAAATTAGTTCAACCTTATGGAAAGGAGTTTAGTGATTCCTCAAAGAGCTAAAAGCAGAACTACCATTCGACCCAGCAATTCCATTACTGGGTGTGTGTGTGTGTGTATATATATATGGTGTGTGTGTGTGTGTATGTGTGTGTATATATGTGTGTGTGTATATATGTATACATATGGGTGTGTGTATATATATGTGTATACATATGGGTGTGTGTATATATGTGTGTATATATGGGTGTGTGTATATATATGGGTGTATATGTATACCTATATGTGTATATATATGGATATATGTGTGTATATATATGGGTACATATGTGTGTGTGTGTATATATGTGTGTATATCCATATATACACACATATACACCCAGTAATGGAATTGCCAGGTCGAATAGTAGTTCTGCTTTTAGCTCTTTGAGGAATCACCACATTCCTTTTCACAGGGTTGAACTAATTTACTCTCTCACCAACAATGTATAAGTGTTCCCTATTCTCTACAACCTCACCAGCATATGTTCTTATATATATTATATATTACATATTTATATATTATACATGTTATTGTATATTGTTATTATATAATATATATTATACATAATATATTCCTCTGAGTATATATAGTATACATACTCTGTAGTATATATAGAGTATATATACTCTGTAGTGTATAGAGAGAGCATGTATACTCTGTAGTATATATAGAGTATGTATACTATATTACTATACTCAGAGGAATATAAATCATTCTACCATAAAGACACATTCACACGAATGTTCATTGCAACACTATTCACAATAGTAAAGACATGGAATCAACCTAAATGCCCATCGATGACACATTGGATAAAGAAAGTGTGGTACATATACACCATAAAAAGAACTACGCAGCCATGAGAAAGAAAAAGATCATGTCTTTTGTAGGAACATGAATGAAGCTGGAGTCTATTATCCTCAACAAACTGATGTAGGGACAGAAAAACAAATACATATTCTCATTTACATGTGGGAACTAAATGATGAGGAGTTATGAACACAAAGAAGAAAACAACAGACATTGGATTCTGGGTGTGGAAGTGAAGAGTGGGAGGAGTGAGAGGAACAGAAAAGATAACTATCTGGTTTAATACCTGGGTGATGAAATAATCTGTGCAACGAACTCCCATGACACGAGTTTACCTGTATAACAAAGCTTCACATGTTTCCCGATCATAAAATAAAAATTAAAAAATATAAAATTAGAAAAATAAAATAAAGTAACTTTTTTAAAAAGGCACTTGCTTTACACCTGACCTCACTCTTGTTAAATCAACTCCACCAGCTGCAATCAACTGAACCTGCATTTCAGTTATAAGAGAGAGTCTATTTCATGGCTACTCTTAGAGTCTGTTTCTGGAGTTGATGGAAATCTTTGGTGTTAGGTGGTTTGTAGCTGCATAACTGCAATTTCTTCATCATCACGTAGCTATCTTCCCTCTGTCTGTGTCTTTACCCGATGTTCTCTTCTCTGTGTGTATCTTCTGCTGTGTTTTTTCCCCTCTTTTTATGGGGACAGTAGTCAAATTGTATTAAGGTCCCACCTGTGAAAGGAAAATATCTTGGGCCCCCAAAATCACTAAGGAAAACTCAAGCTGGAAACGGCTTACTGCAAACCTGCCTCCCAATCTATTCAAAGTTATTCATCTGCTCACTGAGATAGATGCATATCTGATTGCCTCCTTTGGAAAGGCTAACAAGTAACACAAATGAATATGTCTTAACTCTCTGTGACCTGGAAGCTCCCTCATGACTTTGAGTCTTCCTTTCTTTGCTTCCAGTTGTTCCACCTTTCCAGACAGAACCAATGTACTTCTTCATATACTGATAGTTGCCTTATGTCTCCCTAAAATGTAGGAAACCAAGCCATGCCCAGACCACCTTGGGCACATGTCACAGGACTTTCTGAGGCTGTGTCATGGGCGCATCCTCAAGTTTGGCAAAACAAACTTTCTAAATTAACTGAGATCTGTCTCAGATTATCTGGGTTTGTGGCAGGCCAGGTTTCACTAATGCAGGCCTCCATCACAACTATTTCAGAACTGACCGAGTAGTTACGTTAAATATTAAAAGCTGAAAAAGCTAATGCCCTTATACCAAGGCTGGAATGTAACCAAAATCCATCAGTAGTTTTGCCTAGGCCTTTTCTGGGCCTTAAAGCATGACAAAATAATGAAGGAATTCTTAACAGGATCCATTTAGGATTAAACAAGTTTTATTGGGGATCTAGAGAGACTCCCCAGGCCTCCACAAACAAGTATATTGGAGGTCTGAAGGAACTCCCCAAACCTGCATGATTTAGCAGGAGACAAGATAAGCGTAATCACCCTACCACTTAGACCCATTTGGATTAAGTAAACATACTGAGGCTCCAAAAGAAGGTCTTAGGACTCAGACCTTAGTTATAGATTAAAATAAGTTAATCACTCATGTATTTAGATGAATGTACACTTAATACACATAGACATATAGCTTAGTAGGTATATAAGCTCTTGAAAACTTTGTAAGTTTGAGTTGGTCTGGCCATAATTTCTGGGCCTTCTCCCTATAACTGGTTACAGAAATAAAAACTTTCTTCCTCCCCAGTTCATCTGCATCTTGTTGGGCCACGAGAAACAGCAGCTGGATCCTCAGTGTGGTCTAGGAACAGGTTCACAAACCCTATGTCAGAGTGACTTTATTTTAACTGGCATCTTAATTACATCTACAAGGACTCTATTTCCATATAAGACTATATAGGCACCAGGGGTTAGGACTTCTATATAACTTTTTGGAGGACATCATTCAACAAACAACCAAGATCATTCCTAAAAATCCTTGCTATTACAGGAAGGAAAAACCTGGATTTGTAAATGTGAAAAGAAGCCATAAATTGAAGAGTAAAAACAACAAAATTAAATTGTTACCAAAACACTAGGTTTTAGGACCACTCTGAAGCGACAGCTGATATGAATAGGAAGCCAACACTAATAAGGTATATCTTTTTCTCCATCATTCTAGTATCCATATAGTATTTGCTATTGTCAAAAACAAAATAGGGGTCTGTCTAGCAAAAGAGAAATGTAGCCTGCATTGGCCCAGGTCAGTAATTACATGAAAGAGCACAGCAGAGCACAAAATGATGGGCTTGGAGAGGAGAAAGAATAATTTAAAAACTGGTACAAGAAGAACACCACAAACCAAGCTGAGAGCTAATTTAAAGGCCAAAACATGGGAATACTTTGGCATGTTTGAGGTAAAGAAAGTGTGTATAATAGGTGACCAAGAAACACACAAACAGATCATTTAGGGCTTACTGAATATGCATAAGCAGTTTGTATTTTACTCTACATGCCATGAGAATCATTAGGAGGATTTTAAGCCTGAGATTGACATAATTTTATTTGCATTTGTATAAACTTAATTTAAACCTACTTAGTGATTGGGTATAAATATTACTATACATATTTTATTATATTCTTAGTAATAAATTCTAAACAGAAAAAAATCTAATTTCATTTATCTGTAGTAAATAAGAAAGACAGAACAGAAAAAAGGAAAATGATTTACAAAGACATTTCAGTAGTCACAGCAAAGGGTGACTGTGCCTTCTGTTATAGTAATCAGAATTTACCAAAATGGTCTTAACTTCCCCTGAGCTTGACTAAATTTTAGTCATGCTTCTTTCTGACTATAGATCTCTACTATCTTTTCTTAAAACACTTTAGAAAACCTGGAATTGTAAATTCTTTTTATGCCGCTTTGAGATGCAAATCATCTACAACTCTGAAATATCTTTTTCAAGGAGTTGAGAGTCATCTTTTGAAATGTAATCATCAAGAAAGACAAGACTCTTGTCTCTATGGGAGGGTAAGATCCTAGCTTTGATAAGAGACAATTAGTAAATACAGATGGCTGAGTACCATTAACCTTCTTAAGAATAATGGAAAGCAAACATAATACACCTTTATTCTCATAGTCTTGAATAATGTGTGGTCTGTTTAACTGACCAGGTGCAATTTTTCTTTTACACTATAGACAAAGAGATATAATGGAATTTGGAATATTGTTTGGGGGATAGACACGGTGATAAATTACACATGGGGATAAAATGAAATAGAGGAATAAAAGCTATAACCTAGATTTTTGAATTAGACAACTGGATGAATGGCTGTCATTTGCTGTAATGAATAAAACTTAGTAGATAGATTTAGACAAGATAATCAGCAGTTCTCCATTGCTTATTTTAATTTTGAGATGTTTACTAGCCTTCCAACTGTTTATATCAGATTGACAATTGGATATGTAAATCTTGAATCAGGAAGAGTAGCCAGAGGTGGAGATATAATTTTTGAGTTATCAGAATACAGAGTATTTGTACCCAATCCAGGATGAATGTTTAGATAAAAGAAAAAGCAACACAGGACAGAACACCTGGGGTATTCCTTACAACCGAACATTCCTAAATAGAAGTTCTGTCTTTAATATTATCAGCAAAATTGTCCTCAATTAGATGGGGAGTCCAGAGAGGTATTCTCATAGCTTTAGAACATGGAATCTTGCCCTTGCTCTATACATTCATTCACACTGTCTTCATTCAATATCTGGCAATATATTTTGCTCACAGGAACTCAACAGGAGGTGAGGATATTATGCCTCTTAAATTTGTCCTAACATTTTTAAATTTATATTAGAGATGGAGTGGTTCTTAAATTTTTTAATCCAGTTTATTTTTACATTAAAATGTCCAATACTTAACAGTTAATTACGCATTTTAATTCATTGATATTAATGATTAGTTGATGTTAATTAAAGATAATTTTATTCCAGATGCTTAAATTCAATAATGTTACATCAGTCCCTTGTTTTTTCAATAAATCTTTGAGAGAAGGGTATCCACACAGCTTTGTCCCTGTAGAAATTTGAATTGAAAGGTGGGAGGTTGAGGAAGACGGAATCTGTAATAGAAGAAGCTCTTCAGCACAAACAGGCCTTGGGGTAATAGTGCTGCTACTATATCATTAAAGTTACAGCAAGCAAGGAAAGCATAGATAAGACACATGGGGCACTTACAAAAATCTAAAAAGCTTTTAAGTGTCATTTGAAGATTGATGGGAGGAATTATCAGCAGAACGCAGTCTTAATTCAAAGATTTCATGGATGCGGACCACACAGAAACTGGCACTTTGCTGACCCTGGGAGAGGGTCAAGAGGAAGCTCTGTGGGTCAGCAGGAGAATGCCCTCAGCCTCCATCTCCATGATCTTCTTTGTTTTAACTTTGAAAGCTCCACTGACAGTGCTCACCCCTGCTGCCCACATCCTCTGTTCCTATGCATGCTCTGTTGAGTGTTTCTGAACAAATAAAACTTTAGGTTGAGCTTCTTAGAGTCAGTTGATTCTCTCCCTCTTACTGACATCTTTTCTAACTGACAGAATTACCATCAGTAGTCCAATCAAAAATCTCATGATCCCTATGTTACTAAACTTCAGAGATTTTATTTACACTTAGTGTATTAGCGTCCATGAATTTTTATCATCTTTCTTCTCTCTATCCTGCTACTCACTACTTCTTTCCAAACTCAATTCAGCCACTCGTGCTGTTTTGGAAGAATTATGTCTACTGGACTCAGTTTGAGAAATTTTACCTTCTTTGTGAGGACTAAGCTCTGATTTTTAAATCTTGTTCAAATCTCTATCAAAGAGGTCTGGAAAGTCATGCCCTACAAACCATAAATTCTCATCAGATGGGTTTTAATTAACCCAATATATTGTGACTTACTTTCCAATCTGACTCTGGCATAACATTAAATGAGAAAGAAGAAAGTCAAAATATTTTACCCGAATATGATTTTTTGCCATATTTTGAAATGGCCTTGCGAAGCTGTCCTTTGTGGGTGAAAATTTATATCTGTAAAGGATCTCTACTAACATAACTAGATCTTTTTCTTCCAGGCCCTCCCAATCCTGAAGAGATGAATTAAAAGTCTAGAAACTTTTAAAGGTCTGAATAGGAAACATTTGTCATCTATTGTCTTTAAGGGCAGCCACTATAAGACTTCAAAAGAACCTTGGTGTCCACAATCTTTTATCTTAACCTGAACATTTCTTTTCTATCAAACTCAACCGATTGTCAACCAGAAAATGCTTAAATTTATCTATAGCCTGGAAGCCCCCTCTTTGAGTTGTCCTGCCTTTCTGGATGAAATCACTATATACCTTAAATGTGACTGATTGATGTCTCACACCTTCCTAAAATGTACAAAACCAAGCTGCACCCTGACCACCTTGGGCACATGTTCTTAGGACCTCTTCAGGGCTGTGTCTCCAGCCATAGTAACTTATATTTGGCTCAGAATAAATATCTTCAAACATAGCACAGAGGCCGGGCATGGTGGCTCACACATGTAATCACAGAACGTTGGGAGGCCAAGGCGAGTGGTTCACTTGAGGCCAAGAGTTCAAGACCAGCCTGGCCAAAATGGTGAAACCTCATCTCTATTACATATACAAAAATTAGCTGAGCATGGTGGTGCATGCCTGTAGTCCCAGCTACTTGGGAGGCTGAGGCAGAAGGATCACCTGAACCCAGGAGGTGGAGGTTGCAGTGAACGAAGATCGAACCACTGCACTCCAGTCTGGGCAACAGAGCCAGACTCCATCTCAAAAAACAAAAACAAATGAACAAACAAATACACGCGCACACACACACACACACATTTTTGTATTTTATACTATGTATATATATTACAGAGTTTAACTCTTTTCATCAACATTTAACACTGGACAATAATGAATCTTTGTTTTCCTCTTTGGTCTAAGGAATTATATATTATGAGATTAATTGTGCCCACCCCTCCCCCAATTTATATGTTGAAGTCTTAACCCACAGTACCATAGAATATGACTGTATTTGGAGATTTGGTTTCTAAGGAGGTTATTTAGGTAAAATGAGATCATATGGGTAGACCCTAAATCATACAGCTGGTGTCCTCATAAGAAGAGCAGATTAGAAATAAGATATACAGAAAGAGAAGACCACGTGAAGACCAAGGGAGAAGGTGACCATGTATGGAGCAATGACAGGGTTGCAGAATAAAATCAATCTTGCTGACATCTTTATCTTGGACTTCCAGCCTCCAGAATTATGAGAAATTACAATTGTGTTATTTAAGCCACACTGTCTTTGGTACTTTCTTATGCCAGCCGTAGTAAATTAATACACTATACAACTTGCAGTATGGTGCACCTGCTAAGAACATCCATTGTCAGGTCATATTGTTTTTGTTCAAATCTTGGTTCTGTCATTTACTCTTTTTGTGATTGTGGGATAGTGACTTAATACTTAAATCTTAAGCCCTTGTTTTTAAAATTATATAATAACGGAAACAATATATTATGTAAGATTAATAGCATATGTGAGAGTCAAACAAATTTTACCTGTTGTCATTATTATGACTCAATGGTCTCCTCTTATCTGTGGTTTCATTTTCCATGGTTTCAGTTACCCACTGTCAATTGTGGCCCAAAAATATGAAGTGGAGAATTTTAGAAATAAACAATTCAAAACTTTTAAATTGCATCCTATTCTCAGTATCATGAGGAAATCTCCTGCCATCCCACCAGGGTTGTGAACCCACCCTTCGTGCAGTGCATTAGCGCTGTCTACGTTAGCCACTGAGTTGCCGTTTCCGTTATGAGACTGACTGCTGTGGCACCTCGGTGCTTGTGTCCAAGTAGCCCTTATTTGACTTAGTCATTCTATTTTATTATTTGTTATTGTTGCTCTCTTACTGTGTCTAATTTGTAAATTAAACTTCACTATAGGTATGTATGTATAGAAAAAAAAAGTATATATAAGGTTCAGTTCTATTCATGCTTTCAGGCAACCACTGGGGTCCTTAGAACATATCCTGCACAGATAAAAGGGGACTACTGTACTGTTATTATTTAGTAAAAATAGTTTTTATGAAAACTGGAAAGATTACATGCCACAAAATGGATTCTGGCATTCTAAAATTATCAGGTGTCACGTTATTATTAGCTCTCTTTTAAATATTTGCTTCAACTCCAGATAATTAACAAGTATTATAGTTTCAGTGTGAATTGAAAAAATGATAAGATTATGTCACTGAAAAGTGAACAGGAAGAAGAGCAAGGGCAAGTCACTTCTTCCACTTTTAGAAAATGTAACACCTGTATAGAAATCTCCATGACACAGGTTAAATTAAAGAGGAAAAAATGATAGCAGGGAAGATAGAACACTGATTCACCACTGCGCTGCCATTACTTTAATCAATAAAACCAGATAGTAGGTCTTAAAAACTGTGATTTAATTAATTTGGAAAAAAAAAAGTTGTAGGGGGAGAAGGTGAGAGCATGTCGAAGATTCATATTAAGAATACGTTTCTGAAAATTATTTACTATAGAAAACAGTAAAATAGGCCGGGCGTGGTGGCTCACGCCTTAATCCCAGCACTTTGGGAGGCCGAGGTGGGCGGATCACAAGGTCAGGAGATCGAGACCATGGTGAAACCCCGTCTCTACTAAAAATAGAAAAAATTAGCCGGGCGCAGGGGCGGGCGCCTGTAGTCCCAGCTACTCGGGAGGCTGAGGCAGGAGAATGGCGTGAACCCGGGAGGCGGAGCTTGCAGTGAGCCGAGATTGCGCCACTGCACTCCAGCCTGGGTGACAGAGCCAGACTCCGTCTCAAAAAAAAAAAAAAAAAAAAAAAAAAGAAAACAGTAAAATAATTTTTAAAGGGGACTCACATACATAGGAAGTATAAAGTTGTTACTGCTTGAACTAATATATTATTACACACCCAGGCTCTCAAAATATCTTTCGTGGTACAATTTTGATCCACAGCACATATAATCTCTTTTCTTTCATGTGGTTATACTCCATATGTACTCAGTTTTCATGGTAGGATGTTTTTCATATGTTCATTCCAATAAACTTGTTTTGAAGAGAATGGTTTTGGAAGGATAGAAAATAAACGTGTTGACTTTACTTGTCTATAGATTTGTATTCATATGGATTTACACAAGTAATATGATGTGACTGGTACAATAATGACTGCCCAAAAATCTCTATGTCCGAAGTTCTGGAAAGTGCAAATATGTTAGATTACATGGTAAAAGAGAATTAGGGTTGCAGATTGCTCCTCAGTTAATCTTGAGATACAAAAATTATCCTGATTACCTGGAAAAAGAACTCTCTCAATATAATGTAAGCCATGTATGTAAACTTACATTTTATAGTAGCAGCATTAAAAACCTAAGTTGACACATCTATTTTAAATGCAGATAAGTTTATCATAAATGTCATAAGAACTAAAAAGAAATTGCCTCTAAATATATAGATCAATGATGCTCAATCAATATAATGTAAGCCACGTATGTGAATATACATTTTATAATAGCAGCATTAAACACATAAATTGACACAAATAAATTAAAACTAAACATATGTTTTACCTAACACAATATAGATGTGCCTTTGCTTTACTTATTTTTCCTAAACCATTTTAATTATTTTTAAAACTCAGGAACATACAGCGACAACAAATTCTCTTCCAACATCTACATCACTTCTCTTTCCTAGTTTGATCACTGAGCCACTGGTATGTTCATAATACTCTGCTCTTCTCAAGTACACTCGCTCTTGAATTTCCCAATTATTTCACATATATGAAGTATGTCTACTTAGAATTGCAGATCTGAGAGGTTAAACACTATTTATTCACTCAAAATAGCTCATGAAATAATTATTATATACCCTATGTTGTGGGTAGATAGGACCATCAGTGAATTTAATGACTATTATTAATGCTGAAACATAGCACCTTTTTCAATTGAGAAGTAGCTGCATATCTTTTGTTTGTTTTTGTTTTTTAAGAAAGGAACCAGAATTGTCAGGAAAGAAAATTGCTAAAGTTGACCTCTGTTGTAGTAAATGCATGTCTTCTTCATAAGCAGAAGACTGAGAAGCTTAATGTTAATCTGTAGGAAAGCAAATTAATGGTTTATTAATCTTACAATATTCAGAATAATTTTCCTGTGGTGCCTGCAGATACTATTTTAAGGTGAAGAAGACAGTGGTAGAAATAGTAAAGTGCTATTTGAGGAGAATTTTTAACTGATGAGTACATTATATGTGTATAATAATCAGAATCACTGGTGATGGTAGAATAATCACATGAATAACCTCAATTAATGACTTCTCTGTATCTCCATCCTTTGCCTTGAAATCTTGTAGTCTTCTCCAACTCTGACACTGGTCATGGCCATATGATTCATTTGGTCTAATGGAGTCTTAGCAAACATATAGAAGCTTAAAATAGATATATGTGTTTAGGCTTTACCTGTTGCAAAGTTTGGACTTTCACTTTTGCTCCTCACCACAGCTGCTAGGACATGGCTGGCCTAGTGTACTGTATGTTGAGGCACATGCCTGTGCACTGAGTTTCTTCAGTTGTCACAACCAAGGCTATCCTAGATAACCTGACAACTAGTTTACTGCCAAATCTAGGAAAGTGCACTAAGAGAACAGCAGACAGTGGACCTGATAAAACTTTGGTTGACACGGCCAATTTTCTCATTTATGCCTATAATGGTTAATATTGAGTGTCGACTTGATTGGATTGAAGGATGCAAAGTATTGTTCCTGGGTTTGTCTGTGAGGGTGTTGCCAAAGGAGATTAACATTTGTGTCAGTGGACTGGGAAAGGCAGAACCACCCTCAATCTGGATGGGCACCATCTAACCAGCTGGCAGTGTGGCCAGAATAAAAGCAGGCGGAAAAACATGAAAAGACTAGACTCCTTTAATCTTCTGGCCTACATTTTTCTCCCAGCCCTTGAACATTGAACTCCAAGTTCTTCAGCTTTGGGACTCAGACTGGCTTCCTTGCTCCTAGGATTGCAGACAGCCTTCTGTGGGACATCACCTAGTGACCGTATAAGCCAATACTCCTTAATAAACTCTCTTTCATATATACATCTATCCTATTAGTCCTGTCTCTCTAGAGAACCCTGACTCATACAATGTCCTAAAGTGGGCTCATAAATTTCTTACATGGTAGATAAATATGTGTAATAAAATATATTGTGTTTTGAGGATCAACCAGGGTTGAAAGGTAGTCACAGGCTTTTAAACAGAACCTTCACACCAGTTATTAAGGGCAATTCTATTTCTTGCTCACTATTTTCATCTGTTCTTCTAAGTCTGTTTTATACTCTGAAAAACAAAACTCATGTTCACAATTCACTTTAGAGTTCTAAATGGTAAGATTGGCTGGGTAGGGCTTTCCCAAGAGAGAACCACATAGAAGTATGCCCGGCAGCAAAGAGAGAAGGATGTAGTTCTATTCTTCCAAGAGGTGAGACATCATTCTCCCCAGTCTTAGAACTAGTTGTAGCTGCTCACACAACAGATAATACGGCATACTCTTTTAGTTAAACTTACTGTTTCCAAGTCCTTGCAATTGTTGGTATAAGATTCTGGCTTCTAATAGCTTCCAGTGAGTGTACCTCACAATTATACGCAGGAATGTAACACCAGTTTGGTGATGATAATGAGATCTACATGGGGGATTTGCAGAGTTAAGCTTGGCCCCCAAGCTTCTTGTGCAAGAGGGAATGACTCTTAACCATCTTGCCTTTATAAACTAGGGATGAATTTTATTATGTCATTTCTAAGCTACTCATTCAAAGAGGAAGAAGAATGTCATCCTGAAAAGTAGAAGAGGACATTATTTATTTAATGTATATAAATAATTACAAGGTGAAAAGAAGTCTTCACTGTCTAAAGAGAAGATGACATATGGCTTCTCATATGTGATGCCACAATAGCACCTGTGAATGTCAAGACATCATTCTAGAACTCTGGCCTATTTTCTCCACCTTTTACATTTATCACATCTTTAGAGATTTATAGTCTCTGAATTTCAGATTTTAAAAGTGTAGAGGCTATAACCATGAATAAAATATGCTGGTGTACAAGTTATTAATCTCTCATGCTCTTCTGGCACTTGAGTGGGGTCTAGCTGAATTTAGATGATAGCATAGTCATTCTGTACTACCATTTCTATTTAAAATCCTTTATCACAACTTTTTAAAATAAACTTCCAGGTTTGTTTGGAAACCTGCTCCAGAAATTTAGCAAGTCCATTTCTTTTCTCAGTGATCTGAAAGACTGAAATGGGTAACGAGAAATGCTCACTCTTGAGAAAAAGCAAATTCTATTTAAAATGTTAAGAAACTAGTATTTATGTCAGATGAGGAAAAGGGTAAGCATCAAATGCAACAAAATGCAATAAGATGCATTAAGTCAATTTTAATATACAGCAGATGGGGAGATATAAATTCTAAATGATTTTTAGGTGCAGTGCCTGAAGCATAACATGCTCATAGTTTTCCAAGTAAGATTAAATTTTAATAATATTTCCTTATAAGCATGCTAGAATCAAACTGATTTAGATTCTGGTACTATCACAAAGATAGTCTCAAATTTTCAATTCGTTTTTACTTATTGTCAGTTATGAACTGCATATATGAATTTCTGTGTATTTAGTCTCCCTTCCAAGAACATTTCATTATGTAAAAATAGATATACAATTATAATACTAAAAGAAATACAGAATTATATGCAAATTTCTTGAATATTTTGAAAATATGATATGTTCCTTAATACAAGTTTAGAAATGTAACATAATGATACCTTACTAAAATGCTGTTTCTTTATGCATTTTTATATTGAAATATTCTAATTTTCTGTAGTCAAAAGTAGCATCTAAACAAAATAAAATCTATAGAAATGCATGAGTTTGTGAGAAAAATTATGTATATTATTTCTCTTGTTTAAAGTGAAATCTATTTTATCAATGAGTTAGGTAATTTTAGTTCTATGATGGTGTATTTTTTCAAATTCAAATTGGCCTTTTGGGCCAGGTGCGGTGGCTTATGCCTGTAATCCCAGCAATTTGGGAAGCTGAGGCGGGTGGATCTCCTGAGGTCAGGAGTTCAAGACCAGCCTGACCAATATGGAGAAACCCCATCTCTACTAAAAACACACAGTTAGCCAGGCGTGGTGGTGCGTGCCTGTAATCCCAGCTACTTGGGAGGCTGAGGCAGGAGCATCGCTTGAACCTGGGAGGCAGAGGTTTCAGTGAGCTGAGATCATGCCACTGTACTCCAACTGGACAAAAAAAGCAAAACCCGTCCCAAAAACAAACACACACAAAAAATGAAGTTGACCTTTTGCTGGTTGAATATGTATTTATCCTCTTAAACAGCTTCTGAATATACTGTCAATCAGCATTTGGAGTAATCATGCTTTATTAAGAACAACTGAAATCATCAGATAAAATAATTTACCGTTCTATTATTGCTTTTGTTTAGAAGGTAATAAAGTTCAGAAATGCTGTTATAAAATATATCTATACCATAGACTTTAATAAAACGGCATTCTCTTGTGCTTCTACATATTTCAGAATCTCTTGTTTTATTGTCTCTTATTTTCAAACCCACTCTTCTCTTTTGAGATGTAGAACTGGGGTACCACAAACTACATTTCTTCGTTTCCAGCTGTTAGGTTCCACGAAGCAGGGGTAATGGCAAGGGACTGGACGTCTAGAAGTAGGGACTTGTTTCTGTTGGCTTCAATTCTCAGCCATGCTTCTTCAACCTGGCAGGATCTTTTGTTACAGCAATAGCATCTAATTTCAGTTTGCGGTTTTCCATATGCTTTCAGAATCAGCCTTAGCCCTCTTGGAAGCTAGCAGCCAGCCAGCCAGCTCCTCCCCCCCAGAGGTCTGGCTGGGTCATAGCTCCATAGATCCTATATTTGAACATGTGAAATTCGAGAACCTACCTAAGTTTGCAGTGCTCCTCCCCAGAGAGCTCTGAATCCCTGTTCTGCAAGGCCCCTCCTCCAATCCTTGATAATGAAAACCTCAGCGGGCATGGCGGCTCACGCCTATAATCCCAGCACTTTGGTAGGACGAAGCGGGCAGATCAACTGAAGTCAGGAGTGCGAGACCAGCCTGACCAACATGGAGAAACCCCATCTCCACTGAAAATAAAAAAATTAGCCAGGTGTCGTGGCGCATGCCTGTAACCCCAGCTATTCCGCATGCTGAGGCAGGAGAATCACTTGAACCCCTGAGGCGGAGATTGTGGTGGGTCGAGATCTCGCCATTGCACTCCAGCCTGGGCAACAAGAGTGAAACTCCATCTCAATAATAATAATAATAAGTAATAATATCATGAAAACCTCTTCCCTGTCTTTCTTCTGTCCTATTTTCTGTAACTACTACCTCTGTAATATTATAGTATGCACCTTTATACCTTTCCAGTTCTCCAATACCTAGTTAACAGTTCCTTCACTTTTCTGTTAGTATAACTGGAGTAGATTGTATCTCCTGACTGGATCCTGACTATTATCCCTGTGAATCAAGAAATGGAATATGAATGGTATAACTGGGAGTGAGAACATAACGTAATCATGACTGAAGCTTATTCATTTTTTTTTTTGGTCACGAATAAAAACACCAAAACAGGTACATTGGCATGCAGCCTTCATGAGAGAAAAGAAAAGTTTTGGAACAATTGGCTTTTTTTGAGATTAGACTAGGCCGAAAGAAAGCTTACAGTGAAAGTGTGATGATAGAAATCAAATAAAGAACGTAAGTAAAACCGATTTCCGAAGAGAAGGTACAGAAACAAAGAGCCCTTATTATAAACACAACTACATAAGGATTAAAACACTTAGGTTCTATCTTTAATCATAGATATGCTTACAATGTGGAGATCTTGAGACTGTTGAGAAAGTACTAAAGTAAATGAAAAGGTAAGAATTAAGACATAATGAGCTGATCATGTATCTAGACCCTATTTCTAGATGTTTCTTTAATATATATTATATTTCAGGGATAAAAAGGATTAATTGGTTACTGACAGATTATAGATAATACATTGTAAAATTTAAATTTCTTCTAATCTCAAGAGTTTATAATCTGGATAATAGTATTTTCTTAACCTTTAATGTAAATTGAAATTCAAGACTAGCAAAAATTTTTTAAAAATCAGTAGCTATCATATATTGAGCATTTTTTTGTAGGCACTCTATTAAAGTGCTTTGCATACCTTATTAAATATAAGGTATGAGAAACTTAATAAGAAATTTATTGTTATTACTATTTTCAAAGGAGTTTTAGATATATAAAATAACTTACAGAAGATCGCATGGTAGTTGACTATTGGAACGGAACGTTTTTTGTTTGTTTTATTTATTTATTTTTTAAACTGCAAAGTTTATGTTTTTCAAAATTATTTTAAAATTTATTTTTTAATTGTATGGCTAAAGATAAATCAAAAACATTTTGTGATTGTTATAAAATCTATTGTCAATAACTCAACTGATTCCAGTAAATGAGCAGCTTCTCTGACAGAGTAGTCTCCTATTAGTCCTGATAATCTTAATGTGGACCTGTTTTCAGTGTTCCTCTCTTGCCTAAATGCAAAGCCTGTTTCTCATTTCCTAAGGCTTCTTTTCTGTAGCTATTCTAGGAATCCTACTTTTGATTATATTACTATATTCAGTGAGGTTAGCCAAGAAGAGGAGCTACAGTCTTCTGTGTAATCTAACCAAACACCTAAATTGGGGTCGTCCATTTATCTTTTAGGTCCAAGAACTGTAGTAGGTCACAAAATATAAAATAAATCTTATTATCATTCCTTTACTTACGTGACAAATGTTAAGCTTAGTGCTTATATAATTCTCTTGATGATAAATGCTGTAAAAAGTCAATATAGTTGAGAGTGCCAAAGCTAGGCTTTACATGTTGCTTAGAATAGATTTGACTTTGTATTGATAAATTACTATATCAATTAAACATAAATTTTGTATTGATAAAAATATTATATCAATTAAACATAAATTAAGTACTTATGGACGCAGGCTATTACATTGGGAACTCTATTATTCTGTTTTCACACTGCTGTAAAGACATAACCTAGACTGGGTAACTTATAAAGGAAAGTGGTTTAACGGACTCACAGTTATACATGACTGGGGAGGCCTCAGGAAACGTAGAGTCATGACAGAAGGCAAAGGGGAAGCGAGGACCTTCTTCACATAGCAGCAGAAGAGAGAAGAATGAGGAGTAAAGGAGGAAGAGCCCCTCATAAAACCATCAGATCTCATGATAACTCACTCGCTATCATGAGAACAGCATGAGGAAAACTGCCCTCATGATCCAATTACTTCCCACAACGTCTCTCTCTAGACAAGTGGGGATTATAGGAATTACAATTCAAAATGAGATTTGGGTGGGAACACAGCAAAATCATATCACTATGCCCCTGTACCCTCCCAAATGTCATGTTCTCACATTTCAAAACACAGTCATACCTTTCCAAGTCTCAACAATTCTTAGCTTAGTCTAGCATTCACCCAAAAGTCTGAGTCCAAAGTCTCATCTGAGACAAGGCAAGTCCATTCTACCTACAAGCCAGTAAAATCAAAAGCAAGTGAGTTACTTCCAAGATACGATGGTGGTACAAGCATTGAATAAATGCTGCAATTCAAAATGGAGGATTAGACAAAACAAAGAGTCTACAGGCTCCCTGCAAGTCCGAAAACCAGGGGGCAGTCATTAAACAAATAATCTTTTTTGACTCCATGTCTCATATGCATGTTATGTGGTACAAGGAGTGGGCTCCCATGGACTTGCACATCTGTCTCCTTGCGGCTTAGCAGGGTACAGCCTCCCTCTCAGCTGCTTTTACAGGCTGGTGTTGAGTGTCTGCACCTTTCCCACTTTCACCATCTAAGCTGTGGGTGGATCTACCATTCTGGGATCTGGAGAATGGAGTCCTTCTTCTCACAGCTCCACTAGGCAGTACCCCAGTGGGGATTCTGTGTATGGGCTCCAACCCCATATTTCCCTACCACGCCGTCCTAGCAGAGGTTATCCATAAGGGCCCCGCCCCTGTAGCAGATTTTTGCCTGGATATCCAGGCATTTACATACATCCTCTGAAATCTAGATAGAGGTCTCCAAATCTCAATTCTTGACTTCTGTGCATCCACAGACCTAACACCAATTGGAAGCCACCAAGGTTTGGGGCTTGCACCCTCTGCAGCAATGGCCTGAGCTGTATCTTGGCCCCTTTTAGCCATGGTTGGGATGCAGAGCACCAAGTCCCAAGACTAAACAAAGCAGCCAGGCCCTGCGTTGGGCCCACAAAAGCATTTTTTCTTCCTTGGCCTCCAGGACTGAGATGTGGAGGGCTGCCATGAAGACCTCTGACATGCCATGGAGATATTTTCTCCATTGTCTTGGCAATTAACATTTGGCTCATTACTCATACAGATTTCTGCAGCTGGCTTTAATTTCTCCCCAGAAAATGATTTTTCTTATCTATCTCATAGTCAGGCTGCAAACTTTTATGCTCTGCTTTCCTTTTAGACATAAGTTCTAATTTTAAACCATCTCTTTGTGAATTCATATAACTGAACTTTTTTTTTTTTTTTTTTTTTTGGGATGGAGTCTTGCTCTGTCATGCAGGCTGGAGTGTAATGGTGTGATCTTGGCTCACTGCAAGCTCCGCCTCCTGGTTTGAAACCATTCTTCTGCCTCAGACTCCCAAGTAGCTGGGCCTACAGGCACCCGCCACCATTCCCGGCTATTTTTTTTTGTATTTCTACTAGAGACGGTGTTTCATCATGTTAGCCAGGATGGTCTCAATCTCCTGACCTCATGATCTACCCATCTCGGACTCCCAAAGTGCTGGAATTACAGGTGTGAGCCATCATGTCCGGCCATAACTGAACATTTTTAGAAGCACCAAGATCAACTCTTGAACACTTTGCTGCTTAGAGATTTCTTCTGCCAGAGAACCTAAATCACCTCTCTCAAGTTCAAGTTTTGCAAATCTCTACGGCAGGGGTCAAATGCCACCAGTCTCTTTGTTAAAATATAGGAAGAGTGACCTTTGCTTCAGTTCCCAATAAGTTTCTTATCTTCATCTGAGACCATCTCAGCCTGGACTTCATTGTCATTGAAGACCAGGCTATGAGCATTTTGGTCAAAATCATTCAACAAGTCTCTAGGAAGCTCCAAACTTTCCCACATCTTCCCATCTTCTTCTGAGGCCTCCAAACTGTTCCAATCTCACCTGTTACTCAGTTCCAAAGTCACTTCCACATTTTCAGATTATTTTAATAGCAGTGCCCCACTCTCTGTGGTACCAATTTAGTATATTATTCCGTTTTCACACTGCTGTAAAGAAATAACCGAGACTGTGTAATTTATAAAGGAAAGAGGTTTAATTGATTCACAGTTACACATGGCTGAGGAAGCCTCAGGAAACTACACTCATGGCAGAAGACAAAAGAGAAATAAGGATCTTTTACACATGGTTGCAAGAGGGAGAAGAGCAAAGAGCAAAAGGGAAAGTGCCCCGTGTAAAACCATCAGATCTTGTGAGAATTCACTATCACAAGAACAGCATAGAGGAAGTGTCCCCATGATCAACCTCCCATTAGGTCTTTCCAAAGACTGTGGGGATTATGGAGATTACAATTCAAGATGAGATTTGAGTGGAGACACAGCCAAATCATATCATGAACTATGAATTATACAGCAGAAAATTAACAGTCATGGAGTTGAGTTTACACTCAATGTATTAGCTAAAAATGCAAAGTCAATTTTGCCAAATTAAATGCCATAACTTCCCTCAGATAAATAATCTCTTGATATTGCATGTCAATACATTGATTTTCCTGTTACCATGTGCAAACATGATCTTTTTCACAAAAATAATAGTTATATTGTTTTCTCTTGACCTTTTTTTTTTTTTTTTTTTTTTTTTTGACAGGATCTGTCTCTGTTGCCCAGGCTGTAGTGCAGTGGTGTGATCACAGCTCATTGCAGCTTTGACCTCCCAGGCTTAGCTGATCCTCCCACTTTAGCCTTGCAAATGTCTGGGACTACAGGTGAATGCCACCACACCTGGCTGTTTTGTGTGTGTGTGTGTGTGTGTGTACTTTTTTTTCCTTTTGTAGAGACAGGTTTTCACCATAGTGCCCAGATTGGTCTCAAACTCCTGTCCTCAAGTGGTCGGCCTGCCTCAGCCTCCTAAGGTGCTAGGATTATAGGCATGCACCATACTTCATCAACCAGAATATTTTTTATGTTGTGCATAATCACCCTAAAAGTGAACTGAAATCCCTTTTATTCGTATCTAAGTACACTCCAAGCAATTAACTAGGCTGCCTAATTTTTCTAGCCAAGACAAAGGAAACACACTTCTACTTAAACACATGCAAACACGCACTCACTTATACCAAATACACACATAAGTGGTACTATATAAAAGACATTAACAATTCTTCAAGTTTCTTTCCTAATTTGAAGTAGACACATCTTAGGACAGAACACGGACAATAGAATTGTCCAAGTAAACTTAAGGGAACTTCTGTTGTTACTACATTTGTTACCCTAAAGAGAAGAATAAAATATGTTCTTTTCCTCATTATTTGAAAATGTAAAACATGGGCACTTCATGAACTGCGTAGTGTCTTGAACTTGGATTTTCAAAAGTGTTGTATGATTCAATTGTTTTTATTTACAATGATAATACAAGTGAAGAAAAGTAGCAAAATGATTTCAAAATCAGTTTCTCTCAACTATAAGGAGGTCATTGATGGCCATGTATTTCTCATCACAGACAGGGACATCAGGCTTTTATACAAAAGACGGGTAATAAGAAATGCTACCAAGGATGTGGAGAAAAGGGAACCCTCATATGCTGTTGGTGGGAATGTAAGTTAGTACAGCCTCTATGGAGAACAGTATGGAGCTTCCTTGAAAAACTAAAAATAGAACTACCATATGATACAGCAATGCCACTGCTGAGTATATTCCCAAAAGAAAGGAAATAGGTATATCAAAGAGATAGTTGCGTGCCCTTGTTTATTGCAGCACTATTTACAAAACCAAGATTTTGAGAACTCTAAGTGTCCATCAGCAGACAAACTGATAAAGAAAATATGGTACATATATACAATAGAGTTCTATTCAGCCATAAAAATATGAGAACCTGTCATTTGCCACAACAGTGATAGAACTGGAAGATGTTATGTTAAGTGAAATAAACCAGGCACAGAAATAACATTATGTTAACTGAAATAAACTTCATACATTTTCACTTGTTTATGGGAGCTAAAAAAATTTAAAACAATTTAACTTATTCATCAAGATAGAGAGAATGATGACTATTGGAGGCTGAGAAAGGAGGTGAGTGAGGATGGTTAATGGGCACAGAAACATGGTTAGAGAAAATGAGTAAAATCTAGTATTTGATAGCAAAATAAAGTGATTACAGTCAATAATAATTGTACATTTTAAAATAACTAGAGGAGCATAATTGGAAGTTTTGTAATACAAAGAAATGATAAATGGTTGAGGTGACGGATTTCCTGTGTACCCTGATGTGATTGTTATGTATTATATGTTTACATCAAAATATCTCATGTACCCTCTAAATACATACACCTACTAGGTAATCACAATTTTTTTAGTGATGGTGACATCATCCATTTTCAGGTGTGTTTTGTTTTCATTTTTGTTTTTGCTGCATTTACTGTTTTATAAATATCTAACCAAACACTGTTTAGAGGGCAATGGAATGCTATATGCAAGCAGTAATAAGCAGTAAAATGATAATCAACCAACACTACTAACAGTACTTTACCCAGAAACAAGCACTAATACACATCATAAGCTCCTCATGCCACCTCTCCCTACCTCCACTTTGGGCAGGCTCTTCCGATTGCCTAGAATTCATTTTGTTTAACGATTTCTTAATTACCTTTCAAAATACAACCTAAGCATATTCTCTGGAAACCATTTTGTTGTTATTGTTGTTGTTTTCCTGGTCTAAGACAAAAATACTACCTCTTTTGACTACCAGTATGCTTTCTGCATACTGCGATTGCAATACTTCACAGCATTTTTATTATTATTTATTTATTTATTTATTTATTTATTTGAGACAGAGTCTCCCTGTGTCGCCCAGGCTGGAGTGCAGTGGCGCATCTCAGCTCACTGCAAGCTCCACCTCCCGGGTTCACTCCATTCTCCTGCCTCAGCCTCCTGAGTAGCTGGGACTACAGGCGCCCACTGGCACACTCGGCTAATGTTTTTTGTATTTTTAGTAGAGACGGGGTTTCACAGTGTTCGCCAGGATGGTCTCGATCTGCTGACCTCGTGATCCGCCCACCTCGGGCTCCCAAAGTGCAGAGATTACAGGCGTGAGCCACCGCACCCGGCCAATTTTTTATTTTTTATTTTTTGAGACAGAGCCTCACTTTGTTGCTCAGTCTAAAGTGCAATGGCACAATCTCGGCTCAGGGCAACCTCTGCCTCCCGGGTTTAAGCGATTTTCTTGCCTCAGGCTGCAGAGTAGCTGGGATTACAGGCACCCGGCACCACGCCTGGTTAATTTCCGTATTTTTAGTAGAGACAGGATTTCGCCATGTTGGCCAAGGTGGTCTCGAACTTCTGACCTCAAGTGATCTACCTGCCTCAGCCTCTCAAAGCGCTGGGATTACAGGCATGAACCACCATGCCTGGCCCAGCAATTATTTTTGTAACTATCTCTCTCCCTGACCAGTTTTTCTATTTTGTCAGGGCACCTCCAGACAGTCCCTATCCATCTCGTCCCCCAGAACCTAGGACACTGCCTTTGTTACATATTGAAAACACTTAAAACATCTGTTAAAAAAATGAATGCATAGAAATGTAAGTAAATGAGAAAAATACATAAGCTGCAAAAGATGATTTGAAATATCTTTGCAAGTCTTAAGAAACATAATTGCATTTTTATGATATCAGAAAGATGCTAAAATATAATGTATTTTCTGTAATTTTACAATAGATTTATTTATCTCATTTCTTTTCAACATGTTTCATATTTATTTGCAATTTCCTTCCAATAAATTGAATTGACATATAATAGTTTCGCTTTTATTAACTCTTATGTAATTTGGATCTGATATTATTTAAAAATAATCATTGTAATAACTTTGTATCATTTTCTGCTTTTGGGAAATCGGTGAAAAAGAATATCAAGTCACTAAACCTCTTTTTCTTGAAAAAAGCAAACAGTCAAGGACATATCCTCAGACTGTAGACAATATGAAAGGGGAAAGAACATACTGCACATGAAATGATTTGAGTCCCAGTTCTGGTTTATTTCATCACTAATAAGAAAATTCCGACTGATATCCCATTATGAACAGTTCTTCCGTGCCGACTTTAGATGAAAGACTGTGAGATTAGACCCTGAGGCAGATTGTCTCCAAACCATGCAAGGACACCTGGTGCACCACAAATAATTTAACTGGCCACATTTTGAGCCTTCTTGCTAATGCTGCAGTATATCATTTTCATGCTTCCTGTTACCAGTGAAAGAACTGTGGTAGCAGGTTGAAGGTAAAATCCGGAAGGAAAAAATGTACAAAGAATGACCTAGCCAAAATTTTTGCTTCGACAAGAGCCATTCAGATTTTAAAAGTAGGCTCCTTGTACTCAGTTAATCTTGCTCACCTACTACTCCCCAACCTTACCTGCCTTCCAAATTCTAATTACCTACCACACAATTTGGTAACTAGACCATGATGTATTCAAACTTTTGACCTTTTCCTTCAACATAGATGTCTAAGAATAAAGGAAAAAAATCTAGAAAATGTTTATTCAGAGCTATTTTTCCCTGCCTCCTTTTTTTTTGTACACTTAAAGTTATTTTTAACGTGTTTTGTTTACACAAATTAGAAGGTAAGGAGTAAATGGCAAAGAAAAGAATTTTTGTGCTGGCGAGTTTTTGAGAAGGGGTCCTGACCCTGATCCCACACAGACTCACGGGTAGGATCTTAGAATTCCCATACAATTTTTTTGGATCAGACAACAGAAGGAAGATTGCATAGCTTTTTAAAGTTACCGATAATGCAGAAAATATTTAGAATTCCCTGAACATTCTGAACATTGAATCACAACAAAAGGATTATTTGTGTGGGGTGTGCACGCAGAGGTGCTCTTCTCTATTTGAGTTTGTAGAATATGATTTTGTCTTTTAGTAGGACACAAAATTTTTATTTTTTATTCTTTTCTGATTCTCCCATCCAAGCAGTTGGCAGACCCTAGATAACTCTCTAGTCTGAAATCTGACTTACCCTTATTTTTCCCAATGTCATCATCATGACCCATGAGATTACATACACTTTCCTCTTGTGGCCCTAAATCAGCTAAGAGTGTGTCACATATCTAAGTTTTTTCCTATCAGGTTCCCAGTGAAAAATGTGCATTATTTTTTGCTTACAAAAGCTTCTATGCATTCTACATAAAATTCTTGCTGCTTGGTATTTTATTAGCCATATTTTATAATCTGATCCCTACTTACTTTTCCAGTAGTATTCCAGTAGTATGATATAAAGGATATTTTCCAAAAGTATCCTTTATATCAAATTAGATTGTGATTAGGTTTAATATAATGTCTATGAATCCACCTTCATTCTCTTTCATTGGCCAAGTATTCTCTCTCTCTCTCTCTCTCTCTCTCTCATGTCTAGTTATCCTACAAAATCTAGATCAAATTCAATCTATTTCACAGTTTTGTCAAATACTGTCTCGGAACTGATTTCTTTTTTCTTTGAATTTCGCATATTCTCTCTCTCTCTCTCAATCTCGTTATGCTTCAAGATCTAGATCAGGTTCAATCTATTTCATAGTTTACTGTCAAGGAACTGATTTCTTTTTTTTTTTTTAACTCCTGCATATACACGTCTTTTATCCATTATTGTCATTGTCATCACCATTTTTTACCAGCAATATTTACCTTTTATCCTCTCTATCGTATTATACAATTTTTCTCAGCAGAAGCGACATTTAGACAACATTTAGGGCAGTTCACCTTCAAGTGACTAACCTGGCGTTATGCATACAGAAATTATTCAATATGTCTCATTGAATGAATGAAAGTCAATTGATTTTTTGTTTCACTAATAACAGCTTAAGACTTGCAGAGCTCAGAAACTGATGGAGAAATTTTCTCTTTACATGTGCACTTAAATGAATAGGCGTATCTTTTCCTTGCCTTTCTCCTCTTGAAGCACATCCATGGCCACCAGAGTCAGCAACAGCAAAAGCAGCAGCAGCAGCAGGTTTGCTGTGTTTAACATTGCAGGCAGCAGGTACAATCTTTGGCAAGAAGCAGATTCCAGTAGAGCATAGAGTGGTGCTACTGCGCAGCTGAAACAGATTACCCATCAAAGTATCTTCCTCTTTTTTTCCATTTGGCTTTTGTCAGCAATTGGCAAAGCTCCACACAGTAAGAACATGTTAAAAGAAGAGGGAAAGTAATGAGAAATAATTAGAGGTGGCTTTTTGCCAACATATGTCTGCATTTGAGGAGAGAAGAAGCTGTTGGACAATATTAGAGAAGCAATTCCAGGCCCCAAATCTAAATAAATATTGCTGGGGAGGATCCATATGATAATACAGTAAAAATATAAATATTCCCTAAATTACCATTTATTAATGAATGGAGCATATTTTCTAGAAGCCATAATACAGTGGGTTGGTAGCTGAAGAATTGACATATGGAACTGAGAACCATGAACTCACTCTTTCTTTCCCTCTGACAATTCCCTCATTAATGCACAGCCAGGAAACCTGGAAAATGTGTGATTTCATTGAGTTGGAGAGACATGAGAGTACTGTCAGCTGCTGAGCTTTTGTTCCTTTGTTCACCCATATTAAAATGATGGAAGGGAAGTGGGGATGAGGCTTCTTTCTTCCTAAGCCCAATGGTCTAAAGGATTTATTGGACATCTGCTTACCTATTGTTGGTTTTGAAATGTTTCTTCTCATGTTTGAAAGCAGGAACACATTAGACTATCACATTGGGTATCAAGGATATTAGATGACTAGCCAGTTGCTTCTGTGAGTAAATGATAACTGGAAATGATGGAGAAATCAGGAAAAAAAAAAAACTATCAAATACTTATTTCACAAGGGGAGGTTTTTGTTCATAAATAAGATATCTCACAACTCAAGTTTCCCTTTAAGTCCAAATCAGGCAGTCATATTTGGGGACTTCAGTGGGATACTTCAGCTCTATTTTAGGAATTTTAGCAGTAAACTGATTTTTAGTGAGCAAACTGAGACTGATTAAACTGAAAGAGTAATATATAAATTAACCATAGAAACATCAAAACATGGCTGGGCGTGGTGGCTTACACTTGTAATCCCAGCACCTTGAGAGGCAGAGGCAGGCGGGACAATTGAGCTGAAGAGTTCAAGATCATCCTAGATAACATAGAAAGACCCAACCTCTGCAAAAAAAAAAAAAAAAAAAAGAAGTTTTTAAAATTAGCTACATACACAAGTAGTCTCAGCTACTCAGCAGGCTGAGGAGGGAGAATACCTAGAGCCCTGGAGTAAAAGTCTGCAGTGAGCCATAATTGCGCCTCTGCACTCCAGCTTTGGAAACAGAGCACAACCTTGCCTCAAAGGAAAAAAAAAAAAAAAAAAAAAAATCTAAATCTCATTAGATACAGCGGTGTCACCCTTTTGATCTGAAAACAAAATATTTATTATGAGGAGCATCTTTAAATATCTTTACCTCAGCAAGCAAGGTATTTGTAATCTATGAAAATCTACTTGAAGAGTCATAGTAGTAAATAGTTGTACATATATTTATATATTTAAATATATATTCACACACTACATATAAACAATAAATAGTATTATATATAAAAATTAAATACTATAAATTGTATGTATGGTTTTGCTATAAATACTAAGGAAAACAAAGAAAAGCAGCCTGTTTATTGCTCTATTTATTTCTTGCTCTGGGTCCCTGAGTATGTAACCTTCATTAGAGCAGAAATACATTCAAATGGTGATTTCTTTCCACAATGTCACTACCTGGGTCATCAGCACAATCAAAAACAATTTGTAATTAGCATCTCAAATGATCTGAGAAATGAAGCCACAGGGTCAATGGGAGTGATTCCTAAGGGACTTTCCTCTTCTCCAGTGAATTGCCTTCCCAATCAATTTCCAAATATTTAAAGAGATATAAATTCATTCATAATTTATTCTCAGTTGTGTCGTTTATAGAATGGAGGCCAGATGTAGTAAACAATTGGATTCTTAAAAACTCTATGCATGAAGGCACATGCATGCACACACACACACACACACACACACAGAGAGAGAGAGAAAACACCGTCTTCATATACCGACCCACCTTGTACTCTGGACAGGAAAGGAGAACAATACAGATGGAAGAGATTTAAGTTTTTTTAACTTAAGTTTTAATAGCATTGAGCAATGAAGCATGCCATGCTCCCTGATGGGGCTATAATGAGAGAGAGAAAAAACTAAAAGATAAAAACATCAGGTGAGAAGATGGGCAAATTACATAAGTAAAATTTTGGCTTTCTAACCAGTTTCCTTTTTTTTTTTTCTATATTTAAACGCTCACCCACCTCCCACATCCTTTTTTTTCCTATGAATTTTGCTCTTATTCTAATGAGGCCGTTACCAAGGCTGATTAAATCCAAGGTTAACCTGAAAACCATTGCCCATTTGCTTCTAATTATTTCACCAAAGACTGGTAAAGCCTTCAGTCCAAACATCATTTTGTTATTAAGAAAAAAAATGTCAGAGGCTGGTCAGGGTGTCCAGAGGCCAGAATAAATTATGGTAGAAATCAAGATCTCAATTTCATAATTGAAATCAATATTAAAAAATATTCCTTAGAAATTTTTTGAGATTCATTGCCTTCTCATACTGAAGCTAAACCAATATATGCAGGCACAGAGGTTAATTATTGTATCCATTGTTTTCTAACTAAATTCGTTTGAATTATATTATAAACCAATGAATTATTATTTATTTACTTGCTTTTTGCCTATACTTCTCTTTGTGTGAAGTCTTTTATGTTTATCTTATTTATTCAACGTAATAAACGTATGCCATATCTATTACTATAGTCACCATTAACAGATGAAAAAATTGAGACTGAGGGAGGTTATGTATCTTAACCATAGTTATCTAGCTAATTAATAAGTTGTTAATGTTGTGTTTGTGTGTAGGTGTGGGTGCATACGGTAAAAAGCATGTAACATAAAATCTATCATTTTAACCATTTATTAATGTACAGTTCACTAGTCTTAAATATATTCACATTGCTGTGAAACAAAACTTTTTCATCTTGCAAAACTAAAATTCTATATCCATTAAACAACTCCTCCTTTTTTTTCTTCCCCCAGTACCTAGTTACCAACACTTTCTGTTTCTACAAATTTTACTACTTGGATACTTTATATAAGTGGAACCCTCCAGAATATATCTTTCTGTGACTGGCTTATTTTTCTTAACATAATGTCCTCAAAGTTTGCCCATGCTGTAGAATATGACAGGATCTCCTTTTTTGAGACAGTGTAATATTCCATGATACTTATGTATCGCACTGTGTTTATCCACCTATCCATGCATGAATATTTGGGTTGGTTCTGCTTCTTGGCAAATATCTTTTTGAGAGCCTGCTTTCAATTCTTACTGCATTAATGGTAGTTGTATTTTTAATTTTTGAGGAACCTCCTTACTACTTTCCACAGTGGTTGCATCATTTTACAATTTTACTACCAGCGCACAAGGGTTCTAATTTGTCCACATTCTCACCAATATTTGCTATTTTCTGGGTTTGGTAGTAGCCATCCTTGTGTGTGTGTGTGTGTGTGTGTGTGTGTGTGTGTGTGTGTGTGTGGTTTTTATTGGCATTTCTTTGATTAGGATATTGAGCATCTTCTCATATGCTTACAGCTGATGCTTTTAACCTTGAACTCAGGCAATCTGACTCCAGAGCACATATTTTTTGGTACTAAACTGTGCTTTCTGTATGATTCTAGTTTTTCCTATTTCTCTAGGTTATTTAGTTTATTGGAAATGTTAAAAAACATACTTCTTAATTCTATATCCTATTTATAGGCTCTGTTCATTTTTTATTACCATATTATTTATTATGGAAAATTTTTATTTTAATTATATCAGGAAATAGCTAAACCAGTCATTTAAAATTCTGAGCACCAGTAAGTTGCAAGGACCTAGAATTTGTAATGAGTATTTTTCTGTATCCTTTTCTTAAGATTTCCAGGAATGTTAACTTATGAAATAATTATCTCTTTTAAAATATAACTTTATACACCTTTGTGTTTGGAAACTACAGTTTCCCATTTCTCTTTATGACTATTTACACTGTAAAGACTACAATTACAGAGGATAGATGCAACTAAAATAGGATGATACAGAACAGACTCACCAAATTAACTCAGGTTCTTCATTTCCTGTGAAGAAGAAATGTCTTCAAGCTAAATATTTGTAGCCATAGTTTATAATTCAATATATGTGATCATTTCTACTACTATCGTCTGAGTAATATGCTGACCAAGAGCTGTGGTGTTTATCCGAAATCTATAAATGCCAACTCCAGTTAATTCTTTTTTTATTATAAGTAAGTTATTTAGATAAATCTTATGTAAATACATAAAACATGAAAAGATAAATGAAAACAACTACCATTTTAATTAAAAACTAGATTGAATGTTTTAGAAATATTTAATAAAAACCAATTGCCAAAAAGAAAATTAAAATTTGAGCTTAAAAATGCAAAACTGTATAATGCTATAAATATTTGAAAAATACAAAAATGTCAAATTTTTATAATTAAATTGTTTTTTCTATATTTTACATTCTTATTCTACTTTATGAGAATCAAATTCAAATTATATATTATGTTTTATGGGTATGATTTATAAAGGACTTTGTGACTCAACATCAAATACTTGACTCCTTTTCAAAAGATTATCAAATAAGTGCTAACTTATACATTAATTGAACGAAAATGAAGCATATAAGAATTGCTTGTTTTTAAAGTCTTAGTCTTACTTCACTTTTTTTTTTTTTTTTTGAGATGGAGTCTTGCTCTGTCACCAGGAGTGCAGTAGCGCTATCTTGGTTCGCAGCAACCTCCGCCTCCCGGGTTCAAGTGATGCTCCTGCCTCAGCCTCCCAAGTAGCTGGGACTACAGGAGCGTCCCACCATGCCCAGCAAATTTTTATATTTTTAGTAGGGACGAGGTTTCATTATCTTGACTAGGATGGTCTCAATCTCTTGACCTCATGATACACCAGCCTCAGCCTCCTAAAGTACTGGGATTACAGGCATGAGGCACCGTGCCCAGCCTTACCTGACTTCTTAATCAACAACCAAATAATTTCACTGCTTGCTTTGGGTGAAAATAAATTTTGATATAAATGCTCAAGAATCATATCTTTCTTGGTCTCATTGTGCCTCTGTCTCTATTTTTATCTCTTCCTGTCTAGATATCTAGATACAAATGTAGATATAATATTTATATCTATATACACAATGTATGCCATGCATATGAAAAGGTACTCACTCCATCCATGCTATGGAAACTTGACTAATTTGCTTAGGAGAAATCACATAAATGACTATTCATTCTTATTAGAGTTAAGGTATAAACTGCAAGATTTCTATTAATGCAAAATTAAGTTCAAGAGTCAAGCTGGCACTAGCAATGATGTATTCAAATTATATAGTGCAGATGAGTCAGTTCTGATATTACATTAATTAGTTTTAAAAATATCTGAAACCAACTTGAATCCTCATTGGAGTTACAGCTTTAGCAAAGATCAACTGGGTCTTACAGTGAACATTGGTTACCAATTTTTATAAAGCGGTATTTTTTTCTCTAATAAACCTACATGCCTCAGTTTTCTCATCCATAAAATAGCATAAACATAATTCATAGGAATGTTTGAATATTAAGTCAGTTAATACATATAAAGGGCTTAGAACATACATTAGTGCACTGTATGTGCTAGATGATTATTTCCATGCCAGAACACAGCTACACAGAATGTACCTTCATAGATATTCACAATAGATTGTCAACAGAGAAAAAAATAGTGACTGAATAACTTGACCTCTTATGCCTCCAAATATACTGACCTCAAGATCCTACTTCATAGGTATGTACATGTGACAAAATATGTGCAGTAATTAATATTTTGAGAGAGGTAAAAATATGTCAAAAGAAGAGAGCCTACATTTGTCCTTGTAGTTTCTCATCATTACAGCTTAAACAGATCACATTTTTACTCCCTTTACCATGAAAAATTGGAAAAGACACAAGTTTTTAGAGCTTTTCTTCTAAGATTCTAAAGTAAAACAACTTTAATTTTAAAATGTATTGTAACACTTCAAAAAATTGAGCACTTATTAACCAAAATAATAGGATCAGCTAAATTTCTGTGAACCCCTTTATATACATGTGGAAAAAAAGTCAGACTTGTGCTGCTTCTCCAATCAGCTCTTTCTACCTTTGTTCTGTGTTGGATCTGAATTAATTTTTATGAAATATTCTCCCAAGTTGGCATTGTCGATGTAGTCTACATAATTTCCCCCGTAAACTTTTGTAATCATTATTCTAGCTTGGAGTTACAGATGTTAATTTCTTGTGTTTTTCCCTGCCACAAAGCTATACTCTCCCAGCAGCAAAGCTCTGAGAATTCCGCATTGCTTTTGCTCACCATCTTTTCTCATCATTGATATGTCTGTGTCAAACTACCTGCTGAATTCAGGCAAAAAAAAAAAAAGGAATAGCAATTACTTTGAAAGTTGAAAATTATTTTAGAAAACCTTAAGTGTTAGAAAAATGATTCTTTTAAATTCTTGACAAATGTAGAAAAGAATATTTTTATGAACTGTTTATGAATTTTAGATCTGGGGAGGGGAGTACATTGGGAAACTTTCAAACTTGATATTTCTTAATGGTTGCTGAGAGTATTTTCATTCCATGATACATGTAATAATTAAGTTATTTAGTTACCTGTACCTATTATTTTGTAAGGTTTTCTTTTTCCACCCAAACCACACAAAGTGCTTACTCTTATTTGAGACTCATTTAACAGGATATTACTTGTAAATATCTTCCCATTTATTATTGGATAATGTACACATACTCAAAGCACTATTTCCTTTTTTCATAGAAAGGATTGGGTCTCAGAGGAGGAGAACTGTAGTTTGAAAAAGGCATAAGTCCTTCCACCTCTGACTCCTGTTTCCTGATGAACTTATACCTAAATTATAACATTTTATTCCAAATATCTGTGCCCAGTCCTGGACTACTATCATATTTTTAAATGAAAAGAATGTCATAGGTGCCTAAAAGGTATAGTTAAATCATATATTATTCATATCATTCAATATTATTCAAATTATACTGATCAAGTACTCATTTGTCATATGGTAACTATAGTGGAATGAATGATGTCCTCCCAAAATACATATTTATGTTCTAATCCTAGGAACTTGTGAAAATTACCTTATATGGGAAACAATGTGATTAAAATAAGAATCTTAAAGAAAATTTTTTATTATACTTTAAGTTCTGGGATACATGTTCTGAACGTGCAGGTTTGTTACGTTGGTATACATGTGCCATGATGGTTTGCTGCACTGAGCAACCCATCATCTACATTAAGTATTTTTCTAATGCTGTCCCTCCCATTGCCCTCCACCCTCCAACAGGCCCTAGTGTGTGATGTTCCCTTCCCAGTGTCCATGTGTTCTCATTGTTCAACTCCCACTTATGAGTGAGAACATGCGGTGTTTGGTTTTCTTTTCTTGTGTCAATTTGCTGAGAATGATGGTTTCCAGCTTCATCCATGTCCCTGCAAAGGACATGAACTCATCTTTTTAAAATCACCTTCTCATCTGTATATTTGTTTTTTCTTTGTTGCTCTCTGAAGGCCAAACGTTGTGTGGCATTAAGGATCACCATGATAGTCAAGGAAAAGCTCTTCTTCTCAAGATTCTTATTTTATGAATTTCTTTACAAAATTTTTTTATTTCTTTACAAAAGAAAGCCTGCAACAAAGTTAAACACTTAAGCTTTATTGTGTGAGACAATACCAAGACAACAAGAAAGAAAATTATTTTATGAAGATGGTTTTCGTTTCCAAAAAAATCATAGCCTGTTGCTTTCTGGTAGGATGTTTTCTAAAATTACTGTGTACTTTATGAATAAAATAAGCATCTTGAGAAAAATAGTTTTTCCTTGAATATCGTGGTGAGCCTTAATGCCATACAACATTTCTCCTTACAAGAGCAACAAAGAAAAACAAATACACAGACAAGAAGGTGATATGAAGACAGAGGTAGAGATTAGAGATTAGAGTAATGCAACTGCAAGCCCAGGACTGCGGAGGCAGCCACCAGAAGCTGGAAGAGACAAGGAGTAGTCCCTGGAGAGAACATGGCCTTGCCAACACCTTGATTTTAACCATTCTGGTGATATTGATTAGGACTTCTGTCCTCTGGAACTACAAGAGAATACATTTCTTCACCAAGTTTGTTGTAATTTGTTACAGCAGTCATAGGAAATGAATACACTGAGTAATAATGCAGGAAATAAGCAAACAGACAGAACCACCGGAAGTGAGGAATATGTGCCTGGAGATTGCAATTGACAGTAAGTGTCAGGAATATCCCCACTGGAGGGGCAGCTTTGCCATCCCTTCCTATCTCAGTATGCTGCACGTTAACACGGCTGCTCTGACTCCATCCATTTACCTCAAAATCCTCACTTCTGGTTTTAGTGTACTTCTCATCCCGTCCTTGTTTTCCGGGTCACCTGGGTAAGCGTCTGCTTATTCCCCGATTTAGAGGTAAAGATAAAAATCCAGGAACAACATTAGAAAAGATTCCTTTAAGGCTGGATCAAAGGATTTTACAGGGTCAGCATTTTTGATGTTTTATATTGCCTGGTTTGGACCTGGGTGAAATACATTTCTTCACCTGGGTTCAAATTCAAGTCCTTCTAATTACCCAATATATGACCTCCAACAATTTAATTAACCTCCAGAGTTGTGGTTTTCTTATCCATAAATTCATAGTACTATCTTTCTCAACACTTCATTATAAGCATTATAGATCATGTAAGTAAAGTGCCAATAAAATAACACTTAGAAAAATACAAGATTTATTGATATTGTTATTCTTCACATTTTGCCCGATCTTTTTATGTCTTCACTTGGGCATATCATGGGGCCTGATATCCTTGTCAATTTGGTTACGTGAATGGGTATTTGAGGAGAATGTTTGGCTGAGAGAGTTGCCTTGCCACTGGCCAGACTCTCAATTTCTCAACATGTTTTTATATAGGGAACAAATTAAAAGGTCATGCTTTATGAGAAAGGCAGTTGCCAGAAACATTGTTTAACCCCCTTATTATTTTCTACGTAATTTTAAGTGATCAACACACATTACTTGCATTGGTTTTCATAGCCTCTGTTAGTTAAGTCCTGTTCTTCAAATTCTTTCAAAACTCTAAGTGAAACTGGAGAAACAGCTTTCATCCTATATTGATCCCAGTTTGAAGAAGGGTGACAAAGAAGAAGAAGGGGAGGAGGAGGAGGAGGAGCAGGAGGAGGAGGAGGAGGAGAAAGATGAAGAAGGGGAGTAGGAAAAGAAACTTCCACAAGCAGAATTCATGGGCAAAATCCTGTCACTGTTTATTTTCTCATTTGGGAACTGAGAAGTTGGCTTCCTCAATCCTCTATTATAAAGTAAGATTAAATCATATTTCATGCCCTGGTTGACACTTAAACAAATTAACTTTTGAGGATGAAATAGCTGCAGTGTTCTGCTTTCCCAGATGAGTTTATCAGTTCATTTCCCCCCCATATGATGGCAGGACATCCACATGGCTAATGGCTAAAGGCGCTGGCCATTGAGGCAAGATTTCCAATAGCTCTCATGACTCGAAATTCTTGCAATCTTATGCCGTGTATTACCATACCAGAGAAATCTTTTTTGAAAGGTAGTGTGAATCTTCTACTGCCTTTTTCTGAATTGATTTCCTTGCAGTCTAACTCATGCACACAGTTTCCATTTGGACTATGAATATGAGCCACAGAGAGGTACTTCTGACTCTAAACAGCCTCTGGAGTTTCATACTCTTTGTCTGCTGACATATTCTTCAGCTGAGTGTCATCTAAACACCTTAAACATGTCCCATACTAAACTCAACCATACACAGATAAGTAGCAATTCAGATGGGATAAGAAAAAAGTTCTCAAAAGAAAATATTTATGCAGCCAACAGACGCATGAAAAAATGTTCATCATCACTGGCCATCAGAGAAATGCAAATCAAAACGGCAATGATTATCTCACACCAGTTAGAATTTCGATCATTAAAAAGTCAAGAAACAACAGGTGCTGTGAAGGAAGTGGAGAAAGAGGAACACTTTTACACTGTTGGTGGAACTGTAAACTAGCTCAACCATTGTGGAATACATTGTGGCAATTCCTCAAGGATCTAGAACTAGAAATACCATTTAAGCCAGCTATCCCATTACTGAGTATATACCCAAAGGATTGTGAATCATGCTGCTATAAAGACACATGCACATGTATGTTTATTGTGGCACTATTCACAATAGCAAAGACTTGGAACCAGCCCAGATGTCCATCAGTGATAGACGGGATTTAAAAAATGTGGCACATATACACCACGGAACACTGTGCAGCCATAAAAAAGATGAGTTCATGTCCTTTGTAGGGACATGGATGAAACTGGAAGCCATCATTCTGAGCAAACTATAGCAAGGACAAAAAAACAAATACTGCGTGTTCTCACTCATATGTGAGAATTGAACAATGAAAACACTTGGACACAGGAAGGGGAACATCATACACCAGGGCCTGTTGTGGGGTAGGAGGAGGGGGGAGCGATAGCATTAGGAGATATACCTAATGTAAATGACGAGTTAATGGGTGCAGCACACCAACATGGCACATGGATACATATGTAACATGTGCATGTTGTGCACATGTACCCTAGAACTTAAAGTATGCTAATAAAAATAAATAAATTAAAAAATTAAAATAATAATACAAGAAAAAAGAAAAAAAGTTCCAGACATAGGATATGGAGTAACAACTAAAATTTTCAAAGTGATGGATTTCTGCTGACTTGGAGTGGTTGGAGCTTCATATGATTAACAATTTTGAAGTAAACCTTAAGAAAAGACAGTAAACTGACAGAAAGTGTTTGATTTTACCAAGAGATGAATGGTGGGTGCTAAGATCCAGAGGTGGGAATATTCAAAGAATGTTGGTAACACAGTGAAAGACAAATTTGAATAGAAAACAAAATATGAATTCAAATAGGGTTTATTTAAACAGAATTAAAGTCCCAAATAAGCTTGACAGTCAAAATTCTCCAAGGTTTTGCACATATTTTTTTTTAATATGGTACTTTTGAAAGTTTATTTATTATTTATTTTTTATGTTATTTTATTTTACTTTAAGTTCTGGGATACATGCACTGAACGAACGTGCAGGTTTGTTACACAGGTATACATGTACCATGGTGGTTTGCTGCCTCAATCAACACATCATTTAGGATTTAAGCCCTGCATATATTAGATATTTGTCCTAATAATATCGCTCCCCTTACCCCCACCCCCCAACAGGCCCTGGTGTGTGATGTTCCCCTCCCTGTTTCCATGTATTCTCATTGTTCAGCTCCCACTTATGAGTGAGAACATGCGGTGTTTGGTTTTCTCATCCTGTGTTAGTTAGCTGAGGTTGATGGTTTCCAGCTTCATCCATGCCCCTGCAAAGGACATGAACTCATTCTTTTCATGGCTACATAGTATTCCATGGTGCATATGTGCTACATTTTCTTTATCCAGTCTATCATTGATGGGATTTGGGTTGGTTCCAAGTCCTAGCTACTGTAAATAGTGCTATAATAAACATACAAGTGCATGTGTCTTTATAGTAAAATGATTTGTAATCGTTTCGGTATATACCCAGTATTGGGATCGCTGGGTCAAATGGTGTTTCTGGTTCTAGATCCTTGAGGAATCACCACACTGTCTTCCACAATGGTTGAACAAATTTACACTCCCATCAACAGTATAAAAGCACTTCTATTTCTCCACATCCGCTCCAGCATCTATCTGTTGTTTCCTGACTTTTTAAGGACTGCCATTCTAAGTGGCATGAGATGGTATCTCATTGTGGTTTTGATTTGCATTTCTCTAACGACCAGTGATGATGAACTTTTTTTCGTATTTTTTTTTGCCACATAAATGTCTTCTTTTGAGAAGTTCATATTATTTGTCCACTTTTTGATGCGTTATGTATTTTTTCTTGTAAGTTTGTTTAAGTTCCTTATAGATGCTGGATATTGGCCCTTTGTCAGATGGATAGATTGCAAAAAATTTTCTCCCATTATGTAGGTTGCCTGTTCATGCTGATGAGAGTTTCTTTTGCTGTGCAGAAGCTCTTTAGTTTAATTAGATTCAATTTGTCAATTTTGGCTTTTGTTGCAATTGCTTTTGGTGTTTTTTGTCATGAAGTCTTTACCCATGCCTATGTTCTGAATGGCATTGCCTAGATTTTCTTCTAGGTTTTTTTATGGTTTTAGATTTTATGCTTAAGTCTTTAATCCATCTTGAGTTAATTTTTGTATAAGGTGTAAGGAAGGGGTCCAGTTTCTGTTTTCTGCAAATGGCTAGCTAGTTTTCCCATTAACATTTATTAAATAGAGAATCCTGCACATAATTTTTTTTGTCATTTTCAAAGAAATGCTGGGCATATTCTGTCTTACGTATTTTCTAATTTTATTTGCCTGCTCAAATCTGTGTAAATTTTGTCTTACAATATCTTTTCCACAATATCTTTTCCACAATATCACAAAGTTTTGCTAAATTTTATCATTTTTAAACTTATGGCTTAATCACATTAATTTTAGATCTCCTGGCTTTCATTGGATATTGTATATTTTGTTTCTATTGTTTTTAATAATCTCAAGTTCAAAAAGTCCTGCTTATCACAAAGCTGGCTCCTTAGTTAGTTAACACGGAATCTGATTGCATGCTGACCCTTGGTCACTTTAGGACTTCAGCTTAGAGCTTTTTAATCTATATCTAAAAGGGCTATGATCAGCCACCTCTGTTTGACATATCTGCTCATTCTGCACATGTATGGAATCAGAGAAACCCACATGTGTTTTCAAATATACTGTTTATTTTCTCAGAAAATAACAAATGTCCGAGTAGCTGTAGTGCTGAGTTTACAGTCTTTGGAGAACCAAGGTCAGGCCTCTGGATATCCAAACACCCAGCAAGCTCAACACTTGACACAATCCCTTTAATCAAGCTTCAGTTAGGTTTTCTAGCACTTCAGTGCTGAATTCAGCTGTATACTTGAGGTTTGATGGCTCTTCTCAAGTTATTTCGGGGATGCTACGACCACTTTGCTCTTGGGAATGTTCAAGACATACTGTATACAAAATTAAGTTTCACAGAGTTAAGACACAGTCTCTGCATGTCACAATATATCACATTGTTCTGACACTGAATTCAAACCAAATATAGACAATTATATTATGTTTTCATAAGATTTTCAAGGGATTATATAAGCACAAGGCATCTTGATGTAAATAGTTCACAAATATACGATATGTAAAACCATAGATTTCATACTGATTTTGTTCAAAGTTGTGTGATTTTTTTATTATGCTTACTTGAAATAGCTTTACTGTTGTACTAAGAAAATTGATCACTTTATAAATATTTTGATAAGGTTTTTAAATTCTACCACATAATAAAGGAAAAAGTAAGAGAAAATTGACATCAAGTGAACACTTATTTTTCCGCTAATAGACATTAAATTTAAGACATATTAAGACTCACATTTTTTCTTGTTCAATTCACATTTCTGAATTTATTTTCCGTAACAGTGAGTTTCACATATATCATGATATTTAAATTCACGTTCTGCTGTAGGCATAAAATTCCAATGACTCATTATAAAATAATGACATTTTAAGTCTTATTTTCCGTCTTTGAAATGATGGAGATTTAAAGTTTGTCTTTGAAAACTGAAGTTCTGTTGAATCAGCAAGAACAGTACTCCAGGGCAAGGTAAGGGCAGTGAAGCTTTTCTTAAACTCTCATCTTTTATACTGTGTTTTTAAGCATTTATGTATTTCATTCTAATAGAAAAAATATAGAAAATTTTATTCAGGAAGTCTACTCTTAATTTTGTGAAGAGAGTATAGAAAAGTATGGGAGTAATAACTCTAAAATTGCATGTGAGGATTAATTTAAAATGCAAATTTACAATTCCTTTAAACAATACCAGTACATATTGATTACACCTAAAACAAGATAAAACAATCTAAGATTTACTGTTTAAGTGTAGCCATTATGTAGTTGTACAAATTGAACCCATATGGTTGAAAAATGAGAAGTTTAGAGTTGAAGATTTGTGACTTAAATGACTAATTTTTGCCCTATCAAGCATAGTGACAAAAAATTCAATCCAATTAAGAAACAAAGGTGACTGAAAACTACGTACAAAAATTGCTATTGTTATTACTATTAACTATTTTAGAGATAGGGTCTCGCTATGTCACCTAGGCTAATCTCAAATTCCTGGCCTCAAGCAATCCTTCAGCCTCAGCCCCCTGAGGAGCTGGGATCGCAGACGTGAGCCACCATCCCTGGTTAAAGATACAAAAATATTTAACCTGAGGACATGACTTGTGCAAATGCCTTATTGACTAAACTCCTATTTTTATTATTTAACTGTATATGTGTCTTTATCAACATTCCATCTTTGTTTGAAACAGAGTGTATCGATTCCAAACATCTTCTATAAGGCTTATAGTGTTTATTCTGTTTCCAAAATGAAGAAAACAAATTATTCACTAAGATAACATTGTTTTTATACAACTCAGTGAATTTTTGTACTATTAATGCAGATAAGATAGACAGGAATCTTTTCTTCATAGAAGTCATTAAATCCTAAAAGTAATGTTTTGATTGTTTACTTTGGTTTTGTTTTTATTAGTGTTTAAGCACTCACTGAAATAATTAATAATGTATCTTAACTTTCTCATTTGGCAAGAATAAGTCAGCATGTCAACAAAAAAAAATGAAGAAAAGAGGATTTTTTTCAACAATAGGGTTGAAGATAGTAAATATTTTTTATAATGATAATATCTATGTATCAGTACTAAATAACAGCTGAATAAGACCTCATTTGTTCTCTTACGTGACAATCATAGTTCAGTGTTGTATTGTTTTATTTTAATTTATTGTTCCTTTTTCTAAAAAATACATTTGATATGTTTGTTTCATCTTTCTATGACAATCAGGAAGGAAATAAACCACATGTATCTTTGCTATTCCTTTTGCAAATGTTCTTTGTTCATGATGTGTGATTTCTGGGTTTGCAGGCTGTGAAGGTGGTTGAATGTGGATAATGCTTATTATGGCTCTACGCTTCATGTTGCTTACCTAACTTGCGAATGTATTGTGAGGATTAATGCCTATTTAAAGAACTTTACTATTGCACTTTCCATTAGAGAGAATGGCTCATACACATTGCAGAAATCACCCAGTGGAAATAAAATTATACATACACTTAGAATCCTCTGAACTTGCAGTAGGCTAAATTTTAATGAGACGAACATTTTCTACAGCTGTGCTACAGCATTCTTAGTGATCAAAACGAAGTGTTGAAAAGCCATGAAGAAAAGAATTTAAGGGAAAATGTAGGAAGCTTTTCATAATTATGAGTATTACTCAAATAGCATTTGAAGGGCACTCAGTTATCTGCATTTGGATTCCATAGTCAGTCAACCTTATGAAAGCAGGGTTTTGTTTTGTTTTGTTTTGTTTTGTTTCAAAGTTCATATAACTAATTTCCCCCAGATAATGCTGTCTTTTTTTTCTTTTTTTTTTTTTTTTTTTTTTTTTGAGACGGAGTCTCGCTCTGTCGCCCAGGCTGGAGCGCAGTGGCGCGATCTCGGCTCACTGCAAGCTCCGCCTCCTGGGTTTACGCCATTCTCCTGCCTCAGCCTCCTGAGTAGCTGGGACTACAGTCGCCCGCCACCGCGCCCGGCTAATTTTTTGTATTTTTAGTAGAGACGGGGTTTCACCGTGGTCTCGATCTCCTGACCTTGTGATCCGCCCTCCTCGGCCTCCCAAAGTGCTGGGATTACAGGCGTGAGCCACCGCGCCCGGCCAATGCTGTCTTTCCATTATGAACAGCAAATTTAAAAGTATTATAAAACTACACTAATAATCAGATACTGTGCGTTTTGGCCCCAGAATTGCCACGTAGTGACTATTAAAAATAAACGAATCTCATATGTAAGAAAGTTAAAGTCCTGAGCAAACTCAGCACCAATCCGTGTATATTTGCAACTTGCCATTAGGTATACAATAAAACATATTTTTTTTCAACCCATTACTTTTTATCCCAGGAAACATATAGTTGTTTTATTAATACCAGTTTTTAAAATGATTTAGCCATTTTTATAGAATGAAATGTTAAAGTTAAATGCTCCCACTGTTTTCTGCTTAGTTCCCGGCTATTTGGCTCTTCTCATGGATACTCTAGACCACAACATTGTCCAGCAACTGAAGGATTAAATTATGGTAAGATAGGGCTTGTCCAGGTACTTCTCCAATGTTATCTAGATAACTGCATCTATTCTAACTGGTTAGGAACCCAGGTCTGGAACAAAGTTAACTAATCTATGATTGAATTTGATTATTTCAATAGATGCCTGAGTCAGGATGTGACAATTTTATTGCTTTTCCCAAGGTCTCTGGACTTGAAACTAAAATATGAAGAACAGATAGTGAACGGAATGAGAGTATCTACTAACAGTTGCTCTTGAACTCCCTCAACCCTTGCCTTTTGTGCAGCTTGGTTGTTCAACATACTAGTTTACAAACCACGAATTCCACCCCCTAACCTGTGATAATTCTAGCTCATTTGTTTCTTAAGAGAGGAAAACTTTTCAAGGCATTTGACACCATTTGGAATCATTTATATGTGAATGGCTTGATGATAGTTCCATCTTCGAGGGCACTTCTCTGGTGAACTACTGAGTCATCAGCATGAAGTATAGATGTTAACTCACCATAGGTGTTCAACAAATACTTGAATGACTTAGTGACTATATCCTATTTTCAGTTTTAATTTTCTTTGGCCCAGCATAGTCATAGCAACCTACAGTGAGCATGATAATCATTAATCTCATTTGATTTAATCTTTTTAAAAGTATTTCTGAATGCAGTCAAAAATTTATAGCACATAACTACATTGACATATGAATGTTATCTTTGATGAGCTGCTCTGTGTTCGATTACACTGTCCCAAATATTGCTACTTAATTAATATTGCTTATTGCATTGTTAGAATTGGAAGAAGACTTTGGATTTCTATAATTCAATTCATTTATTTTATTAATTAATGAGAAAACTGAGATCCAAAGAAGTTAAGTGACTTTTTCAAGGTCTCATAATTATTTAGTAGTTAAATTTGGAAGAGAATTGGGAATGCATTCCAAATCCTTTGATGTTATTTATTGTATATTTATTTTAAATATGGGTATATCAAATAAATATCAACTTAATATATTTGCATATTTTAATTAATATTTTCTAAATACCATTAATTAGACTTGGTTACATAACTGGTAAAAATTGCCAGTTCTGTCAGAACCAATTTTATTTTGTTCCAGTTTTTTCACAAGTGAGTATTATAATATCTAACATGCACATTACCACTACCTATGTGATACGATGTCAGTCATGTAATATTAATAACAAATAATATAATTTTCAGATTACTGTGGTGATAGAAGCTTAAGCGTCTTTATAACTCAAAGAGAAAAACAAGCCCGGACCCATGTTTTATTCTTATCATGCCCAGTCTCCTCTGACACATAGATAGATTTCTCCCCAAACAACAATTTATGTCATAATAGCTGCCAAGACAGACTTAATATAATCTCTTTATAGTCTTGATTTATTGTTGCTAATTGTCTTAGCCAAGGTTCTTTAGAAAAGAAAGCCTGCAACAAAGTTAAACACTTAAGCTTTATTGCATGAGGCAATACCAAGACAACAAGAAAGAAAATGTGTTTTATGAAGATGACTTACATTTCCAAAAAATCACAGCCTGTTGCTTTCTGATAGGATGTTTTCTAAAATTACCCTGTAGACTGTTGCCCCATGTCAGAATCTCTCAGAATGAGGATGGAAGAGGAACTGATTTAAGAGTTCCTTGTCATCTCCTGCTTCCCATTAAATGATTTTCACCCCATAGAGTATTAACTTCTCCACACTTCTAGAATGTACACTTCTGAGTAACTGCTGGGGAATTAAGACCATATATCGCACAGTGTGGTCTGAGAAATGGTAAAACAAACTCTGGTCTTCATAGATTGGTTTGCATTACAAAGTGCTGTGGTGTTATGGGTACAAAGAGGTCAAGCAGAAGCTAAAACCTTAGCTCCACAGAGGTTAAGAATGCTAATTATCAAAGACAGGGAAATGTGAGTAGAATGAATGTGGTGGCTGTATTTTCAACAGGTAGGTGAACAAGAATAGGTTGGGCCCAGGAGAATCAGTGAAGGAGAATAATTTTGATATGGTACATGGATTAGCCTGAGTAAAGAATTGATTGTAGTAAGACATATAATCCTTGGTTTCCCAATGAGTAGTCTTGGCTCCTTGATCTACTTATATGTACATAACCACAATTATATATAATAAATAATCTTTACAATGAAAATATTTAGCAGGTTGTTAAAGGAAGAATAACAATTCTATTTTCTTCCGTGATATTGTATTGCACAGAAAATATAATTTTAGTTTTACAAATGTAAGTCGTTAATGAATTGGAAGACTATTATTAATTTTCAAAAAGAAGAATATATCCATCACATCTCCAAAACATACAAAGGTACATTTTGAATCATACTATTCAAAACAAACAAAATTATGATATATTCTAATTCAGACTAGAACTTATTCTTAAATATTTTAATTTTTAAACATTAGGTCCTTATCAGTAATCCTGAACCAGTTTTCCCAAGAATTCTCCAAAACTGAATATTTTACGTAATTTTCCATAGTAAAAAAACACTTCTTTTTTTTTATTTAATCCTATACTATTACAAATATACTGGTGAACAAAATAGCTATAATTTTAGTGACCTATACAACAGCCCTTGTTACCTGGTTCTGATTCTATCTATAAAAGAGGGCAGAACAAAACTTCAGGCATTAGCTCAAAGGGGTAGTAGGAAGCAAAAAAGTAAACAGCCAAGAAAATAGAAAAAAATAACATTCTAATGTAGGGAATAATCAGGTGCTTCCACTTCTCTCTACTCACGTCTTCTAGTGAGCTCTCATTTCATCTTATCAATAAACTGTGAAGACCTTACTTTTCTTACTTGTACTTATTAATTATGTATTTTATAAATAAAACATTTTTCCAATTTATAATTATAAATATATTTGTGTGTATACATAGTTATAGTTATAAATATACAAACATTTTAGCTTCTTCATATCAAAATTAAGGAAATACCAAAAAATAAGGAAAAAAATGAAAGCAATGATTAACCAGAAAACCTCTGTATTATTTTTTCTTCTAGTCTTTTCATATGTATATATTCACAATAATCTGCAGTGATCTTCAGTTTTCAGTAGATTATTTAATAATTAAATACTCCTCCTGTGCAACCGTAACAGGATATGGAATATTTTTGCCCAACTAAAAAGTTTCCTTATATTCTTTTTTACTGAAATCTCCTGCCTCTTCCAGAGAAGACAATTTTTTAATGTTTGTCATTATATATTAATTTTGAATCTGGGTTCTTCTTTCACTCAACATGTTTTTGGATTTCACTTGTGCTGTTGCATGCACCAGCAGTTCATTACTTTTTATTGCTGAGAAGTATTAAATTGTATACTACTGCTATGGTTTAAATGTTTGTCTCCTTCAAAACTCATGCTGAAATTTAATTACCATTCAAACAGTACTAAGAAGTGGGATCTTTAGGAGATGATAGGCCATGAGGGCTCTGACCTCATAAATGTATTAATGCTATTATAAAAGGAGTGGCTTCCTTATAAAGGGATAAGTTCATCCCCCTTTTGCCTCTCTCTTCCCCTCTTTTTACTCTTCTGCCATGGTATGATACAAGAAGGCCCTTTCCAGAGCTTAGACTTCCCAGCCAAAATCATGAGCCAATAAATTTCTATTCATAAAAGTTAACTAGGCTGTGATATCTTGTTATAACAGCACAAAATGGACCAAGACAACTATCTTTCTATGTGTTTATCGTTCTTCTTTTGATAGGCCTGTGGGATAATTTATCTAATCTTAAATGAAATTCCTATAGAAAAATAACTCATATACTTAATTGAAGCCATGTTCATGCACATAAAAATAAGCCTAAAATAATTTTTAAACTTAAGTTTCATGTTTCCAAATATGGGTCTTCATTCATCAATTTCTTAAAACAAGAAAGGTATGTATATGTGTGTAAGTGTGTGTGTCTGTGCATGTGTGTGTGTGCCTTTCCCTTTTAAGAATGAATTAGATATTAGAAATGGAAATTTAAGAATTAAAAAAATATTTTTTTTGTTAGTCTTAACAAACTTTTTTTACACATAAGCACTTTTACTGAGGAAACTTTTCTTCAATTAACAGACTATTAGATAATTTAGTTGATAGAAAATGACAAATTGTTCAGACAATTTGATAATCGATTTTAGTTATGTTCAAATATTTTAACATTCATTAATTTTGACCCCTGATCCAGATTCCAATAAGCATACAAAACTTTCTCTTTTCTATGATGACATTCTTTTGATATTTTAAGTTTTTCTTCAATATTATTTTTATCCACACCAAAATGCTATGAGTTTAGTAATTTCTATCATTATTTATATTTTTATTTAACTATAAAAAATCATGGTCTTTTATGACTCAGATAGAAGAAATTTATAGAATTTGACAAGAACAGCAACAATGTGTGTGTGTGTGTGTGTGTATGTTCTGTTAGAATTATAGCATGACATACTGACTGTTAGACATCGCAGGCTGGCTCTCTTGACTTTCCAGATGTTCTGTATTTGTCACTGTTTCACAAAAACTCGTTAGTGTAAATATTTCTGCAATGCTGGGTCATAGCCAGAAGGAAGATGAACATTTTTTTCACTACTGTTTGCATCTAAATGTCTCCGCAGAAAGAAGATACCCACAATTGTTTTCTTCAAGTCACCTTGTATAGAATCTCTCAAACTTAGAGCTGCCATTCAAAGTTGCTACTACTTTTGAGAAACTAATATGTTTAATCTTCCATTGCCAGTAAGTGGAGAGGGATAAGTACATTTAATGTAAAGTGAGTATAGTTTCAGACACTGGGAAACTATAAGATTGATGTTGTCTGGAGAAGTCCTAACAGTGAGACAGAGATAGTGAGACTAGTGCAAAGTGATGATCAACCAATAATAAGAAATTCTCGTTATCTGGTAATATCTTCAGTGGCCTGTATAGTCTCTGTCACAACAACTCTACTCTACTAATATACCTGAAAATAGTAATAGACAGCACATAAACAAATGAGTGTAACCCTGTTCTAATGACATATTATTAATCAACACAGAAATTTAAATTTCACATAATTTTAATGTGTCATGAAACTTGCTTTGATATATATAAATATGTATATATATATTTCAAATGTTATGAAACTTGCTTTGTGTCATGAAACTTGCATTGATATATATAAATATTTTTTACGTATATATATCAAATGTTTTATATATATATATATATGTCTGTGTATATATATATGGTTTCAGCACCTACTCCAGAGTTAGTCCATGGGGTATAGTTTGCTGATCCTTATTTTATTCCTGTCAGGTTCCAGTTCCAGTTCTTGTTTTCTCGATGAAGCATTCAAACACAATTCTGTGACTCACCCTCCACTGAAAAAGTTGAATGGACTGAATGTTTGTGTCCTCCCAAAATTCATATGTGGAAACCTTAACCCCTAATGTCATGATATTAGGAGGTGAGGCCTTTGGGAGAAAATTAGAATTAGATGAGATCATGAGAATGGAATCCTTATTAATGGAATTAAAGCTCTTGTAAGAGTCTTGAGAGACGTTGATTCTCTCTAGGAATACAAGAATAGTGGGCAGTTTCCAACCAGGAAAGGACCTTCAGCAGACACCAACGATGCTGGCAACCTGATTTTAGACTTCCAGGTTTCAGAACTGTGAAAAATAAATATCCATCATTTATGAACCACTCACACTATTGTATCTTGCTATGTCTATTAGTTTATCCTCACATAGCTATAAGGAAATATCCAAGAATGGGTAACTTATAAAGGAAAAAGTTCTAATTGATTCACAGTTCTGCATGGCTGGAAAGGCCTCAGGAAACTTACATGGCAGAAGGGAAAGTAACTCTTCTTACAGGGCAACAGTCAAGAAAGAGGATGAGTCTGTAGGAGGAACTGTTAAACACTTATAAAACCATTAGATCTTGTGAGAATTCACTCACTGTCACAAGAACAGCATGGGGGAATCGGCACCCATGATCCAATCACCTCCCACCATGTCCTGCCCTTGATCTGTGGGGATTATGAGGATTACAATTTAAAATGAGATTCGGGTGGGGACACAGAGCCTAACCATATCATTACAGTAACCCTAACTGACTAGGACAAAGAGTAATCACATTTTTTTCCTGTTTTGTGCTATGTGGTTTTTGTATTTTCATGTTTTTTCCTTGACATTTCTGTATTTTTTTTATTTTTTTTTTTTTTGAGGTCTGTGACACTTTCTAGATCATAGAGGTGTGACTAAATTTCTATAATTGGCAGTCCTATACATTATTCTGCCCTATGGGTTCTAACAGCTGAATGCTTGGCACTATTTTAAATATTGGAAAACATAGTATACAACTTTGGATTTATAGCATCACTTGAAAGTTTGGAAAACCTGGTATTGATTATCATGTGGCAATAACTGGCTGGGGCTTAGTAACAGCTGTAAATTTGGAAAAAGGCATTTGATTCCATAATTGCCACTGTCTCCTCTACTGCTTATGTGTGGTAGGAGAATTCTTAGATTGCTCCATGGAGCATGGTGGGGATCTGTGAATATAATGATACATAATGAGATAGTGACTCCTATGATTATATTACCCAATATAGGACTGTGCTGCTGCAGACTAAAGAGAGATTCTCTTGCTAACTTTGAACCAGTAAACTCCCATGTTGTCAGAGAACCATGTGAAAAAGGACTCTGGAGGCCTCTATGAGCTGAGAGTGACTTCTGCTAATAGCCAGCAGGGAAATAAGTGCCTTAGTCTTACAATTTCAAGGAACTGAATTCTGCAAAGAAACCTGAATACATCTGAGGCTCAGCCTCAGATGAGATTGCAACCGCATCTGTCACCTTGATTTCAGGCCGCCCTGAGCAGAGAATCCAGTTAATCCTTGTCTGTAATCCTGAGAAATCCTTGAGATATTAACAGTGTGTCATTTGAACTGCTAAATGTGTGGTCATTTCTTATACATCAATAAAAAGCTAATACACCATTACTTTTCACCAACACAATTCAGTTTTCATTCCTACTTAGCCTGAGAATACCAAAAAGCTCTGTTGCCACAAAGTCTCCTACTTTGCAAACAATGAGAAACTGTGGAAATTAAATATTTTATTTTCACTCTGATTTTTTCAATATTATTTATCAAAATAAATTTATTAAAAGTATTCAAAGACCACTTCAAAGCGTAGCTGCCTTCAAGACAGATTTTTGACACTCATAACAGACATTGCAGTTTTCAACACCATAGCACTCATTATATTTCACACATCATTTTTAACAATGCAAACATGGACCATTTCAGTTTTAGCATTACATAAGACAACAGTACTGATGATCTGTGGTCATAAGAACTTCAATACCCTTGCACATAGCAAACACTTTACTGTTATCAAGTCCTAAACGAAAACTACTATGTGGTAACATGGATCGATTTAGGGAAAGATGTACAACGAGCTACCTAAGGCCACATAATCCCAGATCTATTGATTTTAAATGCTTTTGGACAAACCTTTCTATGCTGAATAGTAGAAATACTAGTGGAACCCAGAAAGCTATTAAGTAACAGACTGTTTCCAGGTGAGTAAAACTGATGAATTGTTCTAGACACAGATCTACCTTATATCCCTGTTGATTACCTTTAAGGCAGTGGGAAATAATCAATTGGAAAAGAGGAAATTCACTACCTTTTACTCCAAGTAAGGAAATGGGTGTCCATTTGCTTACTATATAGTTTCCAGCCCTTTCATTCACAGATGGGTTACATGACTCACATCAGATACTCCTGTTGTGGCCTTTCTGTCCTCCCCAAGAGTAGACCCTACTCTACCCATCTGTGAATCTGATCCTTCTCAGATCTCATGCTTCAGCTCTAAAAGTGCTCCTTTTAGAACACAGCTATGTCTTAATGCTTCATACATAATAATTATTTGTTGACCCTCTCCCTTGGTGCTTCACTTGTACCACTCATATATATTTCTTCTTGATTTATACCAATGTTCCTCTTAGATACTACTAGAATGTTATAGAAATAGAATAATCCATAAACAGTATGGTCTAGTTTTTCTTCTGTGTGACAGTATTTATAAGTAACGATATAAAACTCTTCCAGTTTTTTGAACATGTAGTCTCATTTTGCTGTCCAAAATTCTTCTTTAAAGTATTCTGGAATTTATAAAAATTAAGTTAATGATTCAATGAAATATCTGAAATACAAATATGATTTATGGGGAATATAAATAAAAATATGAATTACAAATTAAGACTGTCAAAAAAGAACAAATTGCAAATATAAGTCCAACTTTAACTAAAAAACAAAAATCAATAAGTAACACTTTTATTTCGCAAACATTTTTGTTTCTTGCTTATTCTGTGTCAGGTGCTGTTTTAAGAGCTTCATATAAACTCATTTTATGCTTACCATAGCCCTGTGAGTTAGTTGCTGTTATTATCTCTATTGAATGCAAGAAGAAACTAGAGAGCAAAGAGGCTAAGTAACTTGTTCAAGGGCATAAAGGTAGAAACTGGTTGAGCCAAAATTCATAGTCAGATCATCCAGCTCTAAGGGCATTCTTTGAAATACTATACCATGCTGCTTTCATCATTTTTTTCTCCATTTTCCACACTCAAAATTAATAAAAATAATACATTCATAATAATAACATTTAAAAATATTGTGATCATACCCCAACAGTGAAGTATATATAAGAAAAACCATCTTAAAACTAATTTAAATAAGTTTCTTATGTAACCTTGCCCAAAAGAGTGATGAGAAGACCCTAATTTCTTTTAACCATAAAACACCTAAGTGCTTTCTATTATGGTGTATTCATATAAAAAGCATGTCTATCCTTCTGTGATAATACAAAAGAAAGAGGTATATTGCTATGTATATTAAATTTATCTTGAGCAATTGGGTCAAATAAAGTAAATCTAATTCCAATAAATTGACAGATAAGAAAATGAGAAAAAACAAGAAGGAATTTTCATAAAGCTTTTATTTACTTTGAAATTATAATCAATCTGAAATGTCACCCAAGAGTTGTGAAGTAAACAAGTTCTAGGACTTGTAGCTTCTCTATTCTTTTCCACCTATCTCCATTATCCCATGAATATTTGAAGATAATTCTATTTCCTATTTATAAAATTTATGGAAAAGTCTTACCCAGAAGATAAAAAATAGAATAACTAAAACACTCAGTATTTCTCTATAATAAGTGTACCTTTTATTTAAGAATTAAAAATAATGAAAAATATATATACAGATATCTACATATACGTATATACACACATAAGTATATATAAATACCTAAGTAAAAGAGATAGAGTATATGGTATAGCAGTTAAGAATATGGATTCTGAAGCTAGAATAATTTTTAATCTGGCTTTCCCCATTTCCTGCTATGTGAACCCTTGCAATTGATTTAATTTTGGTGGTATTTAATTTTCTAATTTATAAAATGGGTCATAACAAAATAGAACACATATATGTGATATATGTGAAATAGAACACATAATACGTATATGTTCAGGACTCAGGTACAGCAAAGGGCAACTTGATTTAGTCCTCCACTTTCCTGTTCAGCCTACTTTGGAGACATGTTCTTCTTTGACCTTTGATAAAATTCAAGGCAAATTCCTTGACTTGTCTTTTGGTTCTCTGGTACTGAAAAGTGTTCCCAGGAATTAAAGTCAATACACAGGCTTATTGTAGTAAAATGTCCATAACCTTGGAAATTTAAAACTCTGAAAACTTAAAGATTCTATCCTGAACTATTTTAATATTAAAGAGCCTCTAGAGAAAGCATCTAAAGGAAATTTCTTTCCTGTTTTCCCCATCATATTCTTCTTTTCTTCTCTCACTCTGATTCCACTAGGACACAGTGGTGAGGTCAGAAAGGGTAATAAATGCAGGCATACTATAAAGAGCAGTCAGGGAAGATGCCTTTGTTCTGGTTGCACTTTTGTATGGTCTTTGGACAAAACCTCTCTTTTCACTGAGGGATCTGTCACATGCAGTGACAGTCTTTGGTACATTCTGGTAGGCCATTTAGAAGTATTCTTGCTCAACTTATTGGGATTCAACTGTATTCCTCTTCCTCTATATTTGGAAAGATTTTGTTGTTGTTGTTTTATTTGTTTTGTTTTCCAGATGATGTTTATAACATGTTGGCTAAATAATTTGGGTTCAATACATCAATGAGAAGCATGCAACCTTAATCCATGACCATAGTGAGTGGAGCTATTTTTCAATCGATGTTAATTTTGAATTTCACTGTGTCAAGACAGTCAAGCTAGTTTCTTATCCTTTGAAACAATAGGGAGTGAATCACGTATCAAATACTGTTTTCTCCTAGTTCCAATGAACATATACAAACACTCTTTATTTTCCCCATGAGACTTGATAAAATAAGGAAGTTTCTCAATCCTTACTCTAAAAGGACTTTGGTAAGACCCAAAGCTCACCAACAACTTCCTGTAAATTTCTAGGCTCTTTAATGATTGTTCGAGTCTTTCTTCAACTGAATTTGGGGAAGGATGTAGTTAGCTACAGATCACACAACAGACTGCCACATAGTACATCTGAAAATCTTGCTTAGATGGTCTCTTTCTCTTTTTGGAAATTTGTTATAACAGGTCACCTATGCTTTCGCTTGGTAGTTTGTGAGTCACTGAACACCAGCTTGAAATTATTTTCATTGTGACGTCCTACTATATGTTCTTATATCTAAATACACATAAGCAATTATATAGAATAGAAATATTAAAGCATTGTTGTTCTGAAAAATATAGATTGCATGGGGGAGAAGAAAGGACTAATAAAATGTAGAAAATTATATTATTTGCATTTGATTTTATTTATTATAAGGAATAACGGTACATAGATTAGAAGAAAAAATAATGTGTTGCCTCAATTATGAAGATATAACTAATTTTCCCTTAGGTCAGTCCAAAAATTCCAAGAAGAAATTAGATAGCTGCTAAATACTGAGTGTTTGAATATCCTTGAAAATACATGTGGTCAGTAAGCCAAAAAGATAATTCTGTAAAAACTACAAAGCCATTAATTTCTATTATTATTTATCCTATTTTTTTCTCTCTTGTTCCCTACCTTGTCTCTTGTCTGCCTACTTATCTATTTATCCATCCATTATCTCTTCTATCACCATGTTGGAAGCCATTTATAAAAATAGATAGAACCCACCCAGTGGGATAAAATACTCATTTTTATAGCACTATTTAAAGGCTTCTAGAGCTTTACACGTATTACCTCATTAATTTTCACAATATCCTGCAAAGTGAGTAGGTGGAAACTATTTCTCATTTTATGGTTGGATAAAGTAAGATACTGTAAACTTACCAAAAAGACTCATGTAGGAATAAATACAGGAAATTAAATAAGGTACAATTTTTAAAAGTATAGGTTAATCGCTTGCCTAATGTTATCCTAGAAGTTAATTTCATGTGCTGTGATCTATTCAGAAGTTCTTGAACTATTGATAAAATTAAAGCTATTATCTCTATATTTTTGTAACATGCTAATAAATGAAGAATCTTATCAAATATAATATATATAGTAATAAAATAGCCATTGATAATACAGATTGGGCACTTATGCTATGGCAGGGACGTCTTGCATTATCTAGTTTTACATTCACAGCAACCTTACCATTTTAATTCTCTATTGCAGTATAAGAAATTATACTGGGATAATTTGTTATCCCAAAACTTTGCAGCTTAAAATAACAACCATTTATTCTCTCGCACAATTTCTGAGTTCAGAACTCTGAGAGAGTCTTAACTGGGTGGTTATACCTCAGGGTGTCTTACAAGGTTACAGTAAACCTGTTGATTGAGGCTGCGGTTTCATATGAAGGTTCAATTGAGGGATGATCCATTTATAAACTAACTCACATTATTAGCATAATTCAGCTTCTGGAAGGTTGCCGGACCGAGGGAAACAGCTCCTTGCTGGCTGTTGGCTAGAGGCATCTCTCAGTTCCTTGTTATACCTTCATAGACAGCATATCTTTCACCTTTCTGAGATCTTTACAGTAATTTTACAGTTACTTTCAGCTTTATCTTTAGATCAAGGGTTTCTGGCATTGCTCATTGATCTTTTCTCAGAAACCATTTCTTATTAGTTTTATTATCAGTTGCCCTCTGGAGAGGCGGAGTATTTTCAAAATCAGTGAGTTCTGGCTCCAATTTGTTCATCAGTCTTTTTTTACTTTTTTTTTTTTTTTTTTTTTTGAGATGGAGTTTTGCTCTTGTTTCCCAGGCTGGAGTGCAATGGTGTGATATTGGCTCACTGCAACCTCTGCCTCCTGGGTTCAAGCAATTCTCCAGCCTCAGCCTCCCAAGTAGCTGCAATTATAGGCGTGCACCACCCTACCTGGCTAATTTTGTATTTTTTAGCAGAGATGGGGTTACTCCATGTTGCTCAGGCTGGTCTCGAACTCCCGACCTCAGGCGATCTGCCCGCCTTGGCCTCCCAAAGTGCTGAGATTACAGGCATGAGCCACTATGCCCGGCCTACTTTATCTCTTTAACCTTGCCTGTTGGTATAAGCAACAAGAAGGAAGTAGGTGTGACCTTCAATATTCTGGCTGAAAATCGGCTTAGCAAATTACCCAGCATTTTAGGGACATTTTTTATTTTCTACATGTACTAGTTTCTAAGGGGGCCATAGCAAATTACAACAGATTTTTTGGCTTAAAACAATAGAAATTTATTTTTTCATAATCCTGAGGCCTAGAAGTCTGAGGTCACGGTATTGGTAAGATTGGTTTCTTGCAAGGCCCCTTTCCTTGGCCTGTAGATGGCTGTCTTCTGTTGTCTCCACATAATCCTGCCTCTGTCTGTCTCTATCGTAATCTATTCTTCTTATAAGGACACAAGTCATATTGAATTAGGGGCCACCCATATTACCTATCTTAACCATAAATACCACTTTAAAGGCCCTATCTCCAAATATGGTCACATTCTGAGGTATTAGGTGTTAGGGGTTCAACTTCTATCTTTTGTAGGACACAATTCAACCTCAAACACCACATAATTGCAGCAGTAGTATTGATAATCTTCTGCTGTTACATAACAAAAATCCTCTTTCCTCCAGTTTTAAATAAAATTTACCTCATTCACCTGTATTCACCTGTAGGTCATTACCAACAACCTTATGAAAGAACACTGGGTTTCTATTAAGGATTTACTTAACATACCTCAGGCATTTTTTGTTTGTTTGTTTGTTGTTTCACAGTCTCTTTTCCAAGTCCACTAAGGAGTTCAAAGTTATTCCTACATTTTAGGGTGTTCTTTCAAAAGGATCTCAGTTACAGGTACTGAAATACATACTAAGTATTTATTGCAACATAATAGTTTGTTCCAACACTCATCAGCTTTAAACAATGCAAACTGATTATCTCACACAATTTCTGAGGTTCAAAAATGTGTGAAAAGTTTTTCTGGGTATTTCTGGTTCAGGATCTCTCACTGGGTTGCAACCAAGCTGTTGACCAAAGACGAACCGTGAAAGAGCTTTGAGTGAGACTGGAAATTTCCCTTCCAAATTCAATCAAATGGTTGTTTGTAGATATCAGTTGGATAAAACTCATCAATGATAATAAATGTTTTAATAAAATAGCTGTAGGTAATATTGATTAAACACATTTTCAAGAGCTTGTGCATTGCTTAATTTTACACTCACAATAAACTTACCATGTTAATATTATTCCGTGCCCGTGTTATAGCTAAAGTTATTAAATAAAGGAATTGTGCATGGTTGCACAAGCGAAGATGGAGGAACTGAAACTTGAAATCAAATGCTTTTAAATTTTGAAAGCCTCAAATGTACTTATATTACTTTCTTATCCAAAATGGCTTGATGAGCCAGGCGTGGTGACTCATGCCTGTAATCCCAGCACTTTGGGAGGTCCAAACAGGTGAATCCCTTGAGTTCAGAAGTTTGAGCGCAGTCTTAAACATGGCAAAACCCGGTCTCTACTAAAAAAAATAAAAATAAAAATAAAAAATAAATTGCCGGGTATGGTGGTTCATGCCTGTAGTTTCAGCTACTTGGGAGGCTGAGACATAATAATTGCTTGAACCCAGGAGGCGGTGGTTGCAGCACTCCAGCCTGGGTGACAGAGTGAGGTTCCATTGCAAAAAAAAAAAAAAAAAAAAAGTTTATGGTTTCTACCTTGACAGAAAATAGGAAAAAAGACATAAAAATAAAAGCAGAAAAAAGGAACATTGCATAAATTAATCATGTATGCAATAAAATCATTCTAAATCTAACATAATATTTTTGTTAAAAAAAGTAGTTGTAAAGAAAAATAAATGTAATAGAAGAAAATAAAGTTAATTTATTTTTCTACAAACTATCTCCTCTGGATTATAATTTATTATTGTCTTTAATATAAAGTATGGTTGGCTTTTTAAAAATAAATATGGCTGTATTCATGGGTTTATTTGTTTTTATAAAAATGTGTGCATGTGTATTTTATTAGGTAACATCTGGCTTTGTCTTTAAGAATTTTAGGTTTTAGAAGACTGAAACTATTGGAAAAATATAAGAAAATTAAGCTCAAATTTAAAAGTTATAAACATGTTCTTTGTTGTTGTGTTTGTTTGTTTGTTTTGAGATGGAGTCTCACACTGTCACCCAGGTTGGTATGCAGTGGCACGATCTTGGCTCAGTACAACCTACACCTCCCTAGTTCAAGCTATTCTTCTGCCTCAGCCTCCAGAGTAGCTAGAATTACAGGCACCCGCCACCACGCCAGGCTAATTTTTTGTATTTTTAGTAGAGACAGGGTTTCACTATGTTGGCCAGGCTGGTCTCCAACTCCTGACCTTGTGATCCGCCCACGTGCCAAAGTTCTGGGATTACAGGCATGAGCCATCATGCCCAGTCCTAAAAGTTATAAACATGTTAATAACATTTTTGTTATAAAGAGACACAATTGATGAGATAATGCTGGAGTGGAGGGGTATGTGTAAGTGTATATATGATAAAGTAAGAAATAGAACACGAAAAAAATTGGAATATAAAAATATAAGCAATATTGGCTATATGCTAGTCCAAGTCTTAATCTAGAGAATGAATTTATAGGGAAGGAGAAAAATCAATAACACGTATTCTGCCCTTGTCCAGCCTTAGGAAAATTATTCTCCATAATCATACTCTTTTAAAGTTTCTATTACCTTGATTCAAAATTCAGTCTCTTTTACACATATTATAAAGTTATCATTCCTTGCAAATCTTTATTTTGATTTTTCAAATACACATAGTTTTAAAGAAATATTGTATTAAGAATTGTTACAAGTATAGTGCAAAGATCCAATCTTTCTCCTATTATTAATATCTTAGTAGGACATAGTTTTCACAATTAACAAATAAATATTAGTACATTATTACTTCCCCTAACTTTATGGAAGTATAACTCACAAATAAAAATTATATATATTTAAGATGTACCACATGATGTTTTGATACATTATGAAGTGATGCCCATAATCAAACTAATGATCATACCTGCCACCTATATGTGGAATAAAAAGAAGCTGTATTCACAGAAATGAGAATAGAAAGGCTGTTGTAGAGGCTGGGGGAGTGAAGAAAACGGTGATATTTTAGTTAAAGTGTACAAACTTTCAGTTATAAGATGAATGAGCTCTGGAAATCTAATCCATAGCATGTTAAGTATAATTTATAAATTATTAAAAATTAAATACTGTACTTTTTCCTCAATTTTTCCAGTTGCCTATCCATGTTACCACATTATTTTTAGTCATCACCTCTACAAAGGCTCAGCTTGGTTTTGACAGTTTCTTAGACTTCCTTTGTGTTTTACGACCTTGATAAATTTGAAGATTATTGGTCAGGTATATTGACATTTTGTGTAATGTTCCTCTATTTAAATTTGTCTGATGTTTTTCTTATAATTAGATTTGAGTAATGTGTTTTTAGAGCAAAGATCGTAGAGGTAAAGTGTTATTCTAAACATACTATGTTATGTCAAGTGTACATACTATCAACATGACTTGTAACTATTGACCTTTTTTAAAATAAACTTTTATTTTAGGTTCAAGTGTCTATGAGAGAGTTTGTTACATAGATAAACTCATGGCACGGGGGTTTGTTGTACAGAATACTTTATCACTCAGGTATTAAGCCCAGTATACAATAGTTATCTTTTCTGCTCCTCTCCCTTCTCCAACCCTCCACATTCAATGAGACCACAGTATCTGTTGTTTCCTTCTTTGGGTTTGTAAGTTTTCATCATGCAGCTCCCACTTATAAGTGAGAGTATACAGTATTTGGTTTTCTGTTCCTGTGTCAGTTTGCTAAGGATAATAGCCTCCAACTCCATCCATGTTCTCACAAAAGACGTGATTTCATTCATTTTTATGCCTGTATAGTATTCCATTGTGCATATGTACCACATTTTCATAATCCAGTGTGCCATTGATGGGCCTTTAGGTTGATTCTATGTCTTTGCTATTGTGAATAGTGCTACAATGAACATTCACATGCATGTGTCTTTATGGTAGAATGATACACATTTCTGTCTTTATGACAGAGTGATATATATTTATCTGGGTATACACGCACTAATGGGATTGCTATGTTGAATGGTGGTTCTGCTTTTAGCTCTTTGAGAAACTGCCATACTACTTTCCACAATGGTTAAACTAATTTACACTCCCACCAACAGTGTACACATGTTCCCTTTTATCTGCAACCTTATCAGCATATGATTTTTTTGACTTTTTAGTAATAGCCATTCTGATTGGTGTGACATGTGGTCATGATTTGTATTTCTCTAATAGTCATATTGAGCTTTTTTTCATATACTTCTTGTCCACATGTATGTCTTCTTTGGAAAATCGTGTATTCGTATCCTTTGTCCACTTGTTAATGGAGTTGTGATATAGTTTCGCTGTGTCCTCACCTAAATCTCACCTTCAATTATAGCTCCAATAATTCCCACATGTGGTGGGAGGGACCCAGTGGGAGGTAATTAAATCATGGGAGTGGTTCTTTCCCATGCTGTTCTCATGATAGTGATTAAGCCTCACAAGATCTGATGGTTTTATAAAGGGGAGTTCTCCTACACAAGCTCTCTTGCCTGCTGCCCTATAAGATGTGACTTCACCCCTCATTCACCTTCAGCCATGTTTTTGAGGCCTCCCCAGCCACGTGGAACTCTGAGTCAGTAAAACCTCTTTTCTTTGTAAATTACCCAGTCTCAGGTATGACTTTATTAGCCGCATGAGAACAGACTAATACGGTAAATTGGTAACTTACCTTCTAGTGGAAAGTACAGACAAATAATCAGACTTCTGTGGTCAAGGAAGACATGCTCTATGACAGAATAATGCACAAATAGTTTTGCAAGCACTTAGAAGCATCACTAAAGCCAGCTCAGAAATACAAAGATAGCATCTCAGAGGACATTATATCACAGCTGAATCAGGAAAAATTATAGGCCAACATGGAAGGCTTGAGTAAATGTTGTTCTAGAGAAAACATCATGTTCATGAACAAAGACTGTAGGGCAAGAGTGTGAGGAATTCAGAAGAATACAAGTACCTGAAGATGGCCAGAGTGCAAGAGGCCAGAATGATAGGTGGGTGATGGAAGTATGAGTATAATCAATAACAAGGAAGTCAGCCTTATTAAAGTGTTTTCTTATTCATTTTTGTTGCAATTTATAAACTCATGATTATATATTTGTTTTTTATATATTTTACATAAGACTTTTAAATTTTTATAATCAGGATTAACTTATTTATTAACTCAATCAATTAATCAATCAGGTATTTAAGGATGGCTTTATTCTACAGTGGATGTGGCTTATTGAATTAATATGGACAAATAATCTTGACATCCACATTATTTATATGTGTGTGACTACTTATAAATATATACATATATACGCTTATGTACATGTCATTATAATTATATATGT